>NC_090294.1:19633750-20317500 GCF_037392515.1 Haliotis asinina | reverse complement strand
TTGCCTATGTGGGTTATCGAACGAAGCTTTCGTCGTGACAAGATGAAGCTTAAAATAAGAGGCTACCCCAGCAAATTAGCACACACTGAGAATCACATGACCTTATCATGTTCAGAGTGCGTGGTGGGATAAACTACGTTATTGCACCACGCCTCGTGATAGGTCCGTATTTATCGCATCATGAGTATCATAGACCAATAGGAATGATTTATCTCCCTGGCCTTATCATTATTTGCATATCTATAACCGAAAAGTAACTTTGGGTTCAACAAACGTGAATAAGATGTTTTCATTGTACAGTGATTTTGAATTTAAATATGTACAGTTTTCCCATATGTGTACAATTTGGACATAATACCATGCTATCCAACACATACGATACCGCTTTCTCATACTGCTGTTGCTTGCTGAATAACTCTGCAACATTCTAGCTATATGGTAGCTGTCTTTAAATAATCGAGTCAGGACCATACAAACAGTTGGTCAATAGCATGAGCATCAATCTACTAGATGGGATAGGATGCCAAGGGCTGTTTGGACATTTGTAACACCATAATATCTGAACACTCCTTATGCAAGCAGATTTTGTAAATGCCTTCAAGCATTACTGAAGTAAGGCAGATATTAAAGTTAATTAAAAGTTTATTAAAAGTTTATGATTATCCTGACGCCAAGCCACAATAATACACGTACCCAAACCAGTAAAAGATAACACGGACCCTACTAATTATCGACCAGTGAGCTGGGCCTCCTTTCACAAGGCACTAAGACGATCGGAAGTCATTAAGGTAACCTAATGCAATGTTAAAGAATGGGAGTTAAGGTTAACATTAGTGCAGTGTTAAAAAATGGGAGGTAAGGTTAACCTTAGTAGAGGTTGCTTCATGAGAGGAGCCCTGGGTGCCGTTTTACAAAGCTGTCTTAGCGCTAAGGAGACCGTAACTCCCATACCTTTACACAGACTTAAGGTAGTCTTAGCGCTAAGGGTGTTCTGTACAACGTCACCCTGGCCAGTTGCATCTGTTAAACAACTGAACGTATGAACAGCGGACGTGTTGTTTAGTATCTGAAATCAAATGTTCTGAAAACAGATACTGAGATTTGTTTCAAAATCCAGAGGAGCGCCATGATCATCTACACCAGAATCATTTCTATGTAATGGTTTTATTAAATAAAAACTACAAATGGTATTTTGTTTTATTTATAGAAGGCTTATAAATAGAAAATATACAGAAAATGCATGTTCAGCCAGAACTGTTTATAAAAAAGACACCAATAAGGGTTTTCGAAGAAACCATTTAGAAAGTCTAATTTTCTCTTATGGTGTAGTCTCCGAAAGGCGAAGTAGCGGAAGCTGTCAAAGCAGCCATTGACTGTGGATACCGACATATTGACTGCGCATGGGTCTATGGCAATGAAGAAGAAGTGGGACAAGCCATCAATGCAAAGATAGACGACGGAACCGTAAAGCGAGAAGATTTGTTTATTACCTCAAAAGTAAGTTATTGCCCCCATTTATACTACTCGTAAATGTTCGATTCCATGTCTTAGAAATAGCAAACAATAATAGTGTGTCGACGGTGTATTACGTCTGATAATAATTCATATTATGGCCTGAAGAACAAGAAAAATTGCTATATCGAATCTGTCTGAAGAAATTATCTTGCATTTTGTCACTAAGTATTTCTATTACCACCATCATATTTCTCTTTCATTGTCAAAGTTGCTGCATTGCTGCGCTTTTGTTGGCTATCCATTTAAATTGATCCTTTAAGAAATGGATATCAGAGAGTGTCAGAGAGTGATATGGCGCTTACATACATAGTGTGTTTTCAGTACCCCATACAGTGGTTGACTTCTACAACCCTTTGATCTGCCATAAAACATGATACGCGATGCAAATTCATTTTTTTAAAGCAACACTCCTACGCCCATTCCATATGTAAGTACCTGACACCGACACTACTCCATCTGTTCGCAGCTATGGAATACATTCCATCGCCCTGACCTTGTCGAACCTGCTATGAAGGAATCTCTGGAGCGACTTGGACTTTCCTATGTGGATCTCTACCTAATCCACTGGCCAGTTGCCCTCAAGGTAACAACCTTGGCTTCTTTTCATGCAATCTTTCTCGATTTTGTTGGTTATTTAACGCTGCATGCAGTATTATTCCAAATATAGGATGCCTACTTTAACCAAGTCGTGATAAAAGAATCCAACGACTGATATCATGAGCACCACCTTATGCATTTGGGATAAAACGTATGAACTGAGTCCGCTAACCTTGACATTCAATTCCATCAGTGGCCTCTTACGATATGTATGGGCTATTAGAAACCTTTTCTACCCGGATGTTCACGGTCAATGTTTCCTCAAACCCATATAAGTATATGGGAAGATAACGCCAGTTCGCATTGTATTGTTAAATTCGTGTCGACATGCACTATGTCTTTGTGTATAGTACAGATTTTATACTGTTTTGTGTGCTTCAGGAAGACACTGGTGAAGCGTTCCCCCAAGATGCTGAGCGCAAGTTGTTGTTGTCAGATGTTGACTATCTCGATACCTGGAAGGTGAGGTTTAAATGTATACACATTGTACACAAAGAATCATGGTAGAATGTTGAAGATACAAGTAAGTGAATGAGTCAGTAGTGCTTTCCGACGCTGTCAGCAATATTTTAGCAACTTCACGTCAAGGAACACAAGAAACACACACACTGTGTCCATGTGGGGGCTTAAACAGTGGTCTTTAGCGTCGTGAGCAAAGGTTTTCACCACCAAACTACACACCGCACACGTAAGTGACAACCACAGGTTCGAATCCTGAGAGTTCTCCCAAGTTTTTCTTGGTTGGAGATGGTTTGAACTTCTATTTCGTAACTGAATTACATTTCAAGATTATCAAAAATCACCGATGTTGGCAGCAGGACTCTACACTGCTACTTGGTGTTGTATAATGAAATTCGGTTTTTATTTAGGAAATGGAATCTCTTGTGGAGAAAGGTCTAACTAGATCCATCGGCGTCTCCAACTTCAATTCAGAACAAATACAACGGCTACTACAAATGGAAGGCTTGAAATACGCTCCAGTGACCAACCAGGTAAAGTGACATCATAACACAAAATAACACCATACATCGAAAATCTATATTCATTACTTCTTTGAGGGGCATTTAGTTGTCCTTCCTTGTATGTCATCACCGTCTAAACTGGTTGTTTTCAAAGGTTTCTACTGGATAGAATTATATTGAAATGTTTCAATAACACAAGATATAGACTTACAAGAAACCTACAGGCGGACGTTGATTAGTTGGGCGTCAGATACATATTACTAAAATGAAGATGTCAATATTGACAGATCGAAACCAGTCCCTACATGGCGAACGACAAGCTGATATCCTTCTGCCGAGGAAAGGGGCTAGTTGTAACCGCCTACTCGCCTCTCGGATCTGCTGACAACCCTCAGTTTAAGTAAGTCACTCTAGGGTTTCTGAGAGGCATTTAGAAGGTGGTATTCAAGTAAGAGGCAAATGCATGTATTATGGATGATAAGTTCGTCTTTAGTGCATGTCACAACGTTATTCCTTGCTCATTCGTCAGGTGAATTGAAACAAACAAGATGCATCAATGAGCATACATACCAAATGTATAAAAAGCCAGTGTTGCATGTATATGTTACAGTCAGTATATACAACCAGGCAATGTGTACAATAACTGAGCGACTATGCTTGTCGTAAGAGACGACTAACGGGATCGGGTGGTCAGGCTCGCTGACTTGGTTGACACATGTCATCGGTTCCCAATTACGCAGATCGATGTTCACGCTGTTGATCACTGGATTGTCTGGTCCAGACTCGATTATTTACAGACCGCCACCATATAGTTGGAATATTGCTGAGTGCGGCGTAAAACTAAACTCGCTCACTCACCCAATGACTGAAATAACTAGTACAGTGTATTTTGCCTCATTAAGTACCCCAATTATTGTACAGACTGATTGTTGAACAGTGATTATTGGGAAGGCAACACTAGCATGGGTTCGTTATGTTTGAATGAATAAGTAGTTGACATCTAACAAAGTCATTAACTAAAGCACCAATTGAAGCGCCTTGGACGTCATCTGGTTGCAAGGAATAGCCCAGAAACGTTGTCACTTATAATGGAGAAGAAGTTGTCACTGCAATCATATTCTTGATCAACATTAATCTTTCACATTCCTAAAGGTCTGTGACGGGTTATTGTATGACTTTCTTCAGCTGGACTGTAGGTGGAGTAACGGGTAAGAACCTTAATGATAAAAGAGACAGTCTCCTTCTGCACTCATAAAAATATCTATTTCAAGAACAGTTGAGAGTACAATTTCGACTACTCACCATGTATATCATGAGGTAAAATTACCCAAATACTGACGATACCATATGTTCTCGTGGAGATGAGCGTATCCTGACCCACATTCAAATTCCAACATGACGTTGTTATATTCACATGTTTGTCTTTCCTTTCGGCATTTGGGAAGTTCCTTCATAGTCCCCTATATGTCAGTGTGACTGAAACCATTGTAAAGAAATCTATATTTCCTGAGGCACAGCTGCATAGTCGTGAAAACATTTTTAGCCTTCCACGATACGGTCGGTTTACCGTCCAATTCCGTACGCTTGGTACAGGTTGGTAAATTGTACAACGTGACAAACAAATTTCCAACCAGAAACTTTGAAAGTCCTGCAAATCATATCAGAAACAGAGTGAGTGTATTCAGTTTTAAGCCACTTGTAGCAATACTCTGGTTGAGGACCAGAGTTGGACTTCACACTTTGTACCCATGAGGGGAATCGAGCCTGTATCGTCAACGTTACGAGGGGACGCTTTAATAGACTACCTTACTTTAACCTATAACTTAAGTTATAGACACGGAATACTTGAACTGTTGGTGTATTGATCGAAATAAACGTGGCGTTAAACAATACTCACTCACTTACTCTTTAGTTTATGCGTAGGTTTAAACGTAAAACACATGGATGGATGAAGAGAGTTTTATCCTTTTCATTGTATTATTCACAGGTATGTCATAACTTGTTCAGATCAGGAAATTAGAGGAGCACGAATTGACAATAACCCATATTTATCAGGGTAAGGAAGAAATAAAATTGACAAGGGTAGTTTAGATAAATATGGGACCTTAAAATCGCATGTGTTTGGTTTTATGAATCAAACTATATTTTGAAAGCAAACTATATTTTGAAAGATGTGGTCACGTTCTTTCAGATCGGATCCTTCTTTCCGGCGATTGTTCGATGAGCCTTCTCTTGAAGCAGTGGCCAAGAAATACGGGAAGTCTATAGCTCAGGTATAGTGCAATGTTCTAAAGACACACATCGACCGCCATACTGTTGCTGGAATGTTGCTTAAAGTATTTATCTCGGTCGCATACACAACTCATTACGTTTGTTACGGGTATACTTACCTTCGTGAAGACCCGGGCGGGTCAGAATTAGGTCTCAAAACTTGGTAACCCATAAAGCGACACGGTTGTCGTACGCGGTGACCAAGGAAATGTGATGTTTGCATACACGTTAACCGATACGAGTTTCCTGGATCGACGCTCATGATATAAATCACTGTGTAGGATCCAGACTCCATTATTTACAGTCTATATTCTTTAGGGGGATTATATTCATATTCCCTGGAAAAGTCTTGGAGGAAAATAATGTTTGGATTACCTCCATGAATGATTATTTATTAGGTGCAAAATCATTTTTTCGTTGCCGGTTTTGTTTTCCACATTAGCTGTTTGTCGTGAAAGCACAAACGAACTTTGTTATATTCCGCTGCTAACAAACACTATCATACACAGGTAGTCCTCCGGTGGGGGATACAGAGGAATACTGTAGTCATCCCAAAAAGCGTGACGCCATCAAGAATCCAAGAAAACTTCCAGGTAATTTAACGCAGGACTTTGAAACGATTGAGATGTGTCTGAGACGTCATCATGTCATAGTTTTGCACATACTCAAGGAACTTGCAGTTGACCCTGACATTGCTAGTCAGTTTGAAATATTTCAAACTCCTGCAGATTAGTAGTACATTCGACTGCAATCTCTAAAGCTATGAGATGTTGACACGAAATACTTTTAATGAACTGTTTCCTAATTGATCGAACTGACTGATGTAGCTGCCAGCGTTCGAAATAACCACCGGCCTGGAGGTCAAGAACCGGTTGTAATTGTATCAGGCCGTCAGTTTCAAATATGCGCAGGCCGTTATGGCCTTCAATAAATTATCTGTCGATTACTTTTTCAGCTGGAATATTTCCCCATTTCTCCTTTATTAACTCTCAAGAATCATCCATGATCCATCATGTTACAATAACTTACTTCCATAATGTTTCACTTGCTGGTATTTGAATGTTATGGCATAGGAATATCAACAACAGTCTAACAAAACTTAACTCCTCTGTGTATCATAGGCTTCACTTGATTTTGTAGAAACAGCATGAAACTGTGTGTGTAGTCTGTTTTGTTTTCATTGGTTTGACGTTAACCAAATGGTCGATTTCCTTCAGGGCCTGTAGATGTTGAAGCCTGCATATAGCAACAGGCCCTTTTGGTGTCATAGGAATTTACTCCCTCATATTTGGTCACTTATATGACACTAACACTGCATACCGTCTGAAAATGAGTGTCTCCAGTTAGTGCTGGACAGATACTGTAAACGCGATCGCTTCTATTTGTAATCAGCCTTTACTTCTGATTTCACAGATTTTTGATTTCGAACTGACACAAGAGGACATGGACGTTATATCAGCACTGAATAGGAATTTCCGAGCTTGTGTGTTTCACAGGTGAGTATGCACAAAATATCCATATGCACTGAGAGAAACAAATATAGGACCAAAGGAAAATTCAAGAGTTCCTTTAAAAGTTTTTGGTTTTTATCGCTAGCTTTGAATAGTACTGTGAAATATAATCTGAGCATAAATACTTGTAATTGAGTTCTCATTCTTGCTTTCTTCACTTTTATTTTGCCAATTTGGCAGCCGAACAGTTTTGTTCAGCCTTCTGACTCAAATGTTCCTAAGCCGCCATTTTGGATGGAGAAGAAGCGACCTCATCCAGCGATTGCTGCCATTGCAACTGGCTAAAAGTTGGCGCCCCGTTGTCAGGCGAATCGCTGTACATCGCTTGCAAATGACTGGTTGTTTGCAACGCACCCCGAGCTCGACCATTGTTTCAGCCATGTAGGGGTTCAGCATACACATTTTGTTTCCCATTTCACGGTATTCACAATGGAAATAAACCTAATGTATATTCATAATTTCTTTTCTTTTTACAGGATATCACTGAGCAAATATTTTCCCTTTCACGCTGAGTTTTGAGACATCAACTACAAAGATGGCTGCACCTTGACCACGGAAACATAGTGTGTAAGCATGTATAAAGCCTAATGAACTGAATAAATACATTTGTGGGAGAGATCAGACTTTGAGTTTGAAACTTGTTAATTTATGGTATATATGGTATATAATATTTCGCATAGCGAGTATCCAACTGGTTGATAACGGTTTGAAACAATTACAGATTTACCTGATAATCAAGTGATTTGTATCATGCGTATGAACCAATGTTACGTGGGTGCTATGATCTGTATGAAGTCAGCGAGGCCGATCCGGTTAGTCATTTAATACAATGCAAATTGGTCGGTGACCGGGTTGGTGGTACAGTGACAGGTACAAAAACAATCAACAATAAATTACACACTTTTATGACGAATCTTTGTCGTGGTAGACTAGGACTGAGTGAGTGAGTGAGTGAGTGACTTACGACTTCATGTCACGTCCACAAATGTTCAACCATCTCGCGACTAGAACAACTATAAATATGTACACGGCCACATTATAAAGATTGTCGACGAAAGAATGTAAAGCAGCTAGAATATCACTGAAAAGAAATGAAAACTAATATATATCTTAAACATTTCTTTTATATTTCGAACAATGCAATGTAAATACTGGTTGTGGTGTACAGGACAGGAGACAAAACTATCCATAAATTCTGATTACACATATCCACATGTACTACGATTAAAATATGGTACGTCTAAAGTTTCTTTGAACGTTACGCGACTTGTGCTCTGAGGAGGACACGGTACACTGAATGTTAATATTGCATGTGATTGATATACTGTACCTGGGTAATACCAGCAGTATCACATTCCGGATATCAACATCTCCCGGACTGATTGTACCAGTAACTTATCGAATGAACATTGTATATGGAAGCCATACTGTGTAATAAACCCAAATGACCATTATGTCATACGCACGTGACGTCAGCTCTAAAAAGTAATTTGACATTCACACAGCAGTGTAAAATCAAAGCATGACTAATCAGATATAGAAACGCTGCTATCATCGTCACTTGAGAACTCCACCAAACGCACATTTCAGGATGTCCAGTGAATTTCTATTAGCAGATTACCTAACTTATTTCAACGAACTAAAATGTAATTAAAAGATTCGTTGTATGTTATGACCAATAAAACGAATTCGAACGCTGACTATAAAGAGTCAGTAGAAGTTCGTGATTTCGTATCAATACATAGAAGACATCTACTGGAACGTCTTTATTAATCTTAAGGAATTCCCCGTTCTACTTTAGGGTACGCTCTGTACGAACGAAGTCCAGAAATTTCAAGACTGAAATACATGTATAGTGCACTTGGACATAGTTGCAGTACATCGTCCAAGTTCACTGCACGTTGTGGTACTCGCAATTAGGTGTATGCACGTATTCATGTGTCCACCATCTGGTCATATACCAACGTGGGTTCTTTTAAGTGCACAGGGTTGTGTACTGTAAACTAGGGTTTGTGAAAACACGGAAAGAGTCTGCACACAAAGTTGACGCCGAGGTTTTACACCCGGTCACAAGTGGAGTCGATCCCGACACCTAAACCCCGCTGGATCACTAGACTGACGCTTTAGCTAGCTTGCCCCTTATACTGAACTCATGCATGGTCACATTAAAGGTATTGAACAAGATGAACATTCTGATTGTGAATAAATTCAAGCAACGTGTTCAGTGGCAAATACCATTTATGTATCATTTACATGAATACCTTTTAGGTATGATTGAGACAAAAATGAATATAGCCCCATGTCATGTTGAAAGAAGAAATATCACAGTAATTGTGTGGGGATCAACACGCAAGTGCTCACCATTGTTCTCGGACCTTGAGACCCGTGAAGGTCCCGGGGTAGAATAGGCCTTCAGCAACCCATATGCATGCTTGCCATAAAGGGCGACTATGCTTGTCGTAAGAGGTGACTAACGGGATCGGGTGGTCAGACTCGCTGACTTGGTTGACACATGTCATCGGTTCCCAGTAGCGCAGATCGATGCTCATGTTGTTGGTCTCTGGACTGTCTGGTCCAGACTCGACTATTTACAGATCGCCGCCATAAAGGTAGAATTTTGCTGAGTGAGGCGTAAAACTAAACTTACTCACTCACCCTCTGAAGGTAAGAGAGAGAAAGATGCATTAAAATGTATATATGCTATCTAAGGTGGGTCACCATGACATTGCTGTAGACTACTGTTCCATGTCTGAAGGGCATTTCGATGAATAATCTTTATTATGGGGAAGTATACTTCACTGCTCAACAGACCAACATACACGTACAGCCACACAGACGGACTCTTAAGGCATGCCGTTTTATGTTGTTATTTAATCTATTGGCATGAACTTTTAATGCGTTTGGAGATGTATTAGTCTGTGAAACTCACTGCGGCTGTTTTGAGAACACCATCGATGTCTGCCTGTATAACCACGTCAGTGAAATATTGTGTCCATGATGGGAATTCAGATGGACCATCAAATATGGTTTTCAAAAATAATAAGCTGCCAGTAAAAATTGAAATACCAAAATGCCAATTCCAGTTTTAAAGTCCCCGCCTTAGATTGCTAAAAGCGGCGTGAAACTAAAGTGAATTCGCACACTGCTGTTCGAACATTGGACGAACTTGATGCAGCGTCCAAAGACAATCGCAGAGTGGTACAAAGAAAACCACCCGAAAGAAAAACCGTTTCAAACTGAATTAACAGAAACACGAAAAAATATGCCCCGGATATTACGGTCCGTGTGGCAAACGATGACTAAGAACATAAAAACCGATATGGAGTTAAGAAAGATCAATTTGTGAAAGAACACACAAGACGCGTAAATCAGATTCTTGATTCTTTGAATGCAGCGTTAAGATTTGGGCAATTTGGAAAAGAAATCTACTGTCATCAAACCGAACAAGGTGTCCCGGACGTATGGCTTTACAGAACACGTATGCAACAAATAGTTGTCATGGGAAAAATGATTTAGGGTAGCCATTTTTGAATGTATTTGACCAGAATTACATGGCTTATACACAATACCCGAATAAACTAGTGTTACATGTTTTCTACCCCATGTCAGAGTAGACCAGTGTTACATGTTTTATACACCATGTCCGAGTAGATCGGTGTTGCATGTTTTACACACCATGTCAGAATACACTAGTGTTATATGTTTTTTACTCCATGTGCGAACAGACCGGTATTACATGTTTTGTACACAATACCCGAGTAAACTAGTGTTACGTGTTTGATACACCATGCCCGAGTAGGCCAGTGTTACATGTTTTATTCACCATGTCCGAGTAGACCAGTGTTACATGTTTTATATACAAAGCCCGAGTAGACCAGCGTTACACATTTTATACACCATGTCAGAGCAGACCGGTGTTACATGTTTTATACCCCATGCCGGAGTAGACCAGTGTTACATGTTTTATACACCATGCCCGAGTAGACCAGTGTTACATGTTTTATACACCATACCCGAATAAAGCGATATATGTGTACATCATACCTTAGTAGACGTCGGTCAAATGACAAACTCACCATACTTTAGTAGACGTTGGTTACGGACATATACACCGTACGTTTGTAGACGTTCGTTGAATGACAAATACACCATACGTTAGCAGGCGTTGGTTAAATGATATATTCACGTTTGTAGACGTGGCGCAAAACAATACTCTGTCCAGTGTTCCTTGGCCTGTAAATTTCTCAATCTTCAATAAACTTATGGCAGCTGGTCTAGATTGTGTAAATCATATTCCGAAGGCAGGACAGAGAGCGAGTAAGGATGCAAACATCTCCCTGGATGTCAAGCGACTGTTACATATCCAATAGCACGTATTAGGGTGCATAGAAAGTTTTATATTCCATAATGAAATACAAATGATGTAAAACCATGCCGAATTATTTGGGACGATATTTTGGCACATGAGGATTTTCCTGCCGTTTCATTTAGTGCAACAAAGGGACATAACTCTATATTGTGCACCTCTTCATGGTGGAAAATAAAAAAAGAACAAACTTACGCAACGTGTCGCTTTTTCAAATCAGGAAATCGCGGAAGATTAAACAAGTAACTTCTAGGAGGTTAGCTAATTTCCATATGTAATCACTACAAAGTAAATCTGCAAATTATTGAGTCTGGACCAAATACTGAAGTGATTGTCTCACAGGCGTGGCTGTCTCAGAGACCATATACCGGTATATGGTCTCTGGCTGTCCACATGTAGAATGCGATGACAGCTACCGTAGTCATAACCGGGGGCAGACACTTGAGAAAGAGGGAGGGGTGAGAGGAGTAGGGGTGGGAGGAAAAGGGGAGATGGGGTTGGGGTGCACACTTCAATTTCCCCCGATCTTCAGTGGCCTTTTAACCAAATTTCAGGTCAAAAAGGGAGTTCGCATCCCGTACAGTATCTAAAAATAATTGAACAAGTCAAATGTTCGCCAAATTGTTTTACGCCGCTTTAAGCAATATTCAAGCAATATCACGGCGGGGCACCGAAAGGGGGCTTCGCCCATTGTCACTGGTAGGAAATCTGGTTGCCATTTATGTTATCATAACACATATCATTGCAAAGATTCTGTGACAAAACTGACTCTGTCAAAAATCACAAAGTTTCTGTCGCAAAAATCACGGAGGCTCCACTCTTGCTGTAACCAAGTTCCCTTCCAGTGATTGTACCCATGTGGGGAATAGTCGTCACACGGTTAGGCCACACCGCCTCCGAACAAGTGTGCATTACTTCTAAGATCTTTACTGCACATCGCGCTGTTAGCTCATGATATTATTGGTTCAACGCCGTTTCAACCCATCTGCTGGCTATTTCAGACTTCATACTCAACTTCTGAAAATAGTTCAACTTTATATCCAAATGTACTTTTCCCGCTGCAATAAATCCTGTTCGCTGCTTTTGGTCTTACTCTGTGCATGTCCACTAGCGTATAATATGCGTACGCTAATGCATGTAAAATGCTGCGCTATGGAAACTACATGCGTGTGATAAATGCATGTGAAGTTGTTCTTGTACTGTGGTCAGTCCAAGGTGGATTAAAGTCATCTGACCTGCTATTCTATCCGCAGATACATAGTCCTCCGGTCGTGTGTCCGTCTTCCGGGTGTTCGAAATGGTCCCCGTCGTCAGTTTGAGTAATGGAAAGTCTATGCCAGTGCTTGGTCTGGGGACATGGCAGGTAACAATACATGTATATACTATGCTTGTCTGCCTTTGCGTATGTGGTCTGGGAACATGCAGTTAGAAATATAACATGAGTGAATGAATGAAGATAATATAATGTAATAATTCAATCAATGAATCTTTATTTAGTATTTACAAAGGCCACAGACCTATAGTATATTTAACGTTTGCTCAAGGAGATAGAAATCAGTTAGAAATTCATTTCTATAACAATCCAAGGCCTTTTTCTTAAAATCATAGCAGAATCGATGTACTTTGGCAGATTCTGTCAAAATGATATGGTAGTGCATGGTAATAGAGAAATTAAAAGTTACACACTCGGATGCTTACAATAGTATTGCTTTAGTTCATCCACAAATGTATTCATATTACACAATTGACATGATCTGTGATTCCGGGTTCTGAGAGAGAGAGAGACCCAATTTCTTTTCGTCATAAATTTCGTCATATCAAAGCTAGTTGGCGAATATTTGTGGATGTGCAGTAGTTTCGCACCCAGTAGTTTATAGCTTTTCTCTTGTAATATAGACACAAGAGAAATCTACATATTTCTCCGTAAACCATCATATAATATGCGTTTGGCGTTACATCAAGAAACTTTTTGCACGGATATTAATGAACCTTTCCAATTTGATGTAACCCCATATTTCAGAGCCATATTGAAGTATTTGATTCTTCTTCATATCGAATATTTTAAAGAATGTGTTTAAGGTCATTTTACCTAAAGATCTCATATTTCTAATAATTGCGATTAACATTTTCAAGGTCTGTAATGGCCCTTGTTTTGTGTGTGTGGACGAGGAAAGGCTATCAGAGAAATATACGGCAAGATATTTATAAAGACTCGTAGTTGCACTTTGTGATACCATTTTTTTCCATTTAGGTCTTGGTTTTGTCTCTGCTTACACACAATTCATACTGATGGGAAAATGTGTCTAATTCATCCATTTGTTTCTGTAAACAGCTAACAGTATTAGAGAATAATCCAGTATCATAGGCAAAGAGAAGCATAAACAGTTGTACTGTATTTAGATGTAGTACATGTGTCACATATTATTTGCACTGCCAACTGATAATTGAAAAACATAAAAAGGAAAGGGCTTAAAATACAGCCGTGTCTAACACCAAGTTCTCTAATAACTGGGTCAGATAATTCATGCTTATTTCTTACACTGTTTAGTACCATTTTCGCAAGTCCTCTTCAACATTTTATTTATTTTGAATACTAAGACCGTGTGATTGTAAAAGTCCCCGTAGTTCATTCCGCTCCGCAGAATCAAAATCCGTTGCAAAATCCACTAATTTTGCATTGGACTTTCCACATTGTGAGCTGAGATATCTTTGTATCAGACTATGAAGTACATGTATAAATATATTATCTGTCATTCTATATTCCTCCCTAAATCCCGCTTGACCATATATATCTGATCCATGACGTCAGTCCACGAACTAATGTTTTGTTGATAACTTTGTTGATATATCCAACGGATGGTATCTTTATGGTCACAATGCTCATAGATTGGAACAAAAATGCCAACTGACCAAGATTCAGGAAAGTTCCCAGTGTCGAGAATAATGTTGAACATAATCTCAAGATATGGAAGGCTTAGTAAAAGATCCGATGAATGTTTGAACATTCCAGGAGGATGTTGATATATTTATCAGCACCAGAAATGGGCTCCGCACATTGTACCTGTGTGGGGAATCGAACCCAGGTCTTCGACGTGACAATTGAACCACTAGGCTACCCTACCGCCCATTTTGCAGTATGATACACATCTGCTTTTGTATAGCTCACACTACTTTCTTAGAGGGATTTTGAGTGTCAGATTCATAATTTGGTAGAGATTATGACGAGCCTATAGTTTACTATGAACATGGTGAACTGAATTGGGAAATATCATAGACGTATATCATACAGATGAAAACTTGACGCTCAAGATGAATTAGTATAGAGTAATTATTAGATAAATCACATGCCCAGTAGCAGTATCGCAAGAGGTCAACCATTAGAAATTTGTGAATGTATTTGTGTTTGCCTTTTAGTGTTTAGCGTGTTTAGTTTTATGGCGCTAAAGCAATCTCACAGCAATATCACAGATTGGGACACTTTCACACCGTTCACCCATACGGTGAAAGGAACCCAGACGTGACGAGCGAACGGTTTAACTACTAGGCTACTTCACTTGATAAATAAAACCATCCAGAATTAACGCACTGTACAGATGCAACATATGCTTGTAATATGCCCTTAATTAAGAAACAGCGGACGTTTGAAAATGGCAACATCCACAGAAAGTCTTTGCTGTTGAACGAAAAAAACCGACCCAGAAAGAGTCACGCAAATAACGGCACAGCAGGCATTCACAAACGAATATCACATGATATGCAAAGTGCCACAACACGTGTATGTAACGCCAGTGAAATGAGGTCACACATCGTGACTGTATAGTGGTAATCATAACTGACCGCTAAACAAGCCGTAAGGAAATACACGGTTTGACCTGTTTTGACCTGTTTGTTCAGTTCCATAAAATTTGAAATAATTTGAAATATCAAACGGTCCAGGTAAGTGCCGGGCTGTTAAACCTCACTGTAGGAAACGGAGGCACACCACTGTGACTGGGTAACGACCGTAACGTTCAAGGCATGTTGCAATGCCTGATCTATGTTTGCCCGGGAAAATCGGGCTACAGTTAACGGCTGTGCAATACGCCCGTCATCTGAGTAAACAAACGTCTTCTGAATGACTGGAAAGCACAGGGTTTACTCTAGCTGTCTTTTATGTTCAACATGCCTGCTGATGTATCGAACGCATTTGTTTCATAGGATTTTTTCCCCGAAACATCCGGAGTCTATTTTGGGACTGTCAAAAGCCATTTTCTGAGAAAAGGTGAAACATCTGTATCAGGTCACATCATGTTCATAAATAGATAACTCTTGGGCGGTGGGGTACCGAAACAGCTTTCGAAATAACCGCCGAGCCGAAGACCCACCGCCGGTTGTCATTGTATCCTGCCGGCAGTTTCAAATTTGTGAAGGTCTTCACGGCCTTTAGTACATTATCTGTCAATTGTTTTTCAACTGGAATGTGTACCATTTTTGTCTTTATTAACGTTCGGGAATCACTCATGATCCACCATGTTAATGCTAACCAACAGTGTCACCTCCTGGTATCTTTGTTACAGGTATATCAAGTCTAACACAGTCTTATAATTTTGTTTGTTTGTGTATTTACAAGCAGCAATACATATTATATATCATGAATAAGTGATGACTGTGTTTAAATTATGTTTGAATTTTTGGTTGCATGTGACCTTTAACAAATAAAAACTCCTCTGTGTGCATAGGCTTTGCGTGATCTAGTGGAAACATTGTGAAACTGTGTACAGTGTAGTCTATTTGGCCTTATTGGTTTGACTTTGAAAATATGTGCCTGCAGATTTTATTCAGGACCTGTAGATATAAAATTCTGCAGGTAGCAGCAGGTCCTGATGGCCAGTTGGTAAATTACAGCATTGCAAACACTGCGCTACTTCCCCACGTGGTCACAATGTGTGAAGTAAATTTACGGTAACCGACGCAGCGATATTGCTGAAAACGGCTCAAAACTATACTTAAAACTGTACATGCTTTGAGGAATAAATCTATCAGTGGATGAGTCACCCGGGAGAGACGCAGGGATTGGCCTTGTTTAAATTCTACACAGTTCATTTCCATAGAATGAACCTTCTAGAAGGAATTTTTGAACAAGTCAGCGGGTATGTTCGTTGTTCATAGGATAACAGCTTATCAGTGGTATTCATAGCAGGGCTACACATGTCACTGACACGAAAACTGATCCATTCACATATAGGTTATTGAGAGATTTGCTCCACTTCTTAGTGGCGACGATACATGACCTTGTCACGAGCTGGTAACACGTTTTTGAACGATTGCACCACGCCACTTAATACTGGGGACTATAAATCGAGATGGTTATGTACTGTCTAGACAACGCCCTATCAGAACAAATTTAGTCATACAACATGTTCAAGTCTGGTAAGAATCTAACTTAAAATTTATTTTTCATTATTTTGAGGCTTTATTAAATATCATCCAACATCACTGGACATTTACAAAAAGCTCAGGCTGACTGAGTTTGTTTATGTGTTGTTCTAAGATATATTCCAAATGATCATGTCTGGGCCAGACAGTCCAGTGATCAACATCATGAGTACCGATCTACACTGTTGCATGTGTCAGCCAAGTCAGGGAGTCTGACAGTTTGCCGAACGCCAATTCTGTCCCGGCTCTTCAAGGGTGTGGATGTCGTTGACGAAAAGGAGATTAACTATACATCTTTCAACAATAAATAATAGTATGTTCCTGGTAAAAGGACCACCTTCGTGCTCAGTTCTATGATGTATTTTGGACGGTCCTTCAGAAAGATCAACATATGCCTCAGTGTGTTCGACCAGTGAAGATCTTGGTTAGATCTGGTCTTCAACCATCCATGTCAGAAGAGGCGACGGTCAGGATGGGCTGGACAGGCCCACTGACTGAATATGAGCATCGATCTACGCAACTGGGATATGATCACATGTGTCAATCAATGATGCAAGTTTAGATCGCCTCTGATACTTTCATCAAGGATATGAATAAAGATTTGACAGAATATACTGATAAGAGTGACCTTACATGCTGACCTAACAGGCATTTACATGCAAAGATACTAGTATATTTTCTACGGGAACATTTTACAGGATGTTCCCTGACTTTCCAAGGACATAGTGGAAAAAAGATGTTAATGAATTTCGACTGTTACAGTTGAGAAGACTATGGTAATTTGATTACTTGAATGTTTAACACTTACTATTCAAATTACTTCTGTATCTGTATTCTGACCTATTAGAGTGAGTAAATATTGCGTAACGCAATGAGTATTAATAAATATTTACTCGTAAAATATCAGGATTAAACACACAAAGATAATCATTTGGTGAAAACATTTCGATGTTCTACCCAGTCGATACTACATTAGGACGGAATAAAAACGATGTTTGCATATGTCGTGACCCTATGACAAGACAGAATGTATCTTCTTCGTGATATGGTCGCAATCATAGATTTGACGCTGCTCTATGCAAGGATTTCTGATGGATGAAAGAGTTTTGTCTCTTCCTATTATAAGTGAGTGAGTTATATTAGGTCACATGGGTTCTATTTCAATATGACTATCTTTTTATGAATATCGAATTTGTTTTGTCGCTTTTATATATCTACTGCTAAACATACCATTTCTACAGTAAATTCAAATGTTCTTGTCTATGTGAGTAATATTTGCCTCACTGTATTTGTATTGGGCGATGGGGTAGCCTAGTGGTTAAAGCGTCCGCCCGTCACACCTAAGTCCCTGGTTCCATTTTCCGTATGGGTACAGTGTCTTAAGCCATTTTTTACATCCCCGCCGTGATGTTTCTGGAATATTTTAAATACTAAAATCATTCACTATTATTTTTTTAGTGAGGGTGTACATGCGTGGACAAATTGCTGACATATTCAAATGCTGTGGGATACTTATGACAAGGGTGTGCGTGTGGGAAGCTGTTTGAGCAGAAGAGTAAACAACCGTCGGGTATAAATAGACTGCGTTCCTTTGCTAGTCATTCACGCAACTACAGGTACTCGCGTGTCACCTCCCGCGTGTTAAGCATGGCAGCTGTTCCCGTCGTCAACTTCAGTAATGGAAAATGTATGCCTGTTTTTGGTCTGGGGACTTGGAAGGTGAGAATATAACATATCGTAGTGTTTGTGAAATGCAGCACTGTTCAAAATGTGGCACATTTCGGATGTCACGTACGGTTGAAATTTCAAATATTTATATATACTACCTTCCTACAGTTTAGCCTCACTAGTGAAAATATAGCCACAAATTCAGGCAACTGTTCTAGAGTAAAATAGAAAATATTTCATACTGTTTAAAGGTCCTGTTCACATATGAACTGATGTATTCTAATACAAATTCGTATCGTTGAAAAGATTATTGTCATTAGTTGATAAATAGCAGTGAAAATTCGTAACAAAACCTTACAGTCATCAAATCGCAGCTGTTCACGTGCACGATATTTGCACATGGTTTGAGCAAATTTGATGCGTCATCCTCGTGCAGTTCATCTGCATAAGTTTTGCAGTTGGCTCCCCCAAGTTACTTGAGAAATCAATCTTCTATGTAACCATGTATACATACATTACATATGGTAAGTATTTTCAGTGAGTCCTTGAAAGGAAGTATTTAGTTCCGGTTGACAGGACCAAATGTTAATTGGTATTTATGTTCCTGATACAAAACATTATTGTGTTTTGCCAGGGTTTCACACAACACACAAATGTAGGGAATGGACGCACAAAACCCAAAATACCAAACAGTTGTGCTTTCACGTGATCCTCTATTTGTCCCCTCAGTATATTTCTGTAGTTTGCAGTAGGTGTAAACGCACGTATGACAGGCAAAGGTAACTGAATCTGTGCTTCATGGTACCCTCAAATAGTCATTTTCATGGGTATCAGATACGTTGTCCAGGTAGGCACCGGTGAACAAAGTCATTTTCATGATACCAGTTGATCTCCCCTCCTGGTTCATGTTATTTATTCTATTCACTTAAGAAATACCGCACGCTCTGCCACCATGTCTAGTCTAACAAAGCACAATTTTGCCCTGAAATATTGTAGTTAAAGCACAAGAACAGTGCTTTTTGCACTGTACAAGCGTCCTAGTGTTTTAATTATAATACTTCAGGATTAAATAGCTTCTCTAATTTATTTTAATTTCATCTGATGTTAACGCGATTCATATGGGCCGTTTGAACGTCGCATTTCTACTACCAACGTAAGTTCAGATCAATAGATCCAGATGAAGATGACTCGTCAAGTGACACTCCACGATTGCATCGTGGGAATGTAAACATAGCGAGCGTTGCCGTGTGAGTCGAACTGAGACACTCTGTCCGTCCGAAAACACAAACTATATGTTTCCAACAGTGGATGATCGGAGTAGCTGTCTGTAAGAAATGTAGGAGGCGATGACAATTGACATGGGTCGTGACGTCTGTTACATTGTGACGTCTGTTACATTGTGACGTATTGCAAAAGTGTTCGATTACTAGGGGGCAGCCTAGAATGACGTACTGACGCCAAAACATTATGACGTAATGCAAAAAGTGCACATTGTTGCCTGATAAAGTATTACCGTCGCCTTTGATTTTTCACCGACGTATCTTAGAATTTAAACTGTTTCACTGTCAAATTCAACCTATGCTTTAGTGTGGATCAGAGATCTGGGGATTCCAGCGGTGCGAATGCCATGAAAAACATGCGTCTGATAGCTAGTGAGAAATTGTTTAATGTTTGACCATCTACACTTAATTGTACACTGTAAATGTATCCCATGTATATAAAATAGTGCTTATATTCGATGTATAAAATTCTAGTTTAAGATATTGTGTATGCAAGAAAATGGATTGCCTAAAAAGTCTTATGACATGCTTATTCATTTGGACAACATTCATATTACATGTAAGGAAACCTTTGTTTTCACATGGTTCCGGGTTTGTGTGGTTACGTCAGTCGGTGGTTCAAGATTGTAATATACTCATGAAAGAAATAGTGTCAGTTAGTAATAGATAATATTTCACGGTATTATCACGGTATACAAATCACAAATCCACCCGGAGAAATATCTAAGTTATTTACATCAGAGAAATTTATATAATACTGTCCGTTTGTACGTTTTAGGTTAGACTTGATCAATATAATGGTAAACGAAGGAAATCGATTTTATGCTGAACGATGCAAGAGAATGTGCCCTCCGTATAAATATGATATGGAAAGTGAAATTGAGTATTATCTGTATGTCCCTGTTATGAAAAAGTACGTACGAAATATTCAATTCAATGTAAGCCACCTGCATAAGCTATAAACTACTTCTTTCATCAACTGACCAGCATGTAACGATAAAGGATTCGTACTATATTAATTATTAAACGTTACAAACTGATTTAAAGTTTTGTAGATCCATCGTAATTTACAACTTAGTATAGCACGATTCGCTGTTTGGATAGCAATTTACTACTCATTGCAATTTATGTAAGTTGTATTCTTATGCATAACTGTACTGTATGTTGGCCGGAGACCATTCGTACAATTAACATCCTTTACTATGACTTTGAGTGGCAAAGTAGTGTTGAAACAGTGTAACATATGTCAGCTGACGTGAAACAAGAGCTGAAGTCCCCATGGTCGTCAATTTGTGGACAAATTCTGCCCTGACGTTCAACATCCTATTCTTAATATCGTATTCCATAAGGTAATATTGAGTTGAAAGAACGTCTCTTGCGATATATACAGCGTTCTTTTATTGTCTTCACGCTTAAGGCGATCTTATTGTACAGAACTATGTTTTTTGTTCATGTAGTCTACCAAGGGCGAAGTAGCGGAAGCTGTCAAAGCAGCTATTGACTGTGGATACCGCCACATTGACTGCGCATGGCTCTACGGCAATGAAGCGGAAGTGGGTCAAGCCATTAAAGCCAAGATAGACGAAGGAACCATCAAGCGAGAGGACTTGTTCATTACCACAAAAGTAAGTTATTTCCTTTGGTGACACTTCTTCATTCATTCAATCAATATTCGTTGGTAAATAGCGCACTAAAATTTATCGACCGCTCAGGTTGATGTCAAGCTTACCAATGTGAAGCCACTGAAGGACGGGTTCGTCAAAACGAAGAGACAGTGCGGTATGGAATCTCTCTGGAGTAAATGTCTTGCGCCGACAGTATATCGTGCCATCATTATGATATTATTGTATTCTGATTTAAGGAGATGTAATTATCACAAATCACTATTTCGTAAGTAAGGGTATGGTTGGGTTAAATATCAACCGGAGGCTTACAAACGAATGCAGATTCATCTGATATTGCAGAATTGCTGCGTTGTCGTTGGTATGGTATCAAAATGGCCACGTGCTAAAAGGTGTCAGCAAGGGGTAGAAATTGTGAACGAGGAATAGTAGTTTTAAGTTGAGAAACAAGCAACAGAAATACCGAGACATGTTGGTCTGTGCTGGATCATATGGCCGCTGCTGTGTTGGACGTCCTCTTAAACTACTATTCAGTGTGTTTGTGTATCCAAAGTTTGGATACTGAGATATTACTTACACCTGTGTCTAAAATATATCCATTTTTTCAGTCAATCATATGTCTACAAGCACACCCAACGGTGTATAAGGAAATGGAGGTACTAACATAAGGACCATCTTATCTGTTCACAGTTATGGAACACATTCCATCGTCCAGACCTTGTCGAGGGTTCAATGAAGGGATCTTTGGACCTACTGAGACTTTCCTACGTGGATCTCTACCTAATTCACTGGCCATTTGGCTTCAAGGTAACACCATCAGTTACTATTATGTGGCTTCGTTTCATGCAATGTTTCCTCGATTCTGGTTTCCGCATTTAGTGGTAGTCTAGTGATGGTGAGCGGTCTTTAAATAATGGCCTGGATCAGACAATCCAATTACTGATATCCAGAGCATAGTTTACACAAATAGAGTATCATGCCATTCCAAAAAGTAGGGAGTGTTCCATTTTGCGCTCATACCACTGGTCAATGCCAAAAAGTAATATACGTCCATGCAGATGAAACATTGCCAAAGGGATAGAATAAATGGTCACACTGTCCCTTAGTTTCGCATCATCGTGTTTCCTAGTTTCATCATTTGCATTGTATCAATCTTGTAAATCCGATACCAACTACTTTTTAATTGTACATGAACTATTATTACCATGTTATCGCTTGCTATCATGTTTTGTTTCCTTGAATAATTATAAATTGGAAGATGTGCCAATGTTAAAATAATTGTGATCATAATAATAAAATCTTAACATGTCTTACATACCATGTTGTTTTGTGTTGTTCAGGAAGACACTGGTGAACTGATGCCCCGTAATGCAGATAACACCATCGCATTATCAGATGTTGACTACCTCGATACCTGGAAGGTGAGCTTTAGTTGTGAGTTTATCACATCTAATAATACTGGCAAACGTACTTAAGAAAGGAATCAGTGCCCTTTATCCTTAGATCATCCTACTTAAAGGGAGCGGTGGGGTAGTCTTGTATTTAATGCGTCCTTTCGTTACGGTGAAGACCCGTGTTTAATTTCTCACAAGTGCACAATGCGTGAAACCCATTTCTCAAGCTGGAATATTTCTTAAAGCGGTCAAAAACTTTCCTCACTCACTCTGCTTGTTACTCCATTTAAACGAAGGCTTTACATGTTTGTAGTAATGGTTTATAAGTAAACCACTTTTCAAAGAGCCTTTAACCTCAATCGAGCCTGCAAACACACCTTTATGATGTGTCAGATATGTAAATTGAAATTCGTCTTCTGCAGGCAATGGAATCTCTTGTGGAGAAAGGTCTAACAAGGTCTATTGGCGTCTCCAACTTTAACTCAGAACAAATACAACGGATTCTCCAAATGGAAGGCTTGAAATACGCTCCCGTGAACAATCAGGTACAGTGGCATTATACGGAAATGTGGGTCTTCAGCTACCGTTTCTGCTAACAGGATCGGATGATCAGACTCGTTGGCTTTGTTGAAGCATGTCATAGTGTCCCAGTTACGTAGATCGATGCTCAAGATGTCTATCACGAGATTGTTTGGTCCATACCCGATTATTGCAATATTGCCTCTACCAGCTAACAACATCATACATTGTGACAAACGTGTAATTCTATTGTCCAGTAACGTTCTGGCTGTTTCCATAGGTTTTAGCTGGATAATATTATACTGCTGTGCTCTACTAACTCTTCGGCGGTTTGATAGCCTTGTGGTCAGATCGTTCGCTCGTCACGCTGAAGGCCGCGGTTCGATTCCCCACATGGGTACAATATTTCTTTTGTCCCCGTCATTATATTGTTGGAACATTGCTAAAAAAACGGCGTAATTCACTCACTCTCCCCAGTTACACCAGTTGTAGACACTCTCTGTGTGTAAACGTAACTTGAACTAACTACAGAATAGAAGGGGTGTTATTACGCGTGTAGATTTGGATGAGTTAGCTGTCACGCAAATATTCAGTTGCATGTATGTTGCATGTTATTACTGACAGGTCGAAATCAACCCCTACAATACGAGCGACAAGCTGATATCCTTCTGCCGAGAAAAAGGGATAGTTGTCACTGCCTACTCGCCACTCGGGAGTGCTGACCACCCGCGGTTTAAGTAAGTCACTCATTGCAGGTAGTCATGTTCTTGATCAGTAACATTCTTGAACATTCATATTCTCAATGTTTCTGTGACGACGTTAAGTTAGCGTATTGCTGTAAAGTTGTTTTAAACCAAATTTACAGCTATTATAATTCAGGGGGCGATGGGGTAGCCTAGTGGTTAAAGCGTTCGCTCGTCATGCCGAAGGCCCGGGTTCGATTCACAGTATGTTTATCTCCTAATTACTATCACGATGTTTTTGTCTCATTTAAACGCTTGGTTTTTTTGTTCTCCATGTAAAGTGTACAACGATATTTAAGTAGACGACAGGGACACATTTCATAGATGGCAATATATATATATATATATATATATATATATATATATATATATATATATATATATATATATATATATATATATATATATATATATATATTCAGTTGTAGAATCTTTTATATATCCTTCTTGTATATGTTCTTTTTGTACACAATAACTTGTGTCACTTGCTGGATAACTGTGTCAGCATGTATATACATGGAAACATGTCATCTACCGCAATAAGGACGTTATCCTTAACATGTATTCATATCAGTCCTTAACATGTATTCCTCCTACCAGCTTTTAAATGTCACTTACAGGAATGTATTGACAAAGACATTTTCTGGCGTATTTGGTGCAACCGTATCATTTCAAGCGAAATAACTGCATGATCATGAGTGAGTGAGTTCATATTTAACTTCAATATTGGCAATATTTCAGCCATATCGTGACGACAAAGAGGTCTGTACTAAAAATGAAAAATGTGTATGCTTATTTAAACACCTGTCAGCGAAGGATAGTATAACATTTAGACTATCACAAATTGATTAAAACTAGTTTGAGGTCAGTGTAAAATCGTAAATCATTGCAAAACAACACAATATAAAATCGGGCCGTAGATCACCAGCAACATAAGGCAGATCACCACACTAGGGACCATGGGGACTTGCAGTTCCTTTGCTACCAAGCTTGATTTACACCGTTCCCTCAGCCGCAGGCGATAGTAGGGAAATTTAGCCATTATTTAAAATAACAATTATTCTACGTTTAAAAAAAACATGGTTAAGCTAAGCTGACTTTCAAAATTTGGGACTTACATAGTTTTACGATCCTTAAACTCGCTTCGACTATACAGCCACTAACTGCATGATCATGTAGTTTAGGAGGAGTATATATATATATATAAGTTAGCACACACTTGAAACGTGTATGGTTCGCTCCGGCAAATTTCTCCGCGTTAATCTCCTTGCAGTAGCTATGGCGAGGCTCTGCAGTAGCTGTTACGCTGATTATTTGTGTTCATTGCAGTCGAATGTTTACACACACAAGATCGACAGCCTGGTCAAATACTGCACTGTTTGAAGAGTCTATTTCTGTTATCACCTAGGTGGGGGTGTATTAAACACGTTTAATTAGTGATTTAGTCAGGTTTTTATCAAATGGAGGGACATGGTATATCGGAGCCCGTGCGACCATGACATGGGATGGATATCATTGCCTAACTGACAAACCATCGACAAACACACGTTATCATTGAACATACACTCAATTAATTAACAAGCAATGACAAATCATAAGATTGCTCATTGCTTTATAAATCGGTTACGATTAAATATTTAGAGACGTGCCATTTATAGACTCAGGACTGGCAACGGTATGTCGTGGTAGTCTGAGGACATTCAATGCACATGAACAACCCTAACATTTGTATTTGTTAGCTGTTACAATCCGCCCCATAGTTAGGAAGACTTTGTATTAAAATCAAATTATATAGCCTGTAGAGATAGAGCACTTTGTTTCAGATCAGAAACAAATTTCCGACGAGTGTTCGATGAACCTTCTCTTCAACAACTGGCCAAGAAATACGGGAAGTCTATAGCTCAGGTATGCTGCAATGTTCTCGAACATAGATCGTCCATCGTGAAATAACATGAATTATCTTATCTCACACATGAATGTCGCTTTCTGATTGGCTAAGCGCTATTGTATTATTTTTTCAATGTACCCCGCTTACAGGCGATGTATTGTTTCAATGTACACCGCTGGGAATTCCGAACTCTTCTGGTGCTTCATGGTAGTACTTTTTTTTTAACCTCGAATAACATTTAATCACGCATCAAGGACGGAGATTACCGATGTTTTGCGATTGAAAATCGATGGAAGGGAGATAACTCTAAATCCGTTTACCTTGTGGGAAATGGCGATTCGTCTCGCATTCAACAGTTCAAAATTAAAATTCAGGCGTTCAGTATGATAAATACGTTGTTTACTGGTCCCTCGGGGTCCATGGTCCATGTACCCTCGCGACCAGTGAACAACTTACATCCTTACTATAACCGGTAAATCACGTACCCATCTTCTTGGTTACCTGTTTCAGATCTTACTGACCCCTTCAACATCCTTGTTAGGTTTTCTGTAACGCATTCATCTTATTTTCACATCTGTTTTTCGTTTTACACCAAACCAAAAGTCTTTTTGAACGGGCGTTCCATATCTCATTCAACTGGGTCGATCTTGTGGACCGAAGCGCCCCCCACCCTTAGGATCAGTATATCTGGGTAGCATTTTTAAATAAACGGAGTCAAATACACCCCAACAAAACAAATACTTTTAAATTTTGGTCGGAGGCACTGAAACAAATTTGTTATACAAACGATCGTTTGCACCTATATGCAGGTATGTGTTGCGCAGTTATAAATAGAACAAATATATATCACTTTCATATACACGCAGGTTATCCTCCGTTGGGGAATACAGAGGAATACTGTTGTCATCCCAAAGAGCGTAACTCCATCTAGAATTCAAGAAAATTTTCAGGTAAGTGATATGCCGTTAAAAGTATGAGATTGAGATGGTTGAGAACTACGTGACGGGTTCTTATGACGGTCAAACCTAACCTTAATCGCGATGGATATGACGAATTTCCTGGATGTCGTCTTCTTGCATATTCTTGGATACAAAGTGCCTGTTGATGGGGCTGGAACAGGCCACGAAACGATTAAAAAGAAGATGAAATCCAGGAAAGTCATTGTTCATCAAAAAGCATCTAAACTGTCGTCAAGGACCTTATTCTCGATGTACAACCTGGTCTTCATTGTTTTACGTGATCTGCATTACACATATTGCATCACAAATGTGACTCTTGTCCAATACACTGACACAATGCGGTGAAAATCCATTGTCTCCGATCATTTCGAGACTGATCATATAAAGTGATTAATAAACAATTTTGAAGGACATTTACTTTTCTATTTCAAAGGTTTTCGATTTTCAACTGACGGAAGAGGATATGAAGGTGGTGTCCGCACTGAACAGGAATTTCCGAGCTTGTGGGTTTGAAGCGTGAGTATACTTTTCAGTAAACGAACAATTTCAAGTTCCCAGATGCTGCCATTAAAACAAATTCACTGAATTGTCTTTTTTTCAGGAACCCATGCTTGCCGTAAGAGGCGACAAACTGGAGCGGGTCGTCAGGCTGGCAGATTTTGTTGAGACGTGATATCAGAACTGCTTATATCTATGTTCATCAATAGATTGTCTGCTTCAGAATTGATTATGTACAGACCGCAGCAATATAACTGCTGCTTTGCTGAGTGCGGCTTTACACAACTAACAAAAACAAAAATAAAATGAAACATACTTTCCACTTATACATTCGTTCTCTTTTCCAGAATTGCGCACAGCAAATATTACCCTTTTCATATTGAGTTTTGAACCGTGACAAAAAAAAACTGACCACACCTTCAGACAAGAAACTTGTGGATGTAACCTGTCAAGTCTGCAGAAAGTAGCTGAATAAATACCTTTTGAATAACATGAAACCTTAGTTGTGTTTTTATATTCATTTTAGTATTTAATATTGCACGTGGCAATGTTCCAATTTGGCTGCATACAAAAATAAATGTTTCTCGGGAACGCTTGTTTCAAAAGTGAGAAGGGCGGTAGGACCTTTTTCAAATTTTTGATACAAAAACGTGACGAGGGAGGAACACATTAGTATTTTTTCTCTCTGAGAGCTACAGCTTGCAAAGTTTGGCACGTGTTAATATGAGTTGTAGATTCAGTCACACTCGCTCTTACAGACACTCATTCATACAATGGGCAAAGGGATGATCGGGACGCGGCAAAGAATAA
Source organism: Haliotis asinina (assembly GCF_037392515.1). NCBI lineage: Eukaryota > Metazoa > Mollusca > Gastropoda > Lepetellida > Haliotidae > Haliotis > Haliotis asinina. The sequence goes on along the minus strand of NC_090294.1, from coordinate 20,289,482 downwards.
TTATTTTGAATATGGCAGGGCTACAATGACTTGTATCACCAAAGTGGGCGAGCTCTAACAACTGGTCTCCTTCGTCGGCTCTTACGGCATGGTTTGCCAAAGTGTTGAAGTAAAAGCAAGTAAAACAAAATGACGACAGAAATGTTTGGTAAATTAAACAAATAACAGGCATTTTTGTGACGAATCTTTGGCGTTAACGTCCTTCCAGAACGACAATATTACTCTTGACCAATAGAGGGAAGGGGAATAATTGCTGTAAATATACAGTGTTCATCGGTTTCAAAAAATCATGCGTGGATATTGGGTCTAAAATATAAGGGTGTCATTGAACACTTGAACTGTTAAGACGCGGAGTAGAATTGGTCTTCAGCAATCCATGCTTGCCATGAGAAACGACTAACGGGGAGGGGGGGGGGTCAGATTTTCTGACTCATGTCATGATATCCAAGCTGCGTAGATCGATGCTCATGCTGTTGATCACTGGACATAATGTTGAAATATTACTCAGTGCGGCACTGAATGACAACCAAACAACCAAACAAACCATTCAGTCCTAAAAGTATCAACATTACCATATGAAATGTATTTGGTGCCGATGATTGGTCTTCACTGAAAGTGATATGTCCGCTAGATAATGTGAAGGATGAGTGACAGACAGACTTTCTCATTCCGAGGTCTTTGAAAAGAACACAATTTTCTTATGTCGTTCATGAAATATGCCTCCTCCAATGCAAGTGACTACGTTTTTGAAAAGAATTTCGTTTGGGGTAGAAGCATAAAGCTGATTCCATGGCCTATAAGACGAGGTTTAGAGGTGCTTGATATTCTCAGACTGGCGGACCTGGTTGACACATGTCATCGTATCCCCACTGTTAAGAACGATGATCATGCTGTTGATCACTGGATTATCTGGTCCAGCCTTGGTTATTTACAGACCACCACCGTAACATGTAAAAACCAAGTTATTGATCCCGCTAGTCGCCTCTTACGACAAACATGGTTTGCTAAAGGTCCGTTCTAACCCGGATATGCACGAATTAAATTAGAATTAAAAGAAGCTCACCACCTCACTAACCGTAACGAAAACCACCATATTGGACTGCATCCCAATGATGAAGTTGTCTGGAACGCCAAACGAATATTATTTACCAGTGAACAACAACACGACAATCTGACTCACGAAGAGGATGACATAAAACATATTACAAACGATCTGCCAGGTACCCACCAACTGAGGTATTTTGTATGTGTATGGGTGTATACGGTTCCATGTCAGTGCATGAAAGATCCGAGATTTAGCTGATATTAATGTGAGTTCCCCGTAGTAACAGCGGAGTACACTGAGGCCATGCAAGGCAAATTTTATGGAGCACAACGTCTTTATTTTGTTTACCACGATATTTCTGGGATAGCTATTCCCCCTTCTCAAGATGGAAAATCACCAGGGCCCCTATTCTCGAAACTTTCGTAACGCTAAGAATTAGTAACTTCGATCGTAGGCAATATGTTCAGGTTAGGCTTAAGAAGTTCGTAGGGTTACGAACGATCCGAAAATAGCTAGCCTGGTTTTTACCCGTATGAATTGTCTGGTATTACTATACCAACTTCTACGTGTCTTTGAAGAATTTCATGGAAGCCATGAATGCACAAAACAGCAGGATGTCTAGTCGACAGCACCTGTTGATACACTTGGTACCATTGTCGGTCTTGGTGGCATGAAGGGAAGGTATGAAAGGACATTTAGCTTTTTGTACAGACTCCCAACACAGTGCCAGCCATATACAGCAGAGGAAGGGATTAGGCTTGAGTTGTCTTCCTCATTTAGATGACTAGAGTTGTTTCCATGACGCTTTCGCCACATTGAAATTCCTCTGTCTTCAAGTGTCCCTGCAATAACATTTAAAACGTTCATGTAAGTATCATGAGGACTGAATTGGAGAAGGAACACGCTCATCAAAATCAGATGTTCCTAAGGAGATCATTGTGAACTTGTGATTATGAATGGTTTCTTTCAAGAAAATATTAATGCATTTTTTCAGATTTTCCAATATTGCCGCATATTAGAAATGAGATTTAAATAGTTGAAAAGTAGTCCTCCCCTTGACAATATTTATTCTGCTCGTTTTGCGGCTTTATGGGTGAGTGAGTCGGCAGCATATTACCACATTGGCACGATCTATTGCAAGTTAAACAGTTGTATGATAACGTTTGAAAAATAGACATAATAAAAATATCTAAGGTCAATATATCACAGACTGCTGCAAAACTAATTAGAGAACATCAGTGCTGTCGGACATACAAAGTTCAATGTCCAACAACATCACCAGTGGTTAAGGACACTTGCATGGTTCCCTGGTCGGATTATCAGTTTTCTAATTATCAGAAATGTAGCCTGACGTTTAAAATAAACAGTTATTCAGCACTTGCAATCCAGGTAGAGTAGTAATGGATTGGTGGTACGTGACCGCAAAGCCAGCTCGCTATGTATTTTTATAAAGGGATTTCCAAAAAGGAAGACGTACACTTGCACTTGAGTATATCGCATCCTTGATATCTCCTTGGAGACACTCTTTGCGTTCAAATACTGTGGGACCCAATCTCAAGACAGGGTATATGGGAAAAAAGAAATGGAATCCAGCGCAGAAAAGCAACTACCCAAGGAAAACCGCTGGCTAAGACGCACCAAAATTAGGGACAATAGAACACTTCCGCGAACCAAGCTATGGCGCTAAGATCCCATTGGGTCGATTGTCCGTCCAGGAAGTAAAGAGGAAATACCTCATATCGCAAGTCCAAAACGCGAATTCGGGGCGAGCCCAACACGGGCGAGTTTTCGAGACCCAACTGGAAAAGTGTTCCCACGTCTTGCTCTCCAAACGACAGAAACAAATCCAAGAGCGATCGGACCACACCTGCTACTAGCGCCACCAGATCCCTCACCAGTTTATGGAGCTGTTTTGCTGTGCTTTCGCGAAGAAGATCAGATTAGTTTCTGATTTACTGTGGAAGTCCTAACATATTTTAATATTGTATCTATTATTGGTATGTTTTACAAAGAGAAAAGTATCTAAAATGTGATTACCTTGCACAATATTGTCAAGTATCATCGCGACCATACCACCTACGAACATGTGTGTTCCTAGAGTAACTTTGAGAACCGCGTCTGCCTCTGTGTTTCCTGAAAGATAGACCTGAATGAAAACAATGTTCATAGATATCGACAATGCCCTATCCTATGCTAATAACGAACACAAGGTGAAAAAACAAAAAAACAAAACGTACCTAACCTATGTTCATGTCTTTAAACATTCATTCTGCCAAGTGAAAACATTGGTTCAAATTACAGTTTAACTTAAAGGCTCAATATGTTACACATTTTAAAGCAATGAGAGAAACATAAATCATCATTGGCCGATCCCTAATTTCCTCCATGAGTGAATAATAAATTTTTTAAAGTGTTCATCAGAATTCTGATAATCTGATTGGTTAACTGGGAACATTTCTTTTGATTTTATTTCCTAATGAATATAAAACAGGACTACTGTAGGACATGAGGAATGTCGGGGAATACCTTTATACAGCGAGGGAATTCCCATGCACTCAGGTACCTTAATGAACTTTCGATAAACATTTAAGTGATACAGTGTGGTTAACATAAACAAACAACTCAAAATTATCCGTGAACGTTAATAACGTTGTAACGCCTCGACAAGAGCAAGCGCACTTTGGAGCATCGGTTCATGGCAACGCAATACCAGTTACATCACAGCCTCTTTCCACTTGCGCAAATACTGCTGCCACTAACAATCTCAGTTCCACTAACTTCATGTCATCGGTCTACATTTCCAATTCTCACTTTCCAAACTGTGTCTTTCAGTTCGCTGGTAATAATTTAAATGTTTGTACTTGAAACGCGTCACGTTGTGTTGTTCCGTTCTAATTCGCCACCCGATGTTAGCTTGGATGATTGACAGCTGTTTGGGGGTGCTTTATGCTGATTGGCTAATGGTTTGGTAGGCGTGTCATTTATGTAAATGAGCCAGCTGAGTCATGTCACGCCATTACGGAATTCTTACACCGAAAATCGGTGGTAATACAGATATCTATCTGTTTCGATGAATTTGATTATGTTTAACGAAAATATTGTTGAAAACCCATAGTATTTGTTGTTGAATTTAATTATAAGGATTGACTGTATTTCTTTCTTTGCATTGAGGTATGAATTCAGTAATGAATTCATATGCGGATTCATACAGTTTCCACACTGGTTTTTAGTTTCATACCTCAATGCAACGAAAGAATATACACAGTCAGTCCTTAAGTAAGTGACTACATATTTACGCCACTTTCACCAGTCTTCTGTCGGGGGGCACAAGAAATAGGTTCCACATTTACGCTTATAAGGAATCTATACGCTCTCTGGCGTAAGGAGCGAATGCTTGATCCGTTTGGTTATCCCTCCGCAATTTTTCCGAGATGAGTGAGCGAGTTTACTTTTACGCCGCACTCTGCAATATTCCAGCTATATAGCGGCGGTCTGTAAATAATAGAGTCTGGACCAGACAATCCAGTGATCAACATCATGAGCATCGATCTACGCAATTGGGAACCGATGATATGTGTCAACCAAGCCAGCGAGCCTGACCACCCGATCCCGTTAGTCACCTCTTACGACAAGCATAGTCGCCGTTTATGGCAAGCATGGGTTGCTGAAGGCCTATTCTACCCCGTGACATTCTCGGGTATTTTCCGAGATGAAGAAGTAAATGTACATGCCCTGTTACCTGTATTTATAACATCAGGGTGCCTGTCTATCCATTCTGGCAGGAAAACACCGACAAAGAGTGACAACCCCAGAATTGTCAGGTTTCTGGACGAGCTCAAATTGACATAACGTAGAGTGGAAAAGCCTATGGAGACGAGCAGGCCACAGATGATTATGATGACACCCCCTACAACTGGATCTGGTACACATGCTAACGCAGCTCCAAACTTTCCCAGGAAGGCAAAGATGATGAGCATCAGTCCAGCACATACCATCACGGATCTGCTCCCTGTCTGCAGGAAAGATTTGTTTTCAAACACCTTTGGAAGATAAACAGTTTTCCATAAATGCATCGAACGCTAACACATTGATTATTTCTTGCTGGTAATTGCAAACTTGTTCGTTCAAAATTAAATTCACATTTCTTTGGTGATATTGACACACTTCATGAATAACAGCTTAATTTCGTGAGTGCGATGTTTCGATCCAGATTCTTCTTCCATGGTCAAGCAGGAACAAGAATCTGTATCAACATGAAAATTAGGAAGTTTTTTTTCATAAAGTTTGTCAAGATCGTTCTTCTCAAGTTCTAAAATGCCTCTCAAAGACGTGTCTTTCGTTATAATCACACCCATCTTTTTGGACGTTTAAATATCATATTACCAAAGAGAACACTTAAATATCAGGAACCAAAACAGCCCTCCATCAGAACTGAAAACCCTACATGCTCCAACTTCATCTACTCGACCTTGTGAGAGGCTGCTTTCAACACGCAAGGGTTGCCAGGGACGTATTTAAACTCCAACTCTTGTTCTGTAAAATAATCGGGACTGAACCGGACAATCTCAACGTGTACTACAGTAAAAGATGCTGAGTGTTTGACCGACATGTTGATGCTTTTCTTAAAGAAAAAAACCATATTCAAACAGGAACAATCTTACGCTCATTATAAACATTTACCTTTGTGACGGAGATCATTGCTATGTTGCCACTATATGAGGTTGTAGCATGGGCAACTCCCACAGCCCCTGAAAGAAGTCCGCTTAATCCTTCCATGAGAATCCCTCTGTTCACCGCGTGATTCGGTGGAGTATCGACTTCACATGCCTTCGCCCCAGCAAAATAGTCCCCAACAGACTCGACAAACGATGAAAAGAAGGCTGCGCTGAACCCGACAAATACAGGAAAGCTGAACCCAGGCATTCCAAACTGTCCTGAAAACCAATAGCCCAAGGTTTTACCGTTTTACTAACAGTGCGATAGACAACATGCTAACATTCATACATTCGTCCACACGTTCATACCTTAGTATTAAAAAGTTACATCAAAGGTTTACAGAGGCGGTTTACCTCACACTGTCATTGTATACATTTCAGATAGGTTTGGTTGGTTGTTTGCTGTCTACCACCACAATCAGCGATATTCCAGCTATATTGCAGCGGTCTGGACCAGACGATCCCGTGAACAGCATGAGCTTCAATCTGCACATTTTGGATACGATGACTCGTGTCAAACGAGCCAACGAGTTTGACAACCGGACCCCAATAGTCAGCTACAGACAAGCATCGGTTACTAAGGGCCATTTGTATCCCGGATCTACACTATCACTTCCACTCGGTGCAATCTTAGAAGGTGCAGAAATCACAAAAAGCACCTCCATTCATCCTTCTGGAACTAATGTTCGACATGTCTTGCCTTGAGAGGAAAACGTCTGATGAATTGGTATACGTACACTTCAGGCTCCCAGCACTTTTATCGACTTCAGTGAGGCGAATGTACCAAACGTGCACAAAGAGAACGCGCTCCTTTGGGTCGTATACTTTTGCTTGTAAATTCCAACTTATACTGTTGCCTATTTGCATGTATCAGTGTGCTTAGTGTTCGCTGTTGATTGCTACAATACCATCTTTCCATGAGGCTTAACACTGATTCTGTTTGTTGTTTGTGTGTAGTAATAATGTTTGCCTTTGAGTATATATTCGAATACCTGGGTATGGGAAAACCAGCCAAGAAGTCAGGTGTATAAGTGACGATTTCGCATCCGTCCTGGCCATATAACGAAAGTTACTAGGATCGTCGGGGAAGACGTTAGTGATGGTGAGGAGGGCACTGATAGTCCACATCGTCAAGATGCTTAGCAGAACCTTTAACAAAGTTGTATTTTAAATAGCGAACCGTTTATAAGCACTTCTAAGGGCTGTAAATCCTATGACATTTGTGTGCTTAAATATGTTTACATTATTAAATATTCCGTACATCAAAACAATGCAAGGATTAATTCACAATGGTGTACATGTACATACGCGCACATACAGTGTGATTTTACGCTGCTTTTAGCAAATAGTCCAGCAATATCACACAAATTTTACCCATGTGGAGAATGGAACCTGGGTTGTCGGCGGGATGAGAGAATGCTTTAACCACTGGGCTACCACACCATCCCCATGGGAAAAAGTGCAAACATAAAAGCGAACCTATGTAGAAAGTGCCCGTCTTGTTTCAGCCGAGAGGCAGGTGAGGGAGGGAGTACAGGGGAATGCCAGGTCCTCGTTGAATACGATCAAAATTTTACGGCGCCTCTAGCTATAGTTACAATATTTCACAGCAGGGGACACCAGAAATGTTTCCTATTTGCGGAATCAAACATGGCCCTTTGACGTGACGTGCGAACGGTTGAACTGGTAGGCTTACCCACCGCCCCGATAAATGTCTAATATCTACATGCCAGGTGCTTGACTCCGAGAAGACAATTGCGTGCTTTGTGAGAACAATACACGTTTGAAGTTAAGCTTGTATCGGGAGTCAGGCGAACAAAAGGATATGTTTCATGATTTTAGCGTGGCCATTGACCTACCGGAAATAAGCCAAAAAGCCTGATACTGCTCCTCTTCCCTTCTTGAGTGGTTCCTCCACATGAAGGAAGTGGTATTTGGACGTTTTCAAGGAAAAGGGAAAGCACAATTACAATCACAGCACCTCTGTCAAAGAAGAACATTCATCAATCATAACTGAAGGATAATCAATGTCACACATAGATGTGGATGCTGACTTAACCGAATGTGCCATTTTGCGGTTTAATTTAGGTTTCTACATAATACTTTCATTATTGCATCAGGGTATATATTTCCATAATAGTGGGGAAATGTGAGATCACGTTACTTCTTTACGTTATTTCAGGGTTTCATGTCGGAATGGAACTTCAGGGCGGATGCGAGATGGAAAAGAGGTAAAATACAGTCATAGTATTTTCTTTTCTAAGTGATTGAAGCACGTGCTTGAACACATGGCTGAACATTTGTTGACATGACGTAATACCGTGACTGGACCCCACTCATGCTGCTTCATTGGTGGTTGCAAAGGAATGGATGCACATGCTATACTCTTGCATAGGCATGGCAATGTTTATACCCACGACGAAAACCTTGCTTAATCATAATAAATAATATGATGTCGATAGTTCAAAGAAGGAAGTTGGTGTTGCTTGTGCTTATATTGACTTCATGATGTGAGGAACATAAGCGTCCACGCGTGTTACTCACGAAAGAGCAATTTCCCACGAAGATCTTGAATAAAGTATTGGGATTTTGTACAGAGAAAACCCAACCAGAGATATTGTAGGCGCCACAGTCACAGGTCCTATGTAACGAAGCATGAAGCCAACAACACCTGTTGCACCCACAACAATCTCAACCAGCGACGCTGCCATGAGGCTTCCAGCTAGCTGCAGTATATCCATGTACAATTATAGAGTATTTCAACCTTCAAAATACGATTTTAATTAAATTAACAATCACACTAAGATGATCAAACCAAGACACGTGCAGCACACTCACTGACGATGGATAAGGACGTACAAATAAAGAATTAGGAACAAGTTCAGTTTTAAACCTCCTTTAGCAGTGTTACAGCAATATCACGACGGGGAACACCAGAAATGGTCTTCACACACTATCCATGTCCAGAATCGAACTAGGGTTTTCGGTGTGACGAGCGAACGCTTTCACCAGTAGGCTACCCAACCGTTATGTTTTAGTGTGTCAAAGTATGGAGGTATATAACACCGGTCTATACAAAGACGAGTCTAAACCAGGCAATCCAGAAATTGGCATCGATCTGCCCATTTTGGTCACGATTGCAGATGTTAACCAGTTGCAAGTCAGTGAGCCTGCCCAGCCCATCCCGACTGTCGCCTCTTCTGACATGGATGGTTTCCTGAAGACCAATTCTAACCGAGATCGTCACTGGTCGAATAAATTGAGGCATACGTTGATCTTTGTGATGGACCGTCCAAAATACATAATAGAACTGAGCGCGAAGGTGGTCCTTTTACCAGGAGCATACTATTAGTCATCACTGAAAGGTGTATAATTTCCTTTTCGTCAACGACATCCACACCCGTGAAGATCCGGGACAGAATTAGCCTTCAGGAAACCATGTTTCTGGCATGAAACGAGGTGGCTGGACTCGCTGACGTAGTTGTCAACTGTGTACATCGATGCGCATGATGTTGATCGCAGGATTGTCTGCTCCCGACTCGATAAAGTAAAATCGACAGACTCAAATAACATACTGCGAACATATAGCCGGAATTGTGCAGGATGTGGAACTTACATTTTTGTACTCTTTTAACCATTACATGTGAGAGACTTGTGGCTAGTCTTAAGTCCAAATTCATTCTTAAAAACCGCGTGGCTAATTAATACCGAGTGAGTAGAAGTTGTCAAAAAGTCGTCCGCTTCACTCTTTGTTTTCATCGAGTCCCAAAAATCAAGTTGTAATAAATGATTGATGACCAAAAGTATATGGCATGGTACAGCGTGTAATATAACGATTTCTTCACTGGAAGCGGTGTGGTCGAAGTGACAATATCATTGTAAGTAGTATCACACTGACACACATGAAGCTCGCTTCCAACATTGAAATTGTTATGTTATAAGCAATGCCACGCAAAATCCCATTGTCCATCGATCAAATACATATTTTACTACCAGAAGAAAGTTGTTTAGATTTTGTAACTCGGTGAAATCAATCCTAAATAGCATCTTTTATCAGACACTTCCTACATTTCAACATCAAAATACTTCCTGCTCTTAGTTAAATATGTTTTGAATCATGACAAAAGAGATTTCATAGGACACTGCTTGTAACAAAACAACAAGAACAACAGAATCGTCCATGAAAACAACTTGTATCTTGGAAAATAAGCAAAGAAGGTGACACGATTAAATGGCAGTAGATTGTGAAAACATAGAACTTTCATTTTTCAAAATAATTCTCACGACTGCAGGTTTAGACAAACGTATTAACAAGATAATCTACCCCCAGAAATGTGCATGAATACTACAGCAAACCACACAGGTATACCTCACGTCACGGAGGCCCGCCCCTCTGATTGGTTGAAATTTCTTTCGCGGCAGAGAACTGAACACCGTTGTCAAAAAGGTCGATTTAAGGTAATTAAATGTCGAAAAGAGTGATTTAATGACAGGGTTTCATTTATAACGATGGCAGCCAATGATGTGTGTATTTTCACCCCTCTAGAGTATATGTGATCTTTAAACAGCAAACAGCGACATCGTGAATACACATGTATATGTCTTATGAAGGAGACACGCTCAACAAAATGTATGTACTTTATGCTAGCCAATGTTACCTTCTGCAGTTTTTCGGGCTCAGCAATTGTCGTTGCGTTATGAGACATGTTGAAATCAGCAATTAGGGTAATGTTCTCAGCGTCAATGATATCTCCTGGAGAAGAAAAAAGAATAGTATGACATCACAGACGGACAGCCTTGTACATGAATTGGACCAGACAAGTAAGGTATTAGGAGCATAAGCAAAGGTCCAGTCCGCATATCGTGGTCAATGCACGCAAGCAAGTCAGTGGTCTCTTCAGACTGGTATGTATTATTGTGGACTTAATCGAAAGAGAAAGTGCTGCTTGGTTATATTCCATGAAAAAGTGCTATCAGGGAAGCGACTATTGCGATTTCAGAGGGTAAGATATTCGAGATAACAGAAGTGATGGGGAAGAGAAACATAAAACGTTATGCTTAAACTCGTCACAAAGTAGAACTCAACATTATATATATCTTTTAGACGGCCAGACATTTAAGATGTAAAAAGTGATGGGGAAGAGAAATGTAAAACGTTATGCTTAAAATCGTTACAAAGCAGAACTCAACATTATATCATTTTTAGACGGCCAGGCATTCAAGATGTAAGAAGTGATGGGGAAGAGAAACATAAAACGTTATGCATAAACTCGTCACAAAGTAGAACTCAACATTATATATATCTTTTAGACGGCCAGACATTTAAGATGTAAAAAGTGATGGGGAAGAGAGAACGTGATACTTAAAATCGTCACAAAATAGAACTCAACATTATATAATTTTTAGACGGCCAGACATTCAAGATGTAAGAAGTGATGGGGAAGAGAAACATAAAACGTTATGCATAAACTCGTCACAAAGTAGAACTCAACATTATATATATCTTTTAGACGGCCAGACATTTAAGATGTAAAAAGTGATGGGGAAGAGAGAACGTGATACTTAAAATCGTTACAAAGCAGAACTCAACATTATATCATTTTTAGACGGCCAGGCATTCAAGATGTAAGAAGTGATGGGGAAGAGAAACATAAAACGTTATGCATAAACTCGTCACAAAGTAGAACTCAACATTATATATATCTTTTAGACGGCCAGACATTTAAGATGTAAGAAGTGATGGGGAAGAGAAACATAAAACGTTATGCATAAACTCGTCACAAAGTAGAACTCAACATTATATATCTTTTAGACGGCCAGGCATTCAAGATGTAAGAAGTGATGGGGAAGAGAAACATAAAACGTTATGCATAAACTCGTCACAAAGTAGAACTCAACATTATATATATCTTTTAGACGGCCAGGCATTCAAGATGTAAGAAGTGATGGGGAAGAGAAACATAAAACGTTATGCATAAACTCGTCACAAAGTAGAACTCAACATTATATATATCTTTTAGACGGCCAGACATTTAAGATGTAAAAAGTGATGGGGAAGAGAGAACGTGATACTTAAAATCGTCACAAAATAGAACTCAACATTATATAATTTTTAGACGGCCAGACATTCAAGATGTAAGAAGTGATAGGGAAGTACTGTGGGGAACTGGTTAAACCTCACAATTGATGATTGGCTCATTATAACCGTTCAGTCATCGAAAATAACTGGTTAGCGTCATTTATCAGATTCCTCTGATTATGTTTGTTAATGCACAAAAATATATAAAAAAACATGTAGTTATTTCGTTTTTTTCTTGTTGTCAATGCGTGTACAAATTTCACGTCATAAATGATGACTGGTATATTACAAAGATAAATTGCCTGAAGATACGTTCAGTCATGACAAGGAACAAAACTGTAGTGCATATGAAATGTAAGACACAAAACCAACCTTGTGAAACATGATGTTAAAGCAAACATGCTTTCCAAAATTGTTTGTTTTCGATTTTGAGAAAACACGATCGATCGCTTGTTCGTTTAGTCTAGTATAGGGAAGTGACATATATAACGTTAACACAAGAGAATAATCGACCCAGCTGTCCTACTGAGACATTTACATTACGTTTTCATTTACACACTGAGATCGTTGAAAACGATTACGGTCAAATTTAAAAGGTGAGTTTAGTTTTACGCCGCACCGAGCAATATTCCAGCTATATGGCGGCAGTCTGTCAGTAATCGAGTATAGACCAGACAATCCAGTGATCCGCAGCATGAATATCGATCTAAGCCATTGGGAACCGATGACATATGTCAAATCAGGTAGCGAGCATGACCACCCGATCCCGTTAGTCGCTTCATGCGACAAGCATATGGATTACTGAGGAACAAGTCTAGCCCGGATCTACAAAATAGGTAAAATAATAAACGATCATACAAACCTTCTGTAGACTTATAGTCACATGACCATTCGATGTCATTCTGTAAAGCTAGAAGAACTGGTAAAAAGGATGATGACGGTCCTTGAAAAATTGGGAGTCTGATAAAAGAAATATTGAACAAGAACATGTATATTAATACAGTGAAGTGTACACTTATGAAACAGCGCAACATCGTTCATTAGAAATGTTAACAAATAGAAGCAAAGTAAGTGTTACGATGCGTCAGTTTGCTCAAACCGCACGCAGTGTATTTCAACTCCAAGATCACGTGCTGTGACGCCCGTTACAAATCGTCATATTGGCCTCCCATCCTAAGGATGTACACAACGTCGAAACTGTGGTGACAGACGTTGGTTAGGTGTCAGACGTTAACGTTGGTTAGATAAGTCCCGATTCACTTTGCTATGCTTTTATAAGTTGTAATATATTGATATTATTTCGTTTCACTATTGATCGCGACTACCTCAGGGGTTTGAGAAATAGACAATGACAAATGTTGTCCAAAATTTTGTATGCGTTAAAAAAATAGTAAATTTCTCCGTCTTTTATCTCCGTGTTATCTTCACGTGTGAGCGAAGAAAATACAGCCTGATGTCTGAAATTTGTGTGCTAATGCTTAACGTTATACGCTCAACATTAAATAAGGCCCACAATATGTCAAAAACGCAATTTCTTCTATGACGTCAAACGTAGAAAGAAAGGTCATGCACGTATAAACATAAGGGGGCATAACTCCGCTGTTCTTTACATTAGGTCAATATAACTCAGATTACATGGAGATAATTTGCAGTATATACGGACAAATTATTTTTGTAATGTTTTATTCACAGTGAACCAAACCTCCCAAATGTGAGCAGATACCTTTTGGTAGTTTCATAATTTATGGGAAAAGATGCGAATGTACTATATGAGAAATCAGGTAATAGTGATATGGATGGCCCCATCCAAACCGTACGTTAGTTCTTCGATTCCCAAATTCTCCAGTGGGTGCAGATGTATTTTGATTACTTTTGCATCATTGTTAATGGAGGCACTGCCACATCTTCAAAAGTATTGAAATTACCGAAAAACTACAACATTTTAATTAACGTCATGGCATGTTTTGTGCATTTGTGACGTCGGAAAAAGACGACACTGGTTTGCTGATTAGTATAAATCTCACCTAATTTCCACTGTAAAATGTCTCGGCTTCTATGTCAGAATTCAACACTCTTTACACAAAATATAAAATGAATGGCTTTATGATTTAAATAGTGTCTTGAATATATCAATAAGTACACGGTTTTACTACGTATCCTATTGTAAGCAACACGTGCACCTGTTTGACATCAATTTAGCGTAAATGAAAAATAATATTTCACAACATCTGGATATTCATTGAATATTCATTTAGGATATATAGTTTTCTTTTTATGCTTGTGTAATTATTTGTCTTAATAAGTATGCAATGGAAGGTAGAAAAAGATAGCTTTTTCAGTGTGGAACTATGAGAAAATGGACGTAAGGTTCGTCGAAATTTAGACATGACCTGGTTAGTATGTTTTTAGACAATTTTTGTATAAATATTGTGTGAGTTAGATAACCTGCCATCACAATATGTTTTAATGGAATCAGAATTGATTGTATTATCGATAGCAATGACATTGAATCATAAAACGTTTTTGACAAACTCGTTCCTGGTAAATTAATATTTATATCAATTGTTTTGTCTACAAAAACAAGACAGTTCTTGTACATATGTATGCCTCTACATTTCATAAAATGTATAAATCATTTTCTGCTTTACTTATAAAGGTGAATTAAATCGCTGTTTTTCACCTGTTCATATGAAACTACAATATTACTCCCAACATATCGAATACTGTACATTACAGAAACTAGAGCACATGTTGCAGTAATGGTTACGTGTGAAAAAGCTCGAAATGTGGTAGTACATTTAATGAGTCAATTTCACATGTATATATCACTCAGCCAATCAAACACTTTCAAAGAATAAAAACGCATACCATACATCCACATCTGTTATGATGTTGAACAAGAATACATGTAGGTATTGAACTTAGTTTCATGAAAAAAATATCTGAATGATGCTCAAAATACACATCATAAATAATACTGAAAGTGCAATCGGAAAGATACGACATAGGGCGTGTAAGTGAATCTTGCGCATCGCGAGATTTCGGAACACTTGAACATATTGAATGTAAACAACTGCTCCGTAGAAAACTGTCACTGCTGGCTAAACTGGTTTCAGTGGCAAGTTATACATTTAATTATTTAATGCAGCTTCAGTACACTTCAAACACACCGGTGCCATGTACAGATACATAGTAGCCTATTATTGTCTTATCATGCATTACTAACACTCATATTCATTCTTTGTAACAGTCAAGTCAGGTTATCCTGACTCTTTTTTGTTTGGGGTTAACCAGATATACGCTTCATTAAAAGACCATGAAACGTATTGGAGACTTCAGGGGTAGGTTGATCTGAAACACCTGTATAGAATGGTTAATTGTTTAAGGCATGATGAAAGTTTACCATGAAACAGACTTGCATAAACAAATGGGTATGGCTGTAATTTAATCTTGTACAATTTGTCTATAATTTCATTATAACTTATGTTGAAGGTTTTTTTTACAGGAAACTGTTACTCAACATATTTTTATCAGATGCCCAATCACAAATAGTACACAATGCTTATCCACAATACATGCACTTATTTACAAGTGTTCTCAGTTTATAACAATGTACACAGTTTTGCAGAGAAAATCATTTATCCATTATGTTAAAAAAATGTTATTTTCATTAGTATATGTACTGGACAGATTGTTCGAAATGTTGCACATTCAACATTATGAGATGTCTTTCAATCGGAACATTTTCTGCCTCTAGCAAATTTAAGATATTGCATCTTCATCTTGTCCACAGTGTTCCTGAAATGAAAATACACTCCTTAGTATGTTGCATCTTCTCAAAGTACATTACTATTCAAAATATGGTATTACGCAAGTAGGGTAGAGATAAAACACCATATAATCAAAGTAATTCATTACGTGTTTCCAGAATGTTCCTACGTATTTTCATGTGTAATTTTCTCGAAATTGTACGGGTTCGTATGATGATTAGATGCATCCTAAGGTTTTCCATATGTGTGTAATGACTGGGCATGTAGTTATCCATAACACCTGAAAAGAGTTCATGCAAAGCATGGATGAGTGTATTGAAAAGATTGGAAAATGTAGCACGGCTGGTAGTAAATCTTTGGGCCAAATGGAGATCTTTACTTTTCATGGTAAGTCTCATGAGAGTTAACAAAAGCTGACTTTCCGAGGATACAGTTGAAGGTCTCCATCCAGTATAGTAGTTCAGGCCGAAGCGTTTCAGCATGGAGCAGCTGAACTTGAAGACATCGTATACGTAGAGCTGGGTTGTGTAGAGTAGCATCTGTAAACACACATTCAAATAAATACCAGTTTTTCAATATACATGTATTTAGCGCACAGTCCTCAACACTCAAAAATATATTTCATGTTTACTTACATTGTATATATACCTATTCTCATTGGAGGGGAGCTTTCAGCCGTTCTAATAATATTATGTTGTTACTAAAATTTACGTTGAAAATGTATACTCAACAGCAATATTTAAGTGGAATTTTTTAATGAGTGCAGGTGAATGACAGGTGACTTAAGTTCTCATAATGTTCAATTTTGCAAGGTCAAAAGCCGGATAGAGATAAATGAGAAGGTAAAACAAAATTATAAATTAATAAATAAAAAATTGCATTTACTGTTATTGCATTTACTATTCTTTTTATAACCAGCCTTTTCTTCACTGTCACTTAAATTGTTGGAAAAGGTTGAACGCTTAAGGTTTAAGGAGTGGATTTCCTTCTCCAGAGACTTGATTTTGGTCTTCAAGTCTTGGACTTCAGCAGTTAACGAAGTCAATTTCCCCACACTTTATGGCGTAACCATGCTCCATCACCTTGGGTACAAATATTGTTATTGAAAGAATATATTCAGCACCACGATCTAGAGACGTACAAATTAATGAACAAGGAAAATTACGAAATTAGCGAGTATAATGTGCAATATAACATTTAAACAGGCGTAGATTTATACTGACATGAAAAATACTTACTAAATCCGTCCTTCCATTAAGTTCAGGTTCAGCTGGGACATCAGGACTCTGAGCCAGTGACATTGCCGTTACATACTGCACTCCAAAGGCACACTCCTTTTTCTGTAGGAAAATATACATAATAATTATAAATATATGTGCTTTAAGTATACATACATATTTATATATATCCATTACTCGTATTTAAATTGCAAATGTATGTCTTAATTGCAAAATATTATACCTCTGTAGTTTGGGATCCTCAAGGTGAAACAGTTTTCCTTTCTTGTAGGGGGAAAGTATCGGATCACCATTCTTTGAGACTCCTTCAAAAATACATGCACAGATCCTATCATTCTCGGTTGGAAACCGGTCGAGCCTTCTGCAATTACATAATAATTAAAAAAAATAAATTAAATCCTATCCATTATAAAGGTTGGAGTACTTCCAATAACATGTTGGATGGCCTGACTATACATGAGATCTGTGACATGGTGTGTAAATCAAACCTCAAGAGTCAAGATAGTAACGGAGTTTGTTTTTTAAAATTTTAATCCTATGGTTATAGGCTATTTGATTCGAATGTTATCGACAAAGAATTCTCCATTAACTGACAAACTGCAGGTTTGTTAATACAACACAGTTTTATAGCATAGTTTGTGTACAGACATGATCGAAAAGACATGGTAAACTCGTCTATTCTGATAATCTTACCTGGACAGACAACCCCACAGGCTACGTGTATTGTCCGGAAACCTGAAAAAGCTGCAGGAACCCCTTTTGCTCCGGTGATTACACCCAAACACGAAACAAATATCCTTGGCAACATTCTCCTTGGCGCGCGAAGTATGGACATATGCGGCGCAGCGCAACCGTTAAATATAATCGGTCCTCCGATTGGTTTGTTTGTCACCGGAATTTTGACAGCTGAAATGAGAACACGCGAGACGTACACCCTCTATTGTGTTTACTCGTTGAACCGACCGTCAGCTCAAAGAAACTGACTAATATGTCCAACAATGTTGACATGCGGCATCACGACCGATGACCGATTTTTTTTTCCAAAATGACAGCATCGCTGACAAGCGTACATAGGATTTTGCGAGGACTCTTCTTAATTCAGGGATCGTTTCTACATAAATATGAGATGTAAGTAATAATATTTAGACGAGTATACGGATGAAAACTTCTTTTTGATTGTCTACCGTGACGTTTCTGGGCTACCTCTTGCTCCTTCTTCATCACCTCGTCATATTATATCCACCAACTTCTAAATGCCTCTCAAGAATCGCATCAGAAATGTTAGTAATAAGAATAATTCTGACTATCTGTGTATCGTTATGCTTTTATCGTTTACATTGTAAATAACAGAAGAAACCAGAAATGTACCGTTGTTGTCGTTCAGAGTGCCATTTCGTCAGTCATGGCGCCACGTTGCATGGAAACCAGTGTCTAATTTACTTTACAGATGAAGTGCGCCCTTGGCCCATGGTTAATTAAACTAGGGGGACATATGTCGTTGTAGGTGGGTCATCAGATAAAAACAAGGGAGACAATGCAATTTTAACTTTTTGAGTTTTGAGTTAGTAAAAATCGAAAGTAGTTACAGTCACTTTTGTAAGACTGGGCACAAGGTAACTTTTTTTCACAACTTTTGAAACAGTTTTCTCTGTTTCACTGATCTCCATTCATTACGACTGTCCTCAAATCCTGAATTCTGGAACCTTCAACAGCTGTGAGTAGTAGTTCATCAAGTTTCTCATCTGAAAGTTGATTTCTCAGTGATGTTTTCACCAAATTTTGGCAACTAAAACCTCTCTCACAGTCTCGGTGCTGTGAGTGCAACTGAAGCAAGAATCAGTAGATTAGGAAAGTCTTGAGAGTGGTAGCTGTGTATCAAACTCCACAGATTGTGCATGTTATCTCTTGGATAACCTGAGTTAACAACTAGCTTCTTCAGTTTCCCCCATTTCACTCGGGCATCAGCAGCATCAATGATTGCTTTCACATGTATTTCAGCCATTGACAACCCTTGATTTATCACTCCAAAAGTGTTCCAACAGCTTCTCTAATTTCAGATTTCCCCACATTTCAAGTTCATCACTGAAATGGAACTGGACGCATACCAAGCACACCAAAGGCATATACGATGCTGTTGTTTTGAAACCTTCTCTCAAGATTTTTATCACAGCTTGAATAAAGTTATTTTTTATATTTTCAATGTCATTTCTAACTTTCAGGAGATGATTGGACTTGAACTGAGCTTTCCTTGATTCATTTAGTGTCACTTCAATTTGAAGTTGATCCATGTAGTTCGGTTTTCTATGTTCCTTTTCACCACAAAGTTCCATCAGAGATGAAATGGAATTTTCTACTGATACTTGCACAAGAGACATATCAAGATTTCTCCTCTGAAACACTAAAGACAATTATGAGAGAATAGACAATACACTTATCAAAAGATAAGTGCAACCAACAAAATTTTGCTGAGAAATTTTCTTTGCAAATCCCTGACCCTTTGCATCCTTCTGATTGATGAAAATGTGTTGGATCTTCCAAAAGGATCGGTATCTCTCTCAAGGACTCATTTCTGTTGGCAGAATGCTTGATATAAGATTAACATGGAGGTTATTGTCTCATTATAATCCTTCACAGCTGGAATATTGTCTGCAGCTTGAGAAGAAACCAATGCTAAACGGGGCGCTATGCAGTGGTAATTTACCATCATGGGAGTTTTGTCCAGTAACCCCTTTGTCCAAACTCGCCATGACAGGTGCCCCGTCACCATACATTTAACTACGGGTACATTCTTTTCATCAAGGGTATGAGTAAGTGTCTCTGCTGTTGAAGATCATGTGCTCTGTTGAGGTTTGGCATTAGTAATGAAATGTGTAGATGCAGTAAATGTCTCCGGGTCAATCACAGTTGCATACACCGTTAACTTTTTGTGAACGGTGATGTCCTTACTTTCATCTGTCAATATGCTAACAAACAGGGAACGGACAGGCTTATTGTCCAAGTCTCTCCTTATAACTGATGCGAGCGCCGACACCATTTCGTTAGCTGTTGGTGTGCTGGTGTATGTTGTATATCCTGACCCACTGCCTTCCCCAATCTTTAAATTTTCAATGAAAGGACAACATAGTTCTTTCAAAAGATACTTTTGCATGGGCAAGACTTCCTTTGCCATCCAAAGAACTACTTTCATACACTGAATTGCTGCCTTTTCTTTTTCACTGAGCACATTTTTCACTGAAATTTTCATTTGTCCCCTCAACGATTCAGCTTGCACGGCAAGTTTATGGTCGGGACTATCAGCGTGTCTCTTGAGCGTGGAAGTACGGAAATTATCAGTTCCATCAGTTAAATAATTATGTTTTCCATTTTTCAAAGTGCACAAGTCATTTTGACACTCTTTACACTGAACCTACGGATACAGACCTTGCCGTTTTGTTTGGAACGAACGGATTGATGTTTTGCTGTCAGTTTCAACATCGGTCAGCGTGTCATTGGCTGTTGATGGTTCCGTTTCATTTAGTGAATTCGAACTGTCATCACTTGACTTTGCAGTGGTTTCGGCATTTTCTCGGTCAGTGTTTTGTCTTTTTATTTCTAAAAACAAATTCGTGCCTTCCGTTTGACAGCAGCAGACGACTTTTCACCTGAGATTTGTTTCGATAACAGAACACTGTCTTTTCAACTTCAGTTACCGCCCTTAGACATAGACGGAAAGACGCTGGCAAGGGACGCAACTCTTAATGTATATCAAAACAGCATGACTTGAATAAGCTGCGCACTTTAAGCTCCACGCACTGATTCAAGCACCGCGTAAAATGCGGGAAAGCGTGTACAGCATTGCCGGGATTACGAATGCCGACTGATCGCTCGAAATTGAGAAAATAACTTGTAAATACGAGGGTTGGCTGAAAAGTTCTAAGCCTCACTGTGAAAAAAAAGTTCCAAAGTCCACGTTCGTAATTTATTTTTCTACATAGTCCCCTTCCAAGTTCACACACTTTTGCCAGCGATGCTGCAAGGCCCGAATCCCTGTCAGGAAGAAATCTTCTTCAGCTACCCTCAAAAAAAATCAGTCACAGCGGAAATGACGTCATCATTACTTGCAAAATGGCAACCAGCGAGTTCCTTTTTCATTTTGGGGAACAGGTGGAAGTCAGAAGGAGCCAAATCAGGTGAATAAGGAGGATGGTCAATGAGTTCAAAGCCACAATCGCTTTGTTGACATGGCTACCACCGATTTGTGAACAGACGCATTGTCTTGGTGGAAGAGGACACCTTTAGCGATCATCCCTCGTCGTTTGGCTTTGATTGCTTCTCGCAACTGGTTCAGTAGATCAGCATAGTATCTGCCGTTGATAGTTTGACCTTTTTCAAGATAATCAATGGGCAGAATACCCCTGGAATCCCAAAAGACTGATGCCATCACCTTTCCAGCTGAAGGAACAGACTTGGCTTTCTTCGGAGCTGGTGAATCAGGATGCTTCCACTGTTTTGACTCTAGTTTTGTTTCTGGTTGAAAGTGATGTATCCAGGTCTCATCCATGGTTACAAATCATCGGGATCTGCTTCAAAACGACGCAAATTGTCAAGGGACGTCTGGAACATGATATGTTTCTGTTATGCTGTCAAGAGCTTTGGCACCCATCTTGCAGAAACTTTCGTCATTCCTAATTCGTTGGTGACAATATGCTCAACCCTCTCATGAGAGATGCCCACTACACTAGCAATATATCGAGTAGTCAATCGTCGATCATCCATCAACATATCGAGCACTCGCGTGATGTTTTCTGGAGTGGTTGCTGTTGAAGGCCTTCCTGAGCGTGGGTCATCATCAAGGCTTTGTCTGCCACCCTTAAATTCTGCAGCCCACTTCTTTACTGTGGAAAATGATGGAGCATCATCCCCTAGAGTGGAGACCCTGTCAGCATGTATCTGTGTTGGGGACATCCCTTTCTTTTGCAAGTACTTGATGACTGCCCTGTATTCAGTTTTGTCCATTTCTGATGATTTCAGAGGGTAGGTTTACCAAAAGAGCTGTAGTTGAGATAAAACTATTAGTACGTTTGTAGTTCTTGTGTCTGTGATTCACTAAATGATTGTCCTCATTGGTGGCAAACACCTGTCTCTACCTGGTGGGGAAAAACCACTCAGGCTGAGAACTTTTCAGCCAACCCTCGTATTATAACGTTTGGAGAGGTATGTTTTGATTGATACGAGTCAAATTATTTATAGTGCGCCAATAAGACCCACGATGTTAAGGAACAGTGCGTCATTTTAACTATCCATCGCCATTGTAAGTAAGCAGTGATTAAACGGCTAGATGGGGGTAAATTTCCGAAAATGCTGCGTAGTGTAAAATTTTTCTTTGTTTACATTTCAAACACACGCATTCAATCAAGCACAGCTTTCGTTTTCATACCCAATATCTTCCGTTTCGTTTTATCCAGACAGATGGTATTGGTGACAAAGACGATATATGTATTTTGATTCTAAGATGTATGGGAAATTGAATGATGCATTTGTCGCAGCTGACTGTGAACTATACTTTATTTAATTGGCGTCTCAATATACCGACCTCGAAAAGTGATTTGTAAACACTCTCCAATATGGCGGAAAGCGCACTTCGGCGTTGGTGTAAGTGTATTTTCGAAAACATTCCAACCGATTCTGGGTTCATCAGCGACGTTTCAGAATTATCATTACTGGTTACATGAACACTTGGTATCAGTGATCATTAATATGCTATTTTTGAAATTCGGTACTCCCAGTCTTTATCCGATTTTGACATTTCAAAACATAAAGTAAATAACTCTTTGAATGGAGATTTTGTGCAGTGTTAAAAATTACATTTACGATGAAGCATATATTGAAAGGTCATTTTAAGCACTTTTGCTTTGTCTGTAATAGTGGATGGTATCATGAAACAGGATATTCTCCGTTGAATTCAAAACTGTGAAGTATATATATATGTGCGAGATATTAGAATTTTATTCGCCTTGAAATTGCGTGTTGAAGAGGAAAGACATATATGTTCCCGTGGCATCCAGCTGCTGTTCTGAACATGACCAGGCATTTCGTCAAATCGGCATTGGGAGAATTTTACACGGTCCGACTAATCGAGCGAATGAATGTTTGGAACAACCATTCGCATCTGTCACTCTGTCGTCGTAACAAAGTTGCGTCCTTTAGCGATGCCAGGAACGTCTGATTCAGGTATGTCATGTCAAGAATATAAAATTACACGTACCTGTAGCCTAAAGTTTGGAACAACCTTGCTAAAGAACGAAAGAGTGTTCATCATAAATAGACATACAGAAGCTGCAGGTACGTGATATTCTTACCGTAAACCCAGAATCGTTTGGAAGACGGTGCATATGCCACTCATGAACAGTGTGGAAGAAAACAGTTTGGGTCTGATTGGACTATCGGGAGCCGCACACAATACATCTGCGACGATGAAGTTTGTAGCCAAACACGGTGGTAGACTTAACAGGACATGCTGAAAGTTACGTACAAATAATACATGAATCTACATTGAATAAATTCAACCTTTCCAGTGGCATTAGTAGCTATTGCTGAAGTCATGGTAGTAATATTCCAATAATTCACTCCAGTGTAAACAGAAAGTGACGATGAACATAAAAAATTATGTATTTACTCTTTTTAAATTAAACACTCAGACTGCGAATCCATGGTCAGTCGACTATTAGTCATAGGTTTGGGGTGACAGAAAAGAAAATACACTTGGATCTGATAAAAGTGATATTAGTCACGTTCATGCTCTATAACGAAAGAATGAAAGACTAAAATTAGATACGTTTAATGTCAAAGTAACGTTCTTTCTAATAGAACAGTTTGTTTGAATTAAAATATTACATGGCGTTTGCAATATTGCATCGAGATTCAAAACAATATGGCATGGCTAAAGGATACAACATAAAACTGATTGCAGTGAGTGATTGAATTTAGTTTTACGCCGCATTTAGCAATAGTCCACCAATATAACGATGGAGACGCCAATAACAGGCTTCTCACGTTGTAAACCCGGGTCTTCGGCGTGACGAGTGCATGCTTGAACCACTGCCCCACAAATATTAAGGCCGATATGGTTTCGATTTACCTGTAAAGCAGCGCCGATCATAAGAGGAATGGGCGGTATCTGTGCGACCGTGTACTCCAGCTTTTTATCCTTGGTCACCAGGGCATCCTCTCTTCCCTCTCCATGGCACGCTTCAGTATTGTCATCAGTGATGACAACATTCGACACTTCAGCAGTACCTCCTTGTGTTAATAAACTCATGTTCATAAACGTCTTTCCTCGATGAAGCCCAGATTTTACTGTAACAGGTTGGTAAATCAAGTGTGTCTGCGTTGATATACTCACCAAACATATATGCACTCTTCAGGTATAACTTTTTTCAGATTGTATGCGAAACCTCTAGCGCGGTAATCAGTAGTTACAGATAAAAATGAATATATACATGATTTTATTTTCTCTTGAAATAATTGTAATCACGTGTATGACATTCATGACCTCATGTACAATGAACAGGGTTTAAAACGCTGATAGCATAAACAGGTGTTCACTTGATTAAGTTTCGTGATGCATGCGTCGTTATGACCCTCTGACGCCGTGATGGCCTGGCCTAACTTCACGTGGCAGGACTTTTGTCCTATCATGTTTAACAAGCGCGGTCACTCTTTTATCAGCCTTATGTACACTTTTTCGTGAATTATATAGATATAGTACTGTAAGTGAGACAGTGAGGTGTCATCCATACCTATCCCCACGAATGACGCTTGTCATAATCACGTCACGTAACAGTGAATACTAATACATGATATATGACGCCACCTACTCAGTACTTGTGAATACAGCAATTCGTTATCAGCTGTTTCGGAATACGAACAGTTATGCTTGATATCATCTATTTGTGAATACACCGATATTTAACGCCATGTCTTTGTGAATACAGTGATATTTGACGTCACCTATTTGTGAATACAGTGACATTTGAAGTCATGTCATTGTAAATACGGTGATATTTGACCTTTTGACGTTTTAATTCATTGATGTGACCTATTTTTAACAGAAACAGTAAAAAGAGTCTCGGTATTGCTGATTGCGGCATTGAACAAAACTTGTTTGTTGTTTAACAAATAGTCTAGTGATCCAAAACATCCGCATCAGTTTACGCAATCGGGATACTATGACATGTGTTGCCCGATCAAGTAAGTCGCCTCTTACGACAAGCATTGGTCGTTGAAGACCATTCTAACACCAGGATCTTCACAGGTCCAGAACACCCAAGAAAGATGCAACTAAACCGTTCTGCTGGTGACGCTCTGCGTCTGTAATTACATTGTCAAGTCATCGAAAGCAAATAGCTTTCTCATGATGTTAATAATGGCCTGACTTTCAGAAGCATTGACTTTATTAAAAGCATGTTAACTGAAAGTCTTTTATTGTTTTCATAAAGTGTATTCATTTGGACTAGGTAATTATCAATCCATCCGATGTTCAACTCTCGGGCAGTGTTTATGTTCGATTCGTTACATGGAGAGATGATGATATTGAAATGGTTTGTAAATTTATCAAGGTAGTTTGTATATACTGCTTTTGACAGGTTGTTTGTCAGAAACTAGAATATTAACTGGTATAGTCCAGTTATCGTTATCTGACGAATGTTCTTACGGTCACAAGAATATACTTACCATAACATTACCGACAGGATACGTGAATATTACAGGCTACATAGTTTTGTTATAACAAACCAGTGAGTTATTCATAGATCTATGAACGAATGCGCCACAGCTGGTACTTTGCTGAAAATAGATAAAAAGTAGCATCTAATTTCAAACCTGCAGAAACAATATAACCACAAACAGCCAAGCTTTTAATTCACTATGTATATTTACTACCTACACTGTAGTTTCCTTGGTATGTTCAGTTCCATTAAAGATCACATTTCGTGTACAGGTCATACAAACCACGGCCATATAGCTGAATACTACCGACTGCGGCTTTAAACAACAAAAAACCCAACCGATTATCATTACGTGGATCCATATTTAGAGGTCAGTTGTTAACAAGGATCCGATAAGAAAAGTGTATTCTACTAGTCCGTAATACAAATCCATTTTCCTGTCTCCGTAAGAGAGCATGTTTTCATTAATAGGAATAATTTCAGTTAAAACATACCTTTAAAGGGGCACTGATGCGGAGCGAATGACGTTTCTCGCCAGCGAGAATTACGAAACCAAGCTGCAAATTGGTCAGCACCCGCTCCCTCGACCGTGACGGGCAAAAGGACTGGGGTCCTGTACACACTAGCAGACTTCCTGTACGCACTAGCAGACTTCCTTCACCCTAAACAGTCAGGAGGCCGGATGCCCGTTATATGCCATTATTGATCCAATCCTGTCTGGAGTAAATACTCAACATTACAAATTAAGGTCTGTAGCGGCAAATGTATTGTATGTTATGTAATATGTGCATGTAAGTGATGCAAGGGTGTTTATCAGCTGAGTTACAAAAACAAACATCGATCAAAGGATTAACCGATAACACACTGATTGATTGATTACTTCTACAGCGAATTTGTCAAAAAGGCAGTGTTTATGTGTGTAGATTTACTAATCCATAGTGACTACACCCTGTCGTAAAGTGCGACTGTAAAAACAACATCCTCCCTTCAAAGAATTAACCACCATTGCGTTGACTGATTGATTGCTCATTAACTACATTACCTAGAATGGCGGACATCATACAATTAGTTGCCGGGTGTGCTATCTTGGGTGACCAATGAGAGGTTTATCAGGTTTTCACCAGTGACATGTTTTGGCAAATTAGACTGTTGTAAGACACACGACACAGCAGGATTATTTACCAGCTGAAGATGAATGGAATATCGTTCTTTTATGTGGATATTGATGGATACATTCCTGAACAAGGTAGTAGCTTGACATTGTTGTTATAACAGTAGTCTGTTTTAATTCATTACTTGCATTTTGTTTTAATTTATTTGTTTTAGCATTCAGCAGAATCTATATGACAGAAAACCACACTAGCTCACGCATATGGCGTGTGTTAAATAGGATCCACATTGGCAGTCTACACAATGTTTAAATGTTACAGTCACGTTAGAAATTTACTATACGTATAAGCAGACCCTGTTTTCTTTTATTAATTTTCAAAATCATACAAATATGACAATAAACTAATTAGGGTTATGAGACAAAATATAGGGACGTACATTGGTTTCGCTATTTTCCCGTCCTCATAGTTTTTCACCATTTTTACCGCTGGCAGATGTTTAACCTTCAAAGTGTTTCATTTGTTTTCATAATACATTTGTAATGAAGTAAAATGACGTCACCTTAGTTGATCTGTCTACAATTAAACTCTCAATTGCGCATACGGCTGCACAGGAGAGGTCACGAACCAGTCACGAATTCTGGGACATCATCCGGGTACCCACAGGAGAAAAACAATAACAAAAGGAACAACCAGTCCACGGAAATTGCAACTCATCAGTGCCCCTTTAGGAGACATTATTTACTAACTGTTACTGAGAACTAGCTAAGGGAAACTGTTCAAAGTTACTGTATCTTAAAAATATACTCAGTTAGTCTCTTTCTTTCTAGACCATGTATGTTCCATTTTGCACTGACAGTCAGTTCGGTTATTCCACCACGACCTGCCAGCTGACACGGAGTTGTGTGTATGATTCACCATGTGACAGATAAAGTTAATAAACGGGACTTATAACAGGTTTGAAAATAGCTACTATATGCAATATATATACCGATGCACATAAAATATACATTTTACATGAACTGAACTCATAACCGTCATTTAGTTCATAGCTGTAGAATATATATACAAACTCAAACAAGTGACGTACAATTGGTTGTGGGTAGGTTGTGCTTGGCTATTAGGTATGTGGGTTCGAAACCCAGATGAGACTCATCCACCAACATTCGGTAGTCTGTATTTCACTATGAAAGTGTTATCCCTAATATCACATGTTAGATATGTTACGAGTGTGTATTTTCTGTATATTTTGTTATTAATCAAGTAATAATTATTATCACGTCACAACGTTAAGTGTTTTGAATAATAATTATGCTGGGTCACATTTCGTATAATAGATGGTCACCATTTTTAGGATTTTGGCAGCAGGTTTTTCCCGAAATTATCTGCCCTTGGCTTTTTATTTGTTTACTTCCGGGAGACTGTTCTGAAAGCGGTCCACGTGAGTGACGATGGTCGTATGTGTTCGAACTTTCGGGAAATGACTGAATATATACGTAAGGCTAGTTGCCGTGTTAGAGAGGGACGCAATTACTGGAGTATATGCATCATCTGTATCTGCCAACGCTTGATCATCATAGCCGTCAGACCTCTCGCTGTGTTACATTCTGCATAACTGTTATATATATTTTGTGACCCATTGCCTTAGATTTTGTCTCATTTGTATTGCATTTGAAATCAGTATTGTGAAATTGACTTGTGACTTTGTATAAGTTGCTCTCTTGCTTAATACAAAAAATTGAATGTTTAAAACTTGTCTCTGTTCTATTTTGTTGGTTCACAAGGGGTTTCTAACATCGGTTGTCACGGCAAATTCTTAACTGCAACAGATAAAACATATTAGCTCTTGTAAAAAGAATTCACAAAATGTTCTTCATCTCTTTGGTCAATACTAAAAATTAAACATACAAAAAATTATCAGTTTAGTTTCTTGAAATAACTCTGTTGGCTGTTTTGTGCCTGTTTTGTTTGCCGGCCTAGAGGAAAATAAACACATATGCCAAGATACGTACAGAACTGTTCCTCGGTATTGCAGTATCAGATTCTGGTCTGATCTCAGCATCATTTGAGGCAAGGAACTGCATAAGACATGTGTTTTGTACTGTTATTTACATGGGCAAATTAATATACATGCAATGTAATTAACGAAAATCACGAACGTACACAATTAATCATCAACTAATCAATCAAAGCTAATTAACAACATAATACTCGATAATAATTGAATAGGTTTTAATCATGCTTTCGTTAATACGTTAATTATAATTTTACTCTTCATAATAGGTAGGTGACCCGTGAAGGTCCCGGGGTAGAATAGGCCTTCAGCAACCCATGCTTGGCGTAAAATGCGACTCTGCTTGTCGTAAGAGGCGACTAACGGGATCGGGTGGTCAGACTCGCTGACTTGGGTGACACATGTCGTCGGTTCCCAATTGCGCAGGTCGATGCTCATGTTGTTGATCACTGGATTGTGTGGTCCAGACTCGATCATTTACAGACCGCCGCCACATAGCTGTAATATTGCTGAGTGCGGCGTAAAACCAAACTCACTCACTGATAATAGGTAGGTAGCTCGGGTGTTGAAATACTTTAACGCAACCTGAAGTTTACACTTAACCTACCATATCACAAAATGACGTATAAAAAAAGAAATAAAAACATTAACGTGAAAACGATTAACAGCGACCATCCACATTAAATCCTTGATCACTAGCGATATCGATGGTTTGTGGTTATTGAGAGTCCCCTGCAATCCAATCCTATGTAGTTGCTAGCTGACGATGCTTGTGGCAACAAGTTAAGTTCTTAACACTAATGCTCCAGTTCAGAGATCGGCATCACTTCAATGTGGTCAGTGAACCAACCTTTCGTCAACCAGCTGCATGTTTGTTGGTGTCCACGTCCAGGTCTCACTTCACAGAACCAGGAACGGGTAATTTCTTTGTGGGAGTACGAGACATATTAGTTTTCTTCTTTGACCTATCTTAAGGCAATAAAGGTAGTTTATCTGTCACCCTAATGTCAAAATATCATTCTTAATCACCGGCCAGTTGACCATTATTCAGTTACATATAGTCTCTCGTACAGACCCTGAAGTATATATATCCAAGCCCAGGCAAGTCTAGAAAATGTGGCAAGTCTAGATTTCCATAGCTTCGGAAAATGAAGAAAGTCTCGGGGTTCCATTTCATTATATTATTTTTTTTTCACTATGGACGTTTTTTCAGTAAAATATGTTCATTTCAGAGACTAGCTGTTAGTCTAAGTTACATAGTGCAGTAGACTGAAATGAGGAATTCGATGAAGATCTACAGGAAAGTAAAAATTCTCAAGGAGAATGCAAACTCAGTACGTGAAGATATCAGTGACATTAAGCCCTGTGCCCGAAGTGGCCACGCTGACGCTGACGAGACGAAGGAGTTCAAAGAACCACTTCTCTGTTAGTGACAAAGTGGTTTTCCCAGAATTAGAGAATATCGGGAACCAGTGCCCAACATGTGGTACAAAGGAAATTCGTGTAGAATTTTATTTACAAACTTTTCATTGTGGAGGGAATTGATCATTGATCCTCCTGTCCAATTTGACCAACCTTCCTCAGTTAGATCTCAGAGGATCACATAAGGATTTGATTTGATTCTTTTAATTTTTCCGTCTTGTTTCATGACTGATTGGCTTGCATGGTTATTGTTATCTTTCCATTCATGTGTTTCGTACGGAGATGTTTTTGCACTTTGTTTTTAAGTCATTTAATTGTACATTAAATTGCTTGTTCACTCATTCACCGTCATTATGTGTTCCAGTAATGAGTATGCTTAGACTGGTCAATCTTTGATATTGGGAATATAGTTTTTCTTTCGACGAATACATGCAATTTAAACGTGTGTATGACAAGTTGTCAGTCAGCTTGCGTGAGAATGTGAACGTTCTTTCCGAGTAAGATTCCGGAAATTTGGGTAATGCTAGAGCAAATTGGACGAATAGGAAATCTTTCAACGACTCAAAAGCATGGAAAAGGTCTGATGTAGCTAACGGTATGTCACATGTTATAGAACAGCTGCACTGTGCACTGTATTTAATAGATATTTTCACCACAATTTATACATCACACGGCATGCTCATTTAGCAATCTGTTGACCAGCTATGTGGATAATCCTCTTGTGATACATGTATAAAATACTT
The DNA here is from genome assembly GCF_037392515.1 of Haliotis asinina. Taxonomy (NCBI): domain Eukaryota; kingdom Metazoa; phylum Mollusca; class Gastropoda; order Lepetellida; family Haliotidae; genus Haliotis; species Haliotis asinina. The sequence goes on along the minus strand of NC_090294.1, from coordinate 20,258,642 downwards.
CTGAGCGAACGCTTGGAAATCGTACAGTTAAAAAGTGCTATTACAGTTGCGATTTAAACAGGAACCGGTGGATTCAAGGGGTAAGGGGTTATCCGTGTAGAAGAAATGCCCTAGACATCTTGTTATGTTCGTACATGGTGCTAGTGTGAGGCTGGTTTGTGAAAATCAGGTGAGTTTAACCTATGGTATGATTTAGTACAAACTAGTGCAGTGTCAACATCCATCCAAATATACACAACGTCAACGTAACTTCGTCTTATCTGAAAGATAGGAGTATACCCGTACCGCCTAATTTTCAGACTAAGAAAATCTCATACTATCTAATAGGAGCTGCCAGCGTGACGTCATGTTTTGATAACGTGGTCTCTAAAACTTCCGGTAGGCAGTAAAGTGTCAATACAACAGCAGACAACGCACTAGCCGAGAAGACGTTCTAGCATTATATACGAATAATATAAATTTCCGTGAATTATTTACCACTTACATCGGATTCTACGTAGCGATGGCCGTGTCATCCGTGGTAGTTGGCTGCACGAATAGATTTTAAAAAGGTTCAGGGTTGAAATTTTATCGAATTCCGACTGCCGATGAAAGAAGACGCAAGTGGCTTCAAGCGATCAACCGCAAGAATTGGACGCCCGACCATGATGGTGATCGAGTTTGTGGAGTTCACTTTGCATCAGGTTTGAATATATGGATATATGGTTGAAATGTTATCGAATTCCGACTGCCGATGAAAGAAGACGCAAGTGGCTTCAAGCGATCAACCGTAAGAATTGGACGCCCGGACATGATGGTGATCGAGTTTGTGGAGTTCACTTTGCATCAGGTTTGAATATATGGATATATTTGCAGTAATAAGTGTTTGATGAAACTATCCAGTTTTCTATCAGAACAACCCTCTTTCATTTGATGAGCGAATGCAAGGCTATATTTTCGGAAACTTAAGTTAGGTCAGCTCAACGTTTTCTCTTTAACATAAATGTGTGATTTGCGGTCAAGGTTTTAAAATTATTTCCAGGATCTGCAAGCAGTGATCCAAGTGATCCTGATTATATTCCTCATGTCAACATGTGGATATAAGACTACAGCCATGATGACACCTGAAGGAAGAAGAGCTCGCTTCAAAAGAGCACAGTGCAGAGAAAACACCCAAAAACCAAAAAGCCAAGGATAGCCTAGAAAGGTGTAATGCTGCCTCCATTCCACTGGAGCTGTCCCTCAGTTCCTCTGCTGATGAGCAGAGTGAACAGTGTGTTGAAGAAGAAGAAAATCAGCCAGCTCGAGGTATGTGAATAGTTATACTTCATGAATGGAAATAGTTGTACATAAAGTTTTGTTCTTCATGTATTATTTGATACAAAGAAACCTGAAATGATGGCCTAAAAATTTGTGTTTGTTATCAAGTGTTATTATTATTATTATCTCGTTTCGCTCTTTTCCCCAGTGCGTTATAAACACTGAATGGATTCTTATCAAACACCCTTCTGTGAATGGTCACCTTATCAAACAATTTGTTTTCTAGACTTACATGGCCCCTGTATTGAAGTCATCATGAGATTGAAAGCTGAAAAAGACAGCTCCTCAAGGAGATAGAAACCTACAAGCTGAATTACAGGCGACAAGACAACAACTTCGATCTTGTAGGTTCAGTGACAAATCTTTGGAAGGAGACAAGAAGGATGCAAAGACATTGTTTTTCACAGGTATCACTAATCATGCCACCTTCTTGTGGTTAGTCCAGTTCTGTGCACAGATACTTACTGTCTCATTGGCTTTAACTCCTGCCAGCGTGCTCATGATGGTGTTGATGAAGCTTCGTTTGAATCTAGTGGACCAGGACTTGGCCTACAGATTCGGAGTGTCAAGACAAAGTGTTAGTGACTTGATAAGGAAGACCCTTCCACCACTTGCCAACAAGTTAGCAATATTAATCCATTGGCCTGAAATAGAGGAAATATCCAGAAATATGCCTAAAGTGATCAAACAAACTTACAGAAAGTGTAGGGTCATTATAGGCTGTTGTGAAATGTTTATTGAGAGGCCGGGTAATTTCACAGCACGAGCAATGACATGGTCTAATTATAAAAGCCATAACACTATCAAGGTTCTGGTAGGAATTGCACCATATGGAGCTGTCACCTTTGTGTCAAGAGCCTTTCGTGGAAGGGTTTCAGACAAGGTCATCACACAAAGCTCAGGATTTCTTCAGCTTTTGGAACATGTGGATCTGGTACTTGCTGATCGCTGGTTCCTTATTTTTGATGACCTGTCTGCGTGTGGTGCGCAGCTTGCCATACTATCATTTACAAGGGGGAAATCTCAGCTCAGCCCTAAGGAAATCAAAATGGGAAGGAGACTGTCGCGGGTCAGAATATATGTTGAAAGGACCATAGAAAGAGTAAAAAACTTCAAGATTCTGAGCACCTCCATGAAGATCAACCTTGTGCCTAAGTTTGACAGTATTATGACTGTGTCTGACAAACCTCCAGTTTGTTGTTTTCATGATGGTAGTTGATACTTATTGTTTATTAAGTGGTTAACATGACTAGTCAAGCATAGTTGGCTTTCAAAGTGAAAATAAACACTGAATTAAGTGGCAACTTCAGTGTGTATTTTTTCTATTTGAAATAGTTATCATGTTTGAGTATAGAACAGCAGGTTTGAAACATAAAACTAATGCAGTTATCACATGCATATTATGAAATACATATCTTATTTAAAGACTGTGATATAACTTCCTACTAAAGATAAACTTGTAAAACATGACACAAATTCTATTTTCAAAACAGTTTCTGTTGCCATTGTTCAAATTATATAATAAGAATAAAACTGTTAAAACAATTGTCATCCATTTTGTAGTTCATAATACAATTCAGTGAATTAGACATGACACATGTAACGAAACCCCATGTTGTGAGTGAGTTTACTGTTACACATGTCTGCAATAATCCCTCTATATAGAGGTGGACAAATGTCTTTCTGGCATAGCCTTACATAAAAACATACTGTGTGTGGAGACAACTATTTAATGCCTAGCAACAGTCAGAGCACACAGGCATATACACCTAACAATCTAACTCGTAGGCAATTCTAGCTAGACTGATTTAAAGTATGGTTCCTACTCACAACTGCTCTGCAACACACTTTACAGAAATTTCTCATGTGAGGTTACTTTGCTACATGTATTCTGAAAGGATAATCTTTGATACAGAAAAATATCCCTGTGTATGGTAATGTGAAGTTTGGATTCCATGAAAATCTGATTTTAAATTTATCCCATTACACAACTTGGACAATACCACGACCCCTTTGGTTTTCTTCAAATGTTGGGACACTGATAATGGAACCAAGTGTATGAGCAATTAGCTCCTTCGCACATGATCATGGGACCATACTCCTCTTGCTGGCATAGGCACCATACATCTGTGTCAACAGTGTCTGTGAGAGCTTTGCTTGAACATGGTCTTGTATTTCTCAGGCAAAATGTGCATAAAGAAAAAGCTTTCACACTTTCCAATAAGTGTTGCACAGAAGTTATCATCCCTTGGCACACGAACAATTGTCACGTCCATATTTGTGAAGACGACAAAATCACAGTAGCTCACGTCATGTACATACATTTGAAGCTGAATTTGAGAGAAACATTTATGTCCTCTCTTCAGCCATAGGTCCTTGCCCAAGCAAAAAGTGTTATCCTCTACTGCTGTGAGTATGCCATGGTCCCTGTGCTTGTATGGCCACTTTATTTCTTAGCATCCCTTACCACAACATGTGCACATAACAGTGCCATCACTAGATGCTGCCACGTAAAGTCTTTGACAGCTTATCAATACACCTACTGCTCTGCACGCAAACTGAGTATGTTGTTTTGCCTGGTGTTTCACGTACTGTTTACGTGCCCTGGCCTCATTGTCACTGCCCCAGGCAATTGCAGATTTCTTAGAGATGTCCTTAGTATTGTAGCCCATTACCTTTATAATGGTGTTCTTCGGATCAGTGTTTTTCTTCATCACCAAGATATCATGGGCTTTTGTTCCTGTGATTCTCCATTTTCGATGTACAAACCAAAGATGGCTGATAGCTTGGTTCTTTGTAGCTTCCTCCAAGTTATTTATTTGTGTCGATTCACAGTGATGGGCCTGCCACTGCTCCTTGTGATGCTGTCCTCACACACAAGACTAGTCATTGTTGGGGGAAACGAATATGTCTCTCCATCGTCTTTAGCACTGTGAGTTTCCTCGTCATCCAGGGCAGGAAAAAGACTGCGTTAGGACATACTTCTTTCAATGACTTGAGTGTGGCAATATCAGGAAGTGGAGGTTTTCCTGTCCCTGGCACAGCTGTTGTGATTGTTTTCCCGCGTCTGCCGAACAGGTGCTGAACCTCACTCAGTGGTGTTGGCTGGAACTGAAATATTAAGGTAAGAGTGAGTGAGTGTGTTTTATACCAAGATCAGCTGACGCTTAATCCAATAGGCTACCCCATCATTCCTATAAATTTCAGAGTCAAATTGATAATGACTGTTAAATCCCCTATCTGTAATTTTAAAAGGAAAGTACTTGATCCTACTGAACAGTATGATAAATAAATATGTTCCATATAAAGTGAGAACATTACTTCTTTTCTGTAAGCAGCATTCCACTTGCATGCATCACTGGTGCAAGCTTTTGAGGTTAATCCTGCTCTCACAGATGCATTAACCTTGAAAAGTATGGCTGCAACATGACTGCATACCTCTCCAAGTCTGAAATATCCACAACAACATCTTGAAATATGAAATTTGTATAAACTGAGAAGTACGTTCACACTTGAAAATCATGAAAAAATGTTGGACTGAATAGATTTAATTGTAAACAAAACCTTTATACAATCTCAAAAAGTAGTAACACAATGATATTATTAATATAAAAATTAAATTGAAACAATGACAAATGGTATCTGGCACAAAAATACAACCACTGCATTTATACTTTAATCTACATCTTAGATATTTCAATCAGAAAAATATCTCTATTTACTACTTTTACACATTCGTTTGGGTAAAATTAAAAATATAGGCTCCTGTATATGTGTTATAAAAACACTTACTTACCCAGCCATGCATGTGCAGTGTGCACGAAACACTGTGCCATCCGACTTTTTTACACACACCCATGGTCGATGTGGTTTGTCACGAAGGCGCTGGGATGGAATCACCTTCGTTTTCAAAAAGCAGTAAGGTGACGTCGTTAATTGCATTGTGACAGATGGGGTGCACATGTCCACTTTCAGGGATTTGTACGCTCTCATGCTGTCGTGCATGAATTGTCCTGGCGTATCCACAATGTAGAGACAATTGTCTGGTAATGTTATGGCCGGCCACAAGGACGGGTCGTCAACCCAGCCGCTCGCCAAACAATAGGGATCTGGCAGACTACAAGTACCCACAGAAGGTGTTAGCTTTGTAACATACCGCTCACGATCTTCAACAGATAATTTCAGCACATAAACTGACCATTGTTGAACATCCACGGTATAGCGATTCGCTGGTGGCCATTGTTCCTTTCTGCCCACCGATGCGAGCGCCACCTAGCTTCTTGATGTCACTTCCGTAAACAACTAGCAGTTCCTATTAGCTCAGTGCCCAGACCATCTACAGAGTGCAGTCACTGAAGCATATCGCTTCTCAGGGTGAGTCTAATTGATACGACGGGGGTGCTGGTGTACAGGCATGTGATGATTGTAACAACACTCAGTGCAGTGAGATGCTGTTATATCTTCACAGCTTAAAAAGAGAAATACTTGAGTAGAGAACTTCCTACTGTTATTGTTCCTGTTGAGTTTTGCAATACAACATATGTTTATAGTCGAAACAGAAAGAAATACACTTGAGAAGTTTAGTTTGCATTGAGAAGGATATATTTCTATATATAAATAAATGGTTCCGACACACTGTCAGTCATTGCTCAAGATGGCAAACGCGGCAGTAGCTGTATCATTCTTACCTCATCAACGCGGCGGACGACATGCATACAACGGCGGATACAGATTCAACATCAACAGAACCAAGGCTGACACAACATACTGACGTTGCTGCGAGTCAGGATGCAAGGAAACCATACAGACCGTAGATGATCGACTAGTGAAGATCGGACCAGATCACAGCCACCCTCTTAGCCCCTACATTTACGACGTTGAAGTCTTCAAGTGCCTTGTTCTCAAGCTTGAACCACGGATTCTGCAGATCGACTTTGAGAGAGCCTATGCCACCGCTGCCGCTGCTGTGTTTGGGGACGTCCAGATCCGTGGATGCTTCTTCCACTACGCCCAGGCTCTGTGGATGAAGATACAGCATCTTGTACTCTACCACTGACACCACTGGACCAATTGCGCAACGTCTGTTTGCACCCCTCGACGATAACACCACCACATGGTTAGAAGGCTGCTTGGGACAAGCTCACTTAGAATCTCTTCACCAATGACGGACACAGAACAAACCATCTCGAAGGCTGGCATTTCAAGTTGAACTCTTTGACATCTTGCCACCCCAACATCTTTGACTTTGTAGCCATGATCAAGCGCGAGCAATCCAAGACTGAGGTTCGACTTGCACAACAACAAGGTCATCAGCGTGAACCCAGAAGGAAGAAGAAGTATGTGGCTGTAGACAACAAGATCCGAAGGGCGAAGGACAAGCTGATCAGCCAAGAATTGGGTGTGATGGAATTTGTGGTCAATGTGGCTCACCTTCTAGGTGACCTGAAGTGATCTTGTTTCTGAATGTGAAAGGCTGATATATTCTTGTGTTGCTTGAAATATGGAAATGTATCTGAACTATGAAACTGTTGACAGATTATTACATATAATTTATTATTATAATTGTTGACATTTATTTAATTTGTCTTGTGTTATTTATTATTTGACATGTGATACACCCCTCTCATGTCTCAAGTTGGACTCTTCCATTCCCATACTGCCTAAAATCTGTTTATCTGTTAATCAATCAACCTTGAAAATCCCATACCACGTAATTACTTATCTGTACCTTATCTAAAAATTTAGACAGTATGGGATGACACCGAAAGATATTGACATTAATTTATTGTCATAAACCCTCGTAAACATAGGATAGTAATGGAGGAGTGCAATACGGATGACGTGGTCAAATCCCTTATTTGCACCCCTGATTCCGTTTTAAACCGCTGCCGTTTCTACTTTCTCCAAAGCTTTGCACTCTCCGGAATGTTCCGTACTCAATAAATTCATATGGATTTAAAAGATGAATAGCTTATCGTTTCTTCATACAAGTTTGTATGTATTCAAATATGAATGAATTTAATTCACATCGTGTCATTATTGAGCGGGTGAGAGCGGGACTTGATTTATGACGTCATGTGAAAGAATATATTATTATGATCTAGGTCAACTGCATGATCCGCCCATTCCAAGCCATTCTGATAGGACAGGGTATTATCAACAACATGGAGGAAATGGACAAAAGCTAAACACATTTTATCATGATAAATAGTAAATTTCGCAGACGAATCGACAGTTGAACAAGGGTCCCACTGACAAAGACCATCGGACATAATGCAAGACACGTATCTCTTATGATGCGTTCAGAATTAAAACGAAGACGCAATACAATATCTGTATCACATCACGTTATCTCTGCTTCTTATTTAATCCCGTGTACATCATGTACAAACGATCATAGACAAGCGGAGTAGGTAATTCAAACCATATTGGCCTTCACCCATAACAACGGTGTCATCAATACCTACGTTAAAATATACAAAAAGTCGGCCGATATAGAGTAACTTCAGTTCACAATCGCATGACCTTTCTAATCATATAATGGGATTATCTGAAGTAGCAGGAATATGTGTAAAACCGGCAATCACAAATCACTATGTGACTTAATGATAGTCTTGTCGTTTATTTACGCCAGTAAGAAGCTTTACTGTGTTCTCTTGTGTTAAATCTTGTTATTTTGTAAACAATATGTTATTACTCCTACGTCATTGTACCGTGACTATATGCTACTACCCTTGGAACTGCCTTTAGATTCATAAGGAACATGTCATGCTCTGGCGTAGTTTTCAGATTCTCACCTACCACTGTTCATAATAGATTTCTTTAATTAAATTGCCACACGGAGTCTAATAGCGTTAGGAGTTTACTCCATGAATATGTAATTTTGAACATATGTCCGTATCTTTTACTTCGTGAACGGAAATGTAATGCCGTCATCAGTGCTCCTCGTCCACCATGACCTCTGTGACGTGCAATGTCGGAAGACACGACCGTACATGTCCTTTACTCTTTCTTCACTACCAATGGGACGGGGAGATCGCTTGTGTTAGTTTCGAAGAATCTGTTTTGAGCTCGTTTGGTGTGTTCTCTATCCTTTTGATATTTTAGCGAACAAGAATACTGAGCGTTTTCTACCGTAAAGCATGGTTGCAATTTCTTTGCCTCTACCAGGGATCGTGCTGTTCATGTTAACATTTCTAGACATCGTCAGTTAGACCTTCGACCTTCGTTTAGATTGGTCGTTAAACTATTTCTGGAGGGCCCTGCTACCTAGACAGTAAGTTAAAATGAGGTTTGGAGAAGTTCATTCTTATTGTTAATGATATCACACTGATACCATGAAAAGATGTGTGATGTTGTGATACTTCTTTTCATGTGTATTCGTTAGACTATTAGAGGGAGTGAAACTGTCATCGTTTCACATCTTTTTACTCTATTTTCTTCAGTGTAAATTTTAAGCGAATCATCACGAATTGTATAGTATTATCACTTCACTTTGTGACATCATTTGCAATAAAACGGTAAAGCATGACATCTTTCATCATCCAATCACATATATCATGTGTTGTAAAGATTGTTATCATTGCTTCACTTTTCAAGTAATCTAAACAGGATCTTTACGGGACGTATACGGTATCCGTCAATTCACTTAGTGAACTCCGTCTTCATCTTGCAATTAAATGGTATACAAGGGCATCCTTTCATCACCCTTTCACATTTATGATATATCATGAAGATTTTATAATCAGTTCACTTCGTTTAGTCTACGGGTGTACGTGTGCTCATCTGTTTTCATGTGAAATTTCATCACTAAAACACACTATACAAACAAAACTTTTTCTGGCCGTCGACAGGAAAGCATATTGACTCCAACCCAGGTCCGATCATAAGCCATAATGTCTTGAATTACTGTTCCGTCAAGCTATGACGTCATTGTTTGTTTACATGTCACAGTATTGTTGACATAACGTTATTGGTTTGTAGTGAAAATAAAATTCCCTTTCTTGACTAAATGGACATGTTTTGGTGTTTAGAAGCTTTTATAGGAAATAACATGATAGTATGAAATCAAATTTATTATTGTGGATCACAGTGTTTTGAGTGATAGTTATTATGGGTCACATTTCGTATCATAAATGTTCAGTGTTGTTAGTATTTTAGCGGCAGGCCTTTAATGTAGTTCTCTAGGGTTAACACCCTTTGATAATGTTTCGAAGTAAACTCGACGCTGGTCGAGAAATTTCTAAGTTAATGGCGATGGTCGAATTGTGCTCGAACAATTCAGGAATAGGTGACTGTGTGTATAAAGGTTGGTTATCCTGTTGACGCGGATACACACACATTAACTGGCGTACATATATATCTGCCTGCCTCGTCAACGCTTGGCCTACATAACCGCTGTCTAACCGCTCGCTGTGTTACATTCTGCATAACTGTTTCTCACTTCCAAACCAAGACTTTGGTGAGTTGCCTTTATATTTGTAACCCATTACTTTAGATTTGACTAATTTGCATTGTACACGAAGCCTCTGACCCGTGAAAGTCCGGGATTAAATAGGCCTTCAGCAATCCCTGCTTGCCAAAAAAAGGCGCCTATGCTTGTCGTAAGAGGCGACTAGCGGGATCGGGTGGTTAGGCTCGGCGACACATGTCATCGATTCCTAATTGCGCACATCGATGCTCATGCTGTTGATCACTGGGTTGTCTGTTCCAGACTCGATTATTTACAGACCGCCGAAATTCTGCTGGAATATTGTTGAGTGGGGTGTAAAACTACACTCACTCACTAACTCACTTACTGAAACCTTTATATATTATGAATATCTGTTTCTTGCTTTCTGTTTAATACAAATTATTGAATTGAGACTTCTCAGTGTTATATTTTGATGGTTCTGGGGGGATTTCTTACACATTTTTGTCACGGCAAATTATTCAATGTAACAACAGCAAAAGATATAAATAAACAAAATTCAGTGATAAATATGTTTTCACTACAATAAGTTTGATTTCATCTGAGGCCGATGAATTGCTCACTAACAGAAAATCTAACAATGGCACAGCAAAAATGAAAAGGTTTCCAGATTTCCGGAAAGCTACCTGAAACTTAGTAATGTCAGAATCATACAAATTTCCGTTCACGGAAACTGTTATTATTGGTGTCAGGATGTCTCCTGTTGCTGAAACTATCAAGATTAGTTTCTGCGTCTGGAAACTGCCGGAAACCAGCAAATGGAAACTGACTGAAGTACCATTGTTAGTTTCCATTCCATAAAACAACTGGAAAACATCATCGGTGGTTTCCATTAGTACTCAGTGAGATCTTGAATGATACTATTGCAGCAAAATGAAATTTGGCACAGTCACTTTGAAATGACAGACCAAAACGCGATGTTATACAAGGGGGAACCAATTGCTGGCAAAAGAGACAAGTAATCCACAAGCGTGTGCCGTGAAAATTTAAATTTCACACGTGCACCTCACACACCTGGCTGTTCAACCATCAGATGGGCAGCCTTCGTATAAAATAGCGGAAAGAAGCGTCCTTTTTAATTCTTCAGAGTTGAATTCGGTCTCACATTAAAATATATGTTCATCTTTAAAAATGCCGATTATTAGTTAATAGATTGTAAATTAATTTATTATGTAGATTATCTAGATGAAGAACTAACAACATGTTTATCTGTTTCATGGAAAGGATTTCAAAAACTAACATCGATGAACTGTTTGGAAACCATGGCGTGGTTTTTTCTCCAATTCCATTTCTCCAACAATTTCTAGCACACTATCAAGGCAACACCCGCCAATCAATCCTTGCGTTGTCATATAGGAATGCATTGTGGGAAAAGCCTATTTACCAAATCTGAATTCAAATCCTCTTTAACAGGACGGAATTAAAACTATGTTTCAATTTCAGAAAAACAAACAAACATCACCAACTGGTTCAGTTCACATAAGTGTCTCATGAGTTCACCCGAGATAGATATGACATAATGTAAAAATGTCGGGGAACTGCACTCAGTTCTTGGGCATGACGTCTTAGCTACCCCGCCACTCCACTTAAATGAAAAGGAATTATATAATTTCAACATGTACAGTAAACTACGTTTATTACGAATATGGTCTTAATTTTGGGGTGTCGGCCGCGACACTTTTAAGTCCGTTTCAGCTCGTTATAGCATCTGCGTACTCTATATTAGGTATCCAGCCCTTCAAGCAGAAAATAGTGTAGACAATTGCCATCCATATTGGTGCTCCCAGCTTTGCTGCTTCCGGAATTCCTGTTTCCTTTCCAACCTCTCTTCCGTACGATAAGCATATAGACTGTCATTAGAAAGAGCAAATATCATTTCATGACTACCCCATATCTGCCTTAACTTGTCCTGTTGACATTCCAATATGATATTCATTTTCTTAGAGTCTCCTTTTAGTGGATAAATCAAGATATCCGTTTCTCTTTTACCTACTCTTGCCCACGCTAATTATCCCTTATCAACAGTAACAAAAGTAAGAAATGCAGAAGAATGAGTCAATGCACCATAGTATTCTCTTGGCCTTGGATCTTTAGAAATGTAAACATTGCTGGAGACTTACGATAACAGACGCGTTTTTATTAGGGTCGATGGTCAATGATCAACATGGACTGTTAATGGATCGTACATTGTTTTCGTCAGATCCATTTAGACAGACTCTTCTGCTCTGCACATCCCTAGTCTGTGGTACAGAGCTTAATGAATGCACAACAACACCACGTATTCTGTCCAATGAAGCTGTAGCAGCTGTCCAGACAAAAATTACTGATTGAATACCCTTGTTTTGGAAGGCCCAGCCACTATAGAGCATCACACAGTCTTTAGAAGCAAGACAACCAGAAACTTTAAATTTCTGTGAAGCGTGGACCTTAGATGTTTTCAAACCTGATGTTGTCTTGAGCAAGCAGCTGGAAACGAAGTCCCTTGGGCTGGAACCCAATAGGAGTATTTCAGAACCGTCTCGTTTTCCGATCCTTGGAACGTTTTTACATACACGATTATTTTGATGGTTTCTTCTTGATCGAGGATCACCATAAAGGAAGCGCTATGTGTGTTGTTTTAACACTTGTGCGCTGGGGTGATAATGTTTTAGCCTCACTGGTGGATTTTGAAGAAGAATATCAATATCACTATCATATCATTTTCTGGATTACGATAATTGTTGATTTTATACACACCCCCTTCTCTTTTCCGATTAGAGGATTTCTGTGCCAATAGCAAACAGGAGCATGAACCATTCAGATTAACAATTTGGACAGCTAAGCACTTCTCCACCAGACTACACTCAGTCAGGCAATGGATGCTGCTTCTTGCAATCTTCCGCTCAATCACATTTCGTTTTTCTCTGACTGGTTGTGGAATAAGTCTGCTCCCAGTGATTTTCAAACTTAAGTGTGTTTGGGAAGGTGTGATATTATTCTGAAAAAGTATTGAAAGTAACTGTATTGAAAGATAACTGAATGTGAGGCTGAAAATGTTACAATGAAGTGTCATCTTTGTTTCCAGTATCCTTTCTAATTTGTAGAATTTTAGAACGACTACTTCATCGATGTCCCAGTCTGTTGGTATACTGCTTATAATAACAGCTGTCGTCTGCTTGTAAAACAACACACGGGTCACTTGAGTGCCACAGTGGGTGACCGTCCGATAATGTGAAGAGTGAGATGAGTGAAGTAATTCCTGAGACTAACACCTCTGAAAAAAACCACGTCGTCAAGAGACTAGTCTACAAAGGTTCAGATATACAGATGACTCTTTTAACGGGATTTCCTTATCTGTTCTGTGTGATATTAAACCTGAGTATCAGTATATGGATCAAAAGAAAGTGGATCTATTCACTTTATCGCCTGTTAAAAAACAATAAGTTGTAACTTGTTCTGTTTGTGGAGCTGATTGTGTCTCTCTCCAAAAGGTTGTTTATAGAATCAGTTAGAATCTTCCTAACACTTTGCCGTGATACCCATTTCTGATTTAATCTTTCTGATGAATAGACAAATACAAGCTTTAATCCATTAAACCCTTTAATCCACTTTAGCAGTTTAAGATAATATCGAGCTACAGTCCGTGGGGGGTGCGTGAATCCCTCATTCAGTAAATCCCAGGTTTCAGTAAAATGTTCTTCCAGCTTGTGATTCTGTTGTTGGGAACTCGCAAATATAGGTCCTCCTCAACTGTCATGTGTGAAGTAATGGCGAGGCATTTCTTTGCTAAAATGCTGGCATGTCATTCAGGGTTAATGCAGGAGATTTTGGCTGTCATCCATCGACTATTAACCAATTGGTCAGTAACCACCAGCAAACTATGAAGTTTAGGGATCCTCAGACAGCGACAACGCCAAAGCCAAGAAGGGTCACACGTCATCAGTCCTTGTTGTCTAGCGTGTTAAAAACAGAGTAACTTCCAAATCGTCGTTTGTCCAGCAGAATTGTCTGAAATGACCTGAAATCAGCTCTCGTTATTATCAACAGGACCACGTTCCTGTCGATGTCACTGAGAAGCTTCCAGTGGTCAGCGGAAGTCAATTTCTTTTGTTCACTGTCAATGTCTGGGGCCCGGGTTTTTCAGCACATAAACATAAACACTGCATACACTGAATAGAATATCTTGAAGTAAGTGCCGTTTGGCAGGGTCTCATTGATTGCTTTGGAGTGCCTCTCAAATGACTGGAGACATGTCCTTGTATCACTCAAACAAAATCAGAAAGGACACCAGGAAAGCATTGATATCCAAGACAGAGTTTTCGCACAACATATCGATGACCATTCCCTTAACACAAAACCTCATGGTGCAGCTGCGCCCCAGTATTCATGGACGGCACAATTTACGGCCGATAGTCACGTCCCATTACGAGAATAGGAAACTTCAGACCGTAGGTTCCAACTCCCATACTCTCTAATTAAGTAGTCTGGTTTGTCAGAGCTGCATCCATTTCCTTTACCAAATATGTAAGGCAGGCATTACAACACCGTGTATTCTTCTCATATAGTGATGGAGTATCTCTGACAAGCACAGCACAATAGTTAAAACTAAATGTCAACTCAGTAGCTTAGTATAGAGATACCCATACTGTAAGAATATAGTTTGATTTATTATTTCAAGTGATATCATAGCGCAATTGAAACTAAAGGGCAGATAATTACAGGTGGCTATTCTATTGTTGCGAAGTTTGTCTCGTGGCAGCATGTATGGTCGTCAGGCATCAACTTTGTATGTTCGTTTGCATGTTTGGCGAGCACATAACAATGAGACAGCATAATTATTAACATGAACTGATGTGTTTGCAATGATTTTATTATACAGTGAAAGATGTCAAAACCGGCATCTGTCTAATTTGGCAAGTTGTCAAGACTAGCATAAAATGTCAGTCCCGTCCATGACTTGTTCATTTATTATCAGCTCTGCAATCCGGCACGTTGTCTAAACTGGATATTTTTCTTCAGTCCCGATGAGTGGGGCGTTGACAGCTTCCACTGTATAAGTTATTGCAAGTAAGTAAATGAAAACTATGCAGTCTGTAATGAATTATGACTGTAAGTTATGTACTGTCGTAATCGCGTAACGTTAATGTTGTGGTTTTCCTTATTGTCACAGCCAGTCCCAACTCAACACAATTTCATCACATGTCTAGGAATAAAGATAATCATCCTTTATTCGTTCTTTACATAGAGTAAAAACGTAGGCTATGAACAGTTCACTTTCAAGTGACATGGGTTTGCAAGGTAGCCTGGTGGTTAAGGCTTTTGCTTGTCACGTCAAACACTCGCGTTCGATTCACCACATGGGTAAAATGTGTTTAGCCCATTTCTGATTGTTCTACAAAGTAATATTACTTGAAAATGATAAAAGCAGTGTTGAATTATTTTAGCTGAATTACATATAACAAACAGCGGTTTTAATGAACTAAACTTCCAAGTCCATATCTGCCTGTTATAACTGTGTTTTACTGTGCATTAGGCATCCAACACCTCAAACAGAAAATAGTCTAACCAACTGCCATCCATATTGGTGCTCCCAGCTTTGCTGCTTCCGGAATTCCAATTTCCTTTCCAGCCTCCCTTCCGTTACGATAGGCATATAGCCTGTCATTACAAAGAGCAAATATCATTTCATGACTACTACACATCTGCCTAAACTTGCCCTGTCGACATTCCAATATGATATTCATTTTCTTAGCGTCTCCTTTTAGTGGATAAATCAAGATATCCCTTTCTCTTTTACCTACTCTTGCCCACGCTAATGATCCCTTATTATCAACAGTAACAAAAGTAAGAAATGCAGAAGAATGGGTTAATGCACCGTAATATTCTCTTGGCCTTGGATCTTTATCAATGTAATTCACGGAACAAATTATTGTTGGCGACTTACGGTAATATACGCGTTTTTCATTAGGGTCAACGGCCACTGATCGGCATGGACCGTTAATAGATCGTACATTCCTTTCGTCAGATCCATTTAGATAGACTCGTCTGATCTGCAGAGGTCTAACCTGAGGTACAGGGCTTGCTGAATACACAACAACTCCACGTAATCTGTCCAATGCAGCTGCAGCAGCTGTCCAGGAAGAAATTACTTTTCTCTTTGTACCATCCAAGCTCACTGATTGAATACCCTTGTTTTCGAATCCCCAGCCACTGTAGAGCATCACGCAGTCTTTAGACGAGACAACCAGAAACTTCAGATTTCTGGGGAGCGTGGACCTTAGACGTACAAACCTGATGTTGTCTAGAGCAAACAGCTGCATACGAAGTCCCTTGGGCTGGAACCCAAACAAGAGTATTTCAGAACTGTCTCGGTTTCCCATCCTTGGAACGTTTTTACATACACGATTATTTTGATGGTGTCTTCTTGATCGAGGATGCCTCAAAACAGTCGCTATGCATGTTGTTTTAATACCATTGCTCTGGGGTGATAAGGTTTTAGCCTCACTGGTGGATTCTGAAGAAGAATATCTGAAGTGTTTCACTACCACATCATTTTCAGTCAGTTCTGGATTACGATATTTGTTAATTTCATACATAATCCCTTCTCTTTTCCGATTAGTGGATTTCTGTGCCAACAGTAGACAGGAGCGTGAAGCATTCATATTCCCAATTTGGACAGCCACGCATCTCTTCACCAAACTACATTCAGTCAGGCACTGGATGTTACTTCTTGTAATTTTGAACTCTATCACATTTTGCTTTGGCCTGAGTATGTCCTCTTTTGTACGCATAGTCCCGAATTGCTGTGGCATTGACCAAGTAAATGAAGATAACAAGACTGAAATATATCCGACTGTGATGACAGAAAGAGTATAATGGTATGCCATCTTTGGTTGCAGTGCCGTTTGTCACTGTAGAATATACGAACGACTACTGTATCGATGGTCCTTTTGGGGTGCTGCTATGTAATAGCATCAAGTGTCCCTTTGTAAGAAACAAGTGTCACTTCAATGCCGCACAGCTGGTCTGGTAATGCCGAGAGAGGTGAAGTGACGGAATATTGTTGAGAGATGTCTGACAAGTTCAGATGTACTATACTGAATATTTTAAAGAGATTTCCTTATACTTGAGTATCTGCATGTGGATCAATAGAAAATGGATCTATTCACCCTATGTCCTTTAACAAAACGAGGTCCACATCCGATCTGTGAAGTATATCGGGTCATTTCCAAACAATGATTTATACTGTTGTTGGTATGACTTCTTTGTCAGTAATACGTTATTTTATTCATTTTACCAGTTTATGTCATATCCCTTCAATAATTGCTGATCGTTGGCTGCATGATATTAGCGGTAGCTGGACATCAGATCTTCCTTTCTTTTTAATTGAGGGTGGGGGGTGTATTATGATTACATTGTATTTATTGTGAATGTTTTCTGACATGCTCGAGGACTTCTGCGATGCTTAATCTTCCTTAACCACAATTGCATGGATTTTATGAATTTGGATCATTATATGTAGGAATGTCTCATTTAGGAAAGAAAGTTGGTTATTATTCACTCATTCATAAAAAATATTTACGCACATTCATTTTCGTCAGATATGGTTTGCGAACCTTCCGAAGGGTCCGTTGTGGCGAACCCTACCTGAATTTGTTTAGTATATGTTTCTCCATTAGTCTGCTTTTTGCGACGTTTGGGCCTATTGTACAGGTTTCAATGTCTGGGTGTTACTGATTTAAGATAAGTAATTCATAATGAAAACAGTAAAGTAACAACATTTTGTTCTATCAATTTACTTCAATTGTACTCCAGAAACATTAACCCTTAGAGTGGTACTTTTAAACAGGGGTGGTAATGTAGCCTGGTGGTTAAAGCACTGGCTCATCACGCCGAGGCTCGTGTTCGAATCCACACGAGTACAATGTGAGAATCATATTTCTAATGTCCCTCACCGTGAATATTCTGGAATACTGACATATAAAAAAGTGGTGAAAACAATACAATGTACTCGCTTCACCCACTATGAAATGAATGAAATATGAACAAACATAAAGCTACAGACACGATGGTTGGCATTGCCATTAAAGGCCTTTGGTGTGAATGTATTATTTCAAAGTTTCTCTTGTATGTAGCAGTCATAGAAGAGAAAGCTAACATCATTCATTAAAAGTCACCCCAATCAAAGTCCTTGGGTCTTAATACTGACGTCCATATAATCCCTTTGCCACACATCAAATATGTTATACATTAACAATAAATAGCTGAAGGTATTTGTTGTAATCTGTTTCTTATTCAAAGTGCGGAATGGTCCAACTACAGTCCGTTGGGTTGAAATGAGAACGTTAAATGGTGGAACAGCGTCGGCACGCACTTCAGGTGCATTTCCAGATCTGACCAGAATTGAGTTTCTTGTATTGGCCAGTATAGAACAATGTTTCTTGGCACTTTCTCAAACAACATTTTCTGTGACTGATCACAGAGCGTCAGATTTCAGATGCTCTTGGGTACTGAAGTTTCAGGACCAGGTGTCTCATTTATGTTCATTCATCATTCTCATCTGAACCCAAACGGACTGTACCCTTCGTGACTAATATAGATGATAAGTCAGTTGCGTATCATCCCATTTTCCGATCATATATAAAAAAAACCAAAACAATATGATTAGATCTTAACATCCTGAATCCAGTGGAAACAAGCTGGGACACCCACACAGGTATCAATAATTTACGGGCAATAAAACCAACTTAGGTTGTCAGTCAAGATCTTAGAAGACGACGACGACGAGGTATTGGCCATACAAGATACTGACGTGATTATACATTAAAAGATTAGGGTCGTCTAGTCTGTATCTTTGATTTCCTTCTTGATCGTAATGACCTTTTTCATAACAAGGGATCAAGTGTAAAACCGGTGAAGGATCATAATGGTTATGATCATACAATAGTCTCTTTTTCAAGAACTATTATTTACCGATAATACTGCCAATGTGACCGTACATTTTAATTCACTCACTCGCATATTCAATTTAAGAGACTTTGTCGCTTCTTGGAAACAAAGAGGTTTTACGCACAGCTATTGCTTATGATACTGGCGATCAAACAGAAATTCTTCATGAGACAGAGACAACGATTAAAGAACAAGCGATACTGAATGGTATAAAATCATTAAAGGGCTGTAAATCACAGGATTAGATTTGTTATTACCGGACATGTTCAAATCATCAAGTGACCATACATGCAGGCATTTGTTAATACAATAGTATCTTATTCCACAGGCTCTTGGAGCACAGGCATCGTAGTACACATGTACAAAAATGGCCTCCGCGATGATTCTGATAACCAGAAATGTTTAACTTTAAATAGTATTTTCTGTAATGCTTGTGCGACAATAAATAACGGTAGGTGTACGACACGGGCAGAAAATGATAATTGTCATCCTTTCACCTCTTTTTTATAGCGTGAAGATTTCATCATCTTTTCGCTTCGATGTTAAGGCCTTGCACGTATATTATTTGTAGGTGATTATGTACGTCCGAATTAACCCAACCTTTCACGTTCACGTTTACCAAATATGTGAGGCAGGCATTACATCACCGTGTCTTTTTCAGTGATGGTGTATCTCTGACAACCACAGCACAATGGTTACAAATTACCTGTCTACTCAGTCACGAAGTATAGAGATACCCACACAATAAGAATATAGTTCTATTTATTATTTCACGCGATATCATAGCGATACTGAACCTAAATGGCAGATAATTACAGGTGACTATTCTATTGTTGCGAAGTTTGTCTCGTGGCGGCATGTATGGTCGTCAGGCGTCAATTTTGTATGTTCGTTTGTATGTTTTGAGAGAACATATATAAAATGAATCGATATATTTGCAATGCCATATTTGCTAATTTATATGTTATTTTTAGTAAATAAATGAAAACTATGCAGTCTGTAATAAGTTATGATTGTAAGTTATGTCCTATCGTAATCGTTCTGGCCGCACATTCGTTAGTTATAGTAAATACGTGAGCTATTAGGCTTTCGCTTTTAAGTACGACAAACGTTATTTATAGTGAAGTAAGGCAGAAGTAATGCACTTCTTATCAAATTGGACTACATATTAAGAAAGTGTTATTTTGAAGTTGTTAAGCCACATGCACATGCTGTTGGGTAAGCCCTGGGACAAACATGTAACATCCTTGTGACATTGGTGATTTGCAGTGATGCATATATGGATCCATGTATGTCCTTTCTCATCTGTTTATCCATATACGTCCAGGTCAAATCAGACAGAATTCAGAATGGATGGACCAGTTGAATTTAATTTCATACCATTTCCATTAATCGTCATTTGTTAATGAAATAACCCAGGACAAATCCGATGGGTAATCCCACGATGTTGATGTTTAGCAACACTTCATGAAACCTTAACATCTACGCTATAGACTTTAAGTCAGTCACGAGGTGCATTTGATTTCATACGGTCTCCATTCAGTGTCAGTAGGTATCAAAATAGTCGTTTATGGTGACAGATTATGTAGTAAATGTGGATGGAGAAATAACATGTTTGTTTGCTTTCATTGTGAATGTGTGCACGGGTATGAGTTTCGAAGAAGAAATTTCAGAAGCGAACATCGACGAATTGTTTGGAAGCCACTACGACTTTATTTCTCCAATAATCTGACTCTAGTCCTCTATCAAGGCAACATCCACCAATCAATATCCACTTTGTCATATACGAAGGCATTGTGGGAAAGCGGAGAACTACTATTACATATTCAAGATAGACTAACAATATGCTTGAATTTCAACAACACAGGGACACAAACATCACCATTGGTTCAGTTCACATAGGTGCCTCCTGGGGTCACCTGACATGGGTTTGACATAATGTCGGGGAATTGCACTCAGGTCTTGGGCATGAAACGGAATTATATATTTTTACAAAATACAGTAAAATACGTTTATTACGAATATAGTCTTGACTGTTTTGGGGTCTCGGCCACTTGCATATTTTAGTTCAATTGTAGGTACTAACTGCGAATATAGTTAAGTAAACTTACAAGTCTATTTTCAATTCGTTTTAGCCGTTGTGGACTGTATATTAAGTATCCAACACCTCAAACAGAAAATAGTCTAGCCAATTGCCATCCATATTTGTTCTCCCCACTTTGCTGCTTTCGGAATTCCAATTTCCTTCCCAAACTCTCTTCCGTTACGATAGATATATAGCCTGTTATTACAAAGAACATATATCATTTCATGACTACCACACATCTGCCTTAACTTGCCATGTTGACATTCCAGTATATTATTTATTTTCTTAGCGTCTCCTTTTAGTGGATAAATCAAGATGCCACTTTCCTTTTTACCTACTCTTGCCCACGCTAATGATCCCTTATTATGAACTGTAACAAAAGTAAGAAATGCAGAAGAATGAGTTAATGCACCATAATATTCTCTTGGCCTTAGATCTTTATCAATGTAATTCACGGAACAAATTATTGCTGGCGACTTACGGTAATATACGCGTTTTTCATTAGGGTCGACGGCCAATGATCGACATGGACTGTTAATAGATCGTACAGTCCTTTCGTCAGATCCACTTAGACAGACTCGTCTGATCTGCAGAGGTTTACCCCTAGGTACAAGGCTTGCTGAATATACAACAACACCACGCAATCTGTCCAAAACAGCTGCGGCAGCTGTCCAGGCAGAAACTACTTTTCTCTTTGTACCATCCAAGCTCACTGATTGAATACCATTGTCTTTGAAGGCCCAACCACTGTAGAGCATCACACAGTCTTTAGAAGAGACAACCAGAAACTTCAGATTTCTGGGGAGCGTGCAACTTAGAGGTACAAACCTTACGTTGTCTAGAGCAAACAGCTGCAAAGGAAGTCCCTTGGGCTTGAACCCAAACAAGAGTATTTCCGAACCGTATCGTTTTCCCATCCTTGGAACGTTTTTACATACACGATTGTTTTTGCGGTTTCTTTTTGGTCGATGATGTTCTATTGCTTCCGCTATGTTTGTTGTTTTAATACTTTTGCGCTGGGGTGATAATGTTTCAGCCTCACTGGCGGATTCTGAAGAAGAATATCTGAAGTGATTTACTACCACATCATTGTCAGTCAGTTCTGGATTACGATATTTGTTTATTTCATACATAATCCCTTCTCTTTTCCGATTAGTGGATTTCTGTGCCAACAGTAGACAGGAGCGTGAAGCATTCACATTCGCAATTTGGACAGCCACGCATCTCTTCACCAAACTACATTCAGTCAGGCACTGGATGTTACTTCTTGTAATCTTCAACTGAATAGCTTCTTGTTGCACACTACTTGGTTTCACATTTTGTTTCGGCCCGACGCGTTCTGGACTGATTTCCTCCTCTTTTATACCCACACTCCCGAAATCCTTAGTACGACGTGGCAATGACCAAGTTGGTGAAGATAACACAATTAAGATACATCCGAATGTCATGACAGAAAGGGTTAAATGGAATGCCATCTTTGGTACCAGATCCCTTTGTAATATGTACAATTGAAGAACGACTACTGTATCGATGTTCCTGTTGGGGTGCTGCTATGTAACAGCAACTTGTGTCCCTTTGTAAGAAGGCACAAAAGTCACTTCGCGCCACTTCGGTGAAGTGACGTCTGCAAATGAATCATTTTAAAAGCACAGGAAAGGGTAACAATTCTCTTAAGGGGTCCCAGTGATATCAAACCTTAGCATCTGTATATGAATCCATAACAAATGGATCCATTCAGTTTTTGTGCTGGAACACAACTTATAATGTGTTTTTCATTTGTGAAAACAATCGTAGGATTCCCAACAGATGATTTACACAGATAGTGAGCATTTGGTGAGTCATCTTGAAACGTAGCCAGTGATTATTCAATTCAGCAGTCTGAAAGTCGATAATAGAAACACTTTTGTATTTTTAGATCGAAGTATGATGGAGCCATTGTGCCAAAATAAGGACATAGGAGAATGATAAAGGTATATCTTGATCCTTATCGTAATTGCAAATGGAAATTGTATGACGATACACCGTCTGAGGTGTCGTAGATATTAAAGCGTTTGAAGACCTGAGTTCGATTACCCACATGGGTACAATGTGTCAAGCCCATTTCTGGTGTTCTCCGCTATGATATTGCTGGAATATTGTTAAAAGCGAAAAAAAAAATACTCACTCACAATACCCAACTCATGCGGACATGACCATGGCGCAGAGGGTCAACTGACCTTGCTGGTGTTTCATACTTTACGAACCAAAAGTTTTCCCTGACATAGCGTTATCAGAGACACGTTACTGGGTCAGGCAATTCTTCACAACAGAACTCTCAACGTCCTGCCTGTGTTCTTACAGATATCCCAGATGGTATAACGTGTAAGTGATTGGAAGCAGTACACATCAAGTCAACGACATCAACGACTATGCCACGTCACCTAATGCTGTGTCTAACTCTTGGCATGGCCTTGGATATGGCTACTCCGGAGGAAGGTAACTATTTTATGCTCTGTCCATCACACTGACAGTGTCTCAACGATAAACTCCCCATGTACGTGCAGAGAGGCATTTTCTGCCCGTAAACGTGCAGTCCAAAGTCATTTAGTGAGTGGGCATAGTCTTACGCCACACTCAGCAATATTTCAGCTACATGGCGGTGGTCTGTAAATAATCGAGTCTGGATCAGACAATCCAGTGATAAACAGCAGGAGCATCGATCTACGCATTTGGGATACAATGCCATGTGTCAGCGAACCTGATCTTCGCCTCTTTCGACAAGAATGGGTTACTGAAGACCATATCTAACACAGATCTTCACGGTTCTGTCCTATAGATGAACACTGCTGAGTTGTGTCCAAAAACCAAATGGACATAGTCTGCAAGTGAGCAAAAATGAACAATTCCAGATGCCGGTGTCGCAACATCTCTCGTTACTTCTATTGCAATATTCGTTTCCGTAGCATGAAAAGGCCCAGCTCTTGGTGTAGGAACCTTATCTTATCAAGTCATTTTGCCTGTATACAACAGCTGGGTAGTACAGTGCGACCTTGATGTACGCGCACATACCAAAACTTATAACATATCGACACCTTCAGATCAGAGCATTACATTAGCTCTAGCCGTAGACCAAAGTCTTTGGTGAATCAAGCAAACGGTGTTATCTAATCTGGATGGCGTAAGGAAGAAAGAAACATCCGTGCACAGTTGTTGCACAAAAGGATTTGTAGATAATTTTCAAGAAAATATTTTGCTTTGCATTTATAACTTCAGTGTGATTGGGTAGGTTGCCATTTTTTGACATGCCAAATATTTCAAAATGTGTACACACGCATTTAAATGACCAAAAGTGCTTATTGTTGATAATTCCACGAAAGTCATATCATAGCCCCTGAACAACATGACACCACAAAGAGGGCGACAGGGGAAAACTGAATCGGTCACAGTCGGTCTGAGGTGTATGCAGAGAAATCCAACGGGTGGTCAACCTGAACATTTCAATACCATTTGCACATTAGGTCATTCGCACTTCGTGTGCTCAAATACATATGAATCGTTGCAATTTGACTCGATTGCGTACTTAGTTTGTGAGTTCAAATCCCGTGGACAATCGAAGGCCCTTGGGCAGTCAAAGGCCGTGTGTAACTGTTAACCTTTTTCAAAATGTAACGATTACAGCACCTATCGCGACCATATTGGTCTCATATGGGATGAACAAGTACATTGTTACCCCTATCAGGTTGCTTTTTGTGGGGTTTTCTTTTCTATTTCTTATTGTTGCTATATGACAGCGGCCTGTAACTAATCTTGACCCATCAACCCAGTGATAGATCCATGCATCGATCCACACAACTGGGCTTCTATCACACGTGTCAACCAAGTCAGCGAGTCTGACCACCGATGCTGTTAGTTGCTTCATACAACAACTTAAAGATTAATTTGTACCCGGGTCTTCACGTGCGATTAGGCTGTTGTAAAATGACATCGACAAGGCATATGCGTAAACGTGGTAATTCCATGTAAAAGTTTCATGTGAAGGTTAGCGCCAATTCTTTTTAATGCTATGTCGCTTTAGGAAAGAATGGATCCTTGTAGCTCCTGTATTATGCCTTGACAAACCCAACTGCTGATGTGCACAGGCGCCGAGCTGCAGATTACAGTTAATATTATATTCAGCCACAACAACAATCACCATAAATTAGTGATCGCATGAAGATGCTGCATTAAAGGCTGCTCTGCAAAAGCCTTTAAAACATAAATGATGCCAAGTGCTCTGGTATGCAATACTGGGCCTGTGTTGTTTGTTGTTACGAAATATTTCAGCTACTTAGCTAAATATAACTATAGCTATAAATAATGAATCTGGACCAATGACAAACCCATATGTCTAGCAAAGTGTCCGCCATGTTGACGAAAATGACATTGACCTCAGACTTTGGTTTAAAGCCGCACGCATCAGTATTCCAGATATATTGCGTCGATGTTTACACAATCGAATCTGGACTAGACAGTCCAGCGGTAAATAGACTGAGCATCAGTACCCAGCGCGCGCGTGTGTGTGTCTGTGTGTGTGGAAATAGGTCAATAGGTAGACACGTGTATGAGTAATAAATACAAGGGGATGTCAATAAGTTTTGAGCCTTGAGCATTTTTCATACCCAGGTGTCACAGCCTATGGTACGACATCGAACCTTGGGGTGTAGCTGAAGTTATTGAACAGCTCACATTGACAGAAAGAGACCCCCCTCACAGCAGTGAAAATGAATAAAATTGAGTATAGAGCAGTAATTAAGTTTTTAGTTCTTGGAGGAAACTCGGCGAAGAACATTGACGAAAGGCTTTCAGCAGTTTATAGGAAGTCTGCCCCTTCATCTGCTACCATCAAACGATGGGTCAATGAATTAAGCATGGTAGAGAGAGTCTTGAAGATGACCCCCGTCCAGATCGCCCAACAACAAGCACTAGTCAGGACAACATTGGCAGCGTGCATAGACTTGTGCTGGAAAATCGTCGAATCACACTCCACGAGTAAGAGGAGACCACAGGCATTTCACACGGATCCATCGAGACAATTCTTCATGAACATCTCGTCATGTCTAAGTTGTGCGCAAGATGGGTGCCAAAAAGGGTCACCATAAGCAACTCCATGCTAACCAGATACAACAAGAATCCAGAAGATTTTCACTTTAGGCTAGTAACCTGTGATGAAACCTGGATCCACTATGATCCTGAGAGCAAACAAGAATCCATTGAATGGAAACATGTCACTTCTCCCAGGACCATAAAGTTCAAAGCCTCCAGATCAGTGCAGAAGGTAATGGCGACAGTCTTCTGGGATAGCAAAGGCGTCATCCATATAGATTACTTACCAAAAGGAAGAACAATGGACGGGGAATATTACGCTAACTTGTTGAGGCAAGTGCGACAGCCAATCAAGGAGAAGCGCCGGGGCAAGATCAGACGTGGTATTCTTCTACATTAAGACAATGCTCCAGTACACACCTCTCGCGTTGCAGCCGCTACTGTCCAGGAATGCGGGTACGAAATCTTGCCGCATCCCACCTACTCTCCAGACCTGGCACCAAGTGATTACCATCTCTTCCCAAATCTTAAGAAACACTTGCGTGGTCGTAGATTTCAGGATGATAATGAGCCTATTGCTGCTACTGAGGCTTGGTTTGAGGACCAAAATGGCGCCTTCTACAGAGATGGCATCAGCGCCTGGCAGAAAAGATGGAACAAGTGTCTTGACTCACAAAGGGACTATGTTGAAAAGTAAATGTGGTTCATACCAATATTTTGTGTTTTTCTATGCAAGGCTCAAAACGTATTGACATCCCCTCGTATATCAAGCACGAGTCCAGATATTGCTACTTCAAGAACTCCTACATGTCTACATTTTGCCGTTCAACTTCTCTTCAGGTGTACAATATGATGGAGTTGGTGCCAGAAGAAATTATGTTGATAAGTTATATAAGTTGATTCCCAAGTATAGCGTGTTAAGAGAGGACAGAAATGAAGCCTGAAAGCGTTCATGAGACAGTACCCGGAGGGTTTGAATGCTTCTTCAAGTAAGAAAGACACGTTAATTTCCAAAGGGCAGTTCTGGCACATCACGGATCATCATTTCGACCCAACATACTGGTCTGAAATGCGGTCCTGTAATGACAAGGTTCCGGTACGTGGTATCTACGGCGACTACTGGTGCGACTCGCCATGGCGGCTCGTCAACGACAGCGTCGCCGCAATGGCCAAAGTCAAACGTGACGTCGACTTCATCGTCTGGACAGGGTATGAAATTTTTAAAACATATTTTCTTGCTATTATCTTTGTTTTGTTTTACTACGCTATGTTCGACAATATACTTCCGACGAAATCAAAGGAACTGATGACATGATGCTGTAATCAACATAATGGCAAAAAACATTTTAGTCTTGTAGATCAATACCTGCTACTTCTACTGTGTTGGTCGGTGCATGCACGAGCACCTGATGGCACAGCAGCGCATGGTTACCCTTGGTATTGTTATAGATATAGATATAGTGCCCAAATCATAGGTAGAGGCTTGGGTGTCTGGTTTCCACTTTGCCCGAGAGAACCTCTCATGTCTTGAGACCAATGTGCGAAATAGTTTCCCCGTTTTGCTAGCCAGTCAGCGTAGCTATGCCTGAAAGATACTAGCACACAACATAATTCAACAATCTGAAGTTTGAATGTAGAAAGTAAGCAAAAGATTATATTTTCAAAACAACCACGTGTAAATGTATTAGCGAGTCGGGCCAGTGACTGGAGACTGGAATCTTTGCTAGCCCGACTGCATTGTTACTAGCTATGGGCTTGCGGACCAGTGGCTATTTCGCATACTGCTTGGGAGTTCAAAGGCTAGTGTAATGTCATTGTGCGTGCTTGCATGCGTGCATGTGTCCACCCATTGGACATCACGGGTTGGTGGTTAAGCATTAGACGCACAATCTTTAAAAGTCGAAACCATCTCCGATTGACTGCTGGGGATATGGAGTATGTCAGTGTGACAATCTTGTGTCTTTAGTAACAAAATCTATCCATTTCCTTCAGCACAAAATACTTGATTTGTATTTGATACAAATGTAGTCTCAATACTTGCCAACTATCGAACGTAGTCAAGGCTATCTGCCGGTGCAAAACAAGGCAAATTTCATGCACATTACAAGAAATATCACAAAATTGACTTACCGGATATTATGTCATAGTGTAAAGAAGTTGTTCCATGACGATAGTCCACAAAAATGTCACGCCTCTGATGGGCAGACAATATCTACACTGTTTCAGTGGGGAAGCCACGGCAGGTGCTTTAGCACAGGAAGAAACTAGCCTGTGAATGGGTTAAACGCTTCACTCCTGGACAGATAATATCTACACTGTTTGAGTGGGGAAGCCACGGCAGGTGCTTTAGCACAGGAAGAAACTAGCCTGTGAATGGGTTAAACGCTTCACTCCTGGACAGATAATATCAACACTGTTGAGAATTAACCAGTGGAAGAATAATTAGAAAGCCGTGGTTGTTTAGGTTTTCACCCCGGTTGTTTACACTTTGAGTTAAATGCTTTAAAGACAGGAGTGCAATTCCATGGGTTTCCAATTACTCTCCCACTGGCTAATCCTCAGCAGTGTAGATATTATTTGCCCGTGGGTGATAGGGCTAAAACGGCTATCGGTGCCAGGCAAGAGCCTGTCGGGGTCAAAGTTTAAACTTTGAATGTACTACAGGAATGAACAATCGGACTAACTGTACCTGAAAGTTACTAGCACACAAAATAATTCACTAGCCCGAAGTTTGAATGCAGAAAGTAAGCAAACAACCACGTGTACATTCAGTAGCCAGTCGGGTCAGTGACTGGAGATTTACTGGCCCGACTGCATATTTACTAGCTACGGGCTAGCGGGCTAGCGGGTCAGTGGCTATTTCGAACACCGTTTGGAAGTGAGGCTAGTGCAATGTCATTGTAGCTTTAAGTCGCCCAATAACCCTTCCGCTACATATTGAGATGACTAAAACGATTCATTTGTTTGCCAAGTTCACTATGGAGATATCAGAATCAGATAAGTGTACAGCCCTAACCCTGCACAGCATGTGTTCAGAGCAGTGGGAAGGGGACAGTTTGTCTGAAATGTGAAACCCTGAATGAAACCTTTACCCCACTCGCAGGTTTGTTTCTATGGAAACCTCTTCTGGTCACCTGGCTGAAACCGTAGGAAGTTCAAATCTAGATTTAAACAAGCGGGATTTACTTTCAAATTGTATTTTGTGGGCTATCTGCACTCGTATATTTTATAGTCAGTGTTCGTGACATACCTCTTTATACTGTGATATTTCATGGAATGTACTATCTTGAATACTGCATTGCTCTATGACGGAAGACAGTTTTGTAAAGGCAAGGAGGCCATACCCCATCATGTGTGTGTGTGTGTGTGTGTGTGTGTGTGTGTGTGTGTGTGTGTATTTCTTCTTCTTCGTTACATCAGGGATAACGTAGCCCATATAGAGAACCAGTTCCTCAACCAAAGCCTAAATGTGGGGATCATTGAGAAGATAACGGATGCCTTAAAGTCTGAGTTTCCAGGAGTCCCAGTTTATGGCACCATGGGCAACCATGATTGGTATCCTGCAGACCAATTCCCGGTACAACAGGCCTCCCTGTATAACGCTACAGCTGAACTCTGGAGAGACTGGATCGTGGATAAGGAACAGATTGAGAACTTCAAGAAAGGTAACATCATTTGTAATCTAAGGCGTCACAGTAAGCATATCTACAAAGAAAACATGACCGAAACTTACCCCCAATCTAACCATATTATTTAGTACTAAGATTACAGAACAACGGTTAGGTTAGACATATCATCATAGAAAGTATTGTTCAAGGTCAGACACAATCCTCTACAAGCATAACGTTCATTTAGAGGGTAGAAGGTAGACTGATAATTTACATATCCTACCTGGTGTCAACATTGATATTAATGGTCCGTTTATTTGAATTCCACAGCAAGTCTGTCCGTTACGATATATGGAATCTGTCTCAGTATAAGCAATATTTGGTATTCTTTTGCACTAATGTTACATATTCGTCGTTTTCATAATGCATGTACTGACTGACACTATTTGTTCTAGGCGGCTTCTACACAATAAAGACAACCAAAGGCCTTAGGATCGTAGGTCTGAACACAGTCCTTTACTATACTGCAGATAAACTGACCCCAAAACTTACAGATCCTGCTGGTCAGTTCGCCTGGTTGGAGAAAGTCCTTCAGAACGCAACGAATGCTGGGGAGAAGGTACACTTGCTGTTGGTCGTCTAAGTGTCAGAGTGAATGAGTGGGTGTGTGGGTGAGAAGTGAATGATTGAGAGAATGAGTTTTCAGTTTAGGAAATATACTGGGGAACAATCTGTTCATGGCGCTTCATCCACTTGGACAGAACCTTCAGTATTCTCCATTGATAAAACCATTTGCTTAACAATGTATCTGTTCCTCCCTCCTGCACTTCATGCCAGCAATATATGTAAGTCTGAAGGAAATGTAAACAGAGATAGTGGTCCATTGTCCTTTGCAGGCGTTTCAGATATCAGGCGACATTATGCACCAGTAGATGAAGAGAGCACAGCGCTCGACAGTCCTCAGGCTGTCTCTGAACGGTTTATCACACTTGGGTCGTACCGAACGTTTGAGCGAATGGCTATATGTGGTGTGGTACGTTCCGAATATGCCCTTGCTCAGCCATCAGAGAATAGGTATAAACTGGGTATGATGAACGGTGTGAACAAGTGAGAACAGTACCTCCCGGGTCCTTCTAATTTGTTTGTGTGGTGCTTAAGCAATATTCCAGTTATGTGGCGGTGGTCTGTAAATAATCCACGCTGTGTCAGACAATCCAGTGATCAGCAGCAGGAACATCGATCTGCGTAAATGGGATACCATGACATTTCTCAACTAAGTGCTACTTCTGAGATTGCCTCTTGTGCTGAAAATGTGTTTCAAGTGCGCAAAGACTAGGTCCATAATAATTTAGTTCCCTCCGTTTCATGCTTCTGCATCCTCGTGTGTCATGTTTAAGGTTCGCTCAACCTGTCCATGCGCGTCCTTGACACAAATTGCGCCTCCTGTTGTTGGGTCACAAATTTGGAGATTTTGCTGACATGACTTCTTATTCTCTTTATCATTGTCACTGCCGTATCCACAGTGAGTCTCTGTTCGGCTTCCTGTTCCTGTAGGTAAGACTGGTGTCTATGGCTCTATTCTCGTCACTACAGGATCGGCGTGAAACTTTCCGCTCATGCCTATAATGTTTATAACGGTAAAACAAAAACCAAAGCGTTTTATGCATTCGTCTTCTTGTTTGTGTTAGCACCTGTACTGTTACTATCTCTATAACTGTTTTGGTGGAAGGTGTGTGTGTTGTTTGTTTAAATTTCGTTTTCTAGTTTGTGTTAGCACTGTTACTGTCTTGTGCGTGTTTGTTTTTGGGTGTTTTTTCTATTTTGATTTTTTTTGTCTTGTTTTCTAGATCGTTTTGTGCAAGATTGTGTGAGTTTCGGTTTGTACAGTGTTACGCTACTTTAAGCAATATTCTATATCACGGAGAGTGATGCAAGAAATTTTCGTAGTTTTTCTGCAAGTGATCTGATATTTAAGCGCATGTAACGATAGAAATGTTATCATTTTAAAATCACTTGGCGTCTTCGTGCAGGTAGTGCTGACTGCCCACGTGCCCCCTGGCATTAAGGTCCCGGGTAAGGTTCTGTGGTTCTACGAACAGTTCAACACCAGATTGCTTGACCTTGTCCAGAAATACTCGGACGTCATCCCTGGGATGTACTTCGGCCATGACCACGCTGATGGACTCAAACTGGTAGTGAAGGAGGATGGTAGGTCACTGTAATATTCTGCAAGGAACACGGCCTCCAGAATATACTGTAATGCAGTTTGCAACATTGTCTTCTGTGACTTTTAGGAAATGGATGTCCCGACATTTTACTTTTATGTCGCTTTTAGCAACACTCCAGCAATATCACGGTGGAGGAAACTAGAAATAGGTTACTCATTTTGTATCCATATGAGAAGTCGAACACTGCGCTTCGACGTGATGAGTGAACGCTTTAACCACTAGGACAACCCCGGGCCCATCGCCCCCGACGTATTGAGAAACAATGACATATCTCTTTGACATGTTTTACTTTTCGTCTGTTCGCTAAAAACGATCCAGTATTTTGACAGTCGACGGCAGTCTGTAATGGAATCTGGAAAACTGTCTGCTGCCAATGTGGCTTTTTGACTGTAGATATTACTGTAATGTTGAAACGTGTATTTCATTTATCTGTGTGTGCACCTGTTTCACTCTCAACGTGGCTGAAATAAGGATGATGGACATTAATGTTTAACACAGAGCCACTTGCTACACCTTATAACTGCAACTTAAATCAGCTAAATGTTGTTTGACAGAACAAAACATTCATGCAAGGTGGTACAAAGGCAGGAAACTTGAAGACACATTAAACTACGTTATAAGGGAATCACATTTGTTATAACCAAAACTTGTAATCAGCATTTCGCTCATCAAGCCGAAGGTCAGGCTTGATTCCCTGCATGAGTACTATGTGTGAAGCCTATTTCTCGAGGCCCCTTCCACTATATTGCTTGAAATAACCAAAAAGCCGCGTATAACCATACTCAATCAATCAATCCTTATACAGGTAATTTGTGTTGGTTTACTTTCCAGGAACACCGGGTGTTCCAATGTTCATCGCGCCATCGGTGACACCCTGGCGCTACAAGAGCAGAACAGAGTCAGGCGCCCCACACAACCCAGCTATCAGATTAGTGAAATATGACCAACAAACTGGCGAAGCCCTGGACTATATTCAGTACTACATGAATCTAACAGAAAGCAATGAGGTCAACGCGTCGACGTGGGAGGTCGCATACGCCGCCAGCACCACCTACCGTGTCAGCGACCTCACTGCAGCCTCTGTCAGTAAGGTTGTTCAGCAGATGAGCACGGACAGAAACCTTCTGTACAAATACATCCGATTTAATACCGTTCTGGCTAATGGTAATTCCACAGTTGACGAATGTGATGCAACATGTAGGGCTGAGTATATTTGTAGTTTCACTCAACATAGCCGTGATGAGTTCAATACTTGTGTCAACATTCAGAGGAAGGGTGTGTTGATCGGGTAACTGTGTCCTTTCGTTGATGCTGGAGTTGGTTAATGTTTTGATCCAAATTATGTCAAGAGGTTCAATCGAATAAATAGTTTATGGTACGTCATGTTTTTCTTATCTTGTGCGCATTCATCAACTATATATAAGTGACAAAATTAACCGCGTATTCATTACAGAAAGAGATTTTATTCAAGAATGTGTGAACATATTTCTCTACCACCACATACATGTCTATTGAAGGGAAAATATTTGCTCTTTTCCTTGTTGTAAAGTGGATAAGGAGAGCTGATGCCCCATAAACAACAAATACCATATTTTAACGTGCTTAGGTATGATGCCACCGGGAACTGAACCCCGCAATTCCATTCAAACGTTTGTAAGGAATAAATAATCGTGTCTGGATTAGACAAGCCTGAGAGCAACTGCATCAGATCGATGCGACTGGGATATCATGACCTGTTTTAGCGAGCCTGTCCACTCAATCCCGTTAGTCACCTTTCACGACATCCATGGGTTGCTTAAGACCAATTCTAAAACGAATATTCACGTTTCCCGTTCTTTATGAAAGATTGCAGTTGTGTGCGTGTGCGTGTGCGTGTGCGTGTGCAGGTAATTCAATTAACTTATCAATGAAAGAATAGTTGTTATAATTGCATTAATCCACATCAAACCTTGGTCTCAGTGTCTGGAATCTTTCTCCCAACCATGCCGTAGAAAACAGCAATATCATGACATTCATGCTTTGGCCGTAAACATTCGTCGAAGGAAATGATCTCAATCCCGACCTTCTTCCATGTGGATTTCAAATCATCTTTCGTCATCCCAAAGCTGCTGAACCGCTTTGACCCCACTGTGTAGAAGGTTCCTCCTATACATCCAAAGATGACCAGGTGACCACCAGGATTCAGCATACCGACCATATTCCTGGCGCATTCTTCATAGGACGTCACATCAGTGGCAGCTGCTTCCAGGCATAGGGATGATGTTATGATGTCTACCCTCGAGATGAAGTTGGTAGAAAACGGGTTCTTGTCCCTAATATCGCAGTGTAGAATCCCAACTATCTTATCTCTGATACTTGCTTCCCTCTCAGGGATGTCAGTTTTGCTGTGACATAAACAGTAAAATCTATCATAATGCAAGCTGTTCCCAAAGACATGGGATTATATTATATCATTATAGAGATCTGCCAAATTGATTACCAAAACAAAAAGTAGAATATTTGGTCTAAGTCAAGTGGGAACTTGCATCGACATAATCTTTATATTATTGATGTTTTTGAAGTCTAAGTCATTTTCTGCTGCAACTCTCATGACACAGTGATAACACGCGATTATAACTCACAGAGAAAACCCTAAGAGTCTAGGCAGGTATGCTGCAGTCTTTGCTTTCAAAGCGATCCTGCTGTGCACAACTAGGGAGAGCTCATTTAAAGTTTATTGGGATTAATACCATTCTTTCCCCGTTGAGGGTCTTATTTAGGGCTGGGTCGGGTACTCGGTCTTTCGGGCACTCGAATGTGGGTCGTGTACAACTGGAATCGAGTCCTGTTTCAAAGAATCGAGTATCTGGAAAGGGACAGAACTCTGTAATGTCAAGGGCAGATAATGACTTGTCTCTTACATCATTGATGTAACACACATTTACATCACTGGTATTGTCCGATTACTGGAGGTTATTAGTAACGCTGTATTTCTTACATTTGCGGGTACTCGATTCCGAATCGGGCAGGTGCTTGCGGATACTCGATTGCGCTTTTTCCTACTGGTCCTAGCCATAGCTAATCTTTTTGTGCACTGGGTCAGCGCGTATTGGTTGTTGTCACATGTGCCCTAATAAAACTGTTTACACAAATGAATCTAAATACATCCATGCCTTTCACTCGTATCCAGACAGCTGAGCTGCTCTGAGCCTTAATGAAAAAGGGGGAAATTTCCAACTATAAAAACGTGTTTTGTGTTTGTGTACGTAACGTGATATTCCCTTTAAATGTGAGTGCATACTTCAAATCTACAAAACATAATGCTTTTTCGTACAACGAGAACCACCGACCTTGCAAATAATGACTTCAGTCAGTGAAGATCGGAATTTGCCTGTTTTTTATACTGACGGATTTACAGTCACCTAGTTTTCGCAATATTTTCGTGTTATTGTAATAATGCGCCATGGTTACAATGCGTGAACCACATATCTGGCATCCTTAGCCGTGATGTTGCTGACATATTGCTAGGCGCGGGGTAAAACTGAACTCACTCATTAACATAATGTAATAAATAGTATTTAGTTATTGAGCTAAACATGTAACAGTAAAATATTCCCAGATTCCAATATGATAAAAAATAATAATAAATATGCTCGATAGACTACAAAAACGCATACCACTCCGTCCCACACGAATGGATTCTGAAGTCTCTTCAGTATATTGACCTCCCTGAGCGACTATTTGATTTACTCAAGTTTTTAATGAGTTGCTGGTCGATTGGCAAGATTCAGAAAAAGCACGATAAATATGCGGCTCTCGCCTTTGAAATGCCTTGCTTGTATCCCAAGTGCACTGTCATCAGGCTCCCCATTGCTCTCTGTGCCTTTGGTTTGGTACCTCCTGAACTGTTGGCGAGCATCAGGAGAGTGCCCGGGTTCTCCACTGGGAGCACAGTCCTTCTGACAATATGGGTAATGCAGAAGGCTGCAGTGTTGGGGAGCCTTCACATTCTCCGGAAAGTTCTTGGTGGAACCGACTAGACAGTGTTTCCTGGGAGAACTCCCTTTCGCTGTCTGCGTGTACAGGGGCGAGGGCCCTGAGGTGATGATAAGCCTTACCGACCTGAGAGTGCCAGGACCACCCAAACCCTCTCTGTTGTATTTCAGTCCTAGCCTGTAAAATATATATTAAATAAATAATAGAATACAATTACTTGCCTTTTCCCTTCTAGTTTGAGTACATTTTCCAATACTTCATCATAACTGAACTTCAAAGATCCGTCATGCCATTGTTTTAAGATATCCCTGTTACTCTGGCAGAACTCAGCCAAGAAGATGTTCTCACAGTGTTGAGCTGCGCTGACGATGGTGTGTATTGTTGGGCCTGTCCCGATATCCAAGAGCGTCTTTCCTTTGATATTACCTGCAAGAAAGTATTTCGACAGGTACTTGTGACCTGAAAATGACCCAGGTGTAATGTCAACAACATCAAATTCTTCTTGCGTTAAAGAGACACTATGGCAGCAGCAGAAAGTAACACTGGCACAGGGGGAACAAATGACTTGCCTCTGCATAATGTGCTCCCCTTTTGCGATACATGATATCATTACTATTTCAAAGTGATGTTAACACATAATTGTGGTCATGTCGGGATCCTGCACAAGTTGGAAACAAATCTAGACTGTGAAGGTGCACACACACACATACGTGCACGCACGCAAGCACGCAAGCACGCACTCACACATTGTGGCATTGCTTGAGGCACATCTGGCCAACATATAAATTTGATAAAGCGGGTATCATCATAAACTTGGATTTGTACCTGAGTCGAATGTCTTATGACATTTCGTCAGTATGAAAGACATTAGGCTTTCAAAGCCTGGCTGGGGTTTTACAGCTGTCAGCAGTTCTAGGTATGACTGAGGGTCGAAGTGTGTTGTGTAGTCATCGCAGTTGAACATTTCTTTATTTGCCATTGCTCAGTCTTCTCACTTGTTTGAAGTTACTTCTAACTGAAATATCAATGCAGTTAAGTTCCAGTCGACACGTATGAGATGTCCAACAATTAACGGCTGTAGTGTAACCTACCAATTTATATTTCACACGTAATTCACTTAGTATGCACGGTTCTTAACACATTTTTATTATTTACACCATTCACACTGAATTCAAATGCTTTTTATGCATAATGTACGTGTGTTGAACGACAAGCTTTGTAAGATACCTCTTAACCAAGTATCCATGCGAGAAAGGATATTCTGTTTGTCAGCAAATTCTCATTTCAAATATCGACTTGAAGTCATCAAGACATTATTTTCATTTAAAAAAATCGAATAAATGATTTGGAAGACATACTTACCAAGAATTCATGCAAAGATATTCAACCAGAACCCTTGCTATACGTCTGTATCCGTAGTGTTCACAGTGGCTGAAGTAAAATGCATGCACGATATCCTTCACTATATACACGTATCACAAAAACAACCAAATTAATCAATTTCAAGTACCCAATCTTCACCATGACTCGCATTAAATATTATTTTATGGGCGACAAATTAAACACGAGCAACCATTACTATAGAATGGGCTACCTTTACGTACAGCAGTAAAACCATTTGTATGCGGTCTAGTGAACGTCATTCACACCTACTGGTCAATGTCCATTGGTGTCCGGTATGGTTGAACTTTTATAGGTTATGACATTACATTGTACACGGACCTCTTCTATTATACGAACTACAATACCCGCCATGTATCTATTTCTCATATGTTGTACCATGTGATTGATAACGGTAGTAGAATCTACATCGAAACGATTCATCCACTCTTATAAAGAAGTTGTCTGTCCATAAATGTGCTCCTCTTCAATTTTTGCCTTGTTTTCATTCAAATAACAATTTGTTGTCAGAAAATTTCTTTCTGTGTTGGGGTTCTACACGGGTTCGATCCACCACATTGGTAGTGAGTGAGTTGAATGTTACGCCGCGTTCCAGCTATAATACGGCCGACTGTCAATATTCGAGCCTGGACCCTTGAATCCAGTGGTCAACAGAATGAGCATCGATCTACGCAATTTGGATTCGATGGCATGTGTCAACCAAGTGAACGTGAAGCCCATACATCTGACATGTTTCCAAAGACGGCGTAAGAACATACTCACGCTTTCTCTGGTATGTTAATAATTTGTTGAGATCATACATTGATTGTGGTGGTGAGGTATCCTTGTCGTTAAGCCTTCGCTTGTCACGCCAAAGCCCCGGGTACTATTCCCCACATGGGTACTATGGGTGATGCTAGAATGTTGCTAAAAGCGGCTAAAATCATTCAAACATCGATTTAGTATCTGCTATCTGCTATGTGTTTGCAAGCATATCCTAGTGTTAGCACCGTCTTAGTAATGACGTAGCGTAGAACAGGCCTTCAGCAACCCATGCTTGCCATAAAAAGCGACTGTGCTTGTCGTAAGAGGCGACTAACGGGATCCTATGGGCAGGCTCGCTCACTTGGTTGACGGATGTCATCCGTTCCCAGTTGCGCATATCGATGCTTCTGCTTTTGATCACTGCATTGTCTGGTCCAGACTCGATTATTTACAGACCGCCGCCATATAGGTGGAATATTGCAGAGTGCGGTGTAAAACTGTACACACTCACTCACTCACTAAACCAATCGCTCACTCTGTTTACTCTGTAGCAGGGTGATCTAATAATATGTACAGATATTTCGCATGTACATATAGTCATAACTGCAACCCTACATTGTCCATATCAAGCTGTAAATGTTTAACTGTATCATTGGTTGACTTGCTTTCAGCTCTGATACCTGTATCTTTTTTGCTTTTGTTTAGAAGCTGTAGGTTGTTATTTATATTTTGGCCACTGAAGAAAACAATATTCCGTTATGGTACAGACCGACTGACTAGGCCGTAACGGATTCTCTCATGCGAGAGTTATAAACTGATCGGCACTTCTTAAAATCTGTTCCAAGAAGAGTGAGAAAATACAGGACCTACATTGTTACATGACTTCATACTAATAAATTTTGCGTTCCATTGTTTTAGTTTATATTGGTTTCAATCACAGGCCCTCTCTCTCTCTCTTTCTTTCTCTCTCTCTCTCGATCGATCGATCTCTCTCTCTCTCTCTCTCTCTCTCTCTCGATGTCACTATGCACAGATTTCCTCCGGACCCCGTAGTTTGTGCTTAAATTGGTTGTTTGTATGTGCGAAGTGAGCGTTGTGGAACCCTGGTATATCCTAAATCGGATGGTTTGCCCCGGACCTCGCTTCCAGGATAGAAAAAGCAGTTCAAGTTTCATCGAGTTTATAATATCAAGACTGCTCACTACACATTGCTGACCAAAAGGATATAACGCTTTCTTCCTCGGAAGCGAGGTTGTGGTCGAAGTGACAATATTATCGTAAGTAGTATTATATCGACCCCAGCCTCGCTTCCAAGAGTGAAATTGTTATGATATAAGCAGTGTCATGTAAAATCCTAATGTCCAACAATTAAATACATATTTTACTACCAGTGAAAATTAATTTTGATTTTATAAGTCGGTGAAAACTTAAATAGCATTCATCCTCAGAGAGGGCGCCGCCATTTTTTGAAAATCGTGAAGTCACGGACTAAAAGTCCATTTGAATTAATGAGATTATGGTTTGTTTTCATCAAGTTAGAAAATCAAAACTACTTTCTACTAGTAGTTACATATGTATTGGAATCGTGATCAAAAGGAGTTTGCGTGACACAGCCTGTAACACAAAAGAAGAGAGGTCGGGGTCGAAGTGAAAATACTGCGCGATAAATTTCTTCACTTGCTATATTTATTTGGTTTGTATGTAGACACTTGTCAATATACGTCTTTATATTTGGTCTCATGATCCTAATTACTTTATAATCATACTTGTATGCATTTTGAAACTTTGAAACTTTGAAACTTTGTATGCAGTTTGAAACTTAATAAAAAGAAGTGATCGGCTGATACTTATAGCGAATGTTTTACAGGAATGTAATATCTACACATTTTATAGCGTGCCTCTTTGAATCATCTGTATCATTACACTTCACGACGAAAACAATGATTCTGTTGAATGCTGCGACAGCTTAATAAAAAAATGCAAATATTAAAACAAATAAAAGTTATAGGAGCAATCTCAAACTATTACTTTGTTCGAAGAATGTATCCATCAATATCCACTAAAACGGGTGATATGCCATTCGTCTGAAGATTTTCCAAGTGAAGCGTCTTTTAACAGTTTAATATACGAAAAGTGATGTATCATTCCAGGTATTTCACGTTGGTGCATAGTCTCAATGGCTACCCAAGATAGCACACCTGGCAACTAACTGCATAATGTCCGTCATTCTTTTAAAAAAGTAATTTAGTTAGCCAATAATGAGAAATCAATTAATATATTTGCATTTAATCCCCTGAAAGAAGGGTGTTTTGTTTACACAGACACAGACACAGACACGACAGAGTGTATTCTGTAGTGATTAGTAAATGTACATACATAGATACTACCTTTTGACAAATCCGGATAAAAGTAATTAATCAGTCAACTTTGTTGGATAATCTAAGTGACGTTACCACTAATTATACCTGGTATAAATTCATTAACTGAGCATCAAGTGAATGATGACAAATAACGGTTGTAGGTTTATACCACCTAACACGGATTAGAACTTAGCGACACCAAGTGATTTTGACAGAATCGTCTATGAAAACAAGTGTTGTAACTCGGAAACTAAACTCGGAAACTCGGAAAAGCAGGAGACAAAACTAAATGATAGTAGATTGTGAGAGCATATAGCTTTCTTTTTTCACAACATCTGTGGCGATTTCAGGTTTGTACAAATCTGTAAACGAGATAATTTACCCCCTGAAATGTGGATGACTTCTGCATACGCCCTCATATCTATACCTCATATCACCTAACAGAGACGTGCCCCTTTCATTGGTTGAAATTGCGTTCGCGGCTGAGAATTGTGCACTGTTGTCAAAAGGTCGATTTAAGGTAATTAAAGATCGAAATGAGTACTTTTAAAGTCGGGATATATGTGATCTCTAAAACGATTAAAAGATAAAGAACCATGTTTTTGTTGTCGTGTGCGGCATTCATTACATATATACAAATGACAAAATTCTATCCTCATAGTGTAATTCTTCCAATATCACTAATATATGTTTACGAATCATTACGAAGTAGAGATAAAACCACGCATTCTTTAGCAACAGAGATTTTATTCCAGAATCTGTGAACATATTTCTCTGCCACTAGATGTATGTCTATTCAAGGGACAATCTTTGCTCTTTTCGTTATTGTGAAGTGTATTAGGAGAGCTGATGCCTCATAAACAACAAATACCATATTTTAAAGTGCTTAGGTATGGTGTCACCGGAAACTGAACCATGGAATTCCACGTATGTAAGGAATAAATGCAATGTATTTGTCGTTTAACACTGAAGTCAGCAATATCCCATCTGTGTAAAATTAAATAATCGTGTCTGGATTAGACAACCCAGCAAGATCAACATCATGTGCATCAGATCGATGCGACGGGGATGCCATGTCCTGTGTCAGCGAGCCTGTCCATTCGATCCCGTTAGTCGCCTTTCACAACATCCATGGGTTGCTTAAGACCAGTTCTAACTCGAATATTCACGTTTCCCGTTCTTTATAAGAGGTTGTAATTGTGTGCACGTGTGTGTGTGTGCGTGTGCGTGTACGTGTGCGTGTGTGGGTAATCCAATTAACTTATCAATGAACGAATAGGTCTCATAACTGCATTAATCCACATCAAACCTTGGTCCCAGTGTCTGGAATCTTTTTCCCAACCATGCCGTAGAAAACATCAACGTCATGATTCTCCTCCTTGGAGAGTAAACATTCGTCGAAGGAAATGATCTCAATTCCGACCTTCTTCCATGTGGATTGCAAATCATCTTTCGTCATCCCAAAACTGCTGAACCGCTTTGACCCCACTGTGTAGAAGGTTCCTCCAACACATCCAAAGATGACCAGGTGACCACCAGGATTCAGCATACCGACCATATTCCTGGCGCATTCTTCATAGGACGTCACATCAGTGGCAACTGCTTCCAGGCATAGGGATGATGTTATGATGTCTACCTTCGAGATGAAGTTGGTAGAAAACGGGTTCTTGTCCCTAATGTCGCAGTGTAGAATCCCAACTAACTTGTCTCTGATACTTGCTTCCCTCTCAGGGATGTCAGTTTTGCTGTGACATAAACAGTAAAATCTATCATAATGCAAGCTGTTCCCAAGGACATGTTCCTCATCCTCATTATAGAGATCTGCCAATTTGATCATCAAAACAAACAGTGGAATATTAGGTCTAAGGTAACTGAGAACTTGCAAGGACATCTTCCTTTTATTATTGATATTACATTGTGGAAAATACCTACCATTACACTTTCTGAAAGTCTAAGTCATTCTCTGCTGTGACCCTCATGACACAATGATAACACGTGATTATAACTCACAGAGAAAACCT
Organism: Haliotis asinina; assembly: GCF_037392515.1. NCBI lineage: Eukaryota > Metazoa > Mollusca > Gastropoda > Lepetellida > Haliotidae > Haliotis > Haliotis asinina. The sequence goes on along the minus strand of NC_090294.1, from coordinate 20,216,461 downwards.
CTAAGTGTCTAGTCAGGCATTCTGCAGTCTTTGCTTTCAGAGTGATTCTGTTGTACACAACAAAGGAAAGCTGGTCTAGAGTTTATTGGGATTAATACCATTCTTTCCCCATAAATGGGGTCTTAATTAGGCCTGGGGCGGGTACTAGGTTACTCTCACGGTTGCCACACTTTGGAGTTTTCTATAACAATCTCTGTCAAATTGTGATTGATGATACAGAGAATTGACCGAAACGCTGCATTTTTTCACATTTCTGAGTACTCGACTGGGTAAACACATGCGGGTACTCGATTCCACATTGTCTACCCGTCCCAGCCCTAGTCTTATTGTGCATTGTGTCAGTGCGTACGGGTTGTTTTCACACGTGTGCTAATAAAACTGTTGAATCTGAATACATCCATGCCTTTCACTCGGATCCAGACAGCTGGGTTGCTCTGAGCCTTAACGATAACGAGGTAAATTACCAACCATAAAAACGTTGTGTTTTGTGTTTATGTACGTAACGTAATTGCTATTAAAGCATGGGTGCCTGCTTCAAATCTACAAGCAAAATGGTTTTCAAATTAACATAACGTAATAAATATTATCTACTTATTGAGCTAAACATATAGCAGCAAAATATTCAAAGATTAAAAAAAAAAACAAAAAAAAAATATTTACTTGCCTTTTCCCTTCTAGTCCGAGTACAATTCCAAATACTTCATCATAACTGAACGGTAAAGATCCGTCATGCCAGTGTTTCAAGATATCCCTGTTACTCTGGCAGTACTCAGCCAAGAAGATGTTCTCACAGTGTTGAGCTGCGCTGACGATGGTGTGTATTGTTGGGCCTGTCCCAATATCCAAGAGCGTCTTTCCTTTGATATTACCTGCAAGACAGTATTTCGACAGGTAACTGTGACCTGAAAATGATCCAGGAAATGATTCTTAGCCCATACTCGGGACAGTGGGCTAGCCTAGAGGTTAAAGCGCTCTCTCGCCACACTGAAGACGCGATCGATTCCCCAAATGTGTACAATACATAAACCAATATTTTGTACCCCTTCCACGCCCCACACTGTTCCCGAACACTGCCTGCTAAAAGCGACCGAAAACAATCCCAAGTCAGCCGGGTGTGGGGGTGTGGCATTTCAACGTCAAATTCTTCTTGCGTTAAAGAGACACTATGGCAGCAGTAGAAAGTAACATTATTGCAGGGGGAACAAATGACTCTGCATAATGTGCTCCTCTTTTGCGATACATGATATCATTACTAATATTTCAAAGTGATGTTAACACATAATCGTGGTCAAGTCGGGATCCTGCATAAGTTATGGAAACAAATCTAGATTGTAACGTTTGACTGTGAAGGTGCACACACACGCACACACGCACACACGCACACATACACATTGTGACATTGCTTGAGGCACATCTGGCAAACATACAAACTGGAGACACTGGTTATCACCATAAACGTGGATTTTTACCCGAGTCAAATGCGGTGTGACATTTGGTCATCACGAAAGACATTAGGCTTTCAAAGCCTGGCTGGGGCTTTACAGATGTCAGCATTTCTAGGTAAGACACTGGGTCGAAGTGTGTTGTGTAGTCATCGCAGTTGAACATTTCTTTATCTGCCATTGTTCGATCTTCTTACGTGTTTGAAGTTACTTCTAACTGAAATATCAATTCAGTACCATTCGACACGTATGATATTTCCAACAAGCAACCACTGAAGTGTAACCGATTCCAAACTTACCAATTTATATTTCACACATCATTTTCACTTATTATTTACACTTTACAAACAGAATTCAAATGCCCTTTTTTGCATAATTTACGTGCGTTCAACATAAACGACAAGCGTTATAAAATACCTTTTAACCATTTATCCGTGCAAAATTGGATATTCAGTTTGTCAGTAAATTCTCATTTCAAATATTGAGTTGAAGTCATCAATACATTTTTTTTTCATTTCAAGAAAACCAAAAAATGATTTGGAAGACATACTTACCAAGAATTCATGCAAAGACAATCAGCCAGAACCCTTGCTATATGTCTGTATCAGTTCTATTCGCAGTAGCTTACCCCTTGGGGCTGAAGTAAAATGCATGCACGATATCCTGCAATATATACCCGTATTACAAAACAACCAAATTAATCAATTTTCAAACTGCCAATCGGCACCGCGACTCGCCATATATTCTATTTTATGGGCGACAAATTAAACAAGAGCAATCATTACCATAGAATGGGTTACGCTTACGTATATCAATAAAACCATCTGGTCAATGTCAAGTGGTTTGCTGGTCAGCTTGAACTCTTTGACCTTGTGTCAACGCATTGTGCACCTACCTCCAAGGATTGGGAAAGGCAGAGGCCATGGGCCATTTTGCACATTAGAATGCAAAATGGTCCATTAAAATTTGGAAGTTGCCCATTCAAAATTCAGGAAATGGCTAATAATCCTGAAAATGGCTCATTGTAAGTTCTCTTTCCCAATACCTGAACCTCTTCTATTGTATGAACTCAACTACCCAACATGTATATATTTCTCATTTGGTGTACCATGTGCTTGATAACGGTGGCAGGATCTACATCGAAACGATGCATCATCTGCTCTAAAGAAGTTGTCCATCCATTTGCCAGTATGAAAATGCATTCTTTAGTCAAAGTTGATGAGAATGTGGTTTAGTACATTATTGCTTCTGTGTACGGATGACGAAGGGATGAACATCATGTGTAAGATAACTTGAATACAATATTCGTGAAAGGTGACTGAGCCATCCATTTTCCTTACATGTACATCACCATATCTTGTCTGTGACCTATCTCTATATAACATGTATCGTTGAAATAACTGTTGGCAAAATGAAATTGCCAGGAGCAACAGTAGACACTTGCAGATTCAATACAATACATGTGGTGATAGTCGTTTAAAGAAGACACACAAACAACACTTAAAACTTGGTGTTTAATTCCTTCTCGTGCGATTTCACTGCTTAGTCTCAAACATGTGAACAGAGTTTGAAAAGGGTTCCCTCACTTGTGGCACCTGTTACGACATGCCGTATTTACATATATTTATCAGTTATGCAACATTTTGTACACTTCTGTCTATCTCTATGTATACTGATGTATACTCACCACGCTTGTTGTCACAAATTAAGACAGTAATAGAAACAAATGCAGTATCCTTTAACTTCCGGTTTACGACAACATTCGAGCCAACTTCAGATGGAAACACTTCAGCACGTGTGTTTCGTTACCGAATGAACTCAAACAGTGAAACCTTTTAGCTGTGTAGTATTGTAACTGTCAAAGATGGAGCATGATGATGTTAGGATCTTTTACCGTCCGGCACCCGTGGCGAGCCACCTGCTCGTGGTGGGTGCTGGGTAACGCCAAGAGCTCGCCAACATCCCCGTTGTGGACACGGTGGGATATGTGGTCCACCAACCCGTTTGCCGTGGGTTGCGGCCCTGTGTCGGTGGAGGAGGGGATCCTGGTGGTTGAGGGCATGGGAGCAGGACCAGTGTTCTTAATGCCCAATACACCACTTTGGCCCTGACTTCACCTAGACGGGTGGTTGAATGGGCCCGGTTCAACCAATCGGCTGGTCATGCCAAGCCCTGTGCATAGATAATATGTAATTGCACAAACTTTGATTTGGAATTGTTTAAACTTTAGTATTGGCACCTTTTGTTCAGAATATTATTTGACTTGAATTTTGTTTACATGAATTCTGCCTAGAGTCTTATGCCCAGAAGGCGGTGGCTCATGGGCCAATCTGGTGGAAGAATTAATCTTTTGTTTTTTCTGCTGGAGTATATCATCTGAGTATCCTTGGTGCTGCAAGTTGGAGACCCGCTTGTGTTTAGCATTGTGGATACATTGCCAGACAGATTTGACGTAGATTAAAACAAATAATGCTCAGTTCGTTGCACCCGAACAGTCTACTCAAACCTTGACATCTTCTGTCAACACTCATGTGGTATCTAAAGCCGGGTCACAGTGCTGTAGTCAGACTTCATCTGTATCTGGAGAACAATCTTTGTCTCAGCCAACTCACAAATCACGATCAAAAACAAGCTCGAAGAATATTGTTCAAAGTAAAACTGACTCAAGAACAGAATCTTCAAAAACGAGTGGCAGATCCCAGAAGGGTTCAGAAAATCCTGTAAAATTTATTTAATAAATACGGATCGCTTGAGGCCATGGAAGTGGCAGAAAACTTCCATCCCAGGGCACATAGCTTGTCGCCCTCGAAAAAGGTGAGGGGTAGATCCCCTATTAACCCACCAAAAAGATAGTGTATTCCATTAATATTGTACAGTGGAACTGCAGAGGATTGAGGACTAATTTAAATGAATTACAGCTATTAGTCCAAGATTTTACACCTTCAGCGTTATGTCTCCAAGAGACATATTTAAAACAAACAGATACATTTGACCTTCGTTATTTTAATGCATATAATTGTTTTTGCACCTCCAGGTCATAGAGCCACCGGAGGAATATCCATTCTAGTCAGACAAAACGTTATTCAAAGCCCTGTTCCACTTACTACTAATATGCAGGCTGTTGCAGTGAGAATTACTTTACATGTAGCGTTTACGCTATGCTCTCTATATATTTCACCGTCTTCGGCGTTTGCTAAAACCGATCTTCAAGCTCTATATGATCAGCTCCCGAAGCCCTGTATTATAATGGGCGATTTAAATGGCCACAGCCCACTCTGGGGTAGTGTAACTACAAACGCTAAAGGCAAACCGTTGGAGGACTTTAATTCTGATAATGACTTATGTATTTATAATGATGGTTCCAACACATATTTACACCCTGGCACAGGGACCTACTCTGCTCTCGACTTGTCACTCACAAATTCAGAACTACTAAATGAATTCGAATGGTCAGTCCACGATGATCTCTGTAGAAGTGACCATTTTCCTACTATATTAAAAGCTGTAATTCCATCTGATGTTCCTCCATCATCAAGGCGGAATTTTAAAAAGGCTAACTGGGCTTTATATGAAACACTGTGTGCTGAAAAGCTTAAACCTGAACGTTTTATTGACGTTCCTGATGCTATTAAGTGCTTTTCTGATGAATTGAACTCCATAACTGATGAGTGTATACCAAATTCCTCTGCAGTTCCACATATTCGAAAACCATGGTTCAACGATGAGTGCAAACAAGCTAGGAAGGCAAGGAAAAAAGCAGAACATTATTTCCGTCGCCATCCTATGGTACATAATTTAAATAAATTTAAAAGTTTAAGTGCTAAAGCGTACTTTTAAACAGAACAAACGCCAATCTTGGCAAAATTATGTATCTAAAATAAATTCTCGGACACCCATATCCAAGGTGTGGAACATGGTCCAGAAAATAAAAGGTAAAGGTACTAAATCTAATATCCATCATCTTAAACATGAAGATCAATTGCTTACTGATAATTCAGATATTGCTAATAAACTGGGTGAAACCCTTGCTAAACACCCTTCCTCTTCAAATTATGTACCAAAATTCCAGCAATATCAAAAACAGGAAGAAAAGAAAACTATTAATTTCAATTCTGATAATGGGGAAGATTATAATGAAACTTTTTCTATCCATGAACTCCATACTGCTCTTGATCAAGCTCATGACACTGCTACAGGAGCTGATAACATACATTATCAACTCCTGAAGCACTTACCAGAATCCTGTTCAGAGACGCTCTTATCAGTTTTTGATGATATTTGGACTGCCGGGAAATTTCCTTCTTCATGGCGAGATGCCATAGTAGTACCAATACCTAAACCTGGACGTGATCATACGGATCCATCCAATTATCGTCCGATTTCATTAACTAGCTGTGTTTGCAAAACCATGGAACGCATGATAAATAATCGACTTGTTTGGTACTTGGAAACAAATAACCTCATAACAGATATACAGTGTGGTTTCCGTCAAAACAGAAGTACAGTCGATCACTTAGTGCGTTTAGAATCATTTGTTAAAAAAGCACTGATCAATAAACAACACGCTGTATCTGTCTTTTTTGATCTTGAGAAGGCATATGATACAACATGGAAATATGGCATTTTAAGGGATTTACATGACTTCGGTTTGCGAGGTCGTTTGCCTGAATTCATAGCCAACTTTTTAAATGACAGACAATTCCAGGTCCGTGTAGGTTCTACCCTGTCTGATCATTACAATCAGGATCCGGGTGTTCCACAGGATAATATTTTGTCTGTCACTGTTTTTAGCATCAAGATCAACAGTTTATCTAAAGTTTTAAACGATTCAATTCATGGATCGTTATTTGTGGATGATTTTGATATTTCTTGTCGTGGAAAAAATTTGCATACTATTGAACGGCAACTGCAGCTGTGTCTAAACAAAATAGATAAATGGTGTATTGAAAACGGCTTCAAATTTTCTAAATCAAAAACCAATTGTGTACACTTCTGCCGTAAATATAAACCGCATAAAGACCCAGAACTATTTCTAAGTGGCACCCCTATCAAAGTTGTCAAGGAGGCTTCACATTTGACCTTTTTGCCGCATATGAAATCCCTAAAAGCCAAATGCTTGAAGGCTCTCGATTTATTATAGGTTGTTTCTAATTCAAAATGGGGAGGGGATCAAACTACCCTCCTTCACTTATATAGATCACTCGTGCGATCGAAACTTGATTACGGCTCCATCGTATATGGTGGAGCTTGTCAAAGCAACCTAAAACTACTTGATCCTGTGCACCACCAAGGCCTAAGACTTTGTCTCGGTTCTTTTAGAACTTCTCCTATCGACAGTCTATACGTCGAGGCTGATGAGCCTTCTCTCAACCATCGCCGTATAAAACTATCTTTACAGTACATTACAAAATTAGCTTCTAATGAGTCTAATCCTGCAATTAATTGTGTCTTTAATCCTCTTTATGAGGATTTGTATAACAAAAAGTCTTCCCTTGTTCCGCCTCTTGGGCTCAGAATTAAGCCATTTCTTGCTGCTTCTAGTATTGAGCTGGAAAATATAGCTCCTTCCCGTCTTCTTTCTGCTCCTCCTTGGCAGTTGGTTCGGCCACAAGTTGACCTAACATTAACTACATTTAAAACATCAGAAACTAATGAATTACAATACAAACAAAAATATAATCAATTAAAACATAAATATAGCAAATATAAATCCTTATTTACAGATGGGTCCAAGGACGGTGGCGCAGTGGCTTGTGCCACTGTCATTGGATCCAGAACAATATCTTCTAGATTACCAGACAACAGCTCTATTTTTACAGCTGAAGCTAACGGCATACTAACAGCTCTTAAATATATTCAAAGACATCCTAAACATAAACAGTATATAATCTATTCCGACTCTCTTTCTTGCCTTCAGGCGATTAAAAATATTTCTTATAAACATCCACTTTTAATTGATATTATTGAATTGTATAATGATCTTGCCACTGGCCAATACGACATCGTCTTCTGTTGGTTACCAAGCCACGTAGGCATTTCTGGTAACACAATAGCCGATCTTGCTGCTAAGGCAGCGCTCAACAAATCTGTGACACCACTTCTTATTTCATACAGTGATTATAAAGCTAACATTAGATCTTATATCCGTGATCTGATGCAGAAGAAGTGGGACACCCAGGTAGGCATCAATAAATTACATGAAATAAAACCCTATATTGGCTATTCCTACTTGGGTTGTCAGTCCAGATTTGAAGAGGTAATCATGCGGCGATGTCGTTTTGGCCATACTAGATATACTCATTCATACCTATTGAAAGGTGAGGATCCTCCGTTTTGCATCCCTTGTGATGAGAGAACCACGGTCAAGCATATCCTGCTTGACTGTGTTGAATTCTCCATCATAAGGGATAAATATTTCAATGTGAAAACAATGAAGGACCTTTTTAACACCGTAAGTTCTCATTTAGTTCTTGGATTTTTAAAAGAAACTGATTTCATCCTTGAATTTTGATTATTATGTTGTGTAGATAGCTGCATTTTAATTCATGGTAGGTTTGATTAGTAACTTGAAATGTTAGTGGCTGTACCCTCAAAGGAAGTTGAAGTACCGTAAAATTATTGTCCTCCTGAGAGGGTACGTTAGTCCCAAAACCTTTCATGTACGTTTAGACTTCCACTGTTTTTAATCGTAGCATATGTGTATTTTTAATTTTTGGCTAGATGGCACTAAATTGCTAACGGCTGAGGGGACGGTGTAAATCCAGCTAGGGTCCATGCAGGTGGCAAAGGTACTGTAAGTCCCCATGGTCCCTAGTATGGTGATCTACCTTCAGGTGTTGGCAGTCTATAGCCTGATTTTATGTTGCATTGTCCGAATAGTGATATTAGTTTTAACTTCCACGCTAGTTTTAATTCAAATTGTGATATCCTAGCCGACAGATTTTATAATGTACATATAGTCCTTTTCTTTCTTAAATGCTTTGGTCACAATATGGCTGAGATATTGCCGATGTGACGTTAAATATTAACTCACTCACTCACTTTTACCGTCCTTTTTGTCCTTTGCCGTTTCTTTTTTTTAAAAAAAGAAACAATAAAATTTCAAAGCAGCTGTCCGAAAGAAACAGCTTGTATCTTTTGAGTAGTCAAACAGTATTTTTAATCTTGTTACCTTCCTTTACTCACTTTTCGGATTTCGGTAGAAAACCCATGGTAGACAAAAGACACATTACCAGCTTGAAGCTGATTTAAGCTAATAAGTGAAATTTAATCATTGAAAACCTTACCGTGGGCACTGTCAGTATAATGAGTAAAAACTATTTAGTACGATAAAGTTAGGAGTGAGTTCCACCCGTACCCCCGTATTTAGCATAGGAAATTTGCTCCTTCCCCTTTGTTAAAGTTATTATCACGAATCTGATTGTTAAATATCACGATTCTTGTTACCCATGTATCATGGTACATAATTTATCATATTTACCTTCTACCTATTAAATGTATGTTTTGTAAGCTGTCTGCACCCGTATATTTTGCAGTCAGCGTCCGTGACATACTTCTTCGTACTGTAGTTTAATTTCATCATGAACCTGTGAGTCAATTGTGTGATATTTCATGGAATATACTTGAATACTGCATTGTTTTACGATGAAAGACTTTACTCTGAAAAGGCAAGGCGACCACGCCCCACCGGTGTATAGCTTTGAATCTTTAAGGTCAGTTCGCCGGTAATGAAGATATATGTATCTATATTCTTCTTCTTCGTTACATCAGGGATAACGTAGCCCACACAGAGAACAAGTTCCTCAACCAAAGACTAAACTTGGAGATCATTGATAAGATACCGGATGCCTTAAAGTCTGTGATTCCAGGAGTCCCAGTTTACGGCACGATGGGCAATCATGACTGGTATCCTTCAGACCAATTCCCGGTACACGAGGCCTTACTGTATAACGCCACAGCTGAACTCTGGAAAGACTGGATCGTGGATAAGGAACAGATTGAGAACTTCAAGAAAGATAACATTATTTGGAATTTGAGACGTCACAGTAAGCATTTCTGCAGAGAAAACATAATCGAAACTTACCCCCAACCTAACCATACTATTCAATACTAAGATTACAGAATAACGGATAGGTTAGACATATCATCATAGAAAGTATTGTTCAGGGTCAGATACAACCCTCTATAAATATTACGTTAGTTCAGAAGGTGGCAGGCGATGAATATCCTTTGGCTTATCATACCTGGTGTCAGTACTGATATTGATGGTCCGTTTATAGCTATTCTGTCCGCTACGATATATGGAATCTGTCTCAGTATAATCAGTGCTTGGTATTCTTTTGCACTGATGTTATATTTTCGTCGTTCTCATAATGCACGTACTGATTGACTCTATTTGTTCTAAGCGGCTTCTACACAATGAAGACAACCAAAGGCCTTAGGATCATTGGCCTGAACACGGTCCTTTACTATACCGCAGATAAACTGACCCCAAAACTTACAGATCCTGCTGGTCAGTTCGCCTGGTTGGAGGAAGTTCTTCAGAACGCAACGAATGCCGGGGAGAAGGTTCACTTGGTGTTGGTCGTCTAATTGTCAGAGTGAGTGAGTAGGTGTGTGTGTGTGTGTGTGAGAAGTGAATGATTGAGTGAATGAGTTTTCAATTTAGGAATTATACTGGGGAACAATCTGTTCATGGCACTTCATCCACTTGGACAGAACCTTCAGTATTCTCCATTGATAAAACCATTGCAAAACCTACAGACAAAGAAGAATTTGCTTAAAGGGGCACTGATGCGGAGCGAATAATGCTTCTCGCCAACGGTCGAATTACGAAAGCAGACCGCAAATTGGTCAGCGCCCACTCCTTCGACCGTGACGGACAAAGGAACTGGGCTCCTGTCCATATTAGCAAAATTTCTTCACTTAAACAGTCAGGAGGCCGGATGCCCATCACATGCCATTTGTTTAAAAATATCCATGGTATTCCTTGTCTGATCGTAACCATATATCCCACCAGTGTAGTTCTTTTCGGATGCTCGGATGGTATACTTACTGATCCAATTTGATCCCATTTCTGTGTTTTTAACCTCGATATTTAATCATGTTACATGAAAATATTATGTCTACAGGCACGTAGCAACCCATTTGTTTCAGTACGGAAGATTGCAAAGCTTTATATTTAGGTAGTTTTGAGTGTTGGTTGAGCTGTGATAGCAAATAGCATACGTAAATTTTGGTAGCTATGGTAGCTACAATGGTTTATTATTTATGATAATAAAACACACAGTTGATTTATTTGAATTCGTAAACAAAAAAAACGATGACCTTGGCTTTGGTAGAGAAATCTGAAAATTGTCTTACGTAAAAAAAACTTATTTCACTTATTTACCAAAGTACACAGCAAATGCCTGTGTGTATTCCTTATGTAACGAAATTCCGTTGGTATCCTCAAAACAGTTTCGGCCCATAAGTGTTTTCAGGCTGCATGCGACACAGAGATTACATCTTCCTTGCTGTAACTCGCGTTTGATGGTGTAAACCTACACGTGTTATTTGTCATCATTCTCTTGATGGTCAATTCATGAATTTATAACAGGTATAATTAGTAGCAACACCACTTCGGTTACTCAACAAAGGTTCCCATTTGGCATTTCTCCTGTCTGGAGTAAATACTCAACATTATAAATTAAGGTCTGTAATGGCAAATGTATTGTATGTTATGTAATATGTGCATGTAAGTGATGCAAGAGGGTTTATCAGCTGAGTTACAAAAACAAACATCGATCAAAGGATTAACCGATAACACACTGATTGATTAATTACTTTTGTTCTTCTAGCGGATTTGTCAAAAGGCAGTGTGTGTAGATGACTACACCCTGTCGTAAAGTGTGAGTGCAAAAACAACATCCTCCCTTCAAAAAATTAACCACCCTTGCGTTGATTGATTGCTCAATATTGGTCAACTAAATTACTTAGAATAGTGGACATCATACAATTAGTTGCCAGGTGTGCTATCTTGGGAGACCAATGAGAGGTTTATCTAGTTTTCACCAACGAAAGACGTGAAACGATGTGTTACTTTTTCGCAAATGAGACAGTTGTAAGACACGCGACACAGAGCAGGATTATTTACCAGCTGCAGATGAATGGAATACGATTTCTTTTACGTGGATATTGATGGATACATTCCTGAACAAGGTAGTAGCCTGACACTGTTGCTATAAAATTAGTCTGTTTTACGTTCATTGTTTGCATTTTGTTTTAATTTATTTGTTGTAGCATTCAGCAGAATCTGTATGACAGAAAACACACACTAGATCGCGTATGTATGTGAAATTGGATCCACATTGGCAATCTATACAATGTATAAATGTTGCTGTTATGTTAGAAATTTACTATGAGTATAAGCAAATCGTGTGTTCTTTTTTTAATTTTCAGAATCATACAAATATGACAATAAACTAATTAGGGTTATGAGACAAAATATAGAGACGTACATTGGCTTCGTTATTTTTCCGTCCTAATAGTTTTTTACCATTTCTACCACTGGCAGATGATTAACCTTCAAAGTGTTTCATTTGTTTTCATAATACATTTGTAATGAAGTACAATTGACTTCACCTCAGTTGATCTGTATATAATTAAACTATCAATTGCGCTTACGGACTGCGCAGCAGAGGTCACGAACCAGTCACGAATTCTGGGATATCATCCGGGTACTCACGGGAAAAAAACAATAACAAAAGTTTACACCAGTCCACGGAAAATGCTCCGCATCAGTGCCCCTTTAACAATGTGTCTGTTCCTCCCTCCTGCACTTCATGCCAGCAATATATGTAAGTCTGAAGGAAATGTAAACAGAGATAGTGGTCCATTGTCCTTTGGAGGCGCTTCAGATATCAGGAGACATTACATAACGCAGATAAACGAACTCCCAAACTGACAGACTCTGCTGGTCAGTTCGCCTGGTTGGTGGACAAGGTACACATGCTGTACGTCGTTTGGCCGTCAGAGTGAGTGAGTGAGTGGAGGGGTGGGTGGGAGTGTGAAAAGTGAATGATTGAGAGAATGAGTTTTCAATGTACGAAATATACTGAGGAACAGTCTGTTCATGGTACTCCATACCCTTGGACAAAACATTCAGTATTCTCCATTGATAAAACCATCGCCAAATCTAAAGACAAACAGGAATTTGCTTAACATGTAGATATTTACAATATATCGGTTCCTTCCACCTGCAACTTCATGCCAGCAATATATGTAATTAAGTCTGCGGAAAATGTAAACAGAGAAAGTGGTCCAATTTTCTTTGCAGGCACATGTCAGATATCAGGCGACAATAAGCACCTTTAGATGAAGAGAGCAGATGTATGGATGTCTGTGCTCAACAGTCGTCGAGCTGTGTTTTAACGGTTTTTTGTCATCCAAAGCTGTGTTCCACGGAAGATACCGCTTGTGTATCCTAGGAGATATCGTTTTGATAGTAGATTTTGCACAATGCCCTGACATTGCTGTCTGATGATATCAGTTATATCGACACGTGTTGATAAAGATAAAACTATCTTCGGCAAGCCTCGGATATCTGATACTTCACATATCTGTTACTATATCACACTTGGGTTGTACCAAACTTATAAGCAAAGGTTAAATGTGGTGTGGCACGTTATATATGTCCCCTGGAAGAAGGGTGTTGTGTTTACACAGACACAGACACGACAGGGTGTATTCTGTATTGATTAGTAAATGTACATACATAGACACTACCTTTTGACAAATCCGGAAAAAAGTAATTGATCAATCAGCGTGATATTTTGACAGAATCGTCTATGAAAAAAAGTTGTAACTAGGAAACAAGGCAAAGCAGGAAACAAAACTAAATGACAGTGGATTGTGAGAACATATACCTTTCACTTTTCACAACTGTGGCGATTTCAGGTTTTAACAAATCTACAAAGGCTCTGTGCATAGGCCCTCATATCTATACCTCATATCACGTCACAAAGACATCCCCCTTTGATTGGTTGAAATTTCGTTCGCGGCTGAGAATTGTGCACTGTTGTCAAAAACGTCGATATAAGGTAATTAAGGCTCGAAATGAGTACTTCTAATGTCAGGATTTCATTTATAACGATTCCAATGAGTGATTTATGTACTTGCTAGAGTATATGTGATCTTTAAGAAGATTAAAAGATAAAGAATCATATTTTTGTTATCGTGTGCAGCATTCATTACAAATATACAAGTGATAAATTCTTTCCTCATACAAAAGAATTCTCTGATAGAGTCGGTAGTGTAATTCTTCCAGCATCGTGAACATGTGTTTACGATCATTATGAAGTAGACACCAAACAACGTATTCGTTACCAAATGAGATTTTATTCCATAATGTGTGGATTCCATTCAGATGTATATCTAAGGAATGAAAGCAATGTACTTGTCGTTTATCACCGCACTGAGCAGTTTCCCATCTGTATTAAAAGTAAAGAATCGAGTCTGGATTAGACAACCCAGCAAGATCAACATCATGTGCATCAGATCGATGCGATGGGGATGTCATGTCCTGTGTCAGCGAGCCTGTCCATTCGATCCCGTTAGTCGCCTTTCACAACATCCATGGGTTGCTTAAGACCAATTCTAACTCGAATATTCACGTTTCCTTTTCTTTAGAAAAGGTTGTAATTGTATGCATGTGTGTGTGCGTATGCGTGTGCGTGTGCGTGTGCGTGTGCAGGTAATTCAATTAACTTATCAATGAACGAATAGTTGTTATAATTGTTTTAATCCACATCAAACCTTGGTCTCAGTGTCTGGAATCTTTCTCCCAACCATGCCGTAGAAAACATCAACGTCATGATTCTCCTCCTTGGAGAGTAAACATTCGTCGAAGGAAATGATCTCAATTCCGACCTTCTTCCATGTGGATTTCAAATCATCTTTCGTCATCCCAAAACTGCTGAACCGCTTTGACCCCACTGTGTAGAAGGTTCCTCCAACACATCCAAAGATGACCAGGTGACCACCAGGATTCAGCATACCGACCATATTCCTGGCGCATTCTTCATAGGACGTCACATCAGTGGCAACTGCTTCCAGGCATAGGGATGATGTTATGATGTCTACCTTCGAGATGAAGTTGGTAGAAAACGGGTTCTTGTCCCTAATGTCGCAGTGTAGAATCCCAACTAACTTGTCTCTGATACTTGCTTCCCTCTCAGGGATGTCAGTTTTGCTGTGACATAAACAGTAAAATCTATCATAATGCAAGCTGTTCCCAAGGACATGTTCCTCATCCTCTTTATAGAGATCTGCCAATTTGATCACCCAAACAAACAGTGGAATATTAGGTCTAAGGTAACTGAGAACTTGCAAGGACATCTTCCTTTTATTATTGATATTACATTGTGGAAAATACCTACCATTAAACTTTCTGACAGTCATTTTCTTCTGTACTCGTTATGACACAATGATAACACGTGATTATAACTCACAGAGAAAACCTCTAAGTGTCTGCAGTCTTTGCTTTCAGAGTGATTCTGTTGTACACAACAAAGGAAAGCTGATCTAGAGTTTATTGGGATTAATACCATTCTTTCCCCATAAATGGGGTCTTAATTAGGCCTGGGGCGGGTACTAGGTTACTCTCACGGTTGCCACACTTTGGAGTTTTCTATAACAATCTCTGTCAAATTGTGATTGATTATACAGAAAGTTGACCGAAACGCTGCATTTTTTCACATTTCTGGGTACTCGATTGGGTAAGTGCATGCGGGTACTCGATTCCACATTTTCTACCCGTCCCAGCCCTAGTCTTATTGTGCATTATGTCAGTGCGTACGGGTTGTTTTCACACGTGTGCTAATAAAACTGTTTACACAAATGAATCTGAATACATCCATGCCTTTCACTCGGATCCAGACAGCTGGGTTGCTTTGAGCCTTAACGATAACGAGGTAAATTACCAACCATAAAAACGTTGTGTTTTGTGTTTATGTACGTAACGTAATTGCTATTAAAGCATGGGTGCCTGCTTCAAATCTACAAGCAGAATGGTTTTCAAATTCAAATTTAACATAACGTAATAAATATTATCTACTTATTGAGCTAAACATGTAGCAGCAAAATATTGCTATTAAACAAAACAAAACTATTAACTTGCCTTTTCCCTTCTTGTGCGAGTACAATTCCAAATGCTTCATCATAACTGAACGGTAAAGATCCGTCATGCCAGTGTTTTAAGATATCCCTGTTACCCTGGCAGTACTCAGCCAAGAAGATGTTATCACAGTGTTGAGCTGCGCTGACGATGGTGTGTATTGTTGGGCCTGTCCCAATATCCAAGAGCGTCTTTCCTTTGATATTACCTGCAAGACAGTATTTCGACAGGTAACTGTGACCTGAAAATGATCCAGGAAATGATTCTTAGCCCATACTCGGGACAGTGGGCTAGCCTAGTGGTTAAAGCGCTCTCTCGCCACACTGAAGACGCGACCGATTCCCCAAATGTGTACAATACATAAACCAATATTTTGTACCCCTTCCACGCCCCACCTCGTTCCCGAATACTGCCTGCTAAAAGCGACCGAAAACAATCCCAAGTCAGCCGGGTGTGGGGGTGTGGCATTTCAACGTCAAATTCTTCTTGCGTTAAAGAGACACTATGGCTGCAGTAGAAAGTAACATTGGTGCAGGGGGAACAAATGACTCTGCATAATGTGCTCCTCTTTTGCGATACATGATATCATTACTATTTCAAAGTGATGTTTAACACATAATCGTGGTCATGTCGGGATCCTGCATAAGTTGGAAACAAATCTAGATTGTAACGTTTGACTGTGAAGGTGCACACTCACATACACACGCACGCACGCACGCACACATACATATTGTGATATTGCTCGAGGCACATCTGGCAAACATAGAAACTGGAGACACTGTTTATCATCATAAACGTGGATTTTTACCCGAGTCAAATGCGTTGTGACATTTGGTCATCACGAAAGACATTAGGCTTTCAAAGCCTGGCTGGGGCTTTACAGATGTCAGCATCTCCAGGTAAGACACTGGGTCGAAGTGTGTTGTGTAGTCATCGCAGTTGAACATTTCTTTATCTGCCATTGTTCGATCTTCTTACGTGTTTGAAGTTACTTCTAACTGAAATATCAATTCAGTACCATTCGACACATATGAGATGCCCAACAAGCAGCCACTGAAGTGTAACCGATTCCAAACTTACCAATTTATATTTCACACATCATTTTCACTTATTATTTACACTTTACAAACAGAATTCAAATGCCCTTTTTTGCATAATTTACGTGCGTTCAACATAAACGACAAGCGTTATAAAATACATTTTAACCATTTATCCGTGCCAAAATTGGATATTCAGTTTGTCAGTAAATTCTCATTTCAAATATTGAGTTGAAGTCATCAATACATTTTTTTTTCATTTCAAGAAAACCAAAACATGATTTGGAAGACATACTTACCAAGAATTCATGCAAAGACAATCAGCCAGAACCCTTGCTATATGTCTGTATCAGTTCTATTTGCAGTAGCTTACCCCTTGGGGCTGAAGTAAAATGCATGCACGATATCCTGCAATATATACCCGTATTACAAAACAACCAAATTAATCAATTTTCAAACAGCCAATCGGCACCACAACTCGCCATGTATTCTATTTTATGGGCGACAAATTAAACAAGAGCAATCATTACCATAGAATGGGTTACGCTTACGTACATCAATAAAACCATCTGGTCAATGTCAAGTGGTTTGGTGGTCAGCTTGAACTTTTTGACCTTGTGTCAACGCATTGTGCACCTACCTCCAGGGATTGGGAAAGGCAGAGGCCATGTGATATTTTGCACATTAGAATGCAAAATGGCCCATTAAAATTTGGAAGTTGCCCATTCAAAATTCAGGAAATGGCTAATAATCCTGAAACTGGCTCATTGTAAGTTCTCTTTCCCAATCCCTGAACCTATTCTATTGTATGAACTCAACTACCCAACATGTATATATTTCTCATTTGGTGTACCATGTGCTTGATGACGGTGGCAGGATCTACATCGAAACGATACATCCTCTGCTATTAAGAAGTTGTCCATCCATTTGCCATCATGAAAATGCATTCTTTTGTCAAAGTTGACGAGAATGTGGTTTAGTACATTATTGCTTCTGTGTACGGATGACGAAGGGATGAACATCATGTGTAAGATAACATGAATACAATATTCGTGAAATGTGACTGAGCCATCCATTTTCCTTACATGTACATCACCATATCTTGTCTGTGACCTATCTCTATATAACATGTATCGTTGAAATAACTGTTGGCAAAATGAAATTGCCAGCAACAACAGTAGACACTTGCAGATTCAATACAATACATTTGGTGATTGTAGTTAAAAAAAGACACCCAAACAACACTGAAGACTTGGTGTTTAATTCCTTCTCGTGTGATTTCACTACTTCTATATCTCAACCCAGAAACTTGTGAACAGCGTTTGAAAAGAGTAGCCTCCCCTTTTGCACACGTTACGACATGCCGTATGTACATATATATATCAGTTGTCCAACGTTTTGTACACTTTTGTCTATCTCTGTGCATGTTGATATATACCCGCCATGCTTATTGTCAAAAAATGTTGATACAGTAATATAAATAAATGCAATACTCTTAAACTTCCGGTTTACGACAACATTCGAGCCGACTTCAGATAGAAACATTTCAGCACGTGTGTTTCGTAACAGAATGTATTCAAACAGTGAAACCTTTTAGCTGTGGAGTATTCTAACTGTCAAAGATGCAGCATGATGACGTGAGGATCTTCTACCATCCATTATGTCCTTTGCCGTTTCAATTTTTTGTTTGTAAAAAAAGTTTTTTTGAATGGGTATTTAGGATGATGCATTCATGTCTGTTTGTAATTTTGGTTTTTGATGTGGGCTGGGGGTACTGGCGGAACTCTTACCTAAAGTTGTTATCACGAATCTGATCATTAAATGTCACGATTCTTGTAGCCTATTTATCATGTTATGCTTACCTTCAAGTATCTATTTGTTACAAGGGTACATGTGTTTGCCACATTCAGAGGTTGAACATTGTGTTTCTCCCACAGGTAATCTGGAGCATCATAAATGATTCATTCTGCTCCTTCAAGACAAGGTGAGAATAAACAAAGATTAATGTGGTATAATTCATTGTTTGATGTTACCTGTGATGATGGTCTTCAGCAACCACAGGAATCCGATATTGCACCATAGGTTAAACATAGACCATAGATATTCACGCACATCGTATATATTAATAGAGTAAAGGAGCAGCAGCTGCCATATTGGATTGTCGTGCCGACATCAACTCGTTCCGATTTCAGGCCGAAATGTACGCTAAGAATTCGGTGACATTCAAAACTATGCACACGTACCTCTCAATTATACATTTCCCACACATCCTGCCTGATTACCATGACATGACACCCATTTTATTAACTTTAATACGTCCTCAAACTCGAAAATCAAACCAAAACAACTCTGGGGTGAACGTTATCCCGCACATTGTGTCAGTAACCCATTCTAGTTGAAACAGGGTCGGATTGTTGACACATGCTGTTGCATCAAAATTATGTAGATCAATGGTCATGCTGTTGACCACTGTGCAGGCACAATAATCCACTAGCAAATGGCTGGAATATTGCCAAGTGTATTAAACAACAAGCAAATGTTGTGTTATGTGTTTAACAGTTTATTGACAGTTTAGATATAAAATGAAAAATATATTTCGATATATCAGTACACTGTAAAAACACTTTCATGCATTATGAAAATATGCTTAAGAAAATAAAGAACTTTGGATGCTCTTGTCAAGTGAGAGACAAGTCATTTATTAACGGGTTGGCCTTGTCAGTTGGATTTTGGGGTATCACATGTCAAGGAATTGGTCATAGAAAACAGTACACATATTATTTTATGGTCATTTTTAAAAGTAATTTTTATATGAAGATGTGAAGTGTTTTGTGTTGGTGGGGGAAGTAGGCAGAAAAGATGTGAAAGTTAAGAAGGTGAATGTCATCCACAATGGTGACATGTATTTAAAAAGTCCAGTATTGGTTTGTCCCTTCATTATACTGTATCATTACCTGACTTAATTTATCATTTTAAACTGTATCCATACATAACCTGTGCTGATATGTCCATGGGCTGTGTCACTTGTTATATAGGCTGTCAAACTGTATATGGTGATGGTAGACCAAACTCCACTCTCTACAATACAGAAAAGGAATAAGGATTATTGGTTAAGTCTAGTGAGTGAAGTGTATACTTGTAACACTGAAAACCATGGTATCCATATTTTGATTAAGATAACAACCCTCAGATATTACTGCCCAGAATGTGAAATTTAAAATTGTTGGCATGTTGAAGAGTTTTTGAGATTCTCCTTCTCCTTTCAGAACCAAGTCACAAAAGTTTTGTCGAAATGAATACAACTTGACTGGCCTGTGTAGTAGAGCATCATGCCCATTGGCCAACAGCCAGTATGCGACAATACGAGAAGAGAAAGGCGTGTGCTATCTCTACATGAAGGTGATCGAGAGGGCAGCTTTCCCCAGCAAACTCTGGGAAAAGGTGAAACTCTCCAGAAATTATGAACAGGCACTCAAACAGATTGATGACAATCTGATCTATTGGCCAAGGTGAGTTAACTGTAGATTGAGGTAGTTTCTGTGGGGCAGTGTTAGTGATTAAAGCATTGGGTGGTCTTGCCAAAGACCCAGGTTAGATTCCCCATTTCTGGTGTCCCTCGTGTGTTACTGTTAGTGCTGAAATATTGCTAAAAGTCGTGTAAAAGGATATTCTCTCTCTCATGGTAGCTGTAGGTGAACATGGTGCAAAGACCTAAATGAATACCTTTAGTTTAACAGTACCTGATTGTCTAAGAGCTTAACCCAAACTATAAATAGATTCGACACATAAGTTTGTTGGTGAAACTTGGGAAATATAGGTAAATCATAGATGCCCAGCAGTCTATACTTATTGTAAGAGACACTATGACATTACTCATTTGGGTGAATCATTGCTTTGATTACACGGTGCCATTTAGAAAGTGGTCAGATGCAACATGTGTCACATTTGGGATTTCACTTTCATTTTTTCACTTTTGTGTGCTGGTGATTAGGTGCCTGACTCTGAGGGTACGGGTTCAAATCCCGGATGGGAATCAACCAGAAAAGTACTAGAATTTGTACTTTACTAAGAAAGTGAAATCCCCAATGTAACATATGTTGAATCCTTGCTTGTGATGTGAATCAATGACTTGTCTGGTCTGGTTTATTATTACCTGGCTGCTATCATATTTTTAAAATGCCGCTGAGTACAATGTTAAACAACACAATCATTATCATGCTTACGATCACCCCTCTCAAAGCATTTTTTAAATTATAATACATAAAGACATTTGGGTAAATTCTTATGTTCTTGTAAGTACCGGTAACGTTTCTGATGTTGATCATTTTGAGGAACATCATGGAAATATAAAATATTGTATCTGAACATCGAAAAAAAGTTACATCCAAGGAATGACTTGACTTTTTGTGTGTTGTGTAGTCTACTACACCCCTCTTGTACACATTGTGTTTTGGAATGGTGTTGCCATGGTTACTATTTTATCTTTCAGGTTTATTAGGCATAAGTGCAAACAGAGGTTCACCAAAATAACACAGTATCTGATAAGAATAAGAAAGCTGACTCTGAAAAGACAGTGAGTATTGTTCTATGACAGGTTTATTATCCCCTTTGTTTGAAAGACATTCAGGTATGCCTGTAGTATCCATTTGCTTGTTTCCTTTTCTGGAGCAGACTCCCTGTAGTGTCCATTCACTTGTTTCCTTTTCTGGAGCAGACTGCTAGATTGGTATACATTTCTTGCTGAAACTTGCAATACAGATCAGTCTAGTTGCAAACTGCAGTCTCTTTATGATTTGTCATTTTCTTCGACAAAATACCACCAAAATCATAAAGGTTCCTATACAGAGGTGAACTGTCATTATTTTTCCTTGAAGAAACTATACCAATCAGTCTTTGCAAGATTAAGAATTTACATGGCCTAATTGAGTTAACTGGGCTCTAATCTTTGTTTAAAGATCTTTTGTGTTATTATGGAATCATCCTCAACATCTCCAGGGTATACATTCCTATAGATCTCCATTACATGTCGAATGCATATATGGACAGATTATTTTATTACCTCCCTTTACTTGTTTTTTATCCACTCAGGTGTATACGCTGGGAAGTTGAGCGTACCAGTCTCACTTTCACTTTTTAAATTATCTGACTGAATAAACTTGGCAACACAATTCATGCAGAGGGACTCTGAAACAGGAAGGAGTTCCTGCATATATCTTTTTAAAGTTTTGGGCCTGACAATTTGCACTGCGGACAAACCTTTATAGCTGCAAGCACTATCTTTGTTGACACTTGTAAGCATTGTTGTAATGGTGGCTTAGCTGATTGGCTTCTTTGAGATTCAGTTCCAGTAAAGGTGAGTTAATATAGTTATCGGGCAGAGCCATAGGTACATCCAGGTTATAGTGGAGATTTATCAAAACATACCCTGGAGATATCAAGTGTGTTATGGAATTGGCACTTGAGATTCTAGATTAGAATAGGATGGATAAAATAGTTCTAATTGGACCTTTACCCTCAATATCTATCTCTGGATTGTCTGATTAAGGCTTCTGGGTTAACCATCTGTATCATACAGCTGAAATATTGCTCTGTACATTGTTAAACACCAATTACAAAAAAGTGAAGGTAATGTAGAGATGATCTTGACCTCCATGGTCTGTTGCAGGAAAAAGTTGGTGCCCCTCAGTCGGAAGGTGGAAAAGAGAGAATCAAGGAAGGAGGTGAGACTGACATGTTTTTCACAGACACCCAGCAATATATTTTACTGGATGTGTCATGACATAGCAGTTGGAATGCTTTGGTCATATGATGGACAATGCTGTGCTGCATTTTCCTTGTTTTAGCATGAAATCTTCATATCTTTCATGGCATGCTGCTCTCAACATACCAGTAGGGGAAGTAAGGTCTAATGTGTACTTGAGATGGCCCCTGTTGCAATACAAATGACTACCAGACAGGTCACGCATTTGCCTGACCACGAACAATGAAACTGACAGTCTTCTCTAAAAGAGACTACCTGGTGTCAGCCACAAACATAGGTAGTTTCCAGTAAGCAATGGTTGTTGTACAAGGCTAATAACTGTGCATGTAGTCAGGTTCAATGACTTTGTAGGCCTTGGTCGGCATTCACTGACTGCTTGAACATTGCCCTTAATTTTAAACCATTGATTTGTTTGGTCGAGACTTTCCAGACAAGCTGACATAATGTAGCAAGAGTATTGTTTTGTGAAGCTTAATCACAAAGCAAGCAACAAAATATCAGCTTTGGATCCTGGCCAGAAGTGACAGGTGTTCTCTGTGATGATGGCTCTCACTGTGGAATGAAATACAGATGATGTAGTATCTCATTAGTTAGTCATTAGGTGAAATGTTATTCTGGAGTTTCTGTGAGAATATTAGTATGAGTCATGACAAGTGTAGAAAAGGGTTCTTACTATCAACATGCATTTTTCTCTGCAGGAAAAGGCCTTTGCTGCTGCTCAGTTGACGACGTCGATTGAGAAGGAGCTTCTTGAGAGGTTGAAGAAGGGCACGGTGAGTGCAGGTTGCTGGAGGACCACATTTCATGAAACAGAGATCAGCGTTTGAGTTGTTAAGCTTGATGCATGCTTCTTTAGTCTGATAATTCTATGGTACAAGATATTTGTTTGCTTTGGTGAGAGCATACTTTAGGCAGTTGTCACTTAAGCTGCCCCCAACCCTACTCCTGTGAAAGACTTCCCAGTACATGTGTACTCAAAGGATTCCTCTTCAGAGTAGTTCAGGAGTGAGCAATGCATGTTTTCACTGCAGAGTCCATTCTATAATGCGTCCTTATTACTCAGTGTATTTCCTTTTTGAACTGGTTCCTAGTACCAAATAAAAATGTATCAGTACCTGTCTGATTGTGGTCCTGGTCAGATTATCACAAATCACATCAGTCTGAAATTCTTCTTGTGTCAGCTATCAGCTTGTTCAGCATTATGTGCAACTGACTGCTATCAATCCGTGAGTGTTGTATTGATGCCTGCGTCTTGTTACAGTACGGGGATATCTACAACTTCCCTAGCCATGCCTTTGACAAGGTGCTGGATGAGGAAGAAGTGGAAAGTGAGAGTGAGTCAGAGAAGGAAGGGGAGAGGGATGAAGAGGAGGAGGAAGAGGTAGAGAGGGAAGATGAAGAAGAGGAGGTAGGTGTATTAATTGCCCTTCATTTCAGTTGGGGGAGGATGGGGGAGAATCTATTATCATGAGAGACAGTGGCATCTTTTTATTACCATGATGTTAATAGGTTATACCTACAAATCATTAAAATCAGATTATACAGGTTCCTACCACTACACAAGTTTTGTATTTTATGATTGTTAATTATTACACAGTGTTGAGTTAGTTCTTCCAGCTAACTTTCATCTGGCCATTCACAGTGACATTTTGAGGTTGAATAACCTAACAATCAGGGTATGTGTTTTATATCCAGTTACATCAAAACGTGTAGGACAACGTGTTCTGAATGACAGCTGTGGGCTTTAAATGAAACAAACATTTGAAAATGTTGAAATTTGAAAGACTTGCAAAGGCAACTCATAAGAGTTATCTCCCTTTGCTCAGTGAACATATTAACTTCCCTGCTCTAGAATACTTGTGCTCCTTGCAGCACCACAAGGACAGGTCAGAGCCGCCATTTTTTTCAGGAGTTATTCCAGGTCGATTTATTATGTCACTCCTGGCCACACAAAATGCGTGCAGGTGCCACCTTGTTTTGTCAAAGGGAGACAAAGTGATTGTTTTGAAGCTGGTATGCACACTATGGTGGGACAAGACAGTTTCAAATGCTCACAAATTCACATATTCTCTCTCATCGTTGGCCATCCTTGAAAATATCCCCTATGTAGTTCCCATTTTTTAGTGCTTTATGTAAAACTAAGTCAATTTTCCTTATTGTCACAGTCAATCTCAGCTCAACACAATTTAACTAAACTTTTGGAATCAAAGATGTGAACAGTTCAAGTTCAAGTAAGGTGTGGTGCTATGGTAGCCTAGTGGTGAAAGCGTTCACTCGTCATGTCAAAGACCCAGGTTCGATTCCTTACGTAGGTACAAAGTTTGAAGCGCATTTCTGTTGTCCCCCACCATGAAGTTACTGGAATTTTGCAAAAATCGTTGTAGAACACAACTCACTCACTGTTTCAATTGATGAGAGATGTTTGTTGACCTGTGTTTGTGCAGTTCATGTCTGACCGTGTAGGTTATTTTGTTAGTATGGGCATTTAAAATGACTTGTCATCTGCCTTGTTATGCAAAGTGGCTCTTGATACATTCTGATAGGTTCAAAGTTTTGCCACATGCAAAACATGTAAGTACATGCAAAAATCATGTATCTGAAAATTATTCAATTACAGGGAGTTGGTGAAATTGAGTATGTAGCTGATGAAGACTTTGATGAGAGTGATGTATCTGACATGGAGGTAAAGAACTCATTATGGCAGTTTAATAGTAATGAGAAAGAAACCGTGGTTGATCATGATAGGCAGTACTGATTGTTCTTCATTTTAACCACTTTTTTGTCTGACTTGACGATTTACAGGCAGCTATCTATTGCTGTCAGTGTTTGAGTATGGTAATAAAAGATATACGAGTCTGACTAACAAATAAATATGGTGAACATTTTTGTACCTCTGCATCAGAGATATATTCCTGCTCAATGGCAACACCCATGGAGCTTGTGTGTCGTCCTGCATTTATATCAGGCTGGCAGTTGCATAGATGCTCATGGTGTTGATCACTTGATTGTTCAGACACGATTATTTATAGACCATCACCATATAGCTGGAATAATGTGGAGTGCAGCATTAAACAACAAATAGCTTGAAACAGGATAGTTACTTCTGTACTGTTGAAGCATGTTTGAAGATGGTGTTGATGTTACCTTGTTCCTTTCTTGTACAGGACATGAGGGACAGTGACTTGTCTGACAGCTCCTCCTCTGAAGATGACAAGCCCAGAAAGGCTGCACCTCGAAGGAAACGTCCCCATGTTGAAATTGAATATGAGCAGGAAACAGACCAACCATCGACATCCAAAGTCAAAGCTGTGTCATGATAACCACATGCTTATCAAATACTCTTACTCTCAGTACATGAAAACAGCACTTTATGGCATTTTTTATCAACTGAACATTTAGATGCTTGACCATGTAATTCTGTTAGGGATCTAAGTAAGAATATGTCCCAAACAATCTGGACCTGTCATGTAGCTGGAATATTGCTGAGAGCAGTTTTAAACAAAAATCAGACCGATCCTGATTGTAAATGTACTAGAATCATCATGTGGTCAGTCTCTTGTACTCGGTCAGTGGCATGTTTTCTCACCCTGGCATTGATTACTCATCATATCTATTACTGAATTGTTTGTTCAAGGTTGTATTATGTGCAGATCATATAGCTTGATTATGTTGGAGTGTGGTGTTGAAGATCAAACAAAAACTCATGCCTTGGACCTGTATCCCTGTGTTTATTGAGCTGAGAAGATCCGTGTTAGAATTGGCCATAGGGTGGTCAGAGTTGCTGACTGGTAATCGTATCCCAATTATGCAGGTCAGTGATCATGTTGTTGACCACTGGATTGTCTGATTCAGACTCAATTATTCACAGACCAACACCATATAGCTGTAATATTGGTGATGGTGGCATTAAGCATGAAACTAAACTCATTCACTCCTTGTTTTTCACCTTGCAAAGTGTTTATTGTTGATCGAGAGATGGCAGGACAGCCTCATCTATCTTCACATTGGGAGACAACAGCACTGACTGGTGGTATGATATAGAATGGTATAGAATTCTGAGGGTGGCCTGGATTAACAGAAAGTTTCAGAAACAGTTGTACCAGGTTGTGGTGCCTGCACCAGATTTGAGTATTTACCAGCTGTTCCAATGTAGCTGGAATATTGCTGAATTTGACCAAAGACTTGCTTGCAGCTGAGGGCTGTGTTAAAATTAACTGAACATTTATCCCA
The DNA here is from genome assembly GCF_037392515.1 of Haliotis asinina. Classification (NCBI taxonomy): domain Eukaryota; kingdom Metazoa; phylum Mollusca; class Gastropoda; order Lepetellida; family Haliotidae; genus Haliotis; species Haliotis asinina. The sequence goes on along the minus strand of NC_090294.1, from coordinate 20,189,836 downwards.
ACACAAGCACTTCAAACATTCAGTGGCATGCAACCAACACAAAGAAGACAAACCTAACCTCAGATAACTTAAGGGAAACTATTTCATACCTGGCAAATGGTAGGTCTTAATAATTTGAGTATGTTGATGTACAGATGTTCTGTATAGCTTGACTGTTGAAATAAAGAAAAAAAGATGAATACAGGTGTCTACCTTCATTGTGATGAAAGTGGTCCACGTTAGTGACCATGTTAGTGATGACCGGGGTGATGGTTGTGGTTCCCAGCCAAACTGGCCCTTAGATACCCATGTTGCCGAGTTGGTTGACAGCTAATCATATCTCAATTACATATATGAATACTCATGCTGTTGATCACCGCAACATTTTGTTTTATCTGAAATACCACTGATTTGACCTGGCGCACAATCTATATGTTACAGTCAGATTGTGATTTCAGTCATTTCATGAAATGACTATGAGGGTGTTCCCATTTTGCATGAGTAATTAGCACAACATCCAAAAATATCATCAAATGCCCTGAACAAATTTTGAGTGTACCTAATATTCTATTTCGAATATCACATGAAAGCCAGGGATTCTGTGCAAGCATTACACTAAGCAGTAATGTTTATGAATAAGTAATGATGGTATCTCATCTTTACTGTTGCCATCACCACTATCACCACCCTCTGTGTATGACAGAAATTGTATCTCATAGATAAACCGACCTCCCTCTACAGACTGCATTTTTTGGTTCTAGACATTCGGCTTACACACTGTAATATACTGTACTATGTATCTTCATCCCACAGTGCCCTGTGTCATCATACAATCAAAACAAACGTGAAGTTGAAACTTTCCTGCAATGCTGTTTAATCAAAATCATTGTCAACAAACATGCTGAAATTAAAAATCGATGTGACGAGCAACCAGTAACTAATGAGATATATTTGAAAGTAAAGAAAGATCAAAAGTGACAGTTCTTTTTCATAAGAGAATGTTGAATGTCACTGATGTTTGATCTTTAGGTCGCTCTGACCCCAAGCTATCTAACGCTTCTTCGGTGATCGAGAGCGGACCCGCCAAATGTGGCACAATTGTCAGTATGTATTTTGTAGTACTCAAAATAACAAAGTCATGGCTCATAAAACATATAATGCCAAAAAATGAAAATGTAAGAAAAACAAGCGTACTTACATAAACATCTTGTAAAACAAAGTAACACCTGGAATAACATGCTACAAACTTAATCTTTAGACATACTGAGGGAGATATTTTGTCCTTTTAATAAATGACAGGGTGAGTGAATGACTCTTATATAACCCACTCTGATGTGAGACAAAATGCCTCAAATGATGGTGTTGACATTACCTCTTAGGTGAAGCCCATGAGCTGGGGTAGGATGCTGACAATCCCAGAAACATATAATTTGGATATAACGTAATTCATGACCCTGACAATGGGGTGTCCTGACATGCCCAAGGGACACAACTCTGTACAGCAAATACTAGCTCCTCAGTGGACATGGCCACCGATGTCCTCTGTCACCATGGAATCTGATTTGATATTGTAAACAGATAAGTACAGGTAACATTTATCTTGTTCATTAGCTAAAACACATTGTCTTGTGTACATGTGGCAACGTTCAATCTATGCAGAGCTTATGTTCTTAACATAGTTGTCAATACATTCATTAGGAATACAAATATTCTTTGTTTTCTTTTACACTGCTTTGAACAATATTTCAGTTACAGCAAGGTAATTTCAGTTGTAGATTTATAATACTGAAGGAAATTCAGAAGTGACATAAGCCTTTGATGAAATCATGATTATTGTGCCAACAAAAACAGTGGACAGAAAAATCACTGGATCTTGTCTATGTAAGGGACACAACTCAGCAGATCAAACTGAGGCAACATGGGCAGCAGGACTTCTTCTGCTCTATTAACACTCTGGTACATTGTAATACAATATGCCCACTGATTGCACAGAGTTTTGCACAAACATTAAATTTACAAAAATGTATTTTTCAGTACTGCATTCAGAGGGAGCACTTTCAACATGAATCTATAACCTGAGACTTAATCTACTGTAACACTTTGACCTACCAAACAGTTCTTGAGAAGACCTGTTTTAATCTCTAATTAGTCATTAACACACAGACAGTGGACTACAATAAACACACAAAACATTTTGTGGTAAATCTAAGAGAGTCAGTAAATAAAATCAACTGACTTGCTTTTTCTCGTTGTGTGCGGCTATCCTGATAACATAAACATGAATTCAAGAACAGTAGGAATCTGTTGCTGATTCAATAAATGTTCAATAAAACATCTCTTCAATAAAGAACCTTCTGAAGTCTTCACATCATACCTACTTCACTGGATACGAAACATAAAGACATCTCAAGAATGACATCAACCAATGAGGGGATTTCAGTTCAAACTGAACGATTTATCAAACATCTTCAAGTACACTGAACAAAATGAAATGAAGTTCTAAACAAGCAGATCAAATCGTTTCCTGCTTCGACCATGCCTTCAACTGTACATACTGATAACCTTAACTTGATTTTGAGTTCTTTGTTCATAATGACTATTCTCTTCACACTTATGAATATTTCATCATGTTTTCACAAACTCCAAAGCTTCTACACTCCCCTCTTGCCAATATGCAAAGGTAAGTGAGTGATTGAGTGAGTTTGTTTTATACCATTTTTCACAATATTCCAGCATCATGATGGCAGGGGACGTCAAAAATGGGCTACACACATTGTACCCATTGTGTGGTATTGAACCTCGGCTGTTCGGATGTACAAACTGACGCTTTAACCACTAGGCTGCCCCACCACCACATAACTATCAAAAAGAACAATATGTATAACAAACAATATATGCATCATGAATGGTTATTGAAACCAGCTCAGAAAAATATTCCGGCTACTCAAATTATCTTTTAACACAGCACAACACTGCAACTTCATGATGTGTATGCCCAATATCATTTCATATGTCCAATATCAACCAACCTTCTGTAGCATACAACAAGGATACCAAGACTGGGACCTGAGTGTAATTACAGCTGTTTACCATTCACGATACCATAACAAAAGCACCCTCTGTCCCCAAAGAGCTCATTTCCAGCATCTGACAGAGTTTCACATCACTCAGAAGAACTCATCCATGACGGAATGATCGTTAGGCTGTAGACCTCTCTCCATCAGTGCCTTCTTCTTCTTTTCCTCCTCCTGCTGCTTCTGGAGATGTTCCTCTCTCTGCATCTCTAGTATTTCATCTATTGACACTTGCTCCAGGGGTAGGTTGTTCTCGTTCTCCAGATCCTGCAGTGACAAACACACACATGCATTTACTCTACTTTGGCTTGTTGTTTAATGCCGCAGTCAGTAATATTACAGCTATATGGAGGCGGTCTGTAAACAATCAAGTCTGGACCAGAAAATCCAGAGATCAACAGCATAAGCATTAATCTACTCAACTGGGGCACAATGAGACTCATCAACCAAGAGAGCAAGTCTGACCACCCAATCTCGTTAGTTGTCTCTTATCTGGATCTTTACGGGCATTGCCACTTCTAACAGTACACCAGTTGTACCTTAGAGAGTTAACTGAATGTGGGTAAGAATGTTCAAGGTGGTGTAGGTTTCTGACACACCCCTAGTGAAACTGAGGAGCATGATGATGATCTTGGCAGATTGAAAACAACAGTATGATTCAGGCAAATCTGGATGTTAGTCTTGATACTGGTGTGCCCAATTCATGGTGAATATGCCTCCTCACATGAAATTACAACATACATCTTCTACTTAAAAAAAGTTAAAGAGGGTCATGACTTGCCTTCACACTTAATACCTTCACATAATACCAATACTGATATTTAATTACTCCGATTTTGGGTGAAAGTCTCCTTGTACTCTGCACATCCGCTAACAAGGCAGCTTAAATCTTACAAAACAACACTAATTCTATTGATAATATCATTTTTGATCATGTCATGGTAAGACTGAGTGAGAGAAAGAGTTTAGTTTTACCTCACACTCAGCCATATTTGAGCTATGTGGTGGCAGTCTCTAAATAAGTGAACCTCAACCAGACAATCCAGTGACCAACAGCATGACCATCGACCAATGCAAATGGAATACAATGACGTGTCAACCAAGTCAGGGACTCTGACCACCTGATGCTATTAGTGACCTCTTTTGACAAGCATGGTTTACTGAAGACCAGTTTTCACCTTGATCTTCAAGATCTTCATGGTAAGAAATAATAACAATACTTACAAGCTGTTTGATGGAATTAATCACAATTAATGATAAAAATACAGAGAACATCATGGCAGGTTACGTGTGCATGATGTATTGCACCATATGTCCATTTTCATGCTGCTCAAAAGAAGTCATAGATTCTGTAGTAAATGAATGATACACTTAATTGGTTGTTCCTTAACCTTCTGTGAGTAGCATTTTGTAACTAATGCTAGAAAAATGTCTTAGAAAAGCAATTTTTTCCCATATCATTGAAACACAGATACACACAGCAAATCTGAGAGTTCAAAATTCAATTTCACTGTCAGCATTGTCCAAATGGTAACCTGACAATGCAAACACACAGTGGAAACATTTTGGCAATAAGAAAATGCACTAATTTGACCAAGCCTGAAATATGTAAAATACAACAATAGACTTGGTGAGTTAAGTCTGTAGATTGGTCATACTTACAATTTCCCCACATAGCACAACATTCTCTCCTCTCACAATGAAGATGCCTCGCGGAATGTCGCCAAACTTCTTCCCAACATGAATTCTCTCGATTGTTCGGTGCAGGACAAGGTTTGCTGCACAAACAAACATTTCAGGGTAACTTTATCTCCTTGTTTATTGTGTTTATATAAAGTTGGTAAACAAGTGTTCCGTGTACGGATAGGATATGGCTACTGCTTCCATTATTTTGACAACTCCATTAAATAAAAAATAAATTTGACCCCATATCAGTCTAATGTCTTTCTATTGATGTCTGAACAATCTCAATTATGTTTTTCTGACTTTGTGGGTTTGAGTGGTTACAGCTTAAACAGAACCTCCTTGTAAGTTGACCCAATAAACAATGCACCCATTGGCAATATCAGAAGGGGTGGTTTGGTAGCCCAGAGGTTTAGGCATTTGTTATCACCTTATATTAGGTGGGGACCTAATCTTGATGTCATGTATTTTCGATGTTATGGGATGGATGGCTCTGGATTACAACTGCTAACAATTTATGAATCCGCCCTAAATTTTAATCTGCCAAGATCTCACTGCATCATCACACTACTTGATGATGTTAATTGCCTACGTCATCCGTTTTGGGATATACTATTTACTTAACAAATATGACACTGGAAAACAGTGCTTTAAACATGATGAAATCTACGTGACTAAGTGGGGTTTCAAAATAGACACGTCATAGTGACAGTATGAAAAGATCAGACCTCTAGAACAAATAAAAAGCTCAGTAAAATGTAAATGATCGTTTGAAAAGTGTATTTTTTAGAATTGATAAGAGGGCATGTTTAAGGAGCATTTTCATAATAATTTTATATTCTGCTGGCCCTTCAAGTACGTACCAAATTGATCAATGCTCCGTAGAAACCCTATCAACGTTCTCCCATCTCGTAACACCACCAGAAGCTTCTCTGAAAAAGAACATGTACAAAATTACAAGTGTTCACGAATTGAGAAACTTGTATCTGACGAATGATTCCATTACAAAATTTGAGCGAAACCCCAGTGAAAAGACATTTCTACGCGAGTGAAGGACAGAATAGCTCGCTACCTCTTCCGTATCTTGTACTTACTATCTATCTCCTGAATTAAACTTGCAGTGCCTGGAAGATAATTCATTGTGAACGACACCTGTGATTGGAAACTTCTTACCGCGAGCGAGCATGGGTGATTTCGACCTTCACCTTTGTTGCGTGATCGCTCAACACAACGCTAGACTTTTGTTATAGGTTCCACCAGCAGGGAGCTTTGTCGTGGTATGGAGCTTGAGGGTAACCACGAACGGGAACATAAATCCGAACAACGCTTTGATCAACAAAACTTCTTCGTTTCACATTCTCCACAGTTACATGCATGATTTAATTGATCTAATATCAATATATGAGTCTTGTCCAGTTCACAATACGCCTTTTAGCAAAAATAAATGCATTAAAAAGATAAGATGTTTTTTTCTGAAACGCATAGACAGACATATCCTACTTGGATTATTTAACCCCCTGGATGCCGAGTTTTTTTTCAGGCGCACATTTTCATAAAGTTTGAAAAGTGAACGTTGTGCGAGATTTGCGCTCGCCTGGTCCTGGATCTGCGTAGGCTATGAAATTGCACAGACATGTAGGATATTTGATTTCCTATCCGTTGGTATAAATATAATTGCGGCTACCTCAGGGGTTTGAGAAAGAGACACTGCTAAAAGTTGTCCAAAACTTTTGTGTGTGTTCAAAAACAGTAAATTTCTCAGTTTTTTATCATGCACCAATAAAAGCACTCTGCTACGATTTTTTTAATTTGGCATCTTTACGGGAAGTGTCAGCGAAGAAAATACAGCTTGATATCTGAACGACATAAGTGTATATGAAATGGATGTATGTGCTAATGCATAACGTCATACTCACAAAATAAAAAATGACCCGCAATAAATGTCAAAAATCGATTTTCTACTATTACGTCAAACGACGACAGAGAGGTCATGCACGTATAAAGATAAGGGGGCATAACTCAGCTATGGTTTACATTAGGTCAATGTAACTCCGATCACATGGAGAGAATTTGCTGTGGATATGGACAGTATATTTTCGTGATGTTTTGTTCACAGTGAACCAGACTATTCCAACACAAATTTCCCCAATGTGAGAGGATACCTTTTGGTAGTTTCACAATTTGTAAGAAAAGATGCAAGTGTACTACATCAAAAATCAGGCAATAGCGATTTGGATGTCCCTATCCGATACATATTTTAGTTCTTAGATTCCCATATTCTCCTGTTTGTGTATATGTATTTTTATTAATTTTCCATCATTATTAACGGAGTAACAGCCACATTTTCAAACGTAATGAAATAACTGAAAATAATGCGACATTTTAGTTGACGTCACAGCATGTTTTGTGCATTTTGTGACGTCGGAAAAAGACTACTCTGGTTGCTGATTAGTATATATCTAACCTAATTTCCACTCAATGTGTAAAAGATTTCGGCTTCTGTGTCAGAATTCAACACTTTTCAGCCAAAATATAAAATGAATGGTATTATCACTGAAATAGTGTCCTGAATATATCAACAATTACACGGTTTTACTACATATCTTATTGTGAGCAACACGCGCACCTGCCTAGCATCAATTTAGCATAAATGAAAATTTCACAACACCTGAATGTTCATTGAGTATTCATTTAGGAAAAAGACTTTTCTTCTCATGATTATGAAATCAATTCCCTTCATAAGTATGCAATGAAAGGAACAAAGAGATCGATGTTTCAGTAAAGAAGTATTAGAAAATGGACGTAATGCTTGTCCAAATTAAGACTTGACCTGATGTATATATTTTTAACAATTTCCGTATAAATATTGTTTGAGTTAGACATTCTGCCATCAGATATATTTTAATCGCATTTGAATTGACTTTATTATCGAAAACAATGATAATGAATCATGAAACGTTTTGACAAACTCGCACCTGGTCACTTAATATTGATAATAGTTTTGTCTATAAAAACGACACGAACCAATACAATGAACAAGACAATTCCTTTAAATAGTAGTATGTGTGCCCCTACATTTGATAAAATGTACAAATCATTTTCATTAATATTATCCGTTTTACTTATAAGTTGGAATTAAATCGTTGTTTATTAACCTGTTCATATGAAACTGCAATATTTGTCCCAACGTATTGAATATTGCACATCACGGGAACTAAAGCACATGTTGCAGTAATGGCTACGTGTGATCTTCCAACACTTGTGTAGAGGCTTAAAATGTGGTGTAATACACTTACTTAGACAGTTTCCCATGTAAATATTATTCAAACAATCAAAAGCTTTCAAACAATAAAAACGGATACCTTATATCCACACATGATATGGTGTTGCACATGGATATACGTAGATACTGAAATCAGTTTCATGAAAAAATATCTGAACGATGCGCAAAATATACATCACAATACTAAAAGTGCAATCGGAATGGTATGGGCATTGTGTTTACTCTTGTTCAACCGACCTTCACCTCAAAGAAATTGCCTAATATGTGCAACAATGTTGACGTATGACATCACTACCGATGACCGATTTCTTTCAAAATGGCGGCTTCGCTGAGAAGGGTACACAGGATTTTGCGACGACATTTTGCTTGATTCAGGGATCTTTTGTATATAAATGTGAGATGTAAGTAATCAGAATTCTTCTGACTATCTGTGTATTGTGATATGTTCCTATCGTTTACATTGTAAATGACGGAAGAAGCCAGAAATGCCGATAAGTACCGTTGTCGTTCTGCGTGATTTTGCGTCTGTCATGGCGTCACGCTGCACTAAAAGTTTGACAGTTTCTTATGAATTACCAAATTATTTCATTGTATCTATTTTCAATTTGCTATTTTTTGCCACGATACTCTTCCCCTGAATATACTAAGCGTATTGAGCTATTGTAAGCAATGATTAGAGGGCTGGATGTTAGGAAATTTCCGAAAATGCTACGCAGTGTAAAATTGGATTTTTTCTTTGTTTACATTTCAGTCAAGCGCTGTCTTTCGAGCACACCGTTCGTTTTCATACAAAGTATATTTCGTTTCGTTTTGTCTAGACAGTTGGTATTGGTGACAAAGACCATTTGTAATTTGATTCTAAGATATATGGGGAATTCAATGATGCATTTGTCGCAGCTAACTATGAAGTATACATGATGTAATGGGCTTCTCAATACCGGCCTTCTCGAAACGTGATTTAGTAAACACTATCCAATATGGCGGAAAGCGCACTTCGGCGTTCGTGTAAGTGTATTTTCGAAAACATCCCAACCGATTCTGGGTACATCGGTGACGTTTCAGAATTATCGTTCCGGGTTACATGAAAACTTGATATCAGTGATCATTAATATGCTATTTTTGAAATTCATTACTCCCAGTAATTATTCGATTTTCACATTTCAAAACATACTGCAAATAACGCTGTGAATCTCGATTTTGTACAGTTTGAAAAATGGCGACATTTACGAAGAAGCCTATTTTGAAAGGCGATTTTAAGCACTTTAGCTTGGTCTGAGATAATAGTGGATGGTATCAAGAAACTGGGAATTTTCCGCAGAATTCAAAACTGTGAAGTATTTATATATGCGTGGTATATTTAGAATATTATTCGACTTCAAAGTGAGGGGTGAAGAGGAGGGACATATATGTCCCTGTGGCATCCAGGGGGTTAATATCACGCCACAATAATGTGTAATGTAGCGAATAGATCCACCTGGATCGTTTGCTCAGGATCGCAAAATGAAATCATGGTCGAAACATGTCACATATCGTATCCCATTTGTGTAAATCAATGTTTATGCTGACGTTAATCACTGGATTGTCTGGCCCAGACTCAGTTATTTACAGACTACCGTCAAATAGCTGGAAAATAGTTAAGTATGGCATTAAACAAGAACAAGAATTATATATTTGACCTTAGGAATCAAAGTATAATGTTGTAAAGGTCGAATGAGTTATATTTTGAAAACATATATATTCATTACATTTGTACTTAAAACAACAATTCAAAAAACCAAATTCAAAAACAGGAAATCCCTTAATTAAAAAGTATATATAATACGCAAGCAAAAATGTTTCCAGCACACAGAGCTAACAGGAACTACGCCACAAAGCACCAAAGTGGCACGTACCCACGTACCTTTCACACAATATCTGCATGTACATGAAACTGTACACTTGATACAGATACACAAACATATACACATGCATGTGCTTAAACATGATCACAACTTTACCCGAATACCCATTGGATGGGGATGAAGCAATAAAAGGCTCCGATGTGCTATAATTGTTAAGTGAGTGAGTTTAGTTTTACGCCGCACTTAGCCATATTCCAGCTATATGGCGGCGGTCTGTCAATAATCGAGTCTGGACCAGACAATCCAGTGATCAACAGCATGAACATCGATCTGCGTAACTGGGAACCGATGGCATGTGTCAACCAAGTCAGCGAGCCTGACCACCCGATCCCGTTAGTCGCCTCTTACGACAAGCATAGTCGCGCAAGCATGGGTTGCTGAAGGCCTATTCTACCCCGGGACCTTCACGGGTCTATAATTGTTAAGGGTTGGATAATAAGTTTGAACTATATCGGTGGACTTCGATACCGGATGAGCCTGTGTCATTGCGAGGATTAAAGATTAGTACAATTCGGGGGACATCTCAAATTTTTTATATTGTTAAATGTAATTGCGAGGATGAACGATTTTTTTAAAAAAAGTATATAAAACAATTTGGGATGACCCCGTCAATTAACTGGAAAATAGTTAAGTATGGCATTAAACAAGAAACAAGAAATGCATGTTGGACCCTAGGTCTCAAGGTAAAATATGTTGTAAGGGTCGCATGAGATACATTTTGAAAACATATATATTCATTACACATTTTATATTTTTGAAAATTGAAATTAAAATCCGGAAAGTAATAGATGCCACTGTTTCTGTCGCGCCATGAGCAGACGAGGACTGTGTCTGAGGTTATGGCGTTTGTGCTGGCTATGCTTTCCTTCTAGTCTTAATTGCCTATGGAAATAATCGGGACGAATAATCTCAATCGGCTTCCAGTAAATCGTAGACCAGACAGGTGACGTGTTCATAGAATGAAATGGCTCTAGAGATAAGCGTCTGTTCTCGCCACTAAGCAGGACGGAACGTGACCGGCATCGATGACAGAAGTCAGGTACGCGAGCGGCCGACTGGAGGGCAACTCCACTATGTAACTGTTTTATGGAATTCCTTTACCCATCGATCCATCGAAGACAACTTTTCAGTTACTAATGTGGGTACAATGTGTCAAGCCCACATCTTCAATCAACCGCTGTAATATTGCTACAAGCGGCGTAAAACTATACTCACTCACTGTCTTTACCTAAGCAAAGAAACACAATGTAACCCCAACAACTTGTAACTCAAAATCAACATTACCAATAGTGAAATGTAACTATGTTACATAACTTTCTTGTATTTGAAATACGCATGGGAAAAGGAAAATATATTTTGGATTAATAGATATCGTTTTGCTTCGAGACCAGGGACTGCTTTGGTGACCTGTGACGATACAAGTTTGGATAGGTCTTCAGCAATTATCTGTGATTGTTGGAAGAGGCTACTAACTGTATCGGGTGTTCAGGCTCGCTGATTTGATTGACACACCTTCGTACTAAAATACGTAGTTCGAATCTCATGCTGTTGATCAATGGATTTTGCTGAGTGATGCGTTAAACAACAAACAAGTAACCAAACAAATTTGTCAGCCGTTATCATTTCACTGGGTGATCGCTCTTGACAGAACGTTGCTGCCTGCAGTGGACATACTATACCAGTGTAAAATACATTCAGTATACTTACATTATTGTCAATAAATATGTAAGTTTCCCTTGTATAATTATTAACAGAACCTACATGGAATGGAAATATTCAAAGCGTTTTCGTTACAGTATATCTTCAAGCAAATCCAATAGTAGTCTGAACATTGACAGCTGTATAGCAGGTTATAGTGACGTAAGAGGGACACATCCATCAAATCCATCGCGCCCGCTGACTGTCTATAGTTTGGGTGCTGCAGCTGCACTGGCGTGATAGATAAAGTTACGTAAGAACACGACGACAGCGACTTATTGTCGATCACGAGTGTCATCAAGACAATGTACAATGTATTCAGTGAGATATTACTCAACGTCAAAACAGGAGGTCGATTACTATAAAGGTCAAGGATCTTCATAAGGTAAGAAACATTTACACCTCAGTGTTCTGACACTGCTTTGTTTTTTATATATATAAACTCATAAACTAGATTATATATATATATAGTTTATGAGTTTATATATATATATTCAATATATAAAATATATTTGACAGACGGTTCAGACAATTCGTATTCAGTTGTCCTGAAGAGAGACATATATATATAATCTAGTTTATGAGTTTATATATATAAAAAACAAAGCAGTATCAAAACACTGAGGTGTAAATGTTTCTTACCTTATGAAGATCCTTATACCTTATGAAGATATATATATATATATATATATATAATCTAGTTTATGAGTTTATCGGCTGTTAGCTCAAACTATCTGATCTATACCCTAACACAACATATCCCCATTCATTGTTTCCATACAGATTATAAGTATTTATTATTTGAATGAATGATCAATGATACAATAATATGTGTGATCTAAGAAATGTCTTTGCCTCAATTTGTAAGTACATGTTGTGTATACATCTATTACCATTTAATGAATTACGCACCTTGGTTTAGAGGTATTATTCAAGGATATACATGTATGTATTCATTTCACTCACATATTGTAATGCTCTCTCTCTCTCTCTCTCTCTCTCTCTCTCTCTCTCGATGTGCTTAGCTCTACTTACATCTATCTATCATCTGTCTGTCTGTCTGTCTGTCTGTCTATCTATCTGCCGAATGTTGCTAAAATCGGCATAAAACCATACTCACTTGCTATGGAGTTTTCCTTTAAGTAATACAAATATTGACACGCATTTCTCAATTAAGTAGCTAGTATATATTGCAGGAATGGTATAGAAAGTGTCGCTAGGATCCATTTTCACGGATTTCATCGGGGTTCTGCGCGTGAATTCATGAATTATAATAATGGATGCCTGACGTCCTAGAAGGGTGAATGAAGCGGTATTACATCTGATGCGCTCATGCGATCATGATTCACTCGAGAAAAAAACAAAGGCCTATTCGCTGAAGGCTTTAACGTACAGTTGAATGAAACCACGTAGCCCGACCTACTGTCTCCGGCTGTTCTATTGAAAGCTAAATGGAGGATGTGTGTTGGAAATGCAAAGGCCTACTTCCACAGAGGAATCCGGTTGTGTGAACACGTTTTTTGAGTGGAATGTATCAATGTATGACATATGGCCCAGCCTTGGACAGAAAACTATTTAAGGTAGAATATGATATGCCATGTAAAAGTTTAAAACCAGAGAGGTGGCCTGAACAAGTTTTGAGTTGGAATGTAGAATTTTAAAACATTTATGTTGACAATGTTGGAATGGAAACATAAGACAGAAAATAGAATAGCACTGAAACCCATTTGGAAAATGCTACACGTCCAACCATGCGACCTCCTTCCACTCACAGGCGTATGCCCTCACACAAAAAGGGACCACAATCATCTTTGGGTATAGACACCATGTGGATGCAGAAGACTGAGAGTTACTGAGGCAGGAAGGAGTATGTCTTTGATGGTGTGAAGTTCTTAAAGCACAAAGATACATGGTCTTTTTACGTTCATTCGGAAAAATGATCAAACGGACGATATTACATCGAAAAAGGTAGGCTTCCTTATTTATGGACACGTCTTCGAAGTCCTGCAAGACCCTTTTCCATCCAAAACAATAAGCTTCGGGAAGCTAAAGAAAAGGAAAAGAGTCGTTCAACAAGCTCATCACAGAGAAAGGGTGCAACCACTCATCCTCACAGAGAAACGCAGCGTGTGTGGAAAGATGTTGCTGGGATCTATGAGAAGGCACGAGAAAATATGAAGGAAAGGCGTATCTTCCCTGAAAGTCCAGCAGAACGTCTGCTCCAAACATACATTATTGGCGCGAATGTACCTGTAGCACCTGTGAAAACTGGATGGGGTGTGAATGAACACACGACAAGGTGTCCATTTTTAAATGTATAGCATGTGGACAGAGGGAAGATCTTCTAGAGCAAGATGTTCACTCATTTTTCCATAGAAACATGAGTTGTGATTGTTATAAGTTTGACATCCTGCTAACTCACATATAATCTTTAATAGCATGTCAACAGCTCTGTACGGATGTTTACTTGTATTCAGTATGGTGTTGTGGCTTTCTATAGGTTTCTTTAGGACAACTGAATACGAATTGTCTGAACCGTCTGTCAAATATATTTTGTAGACATATTTTCATGTAAATCAAACATTTGCTGAAGAACCTTTATAGCAATATAATAAATAAATAAATAAATAAATAAATAAATAAATAAATAAATAAATCCTTTCAAAACATGTTCAATTTCTTATGTGAAATAAATGGAATAGGCATTAAAGAATAAAGTGAATAACTTAAAATATATATATTGCAATAGATTTCAAAACAAAGAAAAAAAATGCAAAGTCAATATAACAGTAAACGTTTCAAAATCAACTAATCCACACCTTCAACACACGAGCTCTAAAAGACGGCATAAAGTAATAATCAATTCAAATTACATCAAAATGTAAAATATGGTGAAATTATGTTTGTTTCAAAATATAAACTGAACATAACTGCATCGTTGCGTCTTCTTGAACATTCCTTCGATTTTCTGTAGTGGGGCAGGTAAATTAGTAATGATACCACATAAACAAGGTTTGTTTTCCTAGGGACCGTTACACTTGGTGAACATGTATTTTTTTAGTGAAATTCGAACTGGGTCGTCCATTTGTCCTCTTGATGTTATGGTGAATGGTTTGTATGCACCAGCTAGACCTGTATTAGCGTATAACAAAGGTTAAACCATCACGAAAACGTACGGTTCGAAAAGCAAGGTCTAATCAAAATTGTTGTTTTCAAGAGAGTCCATTCATAAGACAAGTGAATAGTACCTATAGTTTGGGTGCTGCAGCTGCACTGGCGTGATAGATAAAGTTACGTAAGAACACGACGACAGCGACTTATTGTCGATCACGAGTGTCATCAAGACAATGTACAATGTATTCAGTGAGATATTACTCAACGTCAAAACAGGAGGTCGATTACTATAAAGGTCAAGGATCTTCATAAGGTAAGAAACATTTACACCTCAGTGTTTTGATACTGCTTTGTTTTTTATATATATAAACTCATAAACTAGATTATATATATATATATATATATATATATATATATATATATATATATATATATATATATATATATATATATATATATACGATTATATATATAATCTAGTTTATGAGTTTATCGGCTGTTAGCTCAAACTATCTGATCTATACCCTAACACAATATATCCCCATTCATTGTTTACATACAGATTATAAGTATTTATTATTTGAATGAATGATCAATGATACAATAATATGTGTGATCTAAGAAATGTCTTTGCCTCAATTTGTAAGTACATGTTGTGTATACATCTATTACCATTTAATGAATTACTCACCTTGGTTTAGAGGTATTATTCAAGGATATACATGTATGTATTCATTTCACTCACATATTGTAATGCTCTCTCTCTCTCTCTCTCTCTCTCTCGATGTGCTTAGCTCTACTTACATCTATCTATCATCTGTCTGTCTGTCTGTCTGTCTGTCTATCTATCTGCCGAATGTTGCTAAAATCGGCATAAAACCATACTCACTTGCTATGGAGTTTTCCTTTAAGTAATACAAATATTGACACGCATTTCTCAATTAAGTAGCTAGTATATATTGCAGGAATGGTATAGAAAGTGTCGCTAGGATCCATTTTCACGGATTTCATCGGGGTTCTGCGCGTGAATTCATGAATTATAATAATGGATGCCTGACGTCCTAGAAGGGTGAATGAAGCGGTATTACATCTGATGCGCTCATGCGATCATGATTCACTCGAGAAAAAAACAAAGGCCTATTCGCTGAAGGCTTTAACGTACAGTTGAATGAAACCACGTAGCCCGACCTACTGTCTCCGGCTGTTCTATTGAAAGCTAAATGGAGGATGTGTGTTGGAAATGCAAAGGCCTACTTCCACAGAGGAATCCGGTTGTGTGAACACGTTTTTTGAGTGGAATGTATCAATGTATGACATATGGCCCAGCCTTGGACAGAAAACTATTTAAGGTAGAATATGATATGCCATGTAAAAGTTTAAAACCAGAGAGGTGGCCTGAACAAGTTTTGAGTTGGAATGTAGAATTTTAAAACATTTATGTTGACAATGTTGGAATGGAAACATAAGACAGAAAATAGAATAGCACTGAAACCCATTTGGAAAATGCTACACGTCCAACCATGCGACCTCCTTCCACTCACAGGCGTATGCCCTCACACAAAAAGGGACCACAATCATCTTTGGGTATAGACACCATGTGGATGCAGAAGACTGAGAGTTACTGAGGCAGGAAGGAGTATGTCTTTGATGGTGTGAAGTTCTTAAAGCACAAAGATACATGGTCTTTTTACGTTCATTCGGAAAAATGATCAAACGGACGATATTACATCGAAAAAGGTAGGCTTCCTTATTTATGGACACGTCTTCGAAGTCCTGCAAGACCCTTTTCCATCCAAAACAATAAGCTTCGGGAAGCTAAAGAAAAGGAAAAGAGTCGTTCAACAAGCTCATCACAGAGAAAGGGTGCAACCACTCATCCTCACAGAGAAACGCAGCGTGTGTGGAAAGATGTTGCTGGGATCTATGAGAAGGCACGAGAAAATATGAAGGAAAGGCGTATCTTCCCTGAAAGTCCAGCAGAACGTCTGCTCCAAACATACATTATTGGCGCGAATGTACCTGTAGCACCTGTGAAAACTGGATGGGGTGTGAATGAACACACGACAAGGTGTCCATTTTTAAATGTATAGCATGTGGACAGAGGGAAGATCTTCTAGAGCAAGATGTTCACTCATTTTTCCATAGAAACATGAGTTGTGATTGTTATAAGTTTGACATCCTGCTAACTCACATATAATCTTTAATAGCATGTCAACAGCTCTGTACGGATGTTTACTTGTATTCAGTATGGTGTTGTGGCTTTCTATAGGTTTCTTTAGGACAACTGAATACGAATTGTCTGAACCGTCTGTCAAATATATTTTGTAGACATATTTTCATGTAAATCAAACATTTGCTCAAGAACCTTTATAGCAATATAATAAATAAATAAATAAATAAATAAATAAATAAATAAATAAATAAATAAATAAATAAATAAATAAATAAATAAATAAATAAATCCTTTCAAAACATGTTCAATTTCTTATGTGAAATAAATGGAATAGGCATTAAAGAATAAAGTGAATAACTTAAAATATATATATTGCAATAGATTTCAAAACAAAGAAAAAAATGCAAAGTCAATATAACAGTAAACGTTTCAAAATCAACTAATCCACACCTTCAACACACGAGCTCTAAAAGACGGCATAAAGTAATAATCAATTCAAATTACATCAAAATGTAAAATATGGTGAAATTATGTTTGTTTCAAAATATAAACTGAACATAACTGCATCGTTGCGTCTTCTTGAACATTCCTTCGATTTTCTGTAGTGGGGCAGGTAAATTAGTAATGATACCACATAAACAAGGTTTGTTTTCCTAGGGACCGTTACACTTGGTGAACATGTATTTTTTTAGTGAAATTCGAACTGGGTCGTCCATTTGTCCTCTTGATGTTATGGTGAATGGTTTGTATGCACCAGCTAGACCTGTATTAGCGTATAACAAAGGTTAAACCATCACGAAAACGTACGGTTCGAAAACCAAGGTCTAATCAAAATTGTTGTTTTCAAGAGAGTCCATTCATAAGACAAGTGAATAGTACCTATAGTTTGGGTGCTGCAGCTGCACTGGCGTGATAGATAAAGTTACGTAAGAACACGACGACAGCGACTTATTGTCGATCACGAGTGTCATCAAGACAATGTACAATGTATTCAGTGAGATATTACTCAACGTCAAAACAGGAGGTCGATTACTATAAAGGTCAAGGATCTTCATAAGGTAAGAAACATTTACACCTCAGTGTTTTGATACTGCTTTGTTTTTTATATATATAAACTCATAAACTAGATTATATATATATATATATATATATATATATATATATATATATATATATATATATATATATATATATATATATATATATATATATATACGATTATATATATAATCTAGTTTATGAGTTTATCGGCTGTTAGCTCAAACTATCTGATCTATACCCTAACACAACATATCCCCATTCATTGTTTCCATACAGATTATAAGTATTTATTATTTGAATGAATGATCAATGATACAATAATATGTGTGATCTAAGAAATGTCTTTGCCTCAATTTGTAAGTACATGTTGTGTATACATCTATTACCATTTAATGAATTACGCACCTTGGTTTAGAGGTATTATTCAAGGATATACATGTATGTATTCATTTCACTCACATATTGTAATGCTCTCTCTCTCTCTCTCTCTCTCTCTCTCTCGATGTGCTTAGCTCTACTTACATCTATCTATCATCTGTCTGTCTGTCTGTCTGTCTGTCTGTCTATCTATCTGCCGAATGTTGCTAAAATCGGCATAAAACCATACTCACTTGCTATGGAGTTTTCCTTTAAGTAATACAAATATTGACACGCATTTCTCAATTAAGTAGCTAGTATATATTGCAGGAATGGTATAGAAAGTGTCGCTAGGATCCATTTTCACGGATTTCATCGGGGTTCTGCGCGTGAATTCATGAATTATAATAATGGATGCCTGACGTCCTAGAAGGGTGAATGAAGCGGTATTACATCTGATGCGCTCATGCGATCATGATTCACTCGAGAAAAAAACAAAGGCCTATTCGCTGAAGGCTTTAACGTACAGTTGAATGAAACCACGTAGCCCGACCTACTGTCTCCGGCTGTTCTATTGAAAGCTAAATGGAGGATGTGTGTTGGAAATGCAAAGGCCTACTTCCACAGAGGAATCCGGTTGTGTGAACACGTTTTTTGAGTGGAATGTATCAATGTATGACATATGGCCCAGCCTTGGACAGAAAACTATTTAAGGTAGAATATGATATGCCATGTAAAAGTTTAAAACCAGAGAGGTGGCCTGAACAAGTTTTGAGTTGGAATGTAGAATTTTAAAACATTTATGTTGACAATGTTGGAATGGAAACATAAGACAGAAAATAGAATAGCACTGAAACCCATTTGGAAAATGCTACACGTCCAACCATGCGACCTCCTTCCACTCACAGGCGTATGCCCTCACACAAAAAGGGACCACAATCATCTTTGGGTATAGACACCATGTGGATGCAGAAGACTGAGAGTTACTGAGGCAGGAAGGAGTATGTCTTTGATGGTGTGAAGTTCTTAAAGCACAAAGATACATGGTCTTTTTACGTTCATTCGGAAAAATGATCAAACGGACGATATTACATCGAAAAAGGTAGGCTTCCTTATTTATGGACACGTCTTCGAAGTCCTGCAAGACCCTTTTCCATCCAAAACAATAAGCTTCGGGAAGCTAAAGAAAAGGAAAAGAGTCGTTCAACAAGCTCATCACAAAGAAAGGGTGCAACCACTCATCCTCACAGAGAAACGCAGCGTGTGTGGAAAGATGTTGCTGGGATCTATGAGAAGGCACGAGAAAATATGAAGGAAAGGCGTATCTTCCCTGAAAGTCCAGCAGAACGTCTGCTCCAAACATACATTATTGGCGCGAATGTACCTGTAGCACCTGTGAAAACTGGATGGGGTGTGAATGAACACACGACAAGGTGTCCATTTTTAAATGTATAGCATGTGGACAGAGGGAAGATCTTCTAGAGCAAGATGTTCACTCATTTTTCCATAGAAACATGAGTTGTGATTGTTATAAGTTTGACATCCTGCTAACTCACATATAATCTTTAATAGCATGTCAACAGCTCTGTACGGATGTTTACTTGTATTCAGTATGGTGTTGTGGCTTTCTATAGGTTTCTTTAGGACAACTGAATACGAATTGTCTGAACCGTCTGTCAAATATATTTTGTAGACATATTTTCATGTAAATCAAACATTTGCTCAAGAACCTTTATAGCAATATAATAAATAAATAAATAAATAAATAAATAAATAAATAAATAAATAAATAAATCCTTTCAAAACATGTTCAATTTCTTATGTGAAATAAATGGAATAGGCATTAAAGAATAAAGTGAATAACTTAAAATATATATATTGCAATAGATTTCAAAACAAAGAAAAAAATGCAAAGTCAATATAACAGTAAACGTTTCAAAATCAACTAATCCACACCTTCAACACACGAGCTCTAAAAGACGGCATAAAGTAATAATCAATTCAAATTACATCAAAATGTAAAATATGGTGAAATTATGTTTGTTTCAAAATATAAACTGAACATAACTGCATCGTTGCGTCTTCTTGAACATTCCTTCGATTTTCTGTAGTGGGGCAGGTAAATTAGTAATGATACCACATAAACAAGGTTTGTTTTCCTAGGGACCGTTACACTTGGTGAACATGTATTTTTTTAGTGAAATTCGAACTGGGTCGTCCATTTGTCCTCTTGATGTTATGGTGAATGGTTTGTATGCACCAGCTAGACCTGTATTAGCGTATAACAAAGGTTAAACCATCACGAAAACGTACGGTTCGAAAAGCAAGGTCTAATCAAAATTGTTGTTTTCAAGAGAGTCCATTCATAAGACAAGTGAATAGTACCTATAGTTTGGGTGCTGCAGCTGCACTGGCGTGATAGATAAAGTTACGTAAGAACACGACGACAGCGACTTATTGTCGATCACGAGTGTCATCAAGACAATGTACAATGTATTCAGTGAGATATTACTCAACGTCAAAACAGGAGGTCGATTACTATAAAGGTCAAGGATCTTCATAAGGTAAGAAACATTTACACCTCAGTGTTTTGATACTGCTTTGTTTTTTATATATATAAACTCATAAACTAGATTATATATATATATATATATATATATATATATATATATATATATATATATATATACGATTATATATATAATCTAGTTTATGAGTTTATCGGCTGTTAGCTCAAACTATCTGATCTATACCCTAACACAATATATCCCCATTCATTGTTTCCATACAGATTATAAGTATTTATTATTTGAATGAATGATCAATGATACAATAATATGTGTGATCTAAGAAATGTCTTTGCCTCAATTTGTAAGTACATGTTGTGTATACATCTATTACCATTTAATGAATTACTCACCTTGGTTTAGAGGTATTATTCAAGGATATACATGTATGTATTCATTTCACTCACATATTGTAATGCTCTCTCTCTCTCTCTCTCTCTCTCTCTCTCTCTCGATGTGCTTAGCTCTACTTACATCTATCTATCATCTGTCTGTCTGTCTGTCTGTCTGTCTATCTATCTGCCGAATGTTGCTAAAATCGGCATAAAACCATACTCACTTGCTATGGAGTTTTCCTTTAAGTAATACAAATATTGACACGCATTTCTCAATTAAGTAGCTAGTATATATTGCAGGAATGGTATAGAAAGTGTCGCTAGGATCCATTTTCACGGATTTCATCGGGGTTCTGCGCGTGAATTCATGAATTATAATAATGGATGCCTGACGTCCTAGAAGGGTGAATGAAGCGGTATTACATCTGATGCGCTCATGCGATCATGATTCACTCGAGAAAAAAACAAAGGCCTATTCGCTGAAGGCTTTAACGTACAGTTGAATGAAACCACGTAGCCCGACCTACTGTCTCCGGCTGTTCTATTGAAAGCTAAATGGAGGATGTGTGTTGGAAATGCAAAGGCCTACTTCCACAGAGGAATCCGGTTGTGTGAACACGTTTTTTGAGTGGAATGTATCAATGTATGACATATGGCCCAGCCTTGGACAGAAAACTATTTAAGGTAGAATATGATATGCCATGTAAAAGTTTAAAACCAGAGAGGTGGCCTGAACAAGTTTTGAGTTGGAATGTAGAATTTTAAAACATTTATGTTGACAATGTTGGGATGGAAACATAAGACAGAAAATAGAATAGCACTGAAACCCATTTGGAAAATGCTACACGTCCAACCATGCGACCTCCTTCCACTCACAGGCGTATGCCCTCACACAAAAAGGGACCACAATCATCTTTGGGTATAGACACCATGTGGATGCAGAAGACTGAGAGTTACTGAGGCAGGAAGGAGTATGTCTTTGATGGTGTGAAGTTCTTAAAGCACAAAGATACATGGTCTTTTTACGTTCATTCGGAAAAATGATCAAACGGACGATATTACATCGAAAAAGGTAGGCTTCCTTATTTATGGACACGTCTTCGAAGTCCTGCAAGACCCTTTTCCATCCAAAACAATAAGCTTCGGGAAGCTAAAGAAAAGGAAAAGAGTCGTTCAACAAGCTCATCACAGAGAAAGGGTGCAACCACTCATCCTCACAGAGAAACGCAGCGTGTGTGGAAAGATGTTGCTGGGATCTATGAGAAGGCACGAGAAAATATGAAGGAAAGGCGTATCTTCCCTGAAAGTCCAGCAGAACGTCTGCTCCAAACATACATTATTGGCGCGAATGTACCTGTAGCACCTGTGAAAACTGGATGGGGTGTGAATGAACACACGACAAGGTGTCCATTTTTAAATGTATAGCATGTGGACAGAGGGAAGATCTTCTAGAGCAAGATGTTCACTCATTTTTCCATAGAAACATGAGTTGTGATTGTTATAAGTTTGACATCCTGCTAACTCACATATAATCTTTAATAGCATGTCAACAGCTCTGTACGGATGTTTACTTGTATTCAGTATGGTGTTGTGGCTTTCTATAGGTTTCTTTAGGACAACTGAATACGAATTGTCTGAACCGTCTGTCAAATATATTTTGTAGACATATTTTCATGTAAATCAAACATTTGCTCAAGAACCTTTATAGCAATATAATAAATAAATAAATAAATAAATAAATAAATAAATAAATAAATAAATAAATAAATCCTTTCAAAACATGTTCAATTTCTTATGTGAAATAAATGGAATAGGCATTAAAGAATAAAGTGAATAACTTAAAATATATATATTGCAATAGATTTCAAAACAAAGAAAAAAATGCAAAGTCAATATAACAGTAAACGTTTCAAAATCAACTAATCCACACCTTCAACACACGAGCTCTAAAAGACGGCATAAAGTAATAATCAATTCAAATTACATCAAAATGTAAAATATGGTGAAATTATGTTTGTTTCAAAATATAAACTGAACATAACTGCATCGTTGCGTCTTCTTGAACATTCCTTCGATTTTCTGTAGTGGGGCAGGTAAATTAGTAATGATACCACATAAACAAGGTTTGTTTTCCTAGGGACCGTTACACTTGGTGAACATGTATTTTTTTAGTGAAATTCGAACTGGGTCGTCCATTTGTCCTCTTGATGTTATGGTGAATGGTTTGTATGCACCAGCTAGACCTGTATTAGCGTATAACAAAGGTTAAACCATCACGAAAACGTACGGTTCGAAAACCAAGGTCTAATCAAAATTGTTGTTTTCAAGAGAGTCCATTCATAAGACAAGTGAATAGTACCTATAGTTTGGGTGCTGCAGCTGCACTGGCGTGATAGATAAAGTTACGTAAGAACACGACGACAGCGACTTATTGTCGATCACGAGTGTCATCAAGACAATGTACAATGTATTCAGTGAGATATTACTCAACGTCAAAACAGGAGGTCGATTACTATAAAGGTCAAGGATCTTCATAAGGTAAGAAACATTTACACCTCAGTGTTTTGATACTGCTTTGTTTTTTATATATATAAACTCATAAACTAGATTATATATATATATATATATATATATATATATATATATATATATATATATATATATATATATATATATATATATATATATATATATATACGATTATATATATAATCTAGTTTATGAGTTTATCGGCTGTTAGCTCAAACTATCTGATCTATACCCTAACACAACATATCCCCATTCATTGTTTCCATACAGATTATAAGTATTTATTATTTGAATGAATGATCAATGATACAATAATATGTGTGATCTAAGAAATGTCTTTGCCTCAATTTGTAAGTACATGTTGTGTATACATCTATTACCATTTAATGAATTACGCACCTTGGTTTAGAGGTATTATTCAAGGATATACATGTATGTATTCATTTCACTCACATATTGTAATGCTCTCTCTCTCTCTCTCTCTCTCTCTCTCGATGTGCTTAGCTCTACTTACATCTATCTATCATCTGTCTGTCTGTCTGTCTGTCTGTCTATCTATCTGCCGAATGTTGCTAAAATCGGCATAAAACCATACTCACTTGCTATGGAGTTTTCCTTTAAGTAATACAAATATTGACACGCATTTCTCAATTAAGTAGCTAGTATATATTGCAGGAATGGTATAGAAAGTGTCGCTAGGATCCATTTTCACGGATTTCATCGGGGTTCTGCGCGTGAATTCATGAATTATAATAATGGATGCCTGACGTCCTAGAAGGGTGAATGAAGCGGTATTACATCTGATGCGCTCATGCGATCATGATTCACTCGAGAAAAAAACAAAGGCCTATTCGCTGAAGGCTTTAACGTACAGTTGAATGAAACCACGTAGCCCGACCTACTGTCTCCGGCTGTTCTATTGAAAGCTAAATGGAGGATGTGTGTTGGAAATGCAAAGGCCTACTTCCACAGAGGAATCCGGTTGTGTGAACACGTTTTTTGAGTGGAATGTATCAATGTATGACATATGGCCCAGCCTTGGACAGAAAACTATTTAAGGTAGAATATGATATGCCATGTAAAAGTTTAAAACCAGAGAGGTGGCCTGAACAAGTTTTGAGTTGGAATGTAGAATTTTAAAACATTTATGTTGACAATGTTGGAATGGAAACATAAGACAGAAAATAGAATAGCACTGAAACCCATTTGGAAAATGCTACACGTCCAACCATGCGACCTCCTTCCACTCACAGGCGTATGCCCTCACACAAAAAGGGACCACAATCATCTTTGGGTATAGACACCATGTGGATGCAGAAGACTGAGAGTTACTGAGGCAGGAAGGAGTATGTCTTTGATGGTGTGAAGTTCTTAAAGCACAAAGATACATGGTCTTTTTACGTTCATTCGGAAAAATGATCAAACGGACGATATTACATCGAAAAAGGTAGGCTTCCTTATTTATGGACACGTCTTCGAAGTCCTGCAAGACCCTTTTCCATCCAAAACAATAAGCTTCGGGAAGCTAAAGAAAAGGAAAAGAGTCGTTCAACAAGCTCATCACAGAGAAAGGGTGCAACCACTCATCCTCACAGAGAAACGCAGCGTGTGTGGAAAGATGTTGCTGGGATCTATGAGAAGGCACGAGAAAATATGAAGGAAAGGCGTATCTTCCCTGAAAGTCCAGCAGAACGTCTGCTCCAAACATACATTATTGGCGCGAATGTACCTGTAGCACCTGTGAAAACTGGATGGGGTGTGAATGAACACACGACAAGGTGTCCATTTTTAAATGTATAGCATGTGGACAGAGGGAAGATCTTCTAGAGCAAGATGTTCACTCATTTTTCCATAGAAACATGAGTTGTGATTGTTATAAGTTTGACATCCTGCTAACTCACATATAATCTTTAATAGCATGTCAACAGCTCTGTACGGATGTTTACTTGTATTCAGTATGGTGTTGTGGCTTTCTATAGGTTTCTTTAGGACAACTGAATACGAATTGTCTGAACCGTCTGTCAAATATATTTTGTAGACATATTTTCATGTAAATCAAACATTTGCTCAAGAACCTTTATAGCAATATAATAAATAAATAAATAAATAAATAAATAAATAAATCCTTTCAAAACATGTTCAATTTCTTATGTGAAATAAATGGAATAGGCATTAAAGAATAAAGTGAATAACTTAAAATATATATATTGCAATAGATTTCAAAACAAAGAAAAAAATGCAAAGTCAATATAACAGTAAACGTTTCAAAATCAACTAATCCACACCTTCAACACACGAGCTCTAAAAGACGGCATAAAGTAATAATCAATTCAAATTACATCAAAATGTAAAATATGGTGAAATTATGTTTGTTTCAAAATATAAACTGAACATAACTGCATCGTTGCGTCTTCTTGAACATTCCTTCGATTTTCTGTAGTGGGGCAGGTAAATTAGTAATGATACCACATAAACAAGGTTTGTTTTCCTAGGGACCGTTACACTTGGTGAACATGTATTTTTTTAGTGAAATTCGAACTGGGTCGTCCATTTGTCCTCTTGATGTTATGGTGAATGGTTTGTATGCACCAGCTAGACCTGTATTAGCGTATAACAAAGGTTAAACCATCACGAAAACGTACGGTTCGAAAACCAAGGTCTAATCAAAATTGTTGTTTTCAAGAGAGTCCATTCATAAGACAAGTGAATAGTACAACGTTTCAAAGACACCAAAGCAGTGAAAGAATGACAGTTGTATGGATCTAAATGTGTTGTTTCCAGATCCATCCACTTCGTTGATTTGTTTAATTTGTCATCGCCTAACCCTATTTTGTTCAGAGGTTTCTGACTACACAGTTGCTTGAAGGACCCGTGTATATGGGTGCATTTGTTCTTTTATGTGCTAAATGTACTAACATGGTGTTCCTATGTAATGGTGCAATCTCGGATATGCTCTTCCTCGCAGTTGCAAGTGACAAAGTGTCAGTCGAGAATCCCGAGGCAGCGCGGGAGGTTTTGCTTTAGGCAAGGGTTATGAGGATTTCTGTTTGACCATCGGGTGCAATGAGTCTTTTTATCCTCCCTACACATTCTGGTAGCCTGGTTGTTGACCATATTGTATTTTTGACACTGACAGTAGCGGTAACTTGTCGAATATGAATATGCAGCTCTGGCAACACCTCTATTACTCCTATAGTGTTGAGGTATCTCGGTCTGACGTCTTGGATAGAACTGTCTAGGAGAGTCTTGATAGGAATCCTGTATGGTGTGTTGTGGCTGTTGTCTAGGCTGTTGTAAAGCTTGTAGTTGTTTCTTAATGAACGTGATGGTGGTGCTAGATATTCAGTGTGCTGGTTCCTGGCATTGTTGGTAGTTTTGAATTTGATAGCCTGACACCACTGCATGAGGATGAGGTCTGAATGGTGGTCTGTATTGTTCATTCCTGGCTGTTGTCACTTGGTGCCAGGTGGTTTGGGGGATGGAATTTGCATCATGAAGCTTCATGAGGCTGCTTATTTGTTCATCCATAGCAAACCTGCTTTGACAGCTGCAGAAGTCTTACTGTAAGCCATAACTGACTCGGCCACTTTGCTTTTGGTCTCTAGATCACCCAGTGTGTGTGGATCATTCATCATCACCATCTTATTGATGTTTGGATGGAGTCCGTCTATGAGATAATAGTGAGAGTTGAAAGTAAGAGTTGGTTCTCTGTATAGTCTTCAATACTTTCTTCCTCATTATGCACAGGACAAAGTTTGGAAGCACTGACTTTTCTTCGAGTGATATACTTAAGTTTGAAAGCGGCAGATAAATTGAGACGTGTGTAGCTTTGGCTTGCTTCTATTCTTGTCAACTACATCTGTGTTGCCATCCTTCATACACAAAACATAAGAGCAGTTCTCTTTTTCTGGCCATGACATAGTCCAGTAGTCAATCTAATTGAGGCTGGTCAAATCTGTTGAGGTTGGTTGTGGTCATTCTTGTACCTTGCCATGAAATTCTGGCAGTGTCAGCAGGGCAAGTATAGTGGCCATGATCTTCTGTGCTTGTGCTGGATGTGTTGAAGCTGCTCTTGTTCTTTTCTTGTATTTCTAGATGCTCTAACTGTCCTTTTGTAAGTTTGTGTGGTTGTTAGCCTTGTTTGTGATCGTTCCTCTTCTTGTTGGACAGGTCATAAGTATTCAGTATTTCTCAAGCATGAATGACAACGAACAATAGCATGTGTCTTTTAAGATATGTGTTTTCCTTAATTTGTAGGATAATATAATATAATATAATATAATATAATATAATATAATGAATGACACATCTATGTTTCAAGGTATTAATCCAAGCACATATATTCCTGTTTACAAGTTGTAATGCTCTTTCTATCTCTGGACACTTTAGTGCGCTTAGCTCTACGTATAGTTATGTCCCTGTCTATCTGGCTTTTCCCTTAACTAATACAAATATTGACATTTCTCATTGAAGTTGTCGTTATATTTTTTCAAGACATTCTTTTATCTGTTTATAAAATGTATTCAGTTCTGTACACCATAGACCGTAAACTGCTTGACTGTAATCGTCCCTCTTCTTCTTCTTCTTCTTCTTCTTAAGGGTATAATCATGTTCCCAAACACTGGTCAAAATCTTGATTATAGTACACAAGATCCACCAGAAAGCTGGCCCCCATATTTATAACTGGAGAGTGTATTCAATTCGTAAGAAATGCTCTAAGAAGGCATTGCAACCCGGTTCTTTCAGTTTGGGACTTCGTGCTCTGGTGGTCCCGAAACAGGAACAAACAGCCAAGTCTCTCGTGGATCGTCTAGTGGTTCATTGACATTTGCATCAACGGTTATAATAAAGAGGACTATTCAGGTGCTTTACAAACCTACTGTAAACAATCCTGAATATTCGGGAGCGCAGCGACCTCTGACCGTGTACCTTAGACCCGCAAACCGTCTCCCCGTATATAACTTTTCCCCCTAGTTTTATCGCCAATCCTCGTAACATCAAAGTCTATAATCTATCAACCCACATGTCACATCGCTGGACTGTCCCTTAATTGTCCACCTCTATACCTACTTCTTAAGTCTTGATAAACTATTAAGACATATAGAAATGAAAAGAAACACAATTTGTACCTCATTGCCAATGTCAATTGGTCCTATTAATCCCTAACTACATCACCCCCTGTCTACTTTAACGATTCTTCGCTTGTATTCCCCCTCTGACCATGATGACAGACTTTGTCTTTTCTGATATAGACATAACCCCAAGGCTTGTGATACTGTCCGATGTCAGCCAAGTTCGGACAATCAATTAATTACCCAAATCCCTTACTATCTGCGCTCCCTGTCCTCGCATACAATTTTTTTATATTTATAATACACAGTTCATATACATTTCCTAACTCATATAAATTATAATGTACAGAATTATTTTAGTTAACATTTGAATTAACAATAAAACATCCTTATAAACCGAGAGTGTAACTCCCGGTTACAGCATGTTAGTTTATTTAGTTTCATAAATGCTACTCGTAACTTCTATTTACTAACGAGACTCATGTTCATAATATATCATCATAATATATCATCATAATATAGATAATCGAGCTCAGAAATTTTTTTTACGTTTTGCTATTGAAATCCAAACATGTACTGTTGTCTATTTCACCTCTGTTCAAGAATTATGTGAATGAAAGAACGAAATAAAGAAAAAGAATAAAAGAAATAAGTACATGTGTGAATGAATGAAAGAATAAATGATACACCGCGGCCTTCCCTCCCAAAACATTTTAAAGAACGCAAAAGTATCGCGAGAAGACGTGTCAACATCAGCTGTCCTAAAACATCTACCTTGAAATTTTTTGTTTACATTAATAATTAATTCAGATATCTTATTGCATGTGGGGAATGGAATGGACATTAACAAAACGTTAACTGACACTGTCACACTGCCCTCAAAAATAAAGTGTAAAACTCTCACAAAGCGTTCTAAAAACCTTTCCAGTTTTGTCAAATAATAAGATCAAGAAGAAAGAAAGAAGTTATGAAACTATAACCCTCAGGCATCGGTGGCCAACCCTCAGATCAGATAGGCAATATGTCATATTTTTCTCACACCTCAAATACACCCTAACATTTTGTTTTAGATTATGGAACTATCACTATTACTTGTAAACACATTTCACCTGATAGTATATTCCCCTCATAGGAATTAAAGGTGTATGTGAAAGATGTTTTTGAGGAAGTAACTAGGAACACTCAAACAACGGCGTATAGCATTTCAATGGCGAAATGTCATATTTTTCACACACCTCAATCACACCCTAACAATTTTTTAAGTCATAAAACTGTCACTATTAGTTGCAAATACCTTTCGACTAAAGGTATGTTCTCCTAAAAATTAAACGAATGTGTGAAAGAAGTTTTTATCGGCACAATTCGCGGTGAATCGAGAATAGAAGCCAGTGAGCAATAACATAGCGACTTGAGACTTTACTACAAATCTACTGTCCTAATACGGACACTGATACCAATTAGTTGACTTAACCTGAAGTGACAAAATAGTTAACCCATCCTCTACATGTTGGATTTCAGTTGTTACAACACTCAGCGAACTTAATCAGCTGTTGAAAATAAACTTCAGGCTCAATCTTAAATACTACGCTGCCACCATATTGGCTAACGCTGCCACCATATTGGCTAACGACCCGAGACATACGTTCATACGGCTTTTCGACTGCGAAGAGGAACTCACGTACGAGTATGTATGTGCGTTTGTACGTGTGTATCTATTTCCTAAAACCCATCTTTATATTATTTCTTGATAACAGATAGAAATATTCATACGACCGACCTTCCGACACACTTGTCTTTCCGACAACAATCAGTATCTCGAAATAAAGTCTGTTCAAGTCATATTACTATCAGTGTTATCATTTGATTTCAGTCCCCTTAGAATGTCTACGTCGTATGAAAATCTAACTGACCTGCTCTTATTTTAACACGTTTAGTAACTATTACTTAACCCTTTCACGCAACAAATTTTTTGTAATCTTGAAACTGACTTAGCTGACACGACACGAAATGAAATCGCAAAAACATACTGATTCCTTGACTAACTTATTCATGCAATATCAACCCAATGAGTAGTAGTCATGTTGCTAGTTGAGTTACACTCATTCCACTGGAAGTTTGTCAGATTCCAGAAGCTGCAAGATGGCGGTCAGGTTGCATCTGGACAAAGTATTATTAATCCCAGTCGCGGCTCGATGATATATCCCGACTGTAAACCGAGCCAGAATGGTTAAACACGACAGAAACCCTAATACGTTTGCACCACCACCTCTTCCATTAGTCTACAGAACAAGTTTACAAAGTACATGGTGTCAAGTGTCTACTATTTCTGTCAAAGTCCAAGCAAAATATGGCTACGCTGTCAGACAAATGGCGTTCATTAGTGCAAAGGGGCATAACCCTGATCAATTATCCTCATGAATCCCATGCCCCAGGTATACAACACGCACATATAATTATCTGACGAACCTCATACGACTGATGCCATTTGAAGAGGAAAAAGGAAGCTCTTGTGATGCAAGTGTACCCCAGAATGGAGTAATATATATTTTGAGAAGTCTAGACAAGCTCGCAAGACGAGATGACAAAATGATGCTTGTCATGTGAAAGCAGTAATTCCCACTCGTTACAAATAATGCCGATACTGCCACCTCTTACGTTACCTTCCGCTTAAAGCTGCTCAAACACCGTGTAAATGGAACAGATGCTTCTTAAATCCCTGACATCCCAGAACTGTATAATTGCTTTCGGCCAACTCAGCGTTCAAATCACCTGGCCTTTCTGCAGAGATTCTATATATGACTTGGACGACTACCCGAGCAATTCGTCTTCATTTTGCAAACATTACATCGGAACTAAATCAGAAAGTGAACGATCGGGCCTCAAATCCGCAGTGATGCAATTTAAGAGGAACCTATTACACCCAGACCCTCAAATCATTGTCTAAATCTCAGAAAACGGCCTCAAATGTACTGAATTACCAACCTGTACTGGTTTGCTAATAAGAAGGTCAAGAGTAATTTGCATGTGCAAACTTAGTTCATTCGGTCATGAGCCTGTTGCAGGGTCGTGGGTGATGCTTAGAAGAATCTTAGAAATGGAGAGCAGGGCATTAGATCTAAATGAATGAAATAATTGTATTTGTCACTGGCTCCCTGGAGCACCAAGCGGAAGTCCATGAATTGCAAGCGCAGTAGGAATTGCATGTGCGGGAACAAAGTCTATATTGCTCATGATACTCTACAGGGATCATGTCTTTGGGACTGTGGTTTCACGTGTACAAAACACATGTGTGGAACAGTGTTTCCTCCGTAGGTGCTTGGCAGGTGAGCCGACTGGTGTACAGAGTGGGCAATTCTAATGTGCATAGAACTAGAACCGGGAGGTGTACGATGTGCCAAGTACTTCACAAGTCTTTCCGAAAAACATCTAATTATGTTTTGCATATGTATCATTTTAGTCAATGTGTGTTGACCCAGGGTATGTGGATGCCTTATGTTTTGAGAGGAGAGTTCACGTTAATGGTACTTGGAATTCTGGATAATTTCTTTGCGTACGTGTTCGAATTAAAGCTGTTTTAATGAGTATTTCAAACGAAATGCCAGCACGATGAAGGACGAAAGACCGAAGTGATTCTGGCGTCACTACTGCAGAACAGTTTTCAAACACCTGGTGTCATCACTATTTCATAGTGATAAACACTTGTTCAGTCATGGTATCTCGGAGTTAAAGGGCGGGCACCTAATGGATAAAACGTCTGCCCGTCGCACTGAAGATCCGGGTTTGAATCCCCACATGGTTACAACATGTGAAACCCATTTGTGGTGTCACCCACTGTGATATGGCTGGAATAGTGTTGAAAGCGGAGTAAAATAATACTCACTCTCAGAGTGGCAATCACTGGATTGTCTGCTCTGGACTCGATTGTTTTCAGACTGCGTCGAACAGCTGGAATACTGCTGAATGCGGCGTCTCACTTGACAAAATACACAATTATCCAATCGATCCTGTCCTCTGCAGATATTTATGAAAAACGTGTGAATGATTTTGACATCCTTTTTGGTGGAACCTACGCTGATATAGAGAGTGATGATACACCCGGAAACAGGGTTCTTGCATGCCCAGGGGACGCAACTCCTAACAGCCAAATGGGACTCGGACGTTACTTAAGACCTTATTCATATCACAGATGAAGCCATCGATTCACATCTCCGTAAGATGTTTGCTTTGAACATCAAATACATCTTACCCTAGCTACGTCGATCCGATTCGTATATTAATAGATTAAACAATACTTCAAAGGAAACTGGCGTGAAAGTGAAAATGGCTTTCGATGTAAAACGTCATGGAAAGATGACTGTAGGTGTTCGTCTTTCATGTACACTGTTAATGATGACAGCCGGGTTCGGAGGTATTGATCAGTGTTAGACAATGCTACTACCTTGGTCACAACCCCGGGTGTGAAGAAGAGTAAAGACGGAAAGAAGCGTCTTCTGAAATCGATGACGATATACACATCAGCGTGGACAGGTGTAAGAGGCTTTCAGGCTGGGAGTTTGACCATTACCAGCGTGTCTCTTGTGCCAGATGAGAGTCATTAGTTCGCCAGGAAATTAGCAATCATATATATCCATGCGGGTGGTGCTCCCTGTGAATTCGTTAATGCCAGTTGTATCGCAGGTGACGCAATTACATGAATTTTATGTGAAACATACTAAAAAATAATAAATTATTCTACCTGAGGAGTGAATAATATGCAGTTACAATGTAATGATGGCTTAAGCGTGACATTGGTTATTGTTATTAGTGACGATAATTGCTCCCTTGTCTTCTTTCTGGTGTCAGCAAAAACAACAACACAAAACATTTGCCAGTATCTTTAGATTATGCGAGTGTGTTGGTTGGAGCGTTGGTTACAAGATTAGTTACGTGATATTCATGGGGTAAAGCAGGTCTTTAACTCTGGTGAAAAACAGACATGGCGCTGATGGACATGCCTTAAAATATCAGAAAACCACAAAGGGTGAGTGAGTGAGTCAGTCAGTTAATATTTTAAATCGCATCGGCAATATCACAGCCAAATAGCGATGAAAACAAGGTCATCAATGTAAAAGATCAGCCGACAAAGGACAGTAAATCTAACTAGATTATCACAGATAAATATTTAAAAGTAGTAATGAAATCTAAAAGAAAGTTAACTATAAAGGACGAAACAATATCACAAAAGGCAACAGATCGCCAACAACTGAAGTTAGATCACCATACTGGGGACCATGGGGAATTAAAGTGCCTTTGCTACCTGTATGCACCCTAGCTGGATTTACATCAGAAAACCAAGCAAACAAACAATAACCATTTGATTTTCCGAAGAATGGGACAGGGGTTAGGGTAAGTGGTTCTGAGATCAGCATTTTGTTTCATGTTTGGGAGTTCATGTATTGTTTAAGACATAAAAAGGACCACAGAACTGATTCCTTTTAATAAACCTGAATAAAAAGTAAAAATGCTTTCTTTACACTTTAATAAAGTCTGCAGGAAAGGGCACATTATCCTTATGGCTTTCATCTGATCATGTATCTGAAACATACGTATGTTTTCCTCAAAACAAGATGAGGTTTGCGTTTGAAAAAGTTATCAAACGGAGGACCAGAAGAAACCATACCTCTCAACTGACGTTCCTGTTTCATTTGAAAACATCAAAAGCATGACTCGTACTGATGCTTAGCCATTACTCAAAGAATGCTTTGGATTAATATTTTAAAACACGATTGCATTTTGCAATCTTTTAACATAAATAGACCTTTTCTTGGTATTCTGTTGATGGATATCTAGAACACATTTTTATATTTTATATTTTACATGTTGGAAACTATCATACTGAGCCCTTCTTGAAACAAATGTATAACCTTTAAACATGGTCATATGGATTCAGTCCTTTCATTAGTCTTCATTGAACCAATATAATTATGTACAAACCCACCCGGCGACAGATTATTATTTCATGAACGAATCATAATGAAATTTTTAAAAAGTTTACTTTTAAATTTATAAAACCCGGTGGACCTTCTTACGCCTGACTGTTTTTCACTAAAGTAATATATAAGAATACGCTTGGGATTTTACATCTAAAGCATCAATATGTGAATCTTTGGGATTAAAGGAGCCTCCCACTGCAGTTTAAATTAGGCAGTGTCAAATGCAGGAGAATATTAGCTTCAAAGTTTCTGTACATAGAACCGGCAAGTCGTAATCTAAAATCCATGTTGGCTTGTCAGAAGCAGCGACTGACTAAAGTGCTTAGGTACTTATTTCTTCACCAAGATTTTCTGAATAGATCTAAATGCCGCTAAAGACATCATACTTATTTCATATTCTGCATATTATTTTCCGGTAATAGCCCTGCTATTAAGGAAGGCGAATGTTTGTAACATGTGGCCTTGAAAGAGGCGTTGCATAATATGTATACTCACAATTATTCCGCTCAGATATTTCTAACTCGAGGTTGTGATCTTTTTAGCTTGTAAATGAGATCCATTTGTGGTACATCGAACTGTTTTCCTAAATTTCATGATGATATTTAATGTACGTAATGTATTTGGACAACTTTATTAATGGTCACATGCAATAAAAAAATCTAAATTTTTAAATTAATTAAACCTAATTAAATAACACAATTATCACGTATTTATGACATCTTATATACATGCTGCTTGTTAAAAAACAAATAAACAAAATTATAAGCTTACAATCGCTTTTCCAAAGTGCAATGTTTTGTATTTGGGCTTACTTCACTGAAACCGAAGCCCACGGGAGACCGAACCCAGTCAAAGCGAGTAGGAGTGCACTCAAGTGTAACGACGACTTCCGATTGGCTGTTTCATTTGCTGATACGCTGAGGGCTCATTGTGTGTACAGAAAGATGATCTGTTTGATGGGCATTTTATAAGTATGGCTAGTCACAAGAAAGTAAGATTCTTTATGGATAAGAACTTCTTTTATTGTACTTGATGCGTCGTTTCAGTATAGATTCATATACCGTTGTCAAACCAAATCATATACACTAGAAGAAGTTGTTTTCCATCGAGAATGTATGTAGAGATGTTGGGTTTTGTAAATACACGTTCACTGAATCTGAGTTCGATCAAATCAAAAACCATCTCAGTAGAGATGGTGAACTACTGCGTGGCTGGAAACCGTCATTCGTCCAAGAACAAAGTAGGACTTGAAACTGACAAGAGTTTGCACCAGTTTCCGTCAAATCCATTCATCCGAAAAAATGGATGTAGTTTGTTTGCAAACCCTCAGACATAAAAACTTGTCATGTGTACAAGTATCAGCTGAGGCTGCTTACTACAATCAACAAGCTTTTTCATGTAACGAGTAGATCATTTACTTGTTTGTGTACACAACCAAGATTAGACTACTGCTCACGACCTCATACTCCGAGCTTGCATACTGTTTCACTGCTTTTACAAATTTACAATTTTTTACATTTTGTTTAACATTAAATACATGTACAGTACTACTAAAACAAGTATTGATGAATACTTTTGCGGTGTATTCTTTTTATAAAATGACCCGTGAAGGTCCGGGGGTTAGAACAGGCCTTCAGCAACCCATGCTTGCTGTAAAAGGCGACTATGCTTGTCGTAAGAGGCGACTTACGGGTTCAGGTGGTCAGGTTCGCTGACTTGGTTGACACGTGTCATCGGTTCCCAATTGCGCAGATCGATGCTCATGTTGTTGATCACTGGATTGTCTGGTCCAGACTCGATTATTTACAGACCGCCGATATACAGGTGGAATACTGCTGGGTGCGGCGTAAAACTAATCTCACTCACTCTTTTTTATAAAACTGTCGTACTGATGATACCTGATAAAATTTTAATGAAAAAATCGAATCTGTTTCAGTAACATAATCGTCCAGAGAATGTCTCCATTATTTTCTGAGCATATGACAATTTAACACAATACACGTATTATCAAAGAATTGATTCCAGCGATGAGGTTTCTCACTTGCAACGAAAATCTCATTGAACAAAACTAGATGTCCGATTCAGTTTAGGACAATGGTTTGGTAAATAAACCTCCTGTGTTGTAATATCGCCAGTAATACGTAAGGAGGCAGACAGAAAGCTAGAAGCGTGTGTTTGATTATAGAGGGGAACAGACATTCTGGCGCTATGAACACATTTGGGCATTGCGTGAGTCCAAATGACAATAGGTTCTCGGTTCTCTAGATGGTAGTAGTCAGACCTACTGGTTTGAAAGCAGGTAGCATGAGGGTGATGGAGCAGAATGTCTGACTATGTTCTTCCTGTGAAGTCGACAAATGATCCTTGTTACTTGTTATCAACAAATCTACAATAATGACAGAAAGACAAGACTTTTTTTCCATAACAGAGGTTGTATGAAGCTTACCTTCACGCACATGTCCCAGTCTAGGCCTATTTTGGAATTTGGGGCACAG
Source organism: Haliotis asinina (assembly GCF_037392515.1). Lineage (NCBI taxonomy): Eukaryota > Metazoa > Mollusca > Gastropoda > Lepetellida > Haliotidae > Haliotis > Haliotis asinina. The sequence goes on along the minus strand of NC_090294.1, from coordinate 20,152,563 downwards.
AAGCAGTCACATGAGCTTATTATGACGGTTTAACTGCTGCAATATCACTGCCCGCATATTGCATATACTGGACTGTGTTTGTGTTTGCAAGGTCACTCTGTTCCGTACTTACACTGTAGTCCGTTTGTAGTGACTTGTATTGTGTAGTTTCCACGTTTACAATATAATTGTTCAGCACTGAACATTTCTGTGTTGTATTTTTGGGGGGCTCTCCCAACTTCATTCTCTTACATACATATGTCGAGTTATCCGAGAAGAGAGTGAGTCACAAACATTACATATATTGAAATTTCTTAGTTGCGTATATTTTAACATTTCTTAGTTGTAAATGTTTGTGAAATCGACTTGCACTTGAATGTAACGTCCGTTATTCTATAAGGTAAAAATGTATTTCAATGTTCTGTATTAAAAAAGCTTCATTTACAAAATTCAGTACACGGCTGCATGCTTCAAACGAAGTTCCAACCTCCAGTTGATATATAAATCAGACGACACCAGCTACCCGTACAGTACCTTTTCAGCAACCTGTACAGTTGTTGTTTTTTGTGAATATCTCAGTCTGTATTTATCGACAGAAGCTAAGATGTTGACATAGTGGTTACATTACCTCATTCAGCCTAAAACACACAATACGTCACATGATTTCAATTGATAATGGTGTAAATACGTCGAAAGCGGTCGATTTCTCGGCTTTTCCTATCCGTGCCGACAGACTAGTCAAGAAATGTTTCAGTTGCTAATAAAATATAATGTGTCATGACCAAAGGACATAGGGAGTATAATCCACGACCATTCAGCTTATGAGACAAGTTTCGTAAACATTTACTACTTGGAAACATCAAAATATATAATGTTTGGGACTCTCTCTCTTCTCGGGTCGACTGTCTGTCGGGAAAATGGCAGTTGATGACTGCCATGTTCCGGTTGAGCATAGACAGAGTCTACCCCCGGTGGTAATGTCTGATTCTCAATCATCCATCATTAATAGCGACATTTCATGTTTATTGCTATTCATGTAACGGAATTATCCGTGAATTGTCTCTGCGTACTGCATTTATGTGATATATCCTTTGCTGTAAACAAATGTATAGTTGTGACTAAGACCACACTTCCTGTTCGCATTAGTCGTGCCATGTTATGCAAATCGTGGATCAGGAATCGCTAATTCATATGAATTATGATCCTTGGACCGTAAGACAATACCAGTGAACTTTGATTTCAACAAAGGGGTGTAAATCGAGGATCTGTATCACTTCAGTGTGTACCCTTGGAAATCCGGCCAGAATTATTCTTAAGCAATCCATGCTTGTAGTACTTGTTGTAACTGGTAACTAACGAGTGGTCAGGCTCGCTAACGTGGCTAATACATGTCATTTTATCCGGTTTGTCGGATATATGTTTCTGGTTGCAGTCACTGGATTATCTGGACCAGACTCTATGTTCCAGCTATATGACAGTTGTCTGTAAATATTCGAGCTTGGACCAGACAATCAACTGATCAACAACATCTACGCAGTTGCGATACGATAACTTGTGTCAACGAAAGTCGGCGAGTTTGGGTTACAAGAGATCAGTTCTGCCCCAAGTCGTCATGAGAATCAACAGATGTATGGTGCTGAAGTACATAATACAGCCTTCAGAATGAACCTTCGTATAAGACCCGTGAAGGTTTGGGGCCTTCAGCAACCCATGCTTGCCATGAAAATGTAATTTCTTTCGTTTGAAGGATGAATAAGAAGGAAATTTATTTCTCCTAGTGGTGTGGAGCTTTGTGAGTAGAGTAGTCTGCACCAGTAGGTGGCGCTAGACAGGGGTATTTAAAGGGATTAAGATCTGAATTGTTCATCCTCGCTCTAGTGCAAGCACGGCCAACAGGTCATATTATCATGGACACGGACGACAAACTTGATGCCATACTTCAGCAGCTAGAATCAAACAAAGCACAATTCGAACTATCGCTTAATGACCGCATTGGAGCTTTGAGAGAAGAATTTCAGCAGACTACCAAAGAGGTGAAGAAATTGCGTGCTGAAAATGACTATGCTGGAAGTCGAGAGGGCAATAAAATCCAACATAATTTCAATGAAGAGACATTAGATTCACTAAATCAAATTCTGGTAGCTATTCAAAATCAACGATTCGAGGACTGTGAAACGTTGGTAACGTCACGTTGAATCACAAGGCTTCAAAAACGCAATAAACTGATAAAATTAGCAGACACGGCTGGGGGAGGCTGGGAGACAGTTCGTAACTATGCTTCCAACGAACTGGCGGATGATTCCGATGATGATCGGAAAATTGCGAGGACCGATAGCAAGGCGGTGCGTAAATTACGCCAGAAACGTCAAACACCCTACGGAAGTAGGCCAGCTAGGCGATCGGCAACTTATATCCGTCCCTTGCAAGCTGCTGTTTTACCTGCTTCTGTTCAGCATATTCAACCAATCACCAATCAGCTTTTTTCGGCCAAAGGTCAGAAGACAGGAGCGTGTTTCACATGCGGTGACTTCAGTCACTTCAGGAGAGACTGTCCACAAAATATGTCAACCCAGAGAGTGTCGACGTTTGCAGCTGGAGAATCAACACAAGGGAATCAATAGTTCTCAAGACTTGTCAGTTGAGTGTAATCATGATGATGTTGTTGATGATGATTTGTGTTTCTCCAAGACTCTAACAGATGATTATTATGAGTATGAACAGGGTACATCTGAAATTATCGTTAGAGGGCGCCTTAAAAACAGTTTGCAATTTTAGATAGACATTGGTTCTTCACAATTTGTTGTAGATTTGAATGCTAATGGTTACAAAATCCCATTCTGCTTTCAGCCACCTCCAATGTTTGTAAAAAAAACAAACAATTTTTTTTGTGTTTAAAAGCTGATTGAAACTCAAGCGATTGATGAGAAGAAAAGCCTTATTTGGGAGTTTGATACCCCTCCCACTGTTGTCAGCCCATTGTCTGTTTCAGTCCGGTCTTCTGGGAAGAAGAGATTGATCCTTGATCTTCAAAGAATTAACTGCTATGTGTACAAACAGAGCGTAAAATACGAGGACTGGCATACAGCTTTGAATTACATCAGAAATAATGACTAGCTTATAAACTTTGATATCCATTCTGCTTATCACCACATAGATATTTTCTACCCTCATACAGATTATCTCGGATTCTCATGGTTTGATCAAACAGGAGTCGTTCACTACTACAAATTCCTTGTTCTTCCATCTGGGTTAACATCGGCTCCATATGTGTTCACCAAAGTTACAAGACAGTTGGTTAAGAAATGGAGGTATGAGGGGTACAGAATAGTAACTTTCTTAGATGATGGTATTCTTTCAGGTTCTACTCAGGACGAAGCTCAAATGTCAGGTGCACCTGTTAAACAGGACTTACTTAGATCAGGTTTTGTTCCCAAATTTGAAAAGACTCTTTGGTTGCCGTCTCAGTCAGCTGAGTGGTTAGGTATTAGGATTGATACAGTAGCCATAACCATGAGTGTTCCAGACAGTAAAAGGGATAAGGTATTGAAGGACAGTACAGTGTTATTGCAATCTAAGCATATGCGTTTTCCTGTTAAATACATAGCTTCTGTTGTTGGTAAGCTAATATCTGTGAAACTTGTGATGGGTCCCGTTTCCCAGCTGATGACAAGATCTTTGAGTATTGACGTGGTTGCAGCCCCTTCATGGCAAAGCTCTATTGAGTTGTCAGATTCGAGCATCAAACAGTTGAAGTTTTGGTCAGTCTGCATAAATAAGTATTGTTCCAGATATCTAGTTCAGAGAACAGTAGCGAGGACACTTGTATATTCAGATGCCTGCGATACTGGATTCGGTGGTTACTGTGTGGATCTGGATAATGTCCCTTCACATGAACAGTGGTCAAGGGATGAAGCATTGTGTAGCTCGACGTGGCGGGAGAAGAAAGGAGTGCTTATGGTTTTGCAAAGCTTTGTGACTAGTCTATCACACCAAAGCATTAAGTGGTTTACAGACAACAGAAATGTTGCTACGATTATTGAGAAAGGTAGCATGAACGTTCACTTACAGTCCCTAGCTTTGGAAATATATGACTTATGTGTTAAGAATGGGATTGACCTACTGTTACAGTGGATCCCTCGTTACGAGAACCAGAAAGCAGATTATTTAAGTCGGATGGTTGACTATGACGATTGGGGCATTGCAAAAAACATCTTTGACAATGTAAACGCCAAGTGGGATCCTCATGAAGTTGACTGGTATTGTAATATTGGTATTGCAAACCTAACTAGAGGTATTTAATTCTCGTTATAGCAATCCCGGTTGTGCTGTTGTCGACTGATTCACTGTGAACTGGAAAGGAACAATGAACTGGATTGCGCCCCCTGTATGTCTGATTCCACAGACGATCAAGCATTTGGTACAATGTGGTGCGATTGGAAGGCTTGTTGTCCCTGAGTGGCATTCTGCTTGCTTCTGGCCTTTATTAAGTTCAAATGCAATGTTTATCCCACGAGTTAAAGGTTGTATATATTTGCCTACTTCCAGAGAGTCTTATACGGCAAGTAGAATTCCAGGAGGAATGTTTGAAGAAACTTATTTGCACTTTAACATGCTTGCTCTTCTTGTTGATTTTCGCTGATTGAGGTTTTCATTGTTACAGATGTGTTCCTGTGTACATATAAGAAAAAACTTGATCAACTTCCTGTGTCCGTACGCCAGTTGGCTAGCAGTCTGCAAGATTTATTGTCGGAGTCGAGTCCACTGTGAGGAAATATATGTACGGATTTGCTGCTTGGCAGAGGTGGGCAAAAATTAATAATATGCCTGACGTGTTATCTATTTCGCCCCTACATTGTGCCATTTATCTTTTATCTGTTGTCCAACAGAGTGATTCAGTGTCGCCTGTCGTTTCAGGCTTCTATAGTATAAGGCATGCACATTGCAGTGTAGGAGTTGAGAGTCCGACTGAAAATAGTCTTGTAAAAATGTGTTGGAAGCAGCTAAACGGAAACTAGCAAAGCCAGTGGTTAAGAAGGAGCCAGTTACTGTTGCTATTCTTGAGAAGTTGTATGATTCAAGAATTGTAAATGCATCCTTGTCTGATTTGAGAATACTAGCTATGTGTTTGTTGGCTTATGCCAGAATTTTAAGATCGCCTGATTTGATTAAAATTTCTCGTTTTGATTTAATTTTTTTATACATATTTACTCATATGTCTGTTTTCATTTAAAAGTCTAAAACAGATATATACAGAGACGGAGCTTGGTTTATTATAAGCAGAACTCAATCAAAACTGTGTCCGGTGGATTGCTCGGAAGGCTATCTAAACTTGCGTGCATTCCACCAGATTCTGATCAGTATGTTTTCAGAGGTCTCAGCAAATGTGCATCTGGACATGTGTTAAGAAAAGACAACAATCCTCTATCTTAAACAAGGTTAAGGGAACTATTCTTGGATGCATGGTCTCCATTCGTTGAAAATAGGAACAGTTACGGTCTGCATAGTCTACGTAGTGGTGGCGCTACGGCTGCAGCAAACAATGGGATAACAGACCGTATGTTTAAGAGACACGGAAGATGGAAAAATGAGAATGCTAAGGGCGGTTATATTACAGATAGTATTGATAACAGAATGGAAGTTTCTCTTTCTCTTGGACTTTGACTTTCTTTGTAATTCTCGGCCGTGCAACGCACAGCGTGTCCCACTGTCAAATGTGTTGTTATGTTGCGTAACGGTTGGGTATAGGAAAAATGTAATTTCTTTCGTTTGAAGGATGAATAAGAAGGAAATTTATTTCTCCTAGTGGTGTGGGGCTTTGTGAGTAGAGTAGTCTGCGCCAGTAGGTGGCGCTGGACAGGGGTATTTAAGGGGATTAACATTTGAATTGTTCATTCTCGCTCAAGTGCAAGCACGGCCAACACGTCATATTCTTGTGTAAACTATGTAGTATTTCAGTATTTAACATTGTTGTGTATGTTTCAGATTATAAACTGCTGTGTGTGCAATCATTCTATAATGTATATTGTCTGGGCTGAGAGCCGTTATAATACTAATATAAACTGCCGTGTGTGCAGTCATTCTGTGATGTATATCGTCTGGGCTGAAGAGCCGTTATAATACTAATGTAAACTGCTGTGTGCAGTCATTCTGTGATGTATATCGTCTGGGCTGAAGAGCCGTTATAATACTAATATAAACTGCTGTGTGTGCAGTCAATCTATGATGTATACCGTCTGGGCTGAAGAGCCGTTATAATACTAATATAAACTGCTGTGTGTGCAGTCATTGTATGATGTATATCGTCTGGGCTGAAGAGCCGTTACAATACTAATGTAAACTGCTGTGTGCAGTCATTCTGTGATGTATATCGTCTGGGCTGAAGAGCCGTTATAATACTAATATAAACTGCTGTGTGTGCAGTCATTCTATGATGTATATCGTCTGTGCTGAAGAGCCGTTACAATACTAATGTAAACTGCTGTGTGTGCAGTCATTCTATGATGTATATCGTCTGGGCTGAAGAGCCGTTACAATACTAATGTAAACTGCTGTGTGCAGTCATTCTGTGATGTATATCGTCTGGGCTGAAGAGCCGTTATCATACTAATATAAACTGCTGTGTGTGCAGTCATTGTATGATGTATATCGTCTGGGCTGAAGAGCTGTTATAATACCGATGTAAACTGCTGTGTGTGCAGTCATTGTATGATGTATACCGTCTGGGCTGAAGAGCCGTTATAATACTAATATAAACTGCTGTGTGTGCAGTCATTGTATGATGTATACCGTCTGGGCTGAAGAGCCGTTATAATACTAATATAAACTGCTGTATGTGCAGTCATTCGATGATGTATATCGTCTGGGCTGAAGAGCCGTTATAATACTAATATAAACTGCTGTGTGTGCAGTCATTCTATGATGTATATCGTCTGGGCTGAAAAGCCGTTATAATACTAATACAAACTGCTGTGTGTGCAGTCATTCTGTGATGTATATCGTCTGGGCTGAAGAGCCGTTACAATACTAATATAAACTGCTGTGTGTGCAGTCATTCGATGATGTATATCGTCTGGGCTGAAGAGCCGTTATCATACTAATATAAACTGCCGTGTGTGCAGTCATTCTATGATGTATATCGTCTGGACTGAAGAGCCGTTACAATACTAATGTAAACTGCTGTGTGTGCAGTCGGTATATATTGTTTGGACTGGAAACTGTTAAATAGGGAGGTTGTATGTTTATATTGCCTATCCACGCATGTTGTTGTCAGTAGAAACACTTGTTGTGGGTTTTTAGTGATGTGATTAAGTGATGCAGCTTTTTAAATATACTTGTTTAGTACACTATGTTAGTTACTTGTGTACTGTGCATAAGACATTGATGTGTAGAATGTGTTCATTAGATCACATGTATAGTGTAAACCATTCGGTAGTTGCTGTTTGCATTCGTTGAGGGAACACAGTTCCAGAGGATTTTCTCCAAGAGAGTTGTTTTCCTCTGGTTTTATTTGGCGGGCAGAAGCAAAATATTGTGATCAGACATATGTAAGGAATATATGATGCAGTTGTGTGAATATATTCTCGGCCGTGCGACGCACAGCGTGTCCCACTGTCAAATGTGTTGTTATGTTGCGTAACGGTTGGGTATAGGAGAAGGCGACTACACTTGTCGCAAGAGGCGACTAACGGGATCAGGTGGTCAGGCTCGCTGACTTGGATGACACATGTCATCGGTTCCCAATTGCGGAAATTCATGTTCTTACTGTTGATCACTGGTTTGTCTGCTCCAGACTCAATTATTTACTGACCGCCACCATATTGCTGGAATATTGCAGAATGCAGCGTAAAACTAAACTCACTCACTCCCAATTGCGGAGATCACTGGTTTGTCTGCTCCAGACTCAATTATTTACTGACCGCCACCGTATTGCTGTAATATTGCAGAATGCGGCGTCAAACTAAACTCATTCACTCACTGATTCCAGTCTTCTCCAAATGTCTACATGGTATTAAAACCTAACTGACCCTCTCAAATCTGAACACGTTTGTTAAATTTTAGTTGACCTGTTATCGTAATTTTGAAATTGACCTTGTTTACATAACATGAAATGAAATTCTTATTTCCTGAATAACTTACCCATGTAATAACAACCCAATAAGTAATAATCATTTAAACGTTTTCTGAGTTTCGGTGCTTCTTAGCAACTTTGAAATGAGCCGGAATTATATGGTTAAACCCTAAACGAACCCTAATAGGTTTACGCCACCACCTCTTCCATTAGTCTACAGAACAAGTTTACGAAGTACATGGTGTCAAGTATCTACTATTTCTGTCAAAGCCCAAGCAAAATATGGCTACGCTGTCAGACAAATGGCGGTCATTAGTGCAAAGGGAGATAACCCTGATCAATTATCCTCATAAATCACACACATAATCTTCTGACGAACCTCATAAGGCCGATGCCATTTGAAGAGGAAAAGAAGAAGCTCTTGTAATCCTTGTGTAGCCCCAAACGAAATGGTATATATTTTGGGAGGTCTAGACACGCTCGCAAGACGAGATGACAAAATAATGCTTGCCCTGTGAAAGCAGTAATTCCTACTCGTTACAAATAATGCCGATATTGCCACCTCTTACGTTACCTTCCGCTTAAAGCTGCTCAAACACCGTGTAAATGGATAAGATATTTACTTAAATCCTTGACATCTCAGAACCTTAGAAATACCTTCAGCCAACACAGCGTTTAAATCACCCTTCCTGCCTGTAGAGATTTTGCATATGACTTGGACGACTGCCCGAGCAATTCGTCTTCATTTGGAAAGATTACTTGGGAACGAAATCGAAAAGTCCACGATCGCGCCTCGAATCCGTAATGATGCAATTTAAGAGGAACCTATTACTCCCAGATCCTGAAATTATTGTCCAAGGCTCAGAATGAGAGCTCAAATGTACTGAATTACCAACCTGTACTGGTTTCCTAATAAGAAGGTCAAGAGTAATTTGCATGTGAAATTAAACCATTTGGCCATGAGCCTGTTGCAGGGACCCTGGGTGATGCGTAGAAGAACCTTTGATATGGAGAAGCATGCGATCTACATGAATGAAGTCATTGCATTTGTCGCAGGTTCCCTGAAAGACCAAGCCAAAGTCCATGAACTGCCAGAGCAGTAAGATTTGCATGCGCGGGCAGAAAGTCTATACTTTTACTGGTGATGTTTTGAACGCATACAGATCTCATTGTGAAATATGATGAGAGAACCGATGAACTAACTACTTCATAAGTCTCTCCGAAACACGTCTAATAGTGTTTTGTATATTTATCATTTCAGACAGTGTTTTGTCAACTGATGTATGTATATGCAGTGTGGTATGTCTATCACGATGACGTTAATGGAATTTGGATTTCTCGTAAATTTCCTTAAGGAATGAGTTTGGTTAATTCATTTTTAATAAATGTTGAGTTTTGATGTCAGCTTGATGCAGGCTGAAGTGATTCCAGCATCGCATTTATACAGTCGCTTTCAACTACATGGTATCATTCCTGTTTGATAGTGATACACACATGCTCAGTCATCATATCCCAGAGAGTCAGTTTCAGGTTTGTCTGGCCCAGACTCGACTGCGTACAGACCGCGTCGTACATTTGTACAGAAAGGGCTCGTATGACACAGTCACATTTGTGCAATCAACACTGCTTTCAGCTGGGATTTATGACAAAAGTGGAATGGACTTTGCAGTTTCAGTTTTGGTAAAGCTTACAGTAGTATAGAGATGATACACACGGATACAGGTTTCTTGCACGGCAAGGGGATGTAACTCCATAGAACCCGGGATGTTATTTAAGAGCTGATTCATATCCCAAAGGAAGCTCTCGATCTGTATCACCGCAAGATGTTTACTTTGAAGGTTCGTCGAAAAGATCCGTCTTTACATAGATTAAACGCTGCTTCTTTAAACATAAGGAAACTGCTTTCAGAAGAAACGACAGCAGCCCCTGTATACCTACACATTAAAAGTGAGGATTACTTTCTGTATAAAATGTTATGGTGAACTGACTCTAGCTGCTGGTCTTTCAAGAACACTGTCAATAATGACTTCAAAGCCAGATCGGAGGTATTGATCACGGTTTGTTCATAACGGGCATCGATAGACAATGCTGCTACCTATAATACAACGCCTTATGTGCAGAAAGAATAAAGGCTGTGAGAAGTGTCTCCTGAGATCGATAGCAAGGTAGACATCAGCTTCCTCATGTGTGGATCGCTTCTGGTCTTGGAGCTTAGGCATTACCAGTGTGTCTCTTGTACCAGATGAAAGAGATTAGTTCGCCAGGAAATTAGTAGTCCTGTCATTGTGGGTTTGTGCTATCTGTCAACTTGTTAATGCCAGCTGTTCCTGCAGTTGGCGCGATTACGTGTATATGAAATAAGTTCTACCTGTTGAGAGAACGATGTGCAGTGCGATGTAATGATGGTGTCGACATGCGGTGATAATTGCTACCTTGTCTTCCATTTGGGTGTGTTTGCATGGTTGTTGTAATGGTGGACATATGATTGAGTGCAAACAGGTACCGAGCAAGCAGAGAGCACATTATTCCTATGTCTTTCTTCTGATCACTCGTATGAAAGACATAGGTATGTTTTCCCAACAAACGATGCGGTTTGCGTTTGCAAACATATCGATTGTGGAACAAAACCATACCTCTGAGTTGATTTTTTATATGTTTGATTTTCATTTTAAAAAACAACAACCAAAAACAAGAAAAAAACTCTTCTTCACTGAACAGATATACTGCTAACAAAAAGTGTGGGAACACCCTAAAATTTGATAGTCACATAGAAACCTGTGAGGTCAGACCGCAGCGCAGCGAAGCGCAGACCATAGAGCGCCCAGGACAGCCGCATTGCCATTGCATGGTCACAGGATGATGAATCCACAAATAGTGTTCAGGTGTCGCCCTCTTCCATTCACCAACTGAAAGACAGGTTCCAAGCCACAGGTAAAGTACAGGATAGACATCGCCCTGGAAGACCCAGACAAACATCAAGGGCAAATTACCTATATGTTCTGATCCGGGCCCTCTGGAACCGATTCATAACAACCAGTGCCTTAGTACTAACAGTACCCCACCTTGCATGGGTACTGTGTCTTACGCATGCACTAGGCTGTTGTGTTTGGGCGTTGGTCTTTCGCTATTTCTGTTTTATTTTTTGTTTCATTTCACTCAAACTGAATGAATACTGAATCAGTTGCTTCATTGCTTGTACCAGCATGCTGTATAGAGTGTCCGTTAAGCACGTTCAAAGTTGCATTTACCTTAGACTATACATGACCTCACAATGTTTACGTTTATATATGACTATGAAATTTTAGGGTGTTCTCATACCCTGTTATTGTTGTATAAAATTGTGCACGAGCTTACCCAGCCACAGAGTACTTTTACCAAAAGTCTCTGGAATGTGTAATCGTTAAAGTTATAATCAAATTTAAATTTAAAAGATTCACATGACCCTCATTTTTTCATAAAAGTGAACCATAAAGTTATACGTTTGGGATTATACATCTGTAGCACCAGTATGTGTGTGATTTGGTTGAAACTAACGTTCAGCTATAGTTCAATAGGCGATGTCGTATGCATCACAATATTATCTTAGAAGCAAGTGGACAGAAATTGGGCAAGTAATTTTCGGTAAGTAGAACCGTCGAGTCGTAATCTAAAATCCATATTGGCTTGTCAGATTTAGCGACCGACTAAAGTGCTTGGGCACTTATTTCTTATTCCTCATGTTATTTTCGGGTAATAGCCCTGTCATTAAGGGAGGTGAATATTTGTAACATGTGACCTTGAAAGAGGAGTGGGAAGATCATAAGTATGTAGTATACTCACAATTATTCTGCTTGTGTTAGGTATACTGCTTTCGGGTTCGTATGACAATATCATTACGGTTGATCGATTATATTTTAGTATGAATTGTCAAATAGTTCTAAATCGAAGTCGTGATCCTTCCAACTTGTAAATGAGATCGATTTGTGTCATATCGAGCTGTTTTTTCATGATGATATGTACTGAGAAAAACATTTTGAGAATATTATTATTTGAATTATGTCAAAACTCTTCTTAACAAAGGTCTCATTGTTGATAGTATAGTAGCGTCCTTTCAACCAGTATTTAATACAATGAGTATGATATTTAACATGTAATGGATGACTAACCACATTCTGCAACAATATATCTGGGAATAATGTTACAGTATTAACATTCAGAATACACCTATAAATGGGCTACTGTGTTGTGTTTCAGTCGCAATGAAATTGCCATTGTGGAAAAAATCTAATATCTGATGTATTTTATAGCAATGATTTAGTAAATAAATGTTCCCTGTTTGAGATAGCGTGTTGTAATATCGTCAGTGATATATTGAATCAAACAGAAACGTAGAAGCGTATCTTAGCTTATGGAGGGGAACAGACATGCTGGCGCAGTCAGCACCTATGGGCATTGCGGTAGTCCAATGGCAACGGGTTCTCGGTTCTCTCCCTGGTAATCAGACTGACTGGTTTGAAAGCTGGTAGCGTGAGAGTAATGGACCAGGGTTTCTGATTTTTTCCTTCCTGTGAAGGCGCCGAATGATTCTTTCTTCATTTGATTAAATGTTTTATATATATATATATATATATTTGAAAATCAATCTGACAAGACGCCGCGGACGGGCAGGTTGCTCTGACTTAAAGGTCACATGCAACGTAAAACACAACTTTGCAGATTCTGGTACCTTTCGGTTTGCACTTACTGAAACAAATCATAAAAAGTGCAAATTCAACTTATAAAGTTGAAAAAAAACCACGATGAAAAAAAAAGCCCGTGATATCGGAGTTCAAACGTTTCACTAAATTCTGGTTTCAACAGCTGTGCTGCGCTGCGTCCATAACGCATGCGCAGTGAATAGGTGAATAGGTTCGCGGACCTTGAAACAGGTAAGCAGTCTCTGTCACAGAGAAAGTTCAGTGTCTGGTTTATTCACACCTATATGTCTGCCTGTCTGCTAAAGATAACATGCAATACACAGCTTCAATCATTGACCACGTGCAATTTGAACTTAACACCTATCAGACTATACGACATAAAGAAAATAAGTTGATTTATGACTCGTGCACCCGAGTCCCGTGTTTGCCACATAATGTAATTAGGCACGTGTGGTACACATGACAAGTTTTTATGTCTGTGGCTTGCAAACAAACTACATTCATTTTTTATCGGATGACTGGATCTGACGGAAACTGCTGCAAACTCTTGTCAGTTTCAAGGCCTGCTTTGTACTTGGACGAATGACTGATTCCAGCCACTCAGAAGTTTACCATCTCTACTGAGTTCTTGATTTTTGGATCGAGCGCAAATTCAGAGAACATGTATTTACAAAACCCAACATCTCTATATGCATTCTTCATGGATAACGACTTCTTTTAGTGTATATGATTTTGTTTGACAACAGTATATGAATCCATACTGAAACGACGCATCAAGTACACAAAAAGAAGTTGTTATCCATGAAGAATCTTACTTTCTTGTGACTCGCTATACTTCTAAAATGCCCATCAAACAGATCATCTTTCTGTACACACAATGAACCCCCAGCATATCAGCAAATGAAACAGCCGATCGGAAGCCGTCGTTTCACTTGAGTGCATATCCACCCGCTATGACTGGGTTCGGTCTCCCGAGGGCTTCGTTTCGGGGGAAGTAAGCCCAAGTACAAAATATTGCACTTTTGAATCGCGATTGTATGCTTATAATTGTGTTTATTTGTTTTTTAAAAAGCAGCTATGTATATCATATGTCATGAATAAGTGATAAATGTGTTTTAATTATGTTTGATTTTTTGGTTGCATGTGACCTTCAAGAATATGAAATGAAGGTGGCAGCTTTTATATGCATAATATGCATGGCCAGGTGAAAATATTAGAATGCTATTTAGAAATGTGTTTTCACATAACAAAACATGGAACATAACTTTGGCAGGCTTAAAAATGTTTTAAAATGTCTTTACTTCTATTCCGACCTACCGAACAATGTTTTCTCTCTCCAAATCCGTAAACTAGGCTGAGTTGAGTTTTACGCCGCACTCAGCAATATTCCAGCTATATGGCAACCGTACACTGAAACACTCACATCTCACCTGTTCAAACAGTTGTTAGAACTATATATCGGATCTTTGTCGATAAATTTGATCACTGGATTGTCTGGTCCAGACCCGATTATTTACAGACCGCCGTCATATAGTTGGAATATTGCCGAGTGTGGCGTAAAACTAAACTCACTCACACATTTGTCCATAAATTAACTTGTTTGGGCTGTCCTGCCATTCAACTGTTTTATGGACGATATGAGCGATCTTCAACCTGTGCTGCTATGGATTGAAAATATGGAAGTAACACATGATACTATTCTCACGAACACCGGAAGTTACAACTTATTTTACATGATTTCTTCATACAACCTCTCGTGCATTTTACGCCCTGTTAGTCCATTCATAACATATCTGTGTTGCTGCGAAACACGGTGATTATGATTAACAGCGAACGGACGTGATTCTTACAAAAATAAAAAATAGAATCAATTTCAAGTACCATGTATTAATTCTGAGATGCACGTTTTGCTGACATATTTAAATATCTCAAGCATTTATAAGATAAAACTACGTATTGCGACCAGACTATGAGTGGCATCGTAAAGTATTCATGGCATTCACGTCCCATAAATCCCCTTCACTTCTGCTGGAGAATGTGTTAATCATCATTCAACACACAATGACAGAGATTGGTTTGTGATACGATTAGTGTAGAAAAAGTAGTGTTGTTCCGAGATCGATTGTGTTTTTATGAACGCTCCAGGGCATATTAGTATGAGGAATGTCATGAAACGGGTTCCCTTAAGCTGACTACACTGGTTCCATGTAGGTGGTACCTTGAAGCTGATACTTTGAAGCTGCGACATAAAAGCAGGTTCTTTGAAGCTTGTAGATTGTAGTTGCTATTTGTAAGCTGTGTCTTTGAAGCCGCTACCATGAAGGTGGTTCTTTGAAGCCGTTGTCTTGAAACTGGTAAAGCTGGCACATTAACCCTGCTGCTTTAAAGTTGATCTCTTAAACCTGCTATCTTGAAGCTGTTACTTGGCCTTAAGCCGGCTATCTTCAAGCTGCTACCCTAAGCTGGTTCCCTGAAGCCGGTGTCTTGAAATTGGTAAAGCTGGCACATTAACCCTGCTGCTTTGAAGCTGATCCCTTAAACCTGCTATCTTGAAGATGTTACTTGGTCTTAAGCCGGCTATCTTCAAACTGCTACCAAGACGGTGGTTCCTTGAAGCTGGTGTCTTGAAATTGGTAAAGGTGGCACATTAAAATTGCTACTGTGAAGCCGATATCATAAACCTGCTATCTTGATGCTGCTATTTGGTCCTAAACCTGCTATCTTGATGCTGCTGTTTGGTCCTAAACCTGCCATCTTGAATCTGCTACCTTAAATCTGTTACTTCCAAGCTGATACCTTAAAGCTGGTACCCTGAACACTGAAGCTGATTCATTGATGCTGTACTCTCGAAGCTGGTTCCTTGAAGCTGTACTCTCGAAGCTGGTTCCTTGAAGCTGTACCCTCGAAGCTGGTTCCTTGATGATGTACTCTCGAAGCTGATTCCTTGAAGCTGTACTCTCGAAACTGGTTCCCTGAAGCTGTACTCTCGAAGCTGATTCCTTGATGCTGTACTCTCGAAGCTGGTTCCTTGAAGCTGTACCCTCGAAGCTGGTTCATTGATGATGTACTCTCGAAGCTTGTTCCTTGAAGCTGTACTCTCGAAGCTGGTTCCTTGAAGCTGTACTCTCGAAGCTGGTTCCTTGATGATGTACTCTCGAAGCTGATTCCTTGATGCTGTACTCTCGAAGCTGGTTCCTTGAAGCTGTACCCTCGAAGCTGCTGCCATGAATCTGGTTCCGCGAGGATGATCATAGGGGATGTGATTATCATGCGGTGGTTGGTTCTACTATTATCTTGATACAGAACAGATGGTCTAACATGAATTAAATCGCATGTAACCGACAATGTTCTGACCTTGTCCGTGAAGTAATTGTAGTCAGGATTTCAGGATTAATTCTCTTCGTGTCATCATGTTAATCCTAAACTGTTCAAGGTGCGAATCGTTAATCTTCAGTAAGGTTTCATGTCATAACAAATCGTGGGTTCCACATGGACTGATAAAGGCAGCATCCACATTGACACACTTTTTAGTATCAAATTAACTGCCTTGCCAACGTCTTAAACAGTTGTGTTGATGGTCCGTTCTCGTGGATAATTCCAATATTTCATGTCGTGGTACGAACGTGCACGCAAAAGAAAGGCAGCTACAACTCTGCCTTATCATCATTCAACCATAGGCCAATGAAAATGGCTTTAACTTTTTGAAAATCCAAAACACCCTGTATTCATTTTTGTCGTAAATACAAACCAAACAAGGATCTAGAACTTTCCTTAGACGGTACGCTTATCAATTCATTTCAATTCTTTATTCTCTTTATTGTACATTCCAGCATGTGTTTATTCTTTATGCAAGGTTGCAGAAGAGGCCACTTTCGTGAGAGTCATATTCAGCTGTCACTTGACATTCTTACTACACATAAAATATTTGAAAACAAAATCCTTGAAGGCTCCTAACTTGATAAAGGTCGTATCAAATGCAGAGTAGGGAGGGGATCAGACTACCCACCTTCACTTTTACAGATCTTTGATTCGCTCTAAACTATATTACGGCTACATTGTTTATGGTGGAGCCTGCAAAAGGTAAGCTGACCTGTATCATAAACTGTATCAATGTGAATAGCAAATTGCTCGCTTCTGATAATAATGTAATGAATGTGTATGTATCTTGTATCATGAACGTCATAAATAGGTACTTGATCTCGTCATAATGGTTGAAATAACGCCGATGTGACATAGAACCCAACTCAACCTAGCTCAGCCGTTTCTATAAGCTGTGCATATTGTACGTTTTTATGAATCACTCTAAGGAGAATATCCTGCCCCGTTCGTCTGACCTGTCACAAACACATACAAATGTAATTCAAATGTACTCTGAAAAATACATAACCTTTTCCCAACCCTTAAGAAATGTCTATGTAAAATCGTGTCGATTGTTTGATTCTGACTATGTTTCATGTGTTCACACTGGAAAACATTGATGATGCACGTCAAAATTGTTCCCAAGTAAACAAAAATAATCTATATGATAAACCATAGGGAATTACATCACACATAATTTGTGTCCCTGACATGTGAATCTAGAACTGTCATCAAAACCTTTGAAACCTTTACTGATACCATGGAGGTGGAACCCTCATCCAATAATGATTAAACAAAGAGTCGTGTGATTCCATTTGAACTTTATATAAATACATCATATATGCGCATGATAGATGTAACTTCGGCCAGTTTGTACTATCGATTAAAATACACCAAAGGCAAAAATGTTTATTATCGCTTTAAACGGTCCCTGTCCTATTGACTTACGTGTGTATTTTGGTGTCGAAGCATTTACGTGCGGTAAGTTCTCAATCTTATTGGAGCAACCTCTTCCAGATCAAGAGTAGTGTTCAAACAAACACTACAATATTGACATTAAGACCAGGATATAATGATTTATCTGAGATGAAACAGACAAGCCATCCGATCATGTCAAAACACAGGATGTCTGCTATATGTGATGTAATTGCACAAGATCCCTCATCAAAACACTGACATGCTCTCCTGACGAACATTTATAGATTTCGCTTCCAAGGCAAAAAAGAACACGGAAGAATATATTTAGTTTGTCAGATAGAAAAGAGCCTGTTTTAGCCAAACAGAATCCAGTTTTAGAAAGCAATATCCTGATATTACATCTTTATCGATGAAACTGCCCTGAAATGTTTGATGTGTAGGAGGTATTCTGTTGATGCTATTCCTACCGTCTTTGTTTGCTTACAAGTGTGGGTGGACTCTTCCTTTGACAATACCTGTAGCATGCTCGATGGTTTCTTCCATTTGCGTCATACACCAAGCTGCGACATGAAGAATCGAACTATATAGTCCTACAGGGGTCCGCAACGTCAACTCCTTGATACAATCGTCAGTCTCCAGCAACTACCAGAACAGTTTCTTCGGTGCGAAAAAATGCATATGTTGATGTTAATTATCTGAGGAAAACATTGGAAAACCAGTCATAGACCCATTGTTTGCAAAACTTCAGTCATACACTCATTGTGCCAACAATACCGTCATATGCTACTTCCGTAATTTTAACTGACGTACCGTCAGTGAATGAAAAAAACATAAGGTGTCAATTCAAACGTCATGGACTAGCAATGCGCATTATGTTATAAAGCGATGTGTCACATTTATCAAATTCTTCTTAATGTGAACAATGGTGTTTATGACCTTTGATGGCGATAACTTTGGTAAAAAGCATAGTGTTAGGACAAAATGTGTATTCGATGCAATTTGAAAAAGAGACACATTTAAGATCTATAGTACTTAAGGATCTGAGAAGTGTAGACATCAAACGTTGGGGCAGAATATATACTGTACATGAAGGGAACCCCGTGACAAATTTCTATTTCGAAAATCAACATTCTTCACTCAATAGTTTTTTTCTCAGTTGGTTCTTACATTTCCAAATCAGGCTGGGGCATCAACGAAAATTCTGACTGGTCTTGGCATTGTTGAGAGAAATGGGGACACTTCTACCGAAAACTATTTTTTTTTCAAATTCTTTCATTTAAATAAAACAGTGAAGTAAAACGCCAATCCAATTAAGCATATGGAATATCCAACAAGAACAGTATGGAATAGTATTAAAACCAGGTGTTGAAAAATAGGTGAAGGTACTCTGCCCAGTCTCACAAAAGCGTATGAGAAAGTGAATAGGAAAGGGGCATTGTTCGTTCTCGTGGAAATAGCAATGAACAACCACTCCCAACTCAAATTTGAACGAAATATTGAACAGCATCTTACACATTTAGATATATGAGTATTTCTGAGTGAAACATTATATGAGTCGATTTCGTATGTATATAATATTTCAACATTCAGTTTTTTTTCCAAATGGATAATAATCAAAGAAAGGATACAGAGAAATACTTGGATACTGGAATATTTCCGTGTGCAGCATTAAACAACAAACCAGCCAACTAACCAGTTATTGTGGGGTGCAGGTCACCACCTAGTTGAAACCAAAAACACAGGAGTGGTGATGCTAGAATTAGAAACATTATCGGGATTCAAAAACATGATGGTGTTTTTCTGGAATGTTCGTGAGTCTTAACTTTGCACTGTGAATTATGGTGCCTTAGACTACCCGACCAACTTGTCGTAGATACACATAATTATGATAAACTTCATATGTCTCACATGCACATTGAACATTGTCAGAAATATAGTAAATGCAATAATGACGGTTGGCATGTTCTTGTTTTTATGTCATCTTCTCAAGGACTAAACACCTCCATGATGCAACCGTAAGGTTCCTTAGATGGACTTAGCGCCTAGTCTCTGACCAGACTCACATTCTTAACTGATTCACAATTTCACAGACACAAAACAGGAGATCCTGTTAAGGCACATTTAAATATCGGATCACACGTATCTGGCCATGAGGTCAGCCTTTCCAGCGTCCGACAAATAAACACTCCAACGTTTAATCATTCCGAACAATTTTGAAAAAGCAACAACGCTGGACTACCGTTTCCAGAATCCCATACCGACAATAGAATGTCGGAGACTTTGGAACAGTATTCGCAATAAAAAGAACTTCTTTGCATGACCCGTTTCTTCTTTAGGTATGCATCGTTCAGTTACGTTATGAAAACAAACCAATCGAAGATTTGATTGACTTGAGATAGGCATCATTCACTTTGGTCATAAAACCAACCCAGAAGCGATTTGAATGACTTCTGCGGAAATTGCATGTGAAGTAGACTATTATATGTGATACTTTCCTGGTTGTTTTATGTCCACTTTGCTGGCGACTAAATCCATGCAAGGCGGTATTATGTATTAAGACTTGTAATTATGTCGTGTATCGAGACAGAAAGAGTACACGAAATGCCCAAAGAAACACTAAAACTGGACATGTACAATGAAGAACGATACTTTCAAGCCTTTAAACGCTTTGGGTAACCCTAGAACAAATAGATTTGAACATGGATTTGCATAATAACTATCAATGACAATGTTACCTTTAATGTGAATCATTGATCGCCTTAAATCGGAAGTTGACATGAGCAAACTTCTCACCGAACCACTTTCTTGAAACACATACAATCAAAAATCAATGTGTCGAATGTTCGGCTGACTCGAGGAAAACGCTTGGTCCATTAGTACTCACTGATATGATAGTTTTGTGGAATCTTGGATGACTCGAAATAGTTATGTAAGTTTCCAACACTAGAGCGACTGGGCCTCAAGTGCTTTTCCAGAATCGAGGTTCATGATCGGAATGAAGAATGATAGAAAGACATCAACGTGTTGTGATAAATTCTAAACCAACTCTGAAAATGTGCTCGCTTCTCTTCGGCTATATTGTACCAAAAAGCAACTCTTCAGATTACTGGAAAACATTTTGCTGTACAGAGCTATGACACTGAGGTGAATCTCATACATGCGGTTCTAAAATCGGGTTTGTCGATATTTTGTTTCGAGGTGTAGCTGGCATCATTTCTGGCAATGCTTCTGCATTACTGCAGCACGTCCTGCTGATGACACTGAAATGCTGTTCAGACTGGTGGTGAACGAAAAAGAGTAACTCACTATTCAGAGAAAATTTCAATAGAATATGCACCACGTTTCTCAAATCAGTGCGGATCAAGTGCAAACTACCAACCAATGAAATGACGAACATTGTTGTGACTAGGCGATCAGAAAACATCTTCGGAAAACATCTTCTGGTGATTTCCATGCAAAGTCGTTTCAGTTTCAAATGTCTGTCCCACTTAAGCGAGAGTTAAAACCTTAGTCATAGAGCCCATAAATGTTTAATCTTTCTAAAGGTGCATGATTAGAAACACATCCCTTACTTTCAGTTTGCTCAAGAGTAACGAGAACTAAGAACTGAAATGCGTTTTGTCTGAAAGTTTCACACACCGTTTCTAATTAATTACTGAGCTGAACGAGGCTTTGTGTCTCACCTGTTTTGTTCACAACTATCCGCACGTTTACAGACCATTACATAATAATAACAACTACATAGTTAACTGCCTTTACACAAATCAATGAAAAGTATTTATGAAAAAAGGATATTCGCTAGGTGAGTCAGTAATTTCGTGAAGCGACCTCCATTGATTTCATGTATTCCCTAAAATTTCAAGGGATTTCATGAAATTACTGGTTTTCATGGTGTTCCATTGCACACATTCCCTGTTAGAAAATCAGTGAATGTGTGAAAATAATTGTAGTAGTTTAAAACTGTGACAATTTAGTGCTGAGTCTCATGTAATCCTTCAAGTCTCCGGAGTTGAAAACTTTGACAATTTATCGATGACATTCTTTTGTGTGGTGATGTGGAGAAACAAAAAAAAAAATAAAAAGAAAAAGAAAAAAAAGAAAAATCTAGAAGAGCCACCTGTCTACTTCGCCACAATTTAGCAGGACGTTTTTTGACAGCATGAAGTGCGCTCCTATTTGTGCTAATCATTGACCAAGAGATGGCTCGCTCAAGGAGCTGTTCAGAAAGTAAGCTAACATCACCACCTACGCTATGACATACTAGTCATTTTGTGTCGAAGCACACCGCATATCACAAGAAGCCAGTCGCGACAGGCGTGGTTGTAAACCTATCCTCACAAAGGAATTCAGGACAAGAAGACAATCCCAGCCCTGCCTGCCCACCAGTTTTTGCTCTTCGGATTATCACATCCGAGAGAGATGAATCAGTTGCCCACCATGTGTTCTCAGTTTGATATTTGTCATCACTATTTTCTCCAATGATCTGACAGTGGACAAAGATGTGTCTCTTTGGACTGCTTTGATTTTCGAGTCGGATTCTGGTTGTCAGTGTCTCCAAAAATGTAACTGTGATCCTCGAAGACGTTGTACATGTTTTAAATTGGGACTGAAGTGTAATGGCTGGCGTCATGATAGCCAACCTTGTCAAATAATCCGGAGCGTAAGAATATTTAAACAGTGTGATATTTCTTTCAATTGATAAGAGAGACGACAATCAGTTCCTAGACCAGTCGCATGCTCCTTTCAATTGACGTGGTGGAGATACTGTAAATATAGATTAAAATGAAATGTCATAGTACCAACAACCACATTGCTCAAGCTTGGACAAACAAAGATTGGTCCCGATCTTCACTGAAGGCCTTGAAAGGCTTTTATGTAACCGCTTTGTTTCCACAGGCGGAATGTTGGTATAAGTGAGCTTTTAGTGGCAGGCACATTAAGTATTCTAACGCCTGCTGAAGTGTAAATTTCAAAAATCAATTTCTATTTCAGAGACCAGATGTCTGAAATTCAATAAGAACCACAAAAGACATCTGGATTATGCTTATCTCCCAAGTGCAGATAATTCCAATAAATACATTTAATTCACCATGTGAACTCTCCTGATAAAAGCGTCGAGCAACACCCAGAATGACTGTAAGTTGATTCACTGTTGAGCTCAAGAGCGGGATAGAGACAAAAGCGGGATAGAGATATCCAGTAAGGTTAGGATAATGTAAAAATAACAGTATATAAAGGCAAGAACCAGACGCTAACAGATACACAGAAAATGAAATAGAATCCTTGGGCAAAAATGACACGAATTGCATAAGGATGCAAGATAAAGAAAATTATAATTTGTTTTATTTTTAGTATTACTGGCACGCTTCACTAAAGGTTTGATATTTGTAAACAATATACATTGGATAATTTGCCAAAGGTGCATTCCTCCAACAAGAGAGACGTTCTACAGTGAGGTTGATGCGTTTCAAAGAGACAACTGACCAGATGGACAGGGTAGAAGACACCACTCGTAGTCTTGATGCAGTTTGACGTACTAGGCTTAAAACTGACCTTGTACTGAACTCTGAACACCCTATATAATGTGTACCCAGTGCTTTGTGCAACTTTTATTATATGTAGAAATATATCCTGTACACTTTCAGAATAAGTCATTTCTGGTTTAATTTGATTATTAAATGTGCAAGTTAAAATTACCTTGTAAATATGTGTGTTTTACTTCACTGACAGCTATTGTTGACGTAACCATACTTGGTGAAAGCAGTCCGACACCTGAACTATCTGAGCATTGGACGGTTATGATATTCATTTGTTCACTACTGTGACAACAAACGTACTTTACATCATACATGATATCTTACAAATGCGATGTTGTAATTGAGCAGTACCAAAATATCAGGAATTTTAAAATTTTCACCGTCAGGTCAGTAGCAACATATATTAGATTTACACTTTCGCAGTAAAGCACATAGTCTGTTACTTTTGCAGAGTGAGATGGGTTGAAACCTATCCAGGATTCGAACCCACTCCCTAAGAGTGAGACACCAGCACACAAACTCGACGATCTAACCCACTCAGCCACCGCGTCCTCCACAAAAAGCAGGAAGCCTGACAGCTGGTAGTTGACTTTATGTGCTCCTGTGGGAAGAGTAACGTCATGTCTGGTCAGTCATCAATTGACCATCTACCACTATTGTCATGACCAAGCGTGTGTGTTTCCATGGCGACACGTTGCTCATCCTGTGGGATTATGTTCCCAAACACATCAAAAGAATATAGTTCATGTCAAGTAGTGGTGTCACCGTAAACCAAACACTACGGTATTGTCAAAGCGACTGGAAAGTAAAGTCTGAACTTCTTTTGAAAGTGACTAGCCGGCTGAACATGTCTCAGCAACGACCAATGTAATTACGCCTGTACATAAAGATCATCCCGTCTGTCGGTTTGACATTTGTTGACATTTGCGTTCCGCGTTTATTTCAAGGATAGCATAAAGGAGATTAACAGACAACATATGCATAGAACTGAGAAAAATATAATTTAGTGTGGAACATACTAAGGCCCCTATTTTACCGAAGTAGAAAATCATTTTACAACGATATTTCCTTCTTTTCATGACACCTTCGTTTGCTGCAATGCTGTGATGCTTGTCGTGTGGAAAGTGTCGAGATGATGCTATTAATTCCGTGCAAGAAGTCGTTGTTGGGTTACTTGAGTGGTCGGGCCCTTTCCTGTATACTCTCACATATCTTTTGAAAATCATATCATTTCTTCAATTTTTCATTAGTTTCCAAACAAACATGTTTTCTCAACTTTCTATAAAGGTTAACGACCAGGACAGGCTAGACTTGTCTTCAGGTTTCTGCTGAGAAGCCATAAGACCTTCTCCTCCAGACTGATTAACCAAACTGATCCGGTAGACGGAGAGTAAAACTATACTACTCCGGGTTCAAATTCAGTAATCGAATTAATACTTCTGGAGAAAGAGCTTTTTGAGGTAGCCAACATCTTTTGAATCCCGATCCAGAATATCTAATGAATGGATATTTGCTAGGATACACATGCTTTCCGGTATCTTGTCAGTGTCAATGGGTTCAGTCGAAATGATTCTACACAGGAAGCCCATGGTTATAATCCTGTAAATGACGCCGGCTTCAACAAGGATAAACCATCTTGAACACGTGGGTAGTGGATTCTAAGTTCGAATTCAAACCTTTGGGACGAAATTTACGGTCGGAAGACGTAGTCAGATGAGGAAAGGGTATCTCTGTTTTTACCCGTCTGTGACTGTTTCAACGTCGTTTAGACTTGGTATTTTTGTAACCGATACATGTGTCAAAGATTAACTTCAGCTACAACAATTACATAATGGTTTATAGAAGTTAATCTTTGCGTGTCAGCATATGCTTTTAGAAAGACCTGTCGTATTCCTTTTTAATGTATTACGCATTTCACTTTGAATGGTTTACAATGTTGTTTGATTATGAGAACATCTATGGACACATAAAGGTTACCATACTTGATGGAAGCTTTTAGGGCTCATGATTTGCGTGGCCATGTAATACATAAACATTGCAGACACTTCCATCAAAACCAGAAAAAGAACGCAGGAACACAACGACTGGGGTATACATTTTATTATTCTGCGAATGATGAAATAAACGTTTTGTTTTGAATCTAATTAGGTACCCATGAAGAGCCACCTCCACGTGGTGGGTGCTGGGTAACGCTAAGTGCTCTTCTCCCGTGTGGACCCGGGACAGAATGTGTCCACAGCACCCCATTGCTGGTCGTAAGAGGCGACCAAATTGGGCAACCTGTTTGCCGTGGGTTGCGTCCCGTGTCGGTGGAGGACTTGATCTTGGTTGTTGAGGGCAGTTGGGCTTTTAACTGCGTTCCATTTGCCCAACACACCACTTTGGCCCTTACTTCACCTAGACGGGTGGTTGAATTAGCCCGATTCAACCAATCGGCTGGTCATGCCAAGCCCTGTGCATGGATTTTATACGATAGCACAAGATTTTTATTTGGACTTTTTGGAAATATGGTCTTGGCACTCTTCTCCATAGCAAAAGATTTGAATTGATAGGTTTTTCATAGACTTTGCCAAGAGTCTTATGTCCAGAAGGCGGTGGCTCATGGGCCAATCTGGTGGATTAATTATTTATCATTCTTCTGCTGGAGTGTTTCATCTGGGTATCCTTTGTGCCCAAGTTGGAGACCCACTTGCTTTTAGCTTTGTCCTTGTGATACTCCGTGGTGAGTGGGGAGCTGGGATGATGAACCGTATTACACTAACCATGGCTTATGAAATCCCACCATAAAACCCCCCAAACGTCCACTTGATCTTGACCCTGCTGATCCTGACCACAGACCGTCTGCATCGATTGAGTATTGGCCGCGTGTTCTTGTGATTTAGACTCCTGACAAGACACCGTTGAAGTTGATCCCCTTTGCTGTATTCAAGGGTAGTCAAGATATTGCTGGGGATGCTAAGAACATTAGACGCTTACGTTCGGGTGCGCTGCTGGTTGAATGTGGGAAATAACAACAATCAACCAACCTGATGAACATTAAATCTTTCGTGGGCATTCCGGTCACGGTCTCTGCTCACAAAACCTTGAACACATGTAAAGTTATCGTCAGAGATCGGGATCAATTGTTTGATATGTCAGACCTTGATATAGTATCAGAAATGAAGGATCAAGGTGTGCTTTATGTCAACTCGGAAAAACAATGAAACAACCAAAACGAATACGTATCTGTTTACTTTTTCCTTTCCGAATGCGCCCAAAACCGTGAAGGCAGGCTACTGTACTGTTCAAGTTGACACCTACATCCCTAACCATCCATCAGGTGTTTTAAATGCCAGAAATATGGACACAGTGTGACTACGTGCACATTGTCTGTTGTGTGTGCTCACTGTGGTGAGAAAACACACACAACAGAAGATTGTACTAGTGAATTTAAAAAATGCACCAACTGCTCAGGCGACCATTCATCTTTTTCTAAACAGTGTCCTATTTGGAAATAGCAAATGGAGATAAACAAAATATAATTTACTCAAAATATCTCTTTTTCTGAGGCACAAAATCTGGTAAAGAGATCTGATCTTCCAGAAAGTTATGCTACAGTAGCAAAAACATCATCTGCGTCTAGCTCTAAAATAACAACATCATCCACAGGCTGCCAAACTACTTTAAATTTTGTTTAATTGCGACTCTCCATAGCTTTTGTGCACAGCTATATCATCTCAGACTGAGGAATCACTTCCTAGTATATCAAAGTCTTCTTCTTATCACAAATCATCATCTCAGTTACATTCAACGTCTTAATCAACAGCTGACAGTCAACAAACTGTTAAAAGTAAACCTAAGCCAAAGCCCAATGCTTCAAAGCAACAAAGTGGCAGGGCCCCCTAAATGGTCACAAAATAGAGTTCAGTTGTTCAATAAATTTGGGTCTCTTGAAGCCATGGACGTATCTGAAAACGTCCATTCTAAGGCATATAGCTTGTCGCCCTCCAAAAGAGTGCGGGATAGATCCCCAATGAATCCCCCCAAAAGGGGACTAATTTACATGAATTACAGCTATTAGTTCACGATTTTACACCTTCAGCGATCTGTCTCCAAGTGGCATATTTAAAACAAACAGATACATTTGACCTTCGTCATTTTAGTGCATACCATTGTTTTTTACCTTCGGGTGATAGGGCCACTGGAGGATCATCCATTCTAGTCACACAAAATGTTGTCCATAGGCCACTTATTACTAATATGCAAGCTGCTGCAGTGAGAATTACTTTACATGTAGCGGTTATACTATGCTCTCTCTATATATCTCTCCGTCTTCAACGTTTGCCAACACTGATCTCCCGCAGCCCTGTATTATAATGGGAGATTTAAATGGGCACAACCCACTCTGGGGTAGTGTAACTACAAACACTAAAGGTAAATTGTTGGAGGACTTTTGTTCTGACAATGATTTATGTATTTATAATGATGGTTCGAGCACATATTTACACCCTGGTAGAGGGACGTATTCTGCTGTTGACTTGTCACTCACAAATTCATAACTACTAAAAGAATTTGAATGGTCAGTCCACGATGACCTCTGTGGAAGTTACTATACTAAAATCTGTAACTCCATCTGATGTCCCTCCATCATCAGGGCGGAATTTTAAAAAGGCTAACTGGGCTTTATATTAACTACTGTGTGCTGCAAAACTTAAACCTGAACATTTTATTGACGTTCCTGATGCTATTAAATTCTTTTCTGATGAATTCAGCATAGCTGATGAGTGTATACCAAAGTCATCTGCAGGTCCGCATATCCTGAAACCATATGATAGTTCAGTGATGAATGCAAACAAGCTAGGAAGGAAAGGAAAAATGCAGAACATTATTTCCGTCGCCATCCTATGATGCATAATTTAAATAAATTTAAAATTTTAAATGCTAAAGCACGGCGTACTTTTAAACAGAACAAACGCCAATCTTGGCAAAATTATGTATCTAAAATAAATTCTCGGACACCCATGTCCAAGGTATGGACCATGGTCCAGAAAATTAAAGGTAAAGGTACAAAATTTAGTGTCCATCATCTTAAACATGGGGATCAATTACTAACAGATAAATCAGATATTGCAAATAAACTGGGTGAAACCCTCGCTAAACACTCTTCCACTTCTAATTATGTACCCAAATTCCAGCAGTATCAAAAACAAGAAAAGAAAAACAATTAATTTCAATTCAGATAATGGGCAAGATTATAATGAAACATTTTCTGTTTGTGAACTCCATACTGCTCTTGATCAAGCTCATTGGATCCAGAACAATATCTTCTAGATTACCGGATAACAGCTATATTTTTACCGCTTAAATATATTCAAAGACAACCTAAACATAAATAGTATACAATCTTTTCGGACTCTCTTTCTCGCCTTCAAGCTATTAAAAATATTTCTTACAAAACATCCACATTTAATTGAAATTATTGAATTATATAATAATCTTGCTACTGGCCAATATGACAACGTCTTTTGTTAGTTACCCAGCCACGTAGGCATTTCTGGTTACACAATGGCCAATCTTGCTGCCAATGCCAAGGCAGCACTCAACAAATCTGTGACAGCACTTCTTATTCCAAACTATGATTACAAAGCTGGCATTAGAACTTACATCCGTGATCTGATGCAAAAGAAGTGGAACACCCAGGTAAGTGTAAATAAATTACATGAAATAAACCGTATATTGGTTAAACCTACTTGGGTCGTCAGCCCAGATTTGAAGAGGTTATTTTACGACGATGTCGTATTAGCCATACTAGATATACTCATGCATACCTGTTAAAAGGTGAGGATCCTCCATTTTGTATCCCTTGTGATGACAGAGTCACGGTCAGGCATATCCTGCTTGACTGTTTTGAATTCTTCATCATAAGGGATAGTATTTTACTGTAAAAACCGTTACGGATGTTTTCATAACACAGTCAGTCTCAATTAATTACTGGTTTTTTTAAGGAAATTGATTTCTTGGTTGAATTATGAGTAACGTGTTCTGTAAATGGATGTATTTTAATAATTGGTAGTTTAACTTGAATTGTTAGTAGCTGTACCCTGGAAGGGAGTTGAAGTATTGTAAAATTATTGTCCTCCCGAGAGAGTACGTAAGTCCCAAAACATTCCATGTACATTTAGACTTTCCACTGTTTTTAATCGTAGTATATGTGTATTTGTAATTTGTGGCTAGATGTGACTAAATTGCTAACATCTCAAGGGATGATGTAAATCCAGCTAGGGTCCATGCAGGAAGCTAAGGTACTGTAAGTCCCCCATGGTCCCTAGTATGGTGATCTACCTTCAATTTATAGCCTGTTTTTATGTGGTATTGTCCGAATAGTGATATTAGTTTTAACATTCCATTTGTGATATTTTATTTGTTTTAATGTCAATCGTTGACAGATTTCATAGAAGACACATATTTCATTTCAGTATTAAATGTTCTCGTCACGATATGGCTGAGATATTGCCAATGTGACTTTAAACATTAACTCACTCACTCACTGGAATCTAATTATTTTATATCATCTTAAAATAAGAAGACAATGATGTCCCCAGTCACAGTGTTCTGTTCTTGTTTTGTTTCTGATTACTCCACCAACACATTCATGTCATGAAAACACATACCAAGTTTTTTTCCATGGTTCTAATCGTTTCTGAGAAAAGCCTGTCCCCAATTGGGACATGCACTAAAGCAAAGAACACATGACAAGAGCCAGAACACGGTACACAAATTGTTACAGTTTCCGTTTCTGAACTTCGTTAAAACATTTATGGCATGGGAAGATATGCCAAATTAGCTTTCCCTATTTATGACGGTTTTTGAGAAAATCTGCGTCCATCATCTGTGATGGACGGGCGAAGGTGAAGCCTATATATCCACCTAGTGCCGCAGAGTAATAGCCAACTACCATGGACAAGATAATTATTGGGTTTCATGACTTGAACTAGTAAACCTCACCCAACAGGAATCTGTTGTTTATGTGTGTATTTCTGGAAAGTCTGGAACTGATTACAAGGAAATTACCCCTTGGTATTTTAAAGTTTCAGATCGTAATTGTGGCATCAATGAATCATGTCACTAGTATCTAGAACAGCTGCAGCTAAATTGTGCGAGAAGGAAACGATGGCAATTCCACAGCGGAAACGTGTTTGTGTCACAGTCCAAACAAATAATCTTTGTGGATGATTGCTTCATCATCGTAAATAATGGTATTACCTTCTTCCAACGAAATACCAAAATACCACTGGCCCTATATGGGCACAATGTGTGAAGCCCATTACTGGTGTTCCCCGCCTTGATATTACTGGAATATTGATAAAGTAGCGTAAAGCTAAACTCATCCACTCACTGCTGGCGGAAGCCCTTTTTCGTCGATCAGTGGACAGCAGGTTCGAGTTTGTTTCATGTTGATATATGTCTGATCCAGATTCGATTATTCACAGACCACCCCACACGGTTGGAATACAGAGGGGTGCGGTGTTAAAGTAATATTTTACCTTACTAAAATATATTTGGATACGTTAGTCGCGAATCACCTCCCTTTCCATAGTCACGCTGGTTTCATTAGAGTTACCTCCCTTTTACATCACACCCGCGTTCTTTTTAGGAAATGAAAAAAAAAATCGCGAAAACCTCACAGAGTTGGTAAGATGTTTTGATTATGATCAGCGTTGCAGTGAATATATCATGTTTATTAGTTCTCGAGTTAGATTGCAATTTATCGGTCCGCTTTTAAATCAAGTGGATTATTAATGCAAATTTCAGTCAGATGTGCGTACCTGTGTGAAAGTATGTGTCTCATTACAGATATTCAATGTCGCTATTTGTGACATTTTTTGTTGAATATTCCCATTTTGGTAACAGAATTACATCGAATTCTTAAATAAGAGTATATTCTTCGTATAAGGAAAGAATTATGTTAGCCGCACCAATCCCTTAATCTTAGTATACTACTGTATTGTATTGTATTGTATTGTATTATACTATATTCGTGAATGAAATCTACTACCAAACAAAACTGATTAAAGATAATATAAAGGGGCAGATACACGAAGCATACAGCCAAGGTCAGTTCCTTGTTCAGATTTTGAATGCTGGGGTCCAGATTACAGACAGTATCGAGCTCATGTCGAAAATGTATTTCTGGTACTCTAATACAACAAGAAAGAGGTACGTAATTCACAAGACTCTTTTGACATGCAATTATTTATTAAACTAGACATTCATTGAACATGTTCAGCGATCAGTAACACAAAAGAGGACACAAAATACAAATAATTATTGGAGGAAGAAAATAACCATATTTATTGGTAAATAGATTACATATCACCATGTCTTGCAAATCGGAAGCTGTTGCGGTGAATAGAAGTTCTGTCAGTTCCCATAATGTACACGAAGTAATCGCCACGTATGTTAAACCTTGCACCAATATCCTCAGGCTCTCGCGCGATTTTTTTCTTGGCAATCTGCTGGACCAGCTTGAAGTCGGTCATTAAACGTCTCTTTTCAATAATGTTTGGAAAATGGAATCCACACTGCAGACATAGTGGAACGATAGCCGACGCAATGAATGAACATTTTAACAGAGTGAAGAGACGAGTTTGTTTTTCAAACGGGTTGCAACCCCACAGTAGGATATGATTCATGAGATCATGAGTCGCCTTGACCTACTCAGACAATGACCTACTTTTCAGCTGATCAGAATTTTCTCGTGTGAAAGTGTAGACACCACAAACAACTCTGGTTACACTAACTTCCAGTTCTTTGTTTCATAAGAAAATGTTATTTACAAATGCATTTTAATTTTAAAGTTTAATAACAGTGTATTTCTATATTTTATGTCAAAGTTTAGGTAGCATACCTTAACTAAGAAATCACAGACTGCCTGTTTTTTATGAGGTCGGAATATGATTCACAATGCATCTAACTCACTGGTTACACCTGTTATGCGTATTTTTGCGCTTATTCAGTGTAGTTATGTACTATCATTTCCGTACCAGATCCCAAAACTCTTCGAGGAGCAGAGCTTCGTTTTGAGATGTCCATGACTTCCAACTATTCTTTTGTCAGAGCTCGCTGTACGACAGAGCACGCGTACGTTGTACTACGTGTTTGCAAGACTTAGGAGGAGCGTAGTGTTTACAAGTGCTTAGACGTATGAGATCATACTGATTAATATATATAGATCTAGCTCAATGAATCAGCCCGAAATAACTGGACTGGTTATCGCACTAAGCTGCGCATTAGAACGGTACACAGGAAACGAGACTGTTCTGTAATCAGTGTTTTGACTTGCAGATGAGCATACAGTGTGAGCATAGACCGTGCCATTCACAGATGATAATCAGTTTACAGCCTCCCCTATGTTATGAACATCAAATGGCGATTGGCGTAAACAGACTGTCCAGGGTTATGATGTATTGTGATCTATCCACTAGATTAAATCAGTCCTCGCTCGTCCACGGCCTCGTCGACCAGCTAATGAACATTACGTTAAATACACTTAACGGCCATGATCATTCATAAGTCTGTAAGCCTGTTTTAGAAAGCAATATCCTGATTTACATCTCCGTGTAATATTCTGCCAGGATCGTGTCTTACTCCAGGAACTATGATCACCCAACCCCAATTGTTCGTACCCTCCACTGGTTTCCGGTACAACAAAGGATAAGCTATAAGACCCTATACTTCGTGTACCAATGTCTGTCTTCCGAGTATCTTCGTGACTGCATCGTACCATATGTCCCGGCTCGATCTTTGAGATCAGAGTCGTAACATTTTGCTGACTATCCCAGTTACCAAAACTGTTTGCTATGGACATAGATCCTTTTCATTTGCAGCTGGGACTGAGTGGAATCAGTTACCAACATACATTAAACACTGACACGTTCTCTCTGTTTAAATCCAAACTCAAAATATATCGATATGAGCAAGGATTCTGTTATGAGTCATGTCAGTGAACCCTTGGACTGTGCACTTAAAGCATGAACTATTCGTGGAGTTATGCGCAGTATAAAATGAACTATTATTATTCATTATTAATATTTGCCGTATATTTGGAGGAAGTAAAAGTGTATTTGGCGTAAGTAAACGACTTTCATAATAAAGAATTTACAGCGTTGGTGTTGGAACGTGGTAGTCTTGGTATGTTGGGAGATATTTTATTATATTTCATGACCGCTGTCCTTATGGTATTATTCCCATGGCATTAGGTGTATTTATACTATGCTCTCAAACAGTTGTCAAGTTAGCATAAACACATGGACAAACTGTGAAAGTCATCTGGTTATTGAAATGTTGGAGATAAGATGGTAAGTTCAACCTGGTACAACATTTACACAAAGGTGAGTAAGTGAATTTTGGTTTTACTCCGCACTCGGCAACATATATATCCAGACAATCCTGTGATCAATACCATGAACATCGATCTGCGCAACTGGGAACCGATGGCATATCAACCAAGTCAGTGAGCCTTATCACCCGATCCCGTTAGTCGCCTCTTTCAACAAGCATAGTTGCCCTTTTGGTAAACATGGGTTGCTGAAGGACTATTTTACCCCGGACCTTCACGGGTCTTACACGAAGGTTCATTCTGAAGGCTGCATTATGCACTGTGGCACCATACTGATCCTTCGGATGTTGTGTGACATCTGTTGATTCTCATGAAGACCTGGGGCAGAACTGATCTCTGGTAACCCGAGTTCGCTGACTTCGTTGACACAGGTCATCGTATCACAACTGCGTAGATCCATGCTCACGTTATTGATCAGATGATTGTCTGGTCTCGTCTCGGTTATTTACAGACAGCTGCCATATAGCTGGAATATTGGTGAGCCAAGCGTTAAACACCAAAGAAATACCGTTGAACGAGTACAACGAGCATCGTGAATAATCAGTGTATAATGATAGTACATGTCACATAACAATGTACCACACAGAATCCCGGATGCTTACAATTTAAGGTTTGAATGTAGAGATAACCTGCTTGTTGCAGAGGTCATCTCTTTATCGAGTGAAGAAATGGATCATGGTGGGTACCTTCACGACGTAGTATAGGCTCTGCCATGGAATCTGATCTCAGAAACGTCAAAATAACCTGTTTCAAATCAAGTAGTCATGTCAGACCAAAAAAACTCCACAGTGAAAGAAACGAGGAGACTGACATTAAGTTCCTGTTGAAAGTGACAAGCCATCTGCTTATGTCAATACAGGGGACTTTCCTAAATGCGATGTAAATACCCCTGTGCATAGGGGTGAAGCCTTCCGACGTCAAGAGTCAATATACGTATCAGATATGGACATGCTGACCTTTGTTTTCGGTGCTTATTTTAAACATCACATGACGGAGAACCCTTGATTACATCTTCATCGGACGAAAAACAGAAGGAGACGTATTTGTTTTCTCTGATAAAGCATCTGTAGAGAAATAGGAGTCTAGTTTAGAAAGCAATATCCTGATTTTTGCGTCATGTTCGTGTAATATTTACCGTGTGTAAGGTATGGCATGGGTGCACTCCTTATCGAGTCTTTTGTAGTCATGAAAGTGTAGGTGGTTAATTTCCTGCACAAAAGGTAGAACACTTTCCGGTAATTTTTGTGTAATGATCTCCCGTGTCCAGGAGCACAGTAGAAACGAGATGATATCACAACTGAAGGGCAGAGGTTAAACTAGAAAAAAAATGAAATCAATGAATATGATAAATGATACTGGAATTGTAGGCAATGAAATGTGAGGAATAAGTGGAGTCACATCAAGACATCAAGTCTTAGATTAATGAAATTGCACTCATAAACGTTCTCATCTTTGACATTCTGGTGTCCCCCGCAGTAATATTGCTGGGATATATATTCACTCGAATGTCTTGAAACAGTCTCCGTTCCTCAATCCAGAATTGTGTTGGACTCTGACAGGAGTTTGGTTACGAAATGCCGGTTTATGGATGTCAGCTTCTTCATTGTGGATAACACGAAGTTTCGGAGCGTATGCTTGCTCCTTCATCAGGTCTGTTGTCCAGAATAAAGAAGTTGACATCCACAAAATCTGGCATTTCTTATGCTTTCCACTTCTCAATGTCCTTCAAAGTTACGAGCGCCCATCATCGTTTCTTCATGTCCTGAATGTTATGAGCAGAACATGATCAGTCGAAGAATGCGTAGAATGTTGGCGTCGCACTATTGCTCTTTAAAGAATGAGTAAACTTTTGGGTTCTTTAGCCTCTTTAAACCATTACATATGAAAGAATTGTGGTTAGGCTTCGGTGGAACCCCAAATTCTTTCTTAAAACAACTTGCAGTTAATTAATACTGAGCGATTAAAAGTTGCCAAAAGGTCGTCTGCTTCACCCTCGACCACCAAAAAGGACATACAGTTTACGTAAATCTGTCGCCAGAGCACTGCAGCAAACCGGAAGTGACGATTTTTGAGGAAGGAGTTTGAGTTACTTGTATATAAAGTGTGTAACAAGCTTATCAATTTCGACGTCAACAGTAACATGTCGAACTTTGCGTTGCCGTTAATTGTTCCTGGGGGTAGGTTGATGGCGTAACTATGCACAGATTTCCAGAGGACCCCGCAAAATGTGTGATGTTTGTGAGCACATGGACTTTTAACGCTAAAGACTGCAATCAAGATAAGTACTGTTACTAACGGGATCTTAGGACTGCATGAAAGGATCTGCTAAGACCCCGATAGTGACAATACATACATTGATTGCAGTTTTTGGTGTTAAAAGCCCCTGTGTTTGTGAGTAAGAAGCGAGCGTTGTGGAAGTCTGTAGTATATACTCTTAAAAAAGTAGGGGAACCTGAAATTTGAAATCTGGAAACCCATTGAGGAACGTTATAATGACATTCATCTTGTGTATGCAACATCATTTCATGTTATCACACACGCATGTTATCACCACAACACAATGCATGGGAAGCTCGTGCACAACAGCCTCCTACACGTGCATGGGGTATCAGTTTGAATCTTGACGTTTTGCAGGCAGGTCGATAAATCAGTGTAGACCATTTTTTCCGATAATTTTCTTGCATCTGCGCATGGTCAGGGTTTTCAGGGTGAAATCACACACCACTGACTGAAAATTGTAACCCTAAAATTTTCAAGTCATGGTCCAGTCACCTAACAAGGGGGGTAACTGAACGAACAACTGTGCTTTGAATGAATTCCATGTGGTGATGCATTCTCCAAACATCCATTATTATTGTATCAACATTAATTCAATCCCACATATTTCCCAATTTCGAAAATCGTGCATTGAAAGTACAGTTCCCCTACTTTTTAAGAGTATACAATAGATCAGATGGCTCGACCCATACCTGGCTTCCAAATAGAAAATGCTATTGAGATCATCAAGTTAGAACATCGAACTAGTTCCTACTCGAATCTAAATATTTATTTGAATCATGACAGAAAGAATTCTGTTCAACCTAATATAAGGATTTACAACCAACAAGCGATTTTAACAGAATACTCTATGAATACATGTTGTAACTCTGAAGCAAGGTGAAACAGGTGACATGATTGAATGTCAGTAGATTGTGAAAACATAAAGGTTTCGTTTTTCACAACATTTGTCGTCATTTCAGGTGCAGACAGGTCTGTAAACAAGATAGTTTACCCCCGGAAATGTACATGAACTCTGCAACGCGCCCTGTAGGCATACCTCAGATTACGTCAGAGAGACGCTCCCTTCTGATTGATTGAAATTTCCTTGTACACTGTTGTCAAAAATGTCGATTTAATGTAATTATATTTCAAAATGAGTGGTTTTAATCATGCGATTTTATTTATAACGATGTCAAAAAGTAGATTTATGTATTTGAATCCCCTAGAGAATGTGTTCTTCAAAACAGCGAAAATCTTGTTTTGAATGGATTTGACACAATCTCTTACATTTACTTAATCTCCATTTATTTTAACAATATAGCATTTAATGACAAAAATACCTCATTAAGACTTGTCATTACATCGGGTGCACTTCCAACACATCGAAAAATACAATGACGAACGACAGACAACTGCCTGGGAAAGTAGGCTTTTACTGGATGACACAATGGATCGTCTAGCGCTGATTGAAGTGTAAATTTCAAGCTGATTCTTGACAGTCACACTTTCCACTTAAAGCAGATTTCAGAGCAGATCACCGCGCCGGAAATTGGACTTCAACGATGTTCAGAAATGGTCATGAAGTGCCCCTCTGTTCCCAAGGGCGGATAACTGAGATAAATAAGTACTACTAGATTTTGTTCTCTGGCAGAACTCTTCAGATGGAAGAGTAGAGATAACAGGCAGGTAGACAGGAGGCCGCGGTATGACGCGTTCTTATAAGTATGTACTTTTCGCTTCGAGACCAACGTCAGGACCGGAATTGTTCAAAAGGGATGAAGAATGCATATGACCTGAACTGTGACATGATCCTGACAAGAGAATGCGTCCTCTTTTCTTCTATTTCAAGTAACGAACAGTATCGGAAATAGAACTTAATACATATATGGTCCGTCGGTTTATTTTCTCTTTCAAGCTCTTCAGGTTGCAGATGACAGGTATATTCTTTACCCTTAGACTAAAAGACATAGGAGGATGGTAAGGGCTGCTACCTTAAACGTGTTAACACTATGTTCAAAGTTAAACCTTGGTGCTATGCTTTAAGTAATTTACCTGTTTTCAATCAACATTTCATGTTCTAGTTCAGGAAGAGTGAGTGAGTTTAGTTTTACGCCGCTTTTAGCAATATTCCAGCAATATCACGGGCACCAGAAAATGGGCTTCACACATTGTACCCATGTGGGGAATCGAATGCGGGTCTTCGGCGTGACGAGCGAACGCTTTAACCACTAGGCTACCCCACCGCCCCCAGTTCAGAAAGAAGTCAGAATAACAAAGTTATGTCTCTTGTACCACACACGTGACTTGTTAACGTTGCGCAAACTGAATGTTATATAACATTATCTCATGATCAAGTCAGTCATGAAACGACCACTACGACATGATCAAGTCAGTCATGAAACGACCACTACCACATGATCAAGTCAGTCATGAAACGACCACTACGACATGATCAAGTCAGTCATGAAACGACCACTACGACATGATCAAGTCAGTCATGAAACGACCACTACAACATGATCAAGTCAGTCATGAAACGACCACTACGACATGATCAAGTCAGTCATGAAACGACCACTACCACATGATCAAGTCAGTCATGAAACGACCACTACCACATGATCAAGTCAGTCATGAAACGACCACTACCACATGATCAAGTCAGTCATGAAACGACCACTACCAATACAACATATATAGACTCATTATTTTATCAGGGTGGATGAAGACTTGTGATCCGGAGTAATGTCATGGCCAAGGAGACAGAACGATGCTGACAAGAATTCGAGAAGACATGTACGCCTTACATCGGATACGTCACCTGATCGTGTTTGAAGAAAGGCTGTCTGAATTACCTAACACTAACCCTAACCCCAGCCTAACTTAACCCTAACCCCAAACCCCAAACCTAACCCTAACCCCAACCTAACCCTAACCCTAAGCAATTACACATGATCATAAGGATCACTGTCACCACTGACCTGACATCAGGGTTATAACATTTCTCAAATGATCGCTACGTGACCTTTATTATATATGTTCATTCAATAAACTGCTTGAGTTGACTTATGAGACAAAGAAGGAAAAGAAACATATTTCAGAGAAAAGGAGGCACGTAATAACATGTTATCTTGTCCATCACGTCGTCTTTGTAGAAGAATCAACGGTGTAGTGAGAAATTACTGTCTAAGCTATTATTGCCACCAATGTGTTATGGATTACTTATGGAGGCATCGATGACGTCTTAATATAGAATTCTCACTCACATATTCTCCTGAGTGACCATACCGGTAAACTAGATGATATGACGTGTTTCAGGATTGGATGGAGGTTGACATACAAAATCCAGGGCAAAATCGAAAGATTGAGGAACCATTCGGTGTAAAACGATTCCAAATACTCTTCTATCTGATGGATTGAGCATCTTTGACGTGGTCACTGCTAAAATCGGTACAAATGGATGAATCTCGCCGAATGTATGTCACAGTTCAGACGAAATATTGCTAATGTATCTCTAATATATAAGACATTAATTTTGACCTATGAAATACCTGACCTTTGCTATCAACATTATTGATCATGTGTACTCAGGGTTAAGCACAGACACCTTTGTTCCGAGTAGTTTATGTTCGAAACCCTTTTCTTCTGTTACAGTACAATATAGCTTTGTTATTATTTTCCGTCTCATAAAAACATGAAGTTTCAAATCTTGACCGAAAACGTTTAATTAATGTATGTTATTGATGTGGGCAAGATGTCTCACGGTTTCACTTTCACTTTGTCAGAAAGGTCATGTTGGGACAACATTGCACTATGGCTAAGTGAGATATGCGAGCCAGGTAATTAACATCAGCTAATTAACTGAAGCGTGAGCTTTGCTCAAGGACTATACACTGCACCTACACTGTGACACGATTCACTAAACTGTCGTCTTTCAGAAAATAATTGTTTTGTACCTTATATGTGAATTATGCATTGTGAATACTATATACTTCCTATTTGTATGTGTTCCATCTCGAGATACTGATATTGTGACTTGGAATCACTTGCGGGTACTCATCAAAAATATTATCTACACATGCTATTATCTACACATACACTGTACATGACTTCCTCAACACATCCCTTGGGACAATACAGAAATGATCTTATCTCAGGACTTGTTCGTTAGAGCAACTTGAAAGTTAATGATGCACGCCATTTATTGGCCTAGGACACATCTATATACAACAGATCAACTTAATCTGAATGATATATATGACACAGGTTTATGTGGTAAACTTGACATAATTCTTTGTGAATACTTTGGTCTTTCAGGGTTATTAGTCTTGATATTTTACTCATTATTATTACCAAATAAACTTAACAAAATAACTTTCATTGTAAATTTGGATAAAAGAGATATCTATGCTTTTGCTAGATTAATTACAATAAGTTATAAATTTTCATCGTGATATTATGTGTTTATAAGGAAAATTATAGTCTTTAATACAACAAACTAAGCTATAATTATTACTTTTTCTGTTATAACACATACTATTGCGAAGTCTCTGTAACAAATCACAGAGACTCTGTTGCAAAGCGTAAAGTTTCTCAAATCACAAAGATTCCACTCTCACTGTAACCATGTTCCCTACCAGTGGAAACAACATTCAAGATAACAACAGAATAATGCTGAGAAAGAATATTGAGAGAACATCATACGTAATACCTGATTATGATTGAACACTGAATATGTTCGTCATGTGTTTTAATGCCTAACAAAGATATGAGCTGCCTCAGAAGATCGAATAAAACTATGTGAACTTGAGGTACAATACATATGAAGTGGTGATAATCATCTCACTAATTTAATAATAATAATAAGTGACTATGGCTCATCTGGACTAAGTGTTATCACACCACAAATCCCTGTCAGCCAAACACCACCCTGGCCATGTGAGAGACCTGTTTTAACAGAATCTGGCTAAGTGAGAGTACACCGTCTTATGCCTGACCGACTCTGCAAGGTCGGAATCTTGGGTACAGATTTGTGGTCATGAGTTCTGAAGAATAACAAGGAATTTGAGAACAATGTAACTTGTCAGAATTCGTATTTGAGGGTGTGTGTGGGGATCCCTGTTAGGGCAGACCTCGTTTTATTGCCTTCGAAAACAAGCCAGTTGGATGGCGTGTAACCATGGATATACTCAAATGTCATGCAAACTGATACCCCATGCAAATGTACTGGTGTAACCCCATTTTCGAGTTCTTAAAGCTATGAGTTCTTAAAGCTATAAATCTAGTATAGTTCTGAATACTACTAATATCAATAACATATTTAAAAAACTCCACTTTAGTTATCTGTAATATGTAACACCTCCTCACGTCATGGCTCCATATCCATGTATGTGCTGGAGCCAACTCCGGGATGAAACAGACATGTCTAACACAAAGG
Source organism: Haliotis asinina (assembly GCF_037392515.1). Lineage (NCBI taxonomy): Eukaryota > Metazoa > Mollusca > Gastropoda > Lepetellida > Haliotidae > Haliotis > Haliotis asinina. Next base: position 20,111,453 of record NC_090294.1, on the reverse strand, counting down.
GAAAAGACCACTCAACACTGACGTCATTGACACAGTTGTGCCAAAATAAGCTCGACAAACACATCAATTGATCTTCCAAATGCATGTGTGCTTAGGAAGGCATAATCGTCCCGGAAGAAGACGACGCGGAAAATGCGAACACGGTTTAATATCAGCACTGAGATCTAAAACTGTGGACTGATGGCAATCAACGCTGGTGTGAACGATTTCGGATCGTGATACGTGCGCCCAAGGGATACTAGGATCCCCGTTTTGACCAAAAAGCGACAGAAAGTCCACGTTAAAATTACTTCTTAATCAAATTGTTTCTTAATCTATCCTGGTACTGGTGGGTCAAATTACGTTACCGCGACCGTCTGCCCGCGCTCACACATGTTCGACTTCTCCATGGCACCGGTGGAACGATCGATTGGGACACGGATTCCCGATTACATCTGAAAGATTGAGCTAAGACAGAGGTGCAAACATTTGACAAATAAGTCGCTAAGTGTCATCTTATCCTGAAATTGGAAATACCATGTCAATAATCTCGTCAGCAAATCAATCGTAATGACGTTCTTTCTCCCAAATTCAAGGTCTGGAAAACAGATTTGATTTCTTTGGAGTTCGGTTTTTGTTGAATCAACGAGAAAATGTCTTCACATGGAGCATTATGTTAAGTGTTAGTGTTTCATTTTCTGTAAAAGTAGTTTAGAATATGGAAAATGTTTAAGCATAAATGTGAGCATTCTGTGGGTTCTTTTGAGTTGCTCTTTGTTGATAGATTGGAATAACTGTGGTTTTGCTAGTTTGAAAGCCAACAAACAGGGCTGGAGTTTCATCACAGAAAGGCGTCACACAATGAACCCGTAGGATGTGTCAAACCTATATGAGCACTGTCATACTAGGGGACACCAGAAACGGGCTTCAAACATTGCACTTATATGGAGTACATACTCTTTGTCTCACGTTCTAAATATATGATAACAGTTACGAGATGACATCTGTGGCTGAGGATGTAGGACATATTATGTCCTTCACCTTTCCAGTCATTATACAATTCAAATTGAGAAATTAAAGTTTCGATTATATTATTCCAGAATGTATTGCATCTATGCTTGTACGTATAACTACCTACCACATAATATTTGTCTGTAGGTATTGTTCATTTCCTCATTCTCATCATCGACAGTCATCAAACTTGAAAATGCTGCTTAAAGGAATTAAAAAGTAAATATCATAGATCACAACAAAATAGCGAACGTTGAACCTTGAATTTTAGCACAATCCACAAGTCTCTAACATTGAATGTTAACAGCTAACAAATCGATGTGTGAACATGGCTTTGCTTTAGGTACGCCCATGCTATAACCTAGCCTTTTTGTTTCGGTAGACGAGGTGATGGAGTAAGTGGGCTTTTAGCTTTAGACACAATGGTTCCACTAGCGCTTATTGAAGCGTAAATTTCATGCTGATTCTTGATGATCACACTTGCCATTTCAAGCAGAGAGCAGAACAGATCTCTGCGTCGGAAATCAGACTTCAATGATGTCCACAAAAGTGGTATCGAAGTGCCTGCCTGTCCCCAAGGGCGGATAACTGAGATGAATAAGTAGGTTTAATTCCCTTCCAGAACTCTCCAGACGAGACGGCAGACAGACAGATGGCCAACGGGATTGGGTAACACAACCAACGTCACAGTGAGATGAGCTGATCGCTTGATACGCTTGAGTCCGGCTTTGGAATTTCGTACGATTAGCAAAGAGCAGTCTCATTCGCTACAATGTATTTGTTGATCAATTATTCAGTCTTTCATGTCTATTCACGCTATTTTCACTTACAGATCTGATCCATACAGGTAGCAAAGGTAAGTCCCTGTGGTACGTGACTTTTTGTCGTCACGATGATATTGTGGAAGTATTGCCGATGTGCCGTAAATGTTTACTCACTCCCTTACAAATCTAAGCTTATGGTATTTCTATTTCTAGAGCGCAGTGATTCGTCTGATTTTATACATGTGAGCCACTTCAGCATGTCACTGAAGGTACTGAGTTTCTGCCAAGGCTGGGCATCCCCCGACAAGATGGAGGACAATCTCCCTTAATTCGTGCACAATTTCATATGTATGTCTTCGAGCAAAGTATTTCGGATAGGAAGTGGCTGGTCCTGAGCAACAAACAGACAGCTTTCTGTTTCACTTGTCAGGCCTGCTGAAAGACACTGAATACTGATGTATTGCTCGGATACCGGTGGGCTGGATGGTTGATTGACGCCCACTATGGCGGTACTCTGTAAATAATCGAGTTTAGACCAGGCAATCCACAGGCATCAACGGAACAAAACTCGCTCTATGCATCTAGGATACGATGACACGTGTCAGCCAAGTCGGCGAATCTGACCGCCCAATTACGTAAGTCATCTCTTACGTCAAAGAGGGTTTACTGAATAGCATCTGATCTTCACGAGTACATGACACTGGAAATGGAACCCAAGGTGTTAACACGATGTACGAATGCGTTCAGCAAAATACGTCATCATCTCTTGTTGTGGTGAAACCAGGGATAACGTATCCCATATTCCCAAGAATATGAAACAGTAAATATGTTTGTTGCAACATCACTTTTACGTGGACGTAATGATGCGTAAACCTACTCAGTTAAGTATCAATAACAAAAGGCGAAAACGGCCGATCCAAAGTTGGGACCAACGTACTTCATTTGGAATCTCTGTTACAAAACGAATAATAAAAGCCGACTATTTTAACATGGCAGGACTAAGCTTCAGAAGCTGATACCACAGCCATATTTCAGACAAGACTTCACCTGTGACCTATGAGCGCTTCAGATTCAAGATTCCCAAACCATGTAATAGATGGATGTCTATGGATCACACGGATCACTTCCGGTATCGTCCTGGTACTTTGGCGACACAGAAATAAGATAAAAATAAGATAAGACAAGATAAAAAAGACATCACTTTATTATTCCAAAAGAAATTCGTTTTGTATACAAAACGGCCTCAAAATGAATATATAAAAAATTCTCAAAAATATACACAATAATTACAAGCCCAAAATGAATGCAGATGATAATTAATACAAAGTTATAGAGGATAAATTAGTCGTTGTCGCATGCTTGATGACAACTAAGTATATTCCCAAACATTCGATGCATTAATAATACGAATACTAGATGGTATGAAGGACTGTCGAGCTCTGTGTGTTTTACGTGAATGTAATCGAAAGTGGCGTCAAGATGGGAGTAGTTCAAAATGGTGAGATAAAATATGATTATAAAGTACAAAACAGATGAAACCTTACACGTCTGACCTTGTGAAATTCTCAGTCCGACGTTTTGTCTATCTCTGTTGTCTTAACATTCCATGCTCCCTTAAGAGCAAACTTTAATTGTACGTGACGCAAACATGAACAGCACCAATATATTATAGTTTGTTCAGTGGTCACGAGGGGAGCATGGGTTGAGGTACCCTTGATGTTTATGGTCACGAGGGGAGCCCGAAGGACCAGTGAACAACGTATTTATCACATCGAATACGTTAATGTTATTTTGAACTGAAGCATGAGTATCGGATCGTACACTTCAGCCAGCCTGTGTGAATCAAACGATTCGAATCTTGCATCTTGCTGTTTTTCCCGCAAGTATTACCTTGCGATGTAATTCTCCGTCTTAGTATTCCCAGGGACTGCATTTAAACGTTCTGTCAAAATTTGTTTATTGTAAAAGTGAGGAAATGTTTTCGTAGCTATCGCTGGATTTTGCGAACGACGCAAGAAACACAGATTTAGAGTTATCTCCCTTCCATCCATTTCCACTCGCAATCGTTTAGTGTTTAGTGTTATTCGAGATACAAATGTGACTTCAACGAAGTGCCAGATGGGTTGCTATTGGCAACATGTATATTGCAAAGTACCTTGCGTGTAACCGGGGTACATTGACAATAACAGAAGAGCGCTCAGCCAATCAGGTAACATAAAGCCACCTGTAGCTTGTCTGGAACTATAACGTCAAAAAAACAAATCCTGCCACTTTGTTTACGGGCCATTCCGGACAGACTGTTGTATGACTAAAAGAAGGAGGGTGGGGAGCATTTTCTAAAACGTTGGGTCATCATGTCGAAGATCCGGGTTCCATTCCCGGTGTTCATTGTCATAATTATATATTGCTGGACTGTTGCTAAAGGTGGAGTAAAATCAGACTCACCCATGGACACCTCTGTTTCATCTGAATTAAAAAACACAACCTGATTATCAGCAAACACACGTAATTACATATGTCTTATCACGAGGCAACAAAGAAACAATAAAACGAAAGGGTACTATACTTGTTATCATAACCCTGTCATACACCACTGGGTCATCAAATTAATTCCAGCTGTATACACACCGACGGTTTGGGATTATCAGCTGTTTGTTCAGCAACCCCCAACAACTCAGAGTAATACCCTTTGACAGTAGATTGTGATTGGTTTTCTTTTGTTCTCACTTCCAAAGCATTTGCTACATAACCGTTCGACACTGTTGAGAGCTAACATGTTATATCAAACCCTGTAGGGAGTTTCATTTGGTATATTGGGCCACGAGATTACAGTATTTGTTTCTATCGAGTGTGTAAACACTGGATCTGATAGAATAATGCATTACTTGTACAGTTTGTCTTTTCAGCAAACATCGGGCACATCGTGTAAAGATGTACTAATTCCGTTCTAGATTAAACAAATACATTACGAATGCTTGTTTTATCCTTTTCGGAATTGCAAACTGAGTCAGGGATGTGTGTTGTAGTTAGGAATTATGTCAGTCAAGATATTGATGTCACTGCCTTCGACCACGGTTTGTTAGGAATAGTTTCACCGCCTGTTTGTACAGCGTGCTGGAAAGCGTTTTTTAATGTATATCAACCTGATGTTGATGACGATTTTTGACAATGAAACTTTAGTAAGGGTGTTTTCCTCAGCAGCATCTATTCAGTGTTCGAATAAGAGAATATTGTGCAGCACAGTCGGTATTATTCAGGATATAGCTACAACTTGACCATATTATATACTAAACAACAAAAGAAACACTACCGTTAGGTCCAATTTCAAAATAGAAGACATAAACATGAACGTTTACTATTTTGAGACTTCATTTTTTCGAAGGCACCCGTGGCGAGCCACCTCCTCGTGGTGGGTGCTGGGTAACACCAAGAGCTCGCCACCCCCGTTATTGATACGGGGGCATATTTGGTCCACCAACCCGTTTGCCGTGGGTTGCAGCCCTGCGTCGATGGAGGAGGGGATCCTGGTGGTTGAGGGCAATAGGAGCCTGTTGCTCAACACACCACTTTGGCCCTGACTTCACTTAGACGGGTGGTTGAATGGGCCCGGTTCAACCAATCGGCTCGTCATGCTAAGCCCTGTACATGTAAACTTTGCTGCACAAATTTGAGACATTATTTACAAATTGTCCTGGGTTCATGATGATATATTTTTATTTCGATTGTGAAAATCCAATTTCGTAACTTGCCTAGAGTCCTCCGTCCAGAAGGCAGTGGCTCATGGGTTAGTCTGGTGGAATTATGGATCTTTTTTAATTATTGATCCTTTCTGCTGGAGTATATCATCCGGGTATCCTTGGCGCTGCAAGTCGGAGATCCGCTTGTGTTTAGCATTGTCCTTGTGATACTCCGTGGTGGGTGGGGAGCTCGGATGATGAACGACTATACACTTACCATGGACTACGAAACACCCTCTATGAAATAAAATGTCCTCATGACACTGATGACGAACAACGACCCTCCACATCAGTTGATTACTGGCCACGTTTCCTGTTTATTGATTCTTTGGATAAGACTCCCTTGAAAGTGAATCCTTTCGAGATTTCAAAAGGAGTTTACGGCATAGCAGGAGACGTCAAGAATTTCAGCGGTTGCGTTCAGGATCCCTGTTAATCGAATGCACAGCAATGCAATCTAAACAGCAAGCAATGAACCTGCTATCAACAGATATGTTTGTTGGTATTCCCGGTTAGATCTCTGCTCGTAGAACCTTGAATACTAGCAAAGGGATTGTAAGAGACAGAGCTCGCATCTTTGCAGACATGCCAGAGATTGATATCACATCTGAGATGAAAGATCAAGGAGTGTTATACATATATGTCGTAAGATTTTCAACTCGCAAAAAAAACATTTCAAACAAACACTTATCTCTTCTCGTTTTCAGCGCCAAATTCCCCCAAATCAATCATGGTAGGTTACTGTAATGTGAACGTTCATGTGTACATCCCTAGTCCTCTGCGGTGATGTAAATGTCAAAAGTAGGGACATGGAGTGAATAATCGTACATTGCCTGTTACTTGTGATCACTGTGTTGAGAATACACATGTAACAGAAGATTGTGACAATAGTTATGAAAATGCACCAACTGCCACTGAAGTCACTCATCCTTTTCTAAAGACTGTCCTGTGTGGAAAAACAGATGGAAATAAATAGGGTTAAATATAACAGGAATGTTAGCTTTGCGAAAGCAAAAAAAGCTTGTTCAGTCTAGAGAACACACTGAAACCTATGCCTCTATCGCCAACACATCAACCGAAACAACCCAAAAGGAAAGTCCTTCCACCACAATTAAAATTACCTCCTCACACTCAAACAGACTTGACATGGGTAAACTCTGACACCCCCACACGATTTTCTCCTGATCAGTTCACTCAGACAGCGGAATCACATTCACTGCAGAACCTCTTGCAGGAACAGGCTTCTCTTCCACAAACTTGTTCTCAACCTGGCAGAAGTGAGAACCAGCCTGGAAAGTCCAGAATCAAATCACGGATTGACACTTCAAAAACAAATCGAGCCTCTAAAGGGTCAGATAAGATAAAAAATATCTAACAAATTTAGATCACTAAAGGATATGGATGTTTCTGATAGCATCCATCCAAGGGCACATAGCTTATCGCCCTCACAGAAAGTGCGGGGCAGATCCCCAATCAACCCTCCTAAAAGATAGTTCATTCTAAAAAACTAGTACACTGGAATTGTAGAGGTTTACGGTCCAATTTTAATTAGTTATAGCTTTTTGTCCAAGATTTTGCACAATCGGCTTTTTGTCTGCAGGAAACCTATTTGAAGCAGACAGATACTTTTAATTTACATCATTTTGATGCATATCATTATTTTTCACCTCCGGGTGACAGAGCCACTGGGGGATCTTCAATCTTTGTTAAACAGGATGTTATATATATAGTCCTGTAACACTCACAACTAATCTCCAAGCCGTTGCAGTTAGACTTACTCTTCATGTTATCTTTACACTATGCTTTTTGTATATTCCACCTTCTTCAACACTCCAACAGTCAGATCTGCAAGCTCTCTATGACCAACTTCCTGAACCATGTCTTATGATGGGTGATCTCAATGGCCATAACCCGATATGGAGATGGTTCAAACACTAACTCGAAAGGTCAAATACTGGAAGATTTTATCTCCGATAATGATTTCTGTATTTACAGTGATGATTCTAGCAAATGCCTGCTCCCTGTAGTTGGCACCTACTCTTCTCTAGATTTGCCTCTCCATACTGCTCTTGAGCAAGCTCATGACCTGAACAGGTGATGATAACATACATTACCAGCTACTGAAACACTTACCTGAATCATGTTTGATGACTCTTTTGGATATATTTAGCATAAATGGACGTCTGGCAAATTTCCTCCTTCATGGCGCAATGCCATTGTAGTTACAATGCCAAAACCTGGTAAGGATCACAGAGATCCGTCGAATTATAGACCAATATCGTTATCTAGCTGTGTCTGCAAAACCATGGAACGTATGGTGAATAATAGATTAGTTTGGTATCTTGAAACCAATAACCTTATCTCAAATATTCAATCTGGTTTCAGGAAAAGTCGTAGTACCATTGATCATCTGGTACGTTTAAAATCCTTCGTTAAAAATGCTATAGTGAATACACAATATGCTGTATCGAATTTCTTTGATCTACCACCTGGAAGCATGGCATTTTGGAGGATCTACATGATTTTGGTTTGAGAGGCCGTTTGCCCCTTTTTATACCACAGTTTTTAAAAGACAGGCAATTTCAAGTCTATGTGGGTTCAACCCTGTCTGATCATTACAATCAGGATCAGGGTGTTCCCCAGGGCAGTATTTTGTTGGTGACCTTATTTAGCATTAAGATCAATAGTTTATCCAAGGTTTTAAATGATTCAGTTGATGGATCACTTTTTCTGGGTGATTTTAATATTTCCTGTCGTGGTAAAAATATACATATCATATTATCATATATCAAATAAAATAAATAAATGGTGTCTTGAAAATGGTTTAAAATTCTCAAAGTTTACACTTTTGTAGGAAATATAAACCGCATAAAGACCCTGAACTATAGTTAAATGGCACTACCATTAAAGTTGTAAAGGAGGCCAAGATTTGGGGCCTGTTTTGCGACTCACATTTAACTGCCGCATAATAAGTCCCTTAAAGCCAAATGCCCGAAATCACTCGATCTGTTGAAAGTTGTTTCCAACTCAAAGTAGGGAGGGGATCAAGCTACCCTCCTACACCTATATCGATCACTGGTCCGTTCAAAACTTGATTGTGGCTCCATCGTAAATGGTGGAGCCTGCAAAAGCAATCTTAAACTATTAGATTCTGTCCACCACCAAGGTCTAAGACTTTGTCTTGGGTCTTTCAGAACTTCGCCTGTTGACAGTCTCTACGATGAGGCCGATGAACCATCACGACGTTTCAAGTTGTCTTTACAATACACTAACAAATTATATTCTAATGAATCTAACCCAGCATTTAACTGTGTCTTCAATCCCCTTTATGAAGATTTATACAACAAGATATCTTCTCTGGTTCCATCTCTAGGGCACAGAATTAAACCCTTTCTTTCTTCGACCGGGATTGAGCTGGAAAACATAGCTCCTTCCCGTCTTCTTTCTTCTCCTCCTTGGCAGTTGGTTAAGTTGACCTAACACTTCATTTAAAAAATCAGAAACTAATGAATTACAATATAAACAAGACTATAATCAATTAAAACTAAGTATAGCAATTACAAACCCTTATTTAGCGATGGTTCCAAGGACGGTGGTGCAGTAGCCTGTGCCACTGTCATTGGATCGAGAACAATATCTTCTAGAATACCAGATAACAGCTCTATTTTTACTGCAGAAGCAAACGCCATATTAACAGCTCTTAATATATTCAGTGACACCCTAAACATAAACAATACATAATCTTTTCTGATTCTCTTTCTTGTCTTCAGACTATTAAAAACTAATCGTGTAAACATCCACTTTCAATAGAAATTATTGAGCTTTATAATGATCTTACGACTAGTCAATACGACATCGTTTTCTGTTGATTACCCAGCCATGTTGGTATCTCTGGTAACACTGATGCTGACCTTGATGTGTGACACTTCTTATTCTCTACACTGACTATAAAGCTATCATTAGATCTTACATCCGTGATCTGATGCAGAAGAAGTGAGACACCCAGGTAGGTATTAAATTACATGCAATAAAGCCATATGGCGGTTACACCCACTTGGATTGTCAGTCCAGATATGAAGAGGTCATTATACGACGGTGTCGTATTGGCCACACCAGGTATACGCATGAATATCTTTTGAAAGGCGAGGATCCTCCGTTCTACATCCCTTGTGATGAAATAATCACGGTCAATCATGTCTTGCTTGACTGTGTTGAATATTCCATAACAAGGGACAATTATTTCAAATCAAGAACTATGAAGGACCTTTTTAGTAACGTAAGTTCTCATTTAATTATTGCATTTTTAAAAGAATTAGATTTGTTGTCTGACTTGTCCAGTGTAGTATTCGGAATCTCTAACCCATTAAACCAATTACGAACTGTAACATCGGAACCATAGATAGCATACTTTTATTGTATATCTACATATACCACATGTCGCTTTATATTCAAACACACATACATACATGCACCACACACACACACACACACACACACACACACACACACACACACACATGGTCACATCCCATTAGATTATATCGTGTGTATATGGGATGAAAATGTTCAATAAATGGATGACATGGTGGCGTACCTGTTAACTTCTGTCTGCCTTTCAAACAGCGTAAAGACTAGGTTACCATCAACAAGCATACAAAATATCTAAGAAATTGCTTGCCAATCATGAGATTATTGTCAATTTCAAAACAGCAAATTCAAAACAGGAGAAAGGTTACCGAGGAGTGACAGACAAATTGACCACGCGGTCGTTAAATGATATGATAATCATATCATGGGTAGAGATACCAGCGGGAAAAGTAAGTAAAAGCATTTCTGCTTGAAAGAAACGTACGGTTTCGTATAATTGTTGAGAAATATGGAGGTCACATTGAAAATATGTTCCCTTTGATATTATCTTTTTTGACATGCTGTTTTGATTTCGACAATGCTCGCATGATATGAAACCATCTCTTAGATATTTTACTGACTCGTTGATGATGCCCTAGGGTTACTCTGTGAAACGTTTTAATAAATTTGGTTTATCTATCGATTAGAAAATACGTGTCAAAAACCGGTTCACTCTTGGGGGGACACCAATTCAACACAGGTTCCCAAACACATACACACGAACTAACGACGTATTTCTGACAAGGTAATATTATTAATCTATGGATATTAATATTGTGATGCAAGCCACAATATCATGGTATGATATTCTCTGAAATTTTACAGAGAAAGAAGAAAGTAAATCAAAAATATTTTAGAAAATGTATGTAGCTACTGTGAAACGACAAAGATTTACAAACTTCAAGGTGAAAATGTTTCGATGTTTACAACCATACATTACAATACAGCATTAAAACTCACAAACAGAACGTTCAGAACACCTACAGTTTTAGTTTAGTTTTACACCACTTTGAGCAATATTTCAGCAATATTACTGCGGGGGACACCGGAAATGGGCTTCAGAAATGGTGTCCGTATGGGGAATCGAACCCGGGTCTTCAACGTCACGAGCGGCCGCTTTAACCTCTAGGCTATCTGACATCCCCTCAACACCTCTAACCCAGCAGATGCTGTTTCCGGATTAACAGATGACACACAAGTTTAATGACAGTGCTGTTATTTGTCGTCATTAACGAATTGGGGTGTAACGCGATGTCCAGTCACCATCACACTCCATGTTTAAAACTATAGTTCAATGATGTTATATTACCATCACATTCTATATAAAAGACTTCAGTGCGATGATGTATGTATGAAACACAACGTTATTCTCCATGCTGTTATGTCGGATTTCCTGATTTACGAGGTCGGGTGTAACTAGATTTAATTACTATCACATTCCACGCAGAGGAAGACACGCCATGTGTCTATGTCCTTTGGTAGGGTTTCTGAATCAGGTAGATGTGATGTAACTACATTTCTTGTTACTATTTCACTCCAAACATAAGACTCTCTTTCAGTGATTCATATTCCAGAGACTAGCATAATATATTGTCCGCGCTCGTTTATATATTTTGTTTTCATAAATTAAAGAAAAGAAGTCTGCTTTGGATAATTAGGTCGGAAACACAATATATCTCAATATATCCTGATCATCTCTTCAGGTGATTGTGATTGTTGAAATGCAAAGAAGCCAATACATTTAAACTTTACCTGTGTGGAAACAAGCAAATGAGAAATCACAAATGTCAGTTTTGCGGATTAAATGATATTAACGAACTAAAGCAGTGAACTGCATACACGTAGTTACTTTCATGTGGATTTTTTGTTTTGTCTTTTATCACATATATAGACTATTAAAATGGGAGTGAAATTCTTTCTATTTTTGAAGGATCGTTGGTGCACAGTTCATTTTTACGCAAGTTTCAAAGGCCATTTAACAAAATGTCAGGACTAAAAGGGAAGGGGGTTCTCTGGTTTCGCCTATGATGTTCATGATGTTCACTGGATTGTCTGGTCCAGACTCGATTATTTACAGACGGACACCACATTGCTGAGTGCGGCGTAAAATTATACCTACCCATATACTCGTTGTAACCGTAGTGAAATTATTAATAGATCGTGTATTCAGTATGGACCGACTAACCGCATGTCTTCTTACCCCGACAAAGCTGGATTTCACTAGGGTGTCTGGGGATGGAAACTGTAGTCATCTGACCCTGGCTCCCTTAAAGAAGACGTCTTTATAACTGATCCCCTGTTCCCCAAAAGTCACTGTGATCACGTAGTGTCGAAGACATCTATCAATACTCACACACGCGCACACGCGCACACGCGCACACGCACTGATATTCGTCATCACTGTAAATGAAAAGTTGTTTGTTCTTTAAACGCCACACTATTTCAGCTACAGTGGACGCTGTCTAAACCAGCACACCCTGGGACTGAAAAGATAATCTGGTTTAGACAATATGCTGGATTGTAGTGCAGATGATAAATGTACAAGCCAGAGATGGGACTGAGATTTTATGCCAGTGTAGACAACTGGCCGGATAGGACAGATGCCGGTTTTGACAGCTTCCACTGTATATGTTCAGGTAATGCGGCCTGGGCTGTATTGGCACCGATCTGCGCAATTGGGATAATGGCCGGGATGGCGACACTATTTCTTTTCTTTCTGAAATTTCTTTTACATATGACTGAAAGACCTAGTTAAGTACACAAATGTGTTTTAACGGCTTTAATAACATTCAAAAATTTACTGATGCTTAAACCTGCCTTTTTATTCTTTCTAAGATTATGTCCTATGTACATGCGTAAACGTGTGCACATAACAAATTCAGCTTTGTATTTAAGTGATTAGACTTATTTAGTATAAAATTTATCGTTTTATACATGGATAGTTTATCTTAATGCGCATTTTACAGAACTTCTGTCGTCAGTCCTTATAGGGGTGGCCCAACTGTTACTGTTCTTTGGTACTGTATCCATATTATATTTAAGTGAGACTTTAATAAACAATCTGTCTGTCCGGTGTCTGTCTGTCTGTGTCGAGCCAGTCAGCGTGCCTCGCCACCCAATCTCGTTAGCCGCCTCTATCGACAAGCATTGGTTACTGACGGCCAATTCTTCGTGGGTCTATAACAAATGAAGTGCAATAGCAACTCATCCCGATAACAAATAGGTACCTGTATAAGGCATAATTAACAGCTTGGTGTATCAGATGTAACACCAGAGCACTGTAACATGCCAACACCGTTCCATAACTTCAATGCAGTGGAGAAACATGTCCACTTGAGACGCATGGGCATGTTTTTAGGCTAAACAAAAAAGTGAACTGTTTCTTGGGCATCGGTGTGTCACTTTTATTTGTGCGCGTAACAATTATTTACTGCCATGTAAAAAAGAATTTTGATTTTGTCGCGTCGCGATCTCTCCACTGTAAGAATGAGTGTGACTGAATCTACAACTCATTAATATTTGCTAATCTTTCCAAGCTGTACTTCTGAGAAAAAATGTGTTCCTCCCTCGTTCCTTTTTTCCATCAGTTTAAAAAATAAAGTCCTACCGCCTTCGTCACTTTGAAAAAAAATGTCTCCGAGAAACATTTATTTTTTTAAATGGAGCCTTATCAGTTTAAGCTCTAAGTAATTTATTATGCGCGTAAAAAATGATTGATCTCTCACAGAAGATGCATTCTGTAACCACAGTCATTTCCGATGCTGAAAAAAACCCAAACAATTGGACGCTAATTTGCCAACCAAATCTAATGTTTACGATGTCATCGCAATATTACGAATTAATCTTGGATATCTAAAAGCATAATCGTGACCAACGGGGTTTGAAGGATGTAGGGAACAATAGTGTCAAAGCGTCCATTCGTCACACCCAAGCCCCGAGCTCGACCTACCTGAAGACATAATATAGGTGCTCGACCTACCTGAAGACATAATATAGGTGCGCCGGGATACGAGCCTCAGTCATAGGTTTCTGGTATCGAATGCAGTTTAAACCACATACAGATCACATCACTCATCATTTCCCATCACTTTTTTTAAAAAAGCAATTGGTAGGTAGGGCGGATTTTGATGATGTTTTTTTTTAAACATTTTTTCTGATTTCTAATGATATTAGTCGAAACTTGGGATGCCGGAAGCTGAAACGGATTTCGAAACTCTGCAGACTTTATACACGGTAATTTACCCTTGCCAAAAGCTATTTAAAGGTAATGGTCGGGGAAAATTTTAAGGGTGGGCGGTGATGAGAAACAAGAAAATATTTTTTGTGACCTTGTAAAATATTTCCATTCCAGGGAGCACAAATATATTAAAGATCAGACATTGACACCTCACTTCAGCAGAGGTATTTATGTTTAAAACGTCACCAAATGATGAGCGCGTTATCGATTGCCATTTTACTTTCAATAATCAACATAAACCAATACAAGTAAATATTTTGAACCCTATGATAACAATAAACGATAGCTGCCAGTGATTGATGCTGGCGTTTATTGATATAAAAGTAATAAATCTAAACCAGTATTCTAAATGCCTGTCCTGTTTTTGCGTGAGTCAAACGCAGCCTATCACAACCAGTGGTGATTTGTAACGATAAATATATGCTTGACCAACTCCTCTTACAGAGGTGTAGAATGACGTCATTTGACTGATAGGAAAACAGACCGCTACTAACGCTTCGTCTGTGAATAATGGTACCATGAACTAGACGCAAACTATCAATTTCATAAATTTATCAACCACCGTTAAAAGCTATTATCAACTGTCCATGTAATCTGTCGAAGCGGTTAATTTCTAGTTGCTGCTCAATCGATCATTGATCGGCAGCCCTAGTCGGTGGATTCTGGACTCGTCTAGTAGAGGTCTCGCTTCCGACTGGAACTGGAACACAAGCACGACCAAAGCCCGACGAGTAGCACATCGTTCCACCCGGCTTTATGTCCCAGGAGACAAAATCAACCGTCATCCACAAGCGGAAGCATTTCAGTATCGAGCAGACGACATTAGGTTGTCGTCTGCTTCAACCGGAAGTCGCCTGCCTCAGCCTGAAACACAGGTAAGATATTTCTATGGGGTAATACAGTGTTTGACTTGGGCGATCTAACAGGGAGGTTTTACCGGTGGTATTTTTGGAACGATTGAATGACATCTTTATCACAAGACTTTTCCTTTATGGGCTACCACTCTCGTGATGTTTGAATTGGCTGTCCGGTTTCAGAATTGATTGAAACCTTGGGTCAACGGTAATGCGCTGTGTCTTCGGCTAACAATACCTGGTGGCGTTTTTATTCCAATAGCTGCGTTTATGAGCTGCAACAGTTCCCCAACCTCTCGTGCTTCATTGATAATCATGGCGGCCCACACCAATTTCAACGGAAAATGAAATTAGTGAAAATCGATGCATGATGTTTTCGCTGTGTCGTATTGAATGTCTGTGAAATGAGTAGGATTTTGACAGTCTATCAATATATTCACAAAAATTATATTTTGTATACAACATAGGACCCAAATAACAAGGAACTCAGAATATGAACATTCATAAACGCATATTCCCTTAGGAGTCCTGTCTTACTAGAAGCAGATATGGGTGTGTCATAAGAGTATTCTTTGCAGAGGAACAAATCGTACCCGTACTTTCACATGACGCATACCCTAATTAACATGTACTCATAAATGTGCCAGTTTTCATACAAATCTTCAGCAATTTGTCACAAAGGTATCACTTCTCCACTGGAGCTCAGATTCCTATTTTCAGAAGCATGTGAAATGTTGAAAACATCATATTTACTTATGATTGGTATTGATCCACTTGTTTTATCTCGCATTATCTTTTAACATGTCATGCTGGGTGCACCCTTGCTTTAAATCAGAACTACGTGAAACACAAGCTGGTACGAGTGTTTGATGTCATAATAGCACTCGAACACAAAATCTCTTCCTTGAAAATGTTTAATGATGTTCATCTAGTCAGTAGCTATGTACACGGCGCCACGATCTGGTTGTTTGCCATCGTCGCGGAGAAAATCTAATTGATTTCCTCATCTCATTAAATTTCCAGGTTACCAAAGAGGCCGTATGATGGCTTTTTGTGGTTGAAACTATTTTCTTGTCAGAGGTTTTTCCCCAACATGATAGAATAGCAAATTATTAAAGAATTGTGACGGTTTTTTTCCGGTCTAAGATTGCAGATGAACCATGAATTTGCTGTGCGAAATAGTGACCTTTGGGAACGCATGAAACCTGTGTCGGATAATTCGATTCCAGGTTTATATACTTCTCACAGTTAAGCAACCCATTTTTTTTAAAAAAAATCTCTCATTACATTTTTATTTAATAAAAATGGAAATCATGAAATGATGCAATCTAAAGTTGAAACATATGCACAAAATGAAATGGTATTGAGCAGTAATAGACTTATAAATCATCAAAAGCATGTACACGTGAAACACTCGTGGAAACATGTGCTGCACTGGTGAAGCAAAATGTCAACATTAACGTTCAAGTCAACTTTGGACAGTGAAGCAAGGTTCAGTATTACCACCATGAGCACGAATGCAGGCTTCTGCACGTCTTTACATTTACCAAATGAGCCTTTAAAGTTGCTGTTGTGGAATTGTCTGCCATTCTCTCTGTATCGCCTGTTCAAGTTCATCCAACATCACATGCTTGCCACAAAAGGCGACTATGCTTGTCGTAGGAGAGGACGAACGGGATCGGGTGGTAAGGCTCGCTGACTTGGTTGACACATGTCATCGGTTCCCAACTGCGCAGATTGATCCTCATGCGGTTGATAATAGATTGTCTTGTCCAGATTTGATTATTTACAGATCGCCGCCACATAACTGGAATATTGCGGAGTGCGGCGTAAAACTAAAATCACTCACTCATCCAGAGGCTGGGAGTGAAAATGGAGACCGTAAACATGACTTCCAGTAATGTCCCAGTAATGTCCCAGTCCCAAGACTGCATAGATTAAATGTGGAGCACGTTCATGCCACACATTTTGCATGTCGCTTCTGAGGGTGGTTGTGTTCGGGTGATGTGATCAATATCAGATAAATCAGTCTGAATATTTACCTTTCAGTAATATGGCAGCAAAAGTCACTCTCGAGACTGATAAAGATATTACACTGAAAATACATGTTACTTAATTTGTTGTGAGGGGTATATGTTTTGAATTGTCTGCATCATGCCCCGTTGGAATCACCGAAGTAGTTAATGCCCGCAAGGTGTTTTTTCGGTACTCCTTCTCTCATTAGTGTCCCGCGAAAACCCGGACTTAGAAATGGTCTTCAGCAACCCATGTTTGTCGTAAGGTGCTACTAACGGGACAGGCCAGCTGACGTGGCTGACAAATGTCATTACATACCACTTGCGTAGATTGATGCTCATGATCATCACTAGATTGTCTGGTCCAGTGACGTTAAACTCATCCGAACTCTCCACTAACGGATGATTGTTGTCCCTGCATGTTCTGGTAGTGATCATGATCCAGCTTGTCCTCAATGTGAATGCTAGAAGTTAATTCAAAACATTTTTTCCCAACAGTTGTTATGGTTTACCTCTTTACGTTTCATTAAAAGGGGGTTAATCTGATCATCTGACTGTATTCGAAGGCAACATATAACCAACGTCTCATGTGACGTTACTAATGTATTGATTCGATAAGCATACAAAACGACAACGTCAAAATGCAATATTACAATATCACGACGGGGGACACCAGAAATGCTGTTCGAGAATTGTACCCATGATGGGACTGGAACCCGGGTCTTCGGCGTTAGGGCCAACGTTTGAACCTTTAGGCTACCCCACCGCCCCATTACGACGTATAACAGACGGGTGTAATCTATATAATTTTGTAATACTTTTGTACATTAGTTGCCTGTGAATCTTCTAATACCGATCAGTTTTCGAAATGTGTCATTCTCGTCAAGCATCTCATCAAAAGCTGACCTGCCCAATAGTGTATTTTGTCTTAATAAATCTTATCTTCTCAATGGCAGATCGGATAGTAGGATAAAAGAATATATCACTAATGGGCGGGAACCATTAAATATCTGTTGACTTCTAACACTGTTTCATTTCACTTTGAACTTACAGTTCTCAGAGTGAGTGAAAGAGTTTCGTTTTACGTCGCACTCAGCAATATTCCAGCTATATGGCGGTGGTCTGTAAATAATCGAGTCTGGACCAGACAAACCAGCGATCAACATCATGAGCATCGATCTGCGCAATTGGGAACCGATGACATGTGTCAACCAAGTCAGTGAGACTGACCACATGATCCCGTTAGTCAACTCGTACTGCAAGCATAGTCGCCTTTTATGGCAAGCTTGAGTTGCTGAAGGCCTATTCCACCCCGGGACCTTCACGGGTGCAGTTCCCAGAGTAGTTCATAAAGACAGTACCTGAAAGTCTCGCTAGACTCTACCTCCGGTACTAAGACGGTTCCCGGATATAAATTTACAAATTATATTTTCATTTAGTATCAACTGCATCTAAAATATATATGAATAATAATTGCATTACATTTAATTATATATGAGAATGAGACATTCCAAGACGACAAATGTTACCTATGAATATTTATGTCGAGTCCTGTCTGGTGTAAATATCAAACGTTTCTTTCACTAAATTAGTTTAGTAGATACAGAAAATAAAAATATGTAAGAATACCTGAATACATTATTGTATTTAGCATGGATTTGTGTATTTTTTTATCTTGATGGACAACACACATCGCTTAAGGTAGTTCTATTGTCTGAATGTTAGTATACAAATGATTACACTAGAACATATGAATTTCCGACTAGGGACAGGTTATCGACGTTGTAATCTGTTGGTCAGAGACTATATTGAAATGTATCCGTATTAGTTCCCTGAAACGATCTTACTTAGAATAGGTCTTCAGCTATAAATGCTTGTCGAAGAGGCGACTTGCGCGACTGGGTAGTGGAGATGGCTCATTAGTGTGAAGCATGTCATCATGTCCTACTTGTGAAGATGGAGGACCTCCTCAAGGGTCCGCTGACAAAACGGTTGCGTTTCTTTTGCTGTACAGTATATTTTTGGGTGGTAACCAGTGCCTGCCATCACCCAATGGTTCCATGGCTGAATCAACGCCGCCAACAACGGCAGCTGTTGATCGGCATGACGTCATTCATCAAACGCAGACATATGCAAACATCTGCTCAGGTGACAACGTAGGCATTCACACCGTTGTCACTGGACATGAGTCGCGACGACCGACTGCCGTGTCAGCTTCCTGTAATGATATATTACATTCCACGCCAAGCCGTGTTAATGTGCGAAGTGCTGTGAATAATGAGCGTCGTATATGGCCAACGTTGTGATGTTGTGAAACAATCATACAATATTCTAGCTGATTTCCCAGATGGGGTCTTAGTGTCGTATTGTCATTTGGAAACATGATTCAGACACCTCGTAATGCGCAATACGAGTGTAATTATCAGTAATACTCTAAAAGTTTACTTGATGACCATTCTAAAACTCGATAATGAAGCATTGTTATTTATGACACTTGTATAGAACGACGTTTCAGTGTAGATTCGTGCTCCATTATCATAACTGCGTTATGAAATAAACAAGACGTTGTCGTCCACATAGTGTACGCTTCGTTACTCTTAAAAGTCGCGCGAACAAAATCCAATCATTTGTATTTGTGAGATTTGTTTTTGTATAATCTGACTGATCCCTTCGTTGTTACGTTAGTACTCTTTGCCGTGGCCAGGATACATCTATAGGCAGTCTGTGCGAAACGTTTTCTGGGACAGACGATCCGGTGATTGATGTAATGAGCAATGCCACAAGTCGGGTGGTGCCATTACACATAAACAACCTAGCTGCCGATGTTGGTTCATCCTGGGTCCATGGGTACTGCGGATATCACATCAAAACCAATACCCTTTAGGTGACTGATATGGCCCATGAAGTTCCGAGTTAAAGTGAATGACTGAGTGAGTTGAGTTTTGAGGCGGTTTACGATGTCGTGATTTACCGACTGTTCTTCATAAACGCGTGTAAAAACTTTCGTTGATATCCATGTCGAGACATTCTAGCACGTCTTCATGAACACATATTTAACAACGCAATATGATCTACAATTTGTTATTTATAAACGTATTTATTTAACAACGAATCAAACATTTGTCGATAAAGTGCCTAGATTTATCGACTATTTTGCATGGACACTTATATTTAACAACGAATCAAACGTTTGTTTACATCCATGTCGAGATTTACCGGCTGTTCGTCATAAACACACATATTGAATGATGAATCAAACATTCGTCGATATCCATGTCGAGACATCCCAGCTCTTTTTCATGAACATATTTTTAACAACGCATGTAACATTCGTCGATAACCGTGTTATGATCTACCGACTGTTAATCATATGAACATATCTTTATTTAATAACGAATCAAACATTTGTTGATATCCATGTCGAGATTTACCGATTGTTATTCATGAAAACATCTACTAAAACAAATAATGATATGCCACATAATTCAGACCACCTGATCAAACAATAGTTTCCGATTTATCAAATGTCAGATATCTTTAGCTCATATACAGTAATTCGCTTAATTGACTATTCAAATATGTTTATGAATACACCAGCATTATCTTTTTCCTTGGCAGTTAGGAAGTCAACTAGCGTAATTTATCACTCCAAGTCTATCATAGAATGCTTATATTCAAGATGCATTTTTTTAATAAAAATTCAAAGAAAAAAGGTAACATAACTGAGTGTAGTTTCGTCAAATGGGGCCATTATATTACGGATCATACACTTGAATGCCTCTACTCAAATTAAAAGGTCATACAACTACACTAGTGCTAGCAAAGTGAAATCATTTCAAGATTATATTTGTGGCATTCAAAAGGATATTTTTTACAAACAACCGTTACGAAAAGAAAAAGTACATATATGAGCTATATCCTTTTTCCGTCTGTCCTTTCCTGTCTAAATACAGCTTTCTGCATCGAGGATAACAGCTATAATGATGTACTTGTCTAAATGTTAACTATAAATGCCAGTTACATATCAACTATCCATTTTATTTACCATATCCATGCTGTAAAATATGTTTTAAATACTTGCAGACAAACATGCCCTGGAGCTTGTCATCAAGAGCTATTTATTCTGCTGCGCTCCTATTTGAATAAAGGACCCGTGGCGATCAGGGATAGAATATTGGCCTTCAGTAAACCATGCTTGGCGTAACTGGTGACGCACGGGATAGTGTGGTCCAGCTCGCTGACTTGGTTGACACACGCCATCGGTTCCCAGTTGCGCAGATCGATGTTCATGCTTTTGATCACTGGGTTGTCTGGTCCAGACTCGACTATTTACAGACCGCCGCCATATAGCTGGAATGCTGCTGAGTGTGGCGTGAAACTAAACTCACTCATCGTATCCCAATTGTATAGAGCGAAGCTCATGCTGTTAATCACTGGATTGTCTGTAACATGTCCTCAGTTTCACTAATATAGTTAAGGACTGTGGATGATAGTGCCGATTGTCCATAACCTGGGCATTGACCTAGCTCCTTCTTTCAAATAGTTCCCTTGGGGCAGAACCTCGCACCCCCTTATCTTTACCCCTCAAGCGAAGGAAAAGAACATAAGAGCGTTTTAACGCGTTCTTGTTTATGTGTTAATGTGACAACAACTGATACTTTATCAATGATAAGTGCTCAGTGCTGTTTCATTCTCTGCTTTACATTGAAGGATAGGTAATGGCCGATTGCCCTCAGGACATCCACAATGCCAATATCAAGGAGGGGAGGGCTGGGGAATATGTCTAATAGGCGCAAGCTTCAGTCGGTAGGGAAGTCCATGGTGTCTTAAGAAGATGTCACTGACAGGATATGGGGAAATGGGCGGCAAGGTCTTATCGCTCTCGGCACATGGAACCATTTCGATTAATTTAGGTTTCCGTCGAAGGAGAAGTTGGT
The DNA here is from genome assembly GCF_037392515.1 of Haliotis asinina. Classification (NCBI taxonomy): domain Eukaryota; kingdom Metazoa; phylum Mollusca; class Gastropoda; order Lepetellida; family Haliotidae; genus Haliotis; species Haliotis asinina. Next base: position 20,089,512 of record NC_090294.1, on the reverse strand, counting down.
TCACCCCACTGATGCGATATCCTATTTATAGCTCTGTACATAACGATCTATAGAGAGACCATGTTCCAAGCTCTACATACCAGTTTCAGTCTATATTTTAACCACGAGTGAGTGAGTTTGATTTTACACAGCTTTTAGCAATAATCGAGTAATATCACGGCGGGAGACACCAGAAATGGACTCCACACATTGTACCTGTATGGGGAAGCGAACCGGGTCTTCGGCGTGACGAGCGAACGATTTAACCACTAGGTTACACCGCCGTCCCCCATTCCTGGCACGTCCCAAGGTACAAATCCGCACAGTGAAACTAACAGCAATGAACAAGGTCCTCAATTGACGTTGGATGTACTATTCAGATATTTAAGAGCGATAACTACCATCAAATTGCATTGTAAAATGTTTTAGTCACTTTGATTTGCGAATCATCGTTTTCCGGATTTCTGAAAATGCTTACCAAGATAATGCGTGAGACTGATATGATGCGATTGTCTGTATGGACCTGTGTGGTCTGTTATCGACGAAAACAATCTCTTCCTAACAAACCAACACGCCTTAGACACCCTGCCTACCAGGCTCTGAATCCGCTGTCTGGATTGGGATGAAACATATATATACATGTTCTGTTTTATGTCTCCTCAGACCTGATTTGGCGTGTGAATCATATGAAAGAATTCATCGCGTGTATACCTCGCACAAAAGACAGTCGTGAACTGAATGACTAGCGATATCGGAATGACAAGCTTTTACTTTTTTCTTTAATAATGTTTTTCTTATATTACATTGGGAAATTGTTTCCTTAACCATCCTGATTTTTTCCTTTTGGCACGAAAGTACTGAACGCGAAGTTTAGACCGTTTTGTTTTTTAATAGAACGTTTGAAACATAGTTTTTAATCTACAAATAACCGATATGTTTTTATTTGTGTGACAAAAACCGAAAGAGAGAATCAATCCATAATCGTAAAATATATACTAGTATTTGAAATGTAAAGTTTCAGTCAATTGTACACCTTCGAACATATTTAAGACGTTTGTCTAGGAATCATGACAAAACAACGATGATGCAAAGATGTTAAATTCTGCCTCAACGATTGAATCTGCCACAAACACATGTACAGCCTAGTCAGGTGTTCACTTTTACAAAAGAATAAAAAGACAAACATGAAAATTGCATCAGGCATAATTTAGGCACACATGACAAGTCACAGAAGGGAACAGTATCAGGCAAAATGTGGGTCTCAGACACGTCGATGGGGACACACGACGGATCAAAGAAGAGTACTGCATCGGGCAAAATGTTAGGCTCAGATACGTAGATGAAGACAACCATGACAAGAAATGCAGAGGAACTGCATCAGGCAAAATGTGGGTCTTAGACACGTCGATGAAGACACACGACGGATCACACAAGGGAACTGCATCAGGTAAAATGTGGGTCTTAGACACGTCGATGAAGACACACGACGGATCACACAAGGGAACTGCATCAGGCAAAATGTGGGTCTTAGACACGTCGATGAAGACACACGACGGATCACACAAGGGAACTGCATCAGGCAAAATGTGGGTCTTAGACACGTCGATGAAGAAACACGACGGATCACACAAGGGAACTGCATCAGGTAAAATGTGGGTCTTAGACACGTCGATGAAGACACACGACGGATCACACAAGGGAACTGCATCAGGCAAAATGTGGGTCTTAGACACGTCGATGAAGACACACGACGGATCACACAAGGGAACTGCATCAGGTAAAATGTGGGTCTTAGACACGTCGATGAAGACACACGACGGATCACACAAGGGAACTGCATCAGGCAAAATGTGGGTCTTAGACACGTCGATGAAGACACACGGCGTATCACACAAGGGAACTGCATCAGGCAAAATGTGGGTCTTAGACACGTCGATGAAGACACACGACGGATCACACAAGGGAACTGCATCAGGCAAAATGTGGGTCTTAGACACGTCGATGAAGACACACGGCGGATCACACAAGGGAACTGCATCAGGCAAAATGTGGGTCTTAGACACGTCGATGAAGACACATGGCGGATCACACAAGGGAACTGCATCAGGCAAAATGTGGGTCTTAGACACGTCGATGGAGACACACGACGGATCACACAAGGGAACTGCATCAGGTGAAATGTGGGTCTTAGACACGTCGATGAAGACACACGGCGGATCACACAAGGGAACTGCATCAGGCAAAATGTGGGTCTTAGACACGTCGATGAAGACACACGGCGGATCACACAAGGGAACTGCATCAGGCAAAATGTGGGTCTTAGACACGTCGATGAAGACACACGACGGATCACACAAGGGAACTGCATCAGGCAAAATGTGGGTCTTAGACACGTCGATGAAGACACACGACGGATCACACAAGGGAACTGCATCAGGCAAAATGTGGGTCTTAGACACGTCGATGAAGACACACGGCGGATCACACAAGGGAACTGCATCAGGCAAAATGTGGGTCTTAGACACGTCGATGAAGACACACGGCGGATCACACAAGGGAACTGCATCAGGCAAAATGTGGGTCTTAGACACGTCGATGAAGACACACGGCGGATCACACAAGGGAACTGCATCAGGCAAAATGTGGGTCTTAGACACGTCGATGGAGACACACGGCGGATCACACAAGGGAACTGCATCAGGCAAAATGTGGGTCTTAGACACGTCGATGAAGACACACGACGGATCACACAAGGGAACTGCATCAGGCAAAATGTGGGTCTTAGACACGTCGATGAAGACACACGACGGATCACACAAGGGAACTGCATCAGGCAAAATGTGGGTCTTAGACACGTCGATGAAGACACACGGCGGATCACACAAGGGAACTGCATCAGGCAAAATGTGGGTCTTAGACACGTCGATGAAGACACACGGCGGATCACACAAGGGAACTGCATCAGGCAAAATGTGGGTCTTAGACACGTCGATGAAGACACACGGCGGATCACACAAGGGAACTGCATCAGGCAAAATGTGGGTCTTAGACACGTCGATGGAGACACACGGCGGATCACACAAGGGAACTGCATCAGGCAAAATGTGGGTCTTAGACACGTCGATGAAGACACACGACGGATCACACAAGGGAACTGCATCAGGCAAAATGTGGGTCTTAGACACGTCGATGGAGACACACGACGGATCACACAAGGGAACTGCATCAGGTGAAATGTGGGTCTTAGACACGTCGATGAAGACACACGACGGATCACACAAGGGAACTGCATCAGGCAAAATGTGGGTCTTAGACACGTCGATGAAGACACACGACGGATCACACAAGGGAACTGCATCAGGTAAAATGTGGGTCTTAGACACGTCGATGAAGACACACGACGGATCACACAAGGGAACTGCATCAGGCAAAATGTGGGTCTTAGACACGTCGATGAAGACACACGGCGGATCACACAAGGGAACTGCATCAGGCAAAATGTGGGTCTTAGACACGTCGATGGAGACACACGACGGATCACACAAGGGAACTGCATCAGGCAAAATGTGGGTCTTAGACACGTCGATGAAGACACACGACGGATCACACAAGGGAACTGCATCAGGTAAAATGTGGGTCTTAGACACGTCGATGAAGACACACGACGGATCACACAAGGGAACTGCATCAGGCAAAATGTGGGTCTTAGACACGTCGATGAAGACACACGACGGATCACACAAGGGAACTGCATCAGGCAAAATGTGGGTCTTAGACACTTCGATGAAGACACACGACGCATCACACAAGGGAACTGCATCAGGCAAAATGTGGGTCTTAGACACGTCGATGGAGACACACGACGGATCACACAAGGGAACTGCATCAGGTAAAATGTGGGTCTTAGACACGTCGATGAAGACACACGACGGATCACACAAGGGAACTGCATCAGGCAAAATGTGGGTCTTAGACACGTCGATGAAGACACACGACGGATCACACAAGGGAACTGCATCAGGTAAAATGTGGGTCTTAGACACGTCGATGGAGACACACGACGGATCACACAAGGGAACTGCATCAGGCAAAATGTGGGTCTTAGACACTTCGATGAAGAAACAGGACAGTCTGTGATCTGTTCAGAAGAACGTAATATTAACTGATGGACTCGCTGGGATGTCACACGGGGCGCTGTCCTCCAAACATTTGCAAGGAACTGTAGTATGCACTTTTGGCGTATATTCCAACCAGCGACAGTGATTGATCAGACATGTCTTATGACAGAATATACAATGCAAACATGTGGTAGAGATGGATTAAGGTACGTAATACATTCACACGGTTTAACCATTATGATGCCATCACGATTTTGTTCTTGCCATCTGAGCGATGAAGTCAATAATTATCCATTTCGACTGTCCCTCCCAGCAAGTAAATTACATCACATACATATAAGTTATTATGGAAATAATATAATATAATAATAATATGGAACTATAAATAACATTAACATGGCTAACGCCGAAGGGGTCACACGAATCTATTGGATCTGGAGGTGGAATTAACTTGGCCTGGTTGGTTCTACTCGCGAAAACACCTTCTCATCATTTCTCAGTGCACAGAACCGATACAAAACCCATTGTCTGGGAATGTCCATTCGTGACAGCACAATACTGCGGGCAGCGGTGGGGTGTAGACAATCAGACTAAGCCAATCTTCTGAAAACGGTCTCTAAGGACAACAACATATAGAAGTAAGTAAGTAGAACTTCAGCTGTGGATATCTCGCTCACACATTTATATGATCTCCCCAGTGGTTGGAGTCTGTTTTTAAAGAGGCCTTTATAGTATGCTTCGTTTTAATGACGTTTGATAACAATATTAGATTGCATGTCTGCTTGTGAGTATTTGTGTTCCTTCAAATTGGCAACAAAAGGACGTATATGCTCATCTCACCTGCATAATCTTGGTATCAATTTCTGATGTCTTTTTATTTCACATTAGGACATTAGGTCTCAACACCACCACACACACACACAAACACCTTTCCATGACCAGCAACAACAGCGACCCCCTCTCCTTCATAACCCCTGATTATCCCATCACTGATCCCTATGTCTAACACGAATACAGCCTCCTCTGTCTCTTCAGCTGTCAAATGACAAATGTCCACGATCCGGATTAGTATTAGCCCCCCGTGTACTTGTGTAGGAGGCGTCTAACTGGATCGGATCGACCCTAGTCATCCTATTCAAGTTTCGTAAATCGGTGTTCATGATGTCCAGTCTCGATTATTTACTGACAGCACGAATGGTGTGTGGGTAAACAAGATACGTAGATATATTTGTGAGATCGTCCTGATTGTGAAGGATGATATGCTGCTCATAACAAACATGTCATCAAGACACAACTGGTCTGAACTGGTTAACTGATTTCTTGATCATTAACTCCAAATATGAGCCTGAGGACCGAAGAACTTCAAGAATCTGAGTGTAAAGATTCAACGATAAAACCACCGTTATTATCCACCCTCCCCTTGCCACCGCTCCCTTACCGAGTGAGTTATACGCCGCACTATGCGACGGTCCAGGTATATGGCTGCGGGCTGTAAATCAATCCCGACCAGACAATCTAGTGATCACCATCATGAACATCTACGGAATTAGAATGTGTTGACCAAGTCAGCGAGTCCGACCACCTGATCCCGTTAGTCGCCTCATACGACAAGCATGGGTTATTGAAGATCAATTCTAACCCAGATCTTTGAATGCGAGTGTCATACGAGAGTGTTGCTGGTTGCCTAAGACTGGCTATGTTAACTTATATCACGGTATGGCAGCATGACGTGGAGGAATTCCCCACACATCACACACTGAATCTTTACAGAGTCCGACTCATCATGAACACGACCAAGTTGAGACGCAGAAACATCATCAGTGTAAACCAACCGTTTCCGGAACCACAAAGGGACGTAACTCTTACTCGACTGGATTGTTCGTGCCTGCCCACCGCACATGAACTCAAGGGACATCATACAGATCACCACTGAGGCTTGGTTTCCCCCTCTGTAGATGTCGCACAGTAGAAATAGAAATCAATGAAATCCTGTCTGAGGTTTCGGCAATCTACAGGCAACCACCGTGGAACGACAGTGCTTCAATAATATACCGCGATTCACAAATCGATTTCTCAGATAGAATGCCATTTTAAATGGTCGTTAAGATAACTCAAGAAGGTTAACAACGTCATGACGCAAAATCAACATCCCAAGGACTCGTTGATTCAATTTGAATACTCAATAAGATCCTGAAAACGGGTGAACGCCGAGGGATTATGTTGATATTGGTGCACAATTACATTACTGTGTGTCATTCAGATGCATCATGCTATCTTGCGTGGATATTTGGGAGTGTAGATGGTTATGTAAGCGTTCGTGTCTCACAGAATCATCCTTGGTTCGAATCTTTATATGGTTTCCGTGTTTTAAAAATTTGTTTGAGTCAAACTGCTGATATTTGCTAAGAAATGCAACACAAAGGAGTACACTTTTAAGTGAAGAATCTTGTATTCTTAAAATATGCATTACAATCAACGAGCATCCCCAAAACACAACACAACACATACACACACATATACATATACATACATACATACATACATACATACATACATACATACATACATACATACATACATACATACATACATACATACATACATACATACATACATACATACATACATACATACATACATACATATAGTCTGGTTCATAATTATTGAGAATTTTTCTTCTTACTTTGAGCTATCCTAACACCTCAACTGATTCACTGATACTTAAAACTAAGTAATGGTATAAAGGAGGTAACTCATCTTGGCCTACTGAGTATAGTACAATTAGAGTTACCTCCCCTGAATTTGTAGCAGACGTCATTTTCCTCAGCACTGTCAACAATGTCTGCTGAAGATAAAAGAAGGTTGATTTTTGAGTTGTGTAATCAAGGAATTGATGATGTAAATACATTGGCAGAGAGAACAGGAACTCCTCTTTCTACTGTGTATAGGATTAGGAAGAATTTTAAAGAGGGAAAGGATTTTGGGCACCAGAAAGGAGCAGAAGGACCCAGAAAATTGGACTTCTCAGATCGCGTCCGGCTGGGAATTTTAGCATCTAAAAAGCAAAGGGCAAGCATCTCCAACATCAGGTATGAAATGATAGAAAGGGGATCAACAGTTGTATCAAAATCTACAGTTAGAAGAAATATGATTGATTTTGGATGGGAGAAAAAGACTGGAATTCCTTCTCCTCTCATGAAACAAGAACATAAAGACAGGCGTGTTGAGTGGTGTTTGGCACATGAAAACTTTAACTGGGAAAATGTGAATTTTACTGATGAAAGCTCAATATGGGTATATCCCAATAATGTGAAAATATGGACAAAGTCTGCGTCAGCACCGTTGTATCGACGACCTAAATACAGCCCAAAGTTTCATGTATGGGGAGGGATATCCTTATTAGGAACGACCCCGCTGTGTGTGTTTGAGGGAAATCTGACAAGTCAACGCTACACTAACATATAAGATAATTTTCTCCTTCCATGTGCACATGTGTTTTATGGAAATGACTGGATTTTGCAGCAAGATAATGATCCTAAACACACCGCAAAACATGCCAAGCAGTGGTTTCAGGAGAAAAATGTGACTGCATTACCATTTCCTACATATAGTCCTGACTTAAATCCCATTGAAAACATTTGGGGGATGATGAAGGAATGTGTGAATCAAAAGGGGTTGACAAAAATTGAAGACATGAAGAGAGAAGTGGTCCGATACTGGGACAGCATAACTCACGAGACACTAACCTCTCTGATAGGAAGTATGCCTACCCGTCTTAGACTGTGCCGTGAAGCTCAAGGAGACTTGATAAAATATTAAATTGTTACCTACACAACATGAAAAGGTCAGTTCACTTTCACAATACATTCAATTTTATCTGATTTGTTATCGTTTAATAATATGAAATGCTTTAGCTATTCTCAATAATTTTGAACCATACTGTACATACATACATACATACACACACACACACACACACACACAAAGACGCACATACACCTCCTGTCGCAAAAGGCTGCATCCGCCCCTCTTCATCCACTTCCTCGTTATACTGAAACTGCTTATAACAGCATCAATGTAACACATATTAGTGGGTATAAAACCTCTTGAAAATAAAAGACTGGAAATGTTAACTCTCTCAAGATACAGTCAGTTGACATTTCCGTACTTCAACGAACCAGGCAAGAGCCATGCTACAACAACGAGAGCTCGTTGTCTCTCCAGTTCCGCCCACATTCCTGCATACTGGGCATCGCTGTGTGATAACGAGCGGGGTAATGAATAACGTGTCTCTTTCGAGATTTATATTTTTTTCTCTAACAGCTCTCCGTACAAATTAAGATGTTTCACAAGATGTAGCCAACTTGCTGTTCTTCAGTATGAGCTGTTGTAATGTCACGCTCAACCCTTTTTTTTTCTTCTGTGCGGGAATAAGGCACTGCAATTTGCTTGTACTTCCGTTCTCTGGCAGACCAGTGTCTACTTTTGTATCAGATTCGCAATGCCTGCATTCGTCCTTTGTCTGTAAAATCCATCGTTTTCGTAAACTGGCATCGTCTGATCAGCACCATCTCAGGTTCCTTCACTCACGCTTATCAGACTCGCTAGGATGTAACTGTTCTTGATATAAGATTCAAAGGGACGTTAGACCCAAGCGCCTAAATTGGCTAACGTGTGCTCAGTACCGTTTTGGACTTCCTATAAACATTAAGCTGTTGATGAACGCCAGATTGCAATATCCTAGCAAGGAAAACGTCAGCCTCTCAATAGTCGGGTCTTGGCCTAACAATCCTGGTGATTAACATCATGAGCATTGAATGACATAAATCAGCAGGAAAACCTCATGAAAACCGCATGAACGCCGGTGCCGTAGACTAGTAGTTAAAACTTTCACTCTCCACGCTACGGACGCGAGTTCAACATAGGTACAATGTGGGCAGCAAATTTCTGATGCCCCACCGTGATATTGCTGGGATATTGCTAAAAGCAGCGCAAAACCATAAAACGCCCACGGTACTGACTGTGGTTGATGTGCATATACGGAATGATGCACAACAGAAGTATACATGCTTGATATTCTGGCAGTCTGAAGCGGAGACTGACTTAGGCTGACACATGCTGTTAACACATTTTCTCTGGTCCAGCTAGCTCATCCGCCGTTTGACGTCCGCCGTCTCGCTAAGTCTCGAGCAAACAGCGACACCAATAATTGGCTGAACAAATGGTGTACATGTAGGGGATGGAATCGTCTGAGATGTTGATGAACTTAATGGATACGATTAGTAGTAATGTTGTTAGACCTGGTCGACTTGATATAACTGTAAACACCCTTTGAACCTATATCTTAAATTATGTATGAATATTCTGCTAAAGAGCCACCCATGTGAAATATGAATCATGTTCGGACCGTTTGGTAGCCTGGTGGGTAAAGTGACCGCTAACCACACCAAATGTTTGATTCCCGACAAGGGCACAACGTGTGCAGCCCGTTTTTTGTTGTTGAAATATTGTTAATTACAACTCACTTACGCACCGTTGTAACCTTTCTTTGTGTGAAGCTTCACACCTCATTCAGAAAAATGAGAGCTAGTTACCCCTTTAGCTAATTCCTGTCGTCACCGGGGTTTTCAGTGATCCTTTCCTCTCTTGACTCCCTTTTCTCCTTTTATACCCAATTGAAGAAAATAGATCGTGCTTATTCTGACGTGTTGTTCCTTCGTGTCTTTTGCAAGTTGTCCGCAGTAATCCAGCTACATGACCGCGGTCAGTAAGTAATCCAGTCAGGATCAGCCAATCCTGGCACTTATATCATAAGCATAGAACAACGCAAACGGGATAAGGCAAACGCTAACATGTCACCGAGTCTGAGAACACGATCATGTTGGCCGCATCTTACGACAAGCCTTGGTTGCTGAAGATCAATTCCAGCTCGGTTCTTGATGTGTCTCTGACCTTGACATTGACTGCCTCGGGTTATGAGTTTTATTTTGATTGTCATGTTTGACATTTGATCAATCGCTCCGTTTTATGCGCATGGTTTTTTATTCCATCATCAATATTGTGGAAGCGTTTCCCAGGATTGATATTATTGCTACAACCAAACAACAACGTACAACCATCGGCAGTATTAAACGTGTTATCAAAAACAAATTATATTTCCCAAGAATCTTTTTATCTAAATTTAGTGCAGGCATCACGACTCCATAAAAGAAGGAATCTTGAAATCCGGGTCTACTCACACCAATCGATAACGCCACAATAAGATCACGTGACCACGAATGCCCACCAAGAAATCAAATCAATGGAATCGCCACAAAAAATATAACTGGACACGCCATAGGCAGCTCAGAAGACAGTGTCTGTTTAAATTGTGTTTATTGATTAATTGTTCCGAACAACACGGTGCTGATTGTACCCGGGTTGGTTTTCAGGAACACGTCTACCAAAAGACCTCCAGGCAGTAAAGATGACGTAAGTTTTCCCATTTTGTAGATCCATTAACTCATAAAATTTGAGTGGCAGAATCTTCATTACGACGTAACCGACGAGAGACTTAGCTGCCAAAGTAACATCTTCAGACAATGTTGACAAACGTTGACATCTATGCAAAGAAAGCTAGTGATAGCGTTTGTGGAAATATAAGCGATTAAAGTCTGGAGAAACCTCTGCTCAAACAGAGTCCCTACGTTTCCCACTTATATGAATGAACACCTGTATGTGAAGTTTTCCAAATGTTAAGTTTAGCAAATATTTTCCCCGAAACAGCTAGCGTTTCTCAAACACGTACACAAATATTTCAAATTGTTGAAAAAACGAAAATCAGGGCAATGAACAATTCAAAATAGGAATTTCTGCTTTTCGTCATAGACGCGTAAATGGAGAAGTTCTTTGTGACATGTCTGGGGTTTCCAAACAAGTTTCTGGGAGATGACCTAGCCACAGAGAGTGAGTGAGTGAGTGAGTGAATAAAGTCCATTTGCACCAACATATGTAAGATCCGAGCCTCGAGGATTATGCTTGCAATTGATTTCATTGTAATCGGAGGTTACGACGTAGAGTAATATGCAATCGGTACGTAACCAACAGTCCCACATTTTGTCATTTGGATGCAATTGCACACCATAGACAAAAGAACAGAATGAAATATGAGTTGTCAAGTGTATACGTCTAATGCCCGGAAGTATATTGGGACAAACTCTTTTTGAGTGAAATAACATTGAAACCTGTCACGGGAATGAGCAAACACCTATGTATAACCAGAACACCGTTAGTGTATTTACAAATCCGGAAGACTTGCCAAAATTTCTTAATTAAATTTGAAATAAAATTAGAATTTACATTCGACCAACATTGAAATTTCTTAAAGAAAGCGTTGTTGTCCAAAAAGACTTTTAGGGACCTTATTAGTAACTCAACATCCACTAGCAATCACCAGCAATCACTAGCAAAAGCAGCATTAACCAAAAATAAATCCCACTGGGCAACGCACGTGACCTTCATCGCCATCTAGAAAGGAAGCAACGATGAAATATTTAAAGGCTAACATTCTGATCAATCAAATGGTCTATTCCCAGCTGTCCAGGACAAGGTTCGGCCATTCATTGCCTCCTATTGCCAAGAATTCTTGATCACTGATCACTATTGTTGGCTATTCAAAATGAGAGACTTCAAAGGGCCAAGAGCGAAATAATATTAATTCAAGCAAGGCAGGGCAATGATGTTACTAAATATGTGGCATTTGTACTGTATGACCGTGTCTTTACGAGTTGTATCCTCAGCTGGTATGTCTGTGATCGAATTGCAACATCGACATCGATTATTGTCAAATAAGCCGATGCTCTCGTTTATATAAATGCGCGTCGACGAGTGGTAGACTTCGCTAACAGGGAAAGAGTTGGAGAGTCTTTTGGACAGTACTTGGATCACTTTTTCGAGAACAGTTAATGAGTTTATTCGGGGACATTTGAGCATATATGACTTTGGTTTCACTATTCCATCGCATTTCTGTTTTATTTGTGCAGTTAGGAGTTCAGCTATAATACACAGAAACTTGTTTGTTGTTTTCATGAGGTCCGTGCTGATCACGTGAAAATGATTGTTAAGTTCACGTGGAAAGTAAGCACTCATTGTGACTTCCGGTTCAAGACCGTTATGTACTGCTGAAGACGGAACGAAAACGAAAATAGAAATTACCGTTCCATTGAACACATGTATGAACAGATGGCGTTTCAGGGCACCATCAAAATGCAATTAACAAATTGCAATCAGACAAATGAAAAATTTGGGATTAAATCACACAAATTGTTGCTGATTTCCTTATCAGGAAAGCTTTATGAAATTTCTTGCTACGTTAGTATGTTACGTTAGTGCATAATTATATATCATTGGTCTACCAGTTACATGTATTCTCAGTTGAAAGAGGAGGCGCTTGGAAAATATATACGTGTATATTTGAAAATCTGCACATGCAAACTGTACAGAAATGCTTGGTCTTCCAAATTTACCTAGGGGTTATTTAATGGCGTGTGGCAGAAATAGTGAATATGTTCCTTTACGATGGCTAATGTCAGACGGATGTGTATAGGAAGTTGCAGGGGGTGCTGTTCAGTTTTACTCTCAAACAGCAATTCTCGATCACGAAAAGCACTCTAAGGTCCATTATTTTGCAGACTCGGCGTTGTCGGAAATCCGGCTGAGGAAGAAAGGCCAATTGCTGACCATTTATATCTTCGAAAAAACATTTTGAATCACACACGTCTTTTTCAAAGGTCAACATTTCACCAAAATGGTGAAGCTTTTCTTTTGACCTTTCTCCCACAAGACGATTCGTCGTCTTGGAGTTCACCAGAATGGTAAAGTTTGCACCTTTTTGCCACAAGACGCGTCTCTATCTCGGATTTCGCCAGAATGATTAAGCATCTCTTTTGACCTGTCTCCGGAAAGAGGATTCCATGTCTGGGATTTCACCAGAATGGTGAAGCATCCCTTTGGACCTGTCTACTACAAGAGAATTCTCCATCTCGGGTTTCACCAAAATGATAAAGTTTCTCTTTTGGCCTTTCTCCCACAAAACGATTCTCCGCCTGGGGTTTCACCAGAAATGGTAAAGTGTTTTTTTTATTCAACAAGACAATTCTATTTCTATTTGGGATTCCACCAGATTGATAAAGCATCTCTTTAGAGTCATTTCGGTGAGGCACACGTATCGTTCAGACCTGCGTTAAAACCAACTCACTCGCTCATCCACTCACCTGTCATTCTTAGTACATGCACACTGCTATACTCTAACATCAGTACATCCGCACTCATATTATTAGATTTGCACATACAAAACAGTCATAACACAAAGACAATTAGTGAGTAGTCTATGTCTGACTATCTCATCTGACGTCTCTGACGTCAGATTGCGACAATAGCCAAACTATTATCAGTTAAACAGCAAATACTGCTGTACTCCAGTCTATTTAGCTAATACCACTCAAACAAACAACTAATGTAAGGCTAGATGTTACAACGAGACTAGTCCGTGATCAGTGGATAGCGGAAATACAGCGAGATTTGATAAGAAAGGACGCGACAGGTGCTAGACATTGTTTATGTAGCTGAATCTCTGTGACAAAAGGCTATATGGTTTGCTGTAGGCTGAAACTGAAATCCAATCATCTAGGGGCTATGGAAGAAACTGTCTTGGATAGGTTGTGGTCTGGATAGTTTGTGGTCTGGATAGTTTGTGGTCGTATTTTCTGGTATATCCTCCCATGAAGACATTTTTGTGACAAAGCATAAAAAAGTTATGTTTTGATTGAGAGCACAGACAGTTGTTGGTGTTCATATGGTTTAGAAACATCTTATTACTAATGGGTACGAGGTTTTACTTACAGTAGTTCAGAATACGACTTGTGGCGGGAGACTTATTTTATTTGGCAATAACTGAACACAAGGCTGATTATGACTTTAATCACCAAGGCCTCCTTTCAAAGAGCACTGAGATAATTGTAAGTCACTAAGGTAACCTTAGTGCAATGTTAAAGAATGGGAATTAAGGTTAACCTTAGTAAAGGTTGCTTCAGCACAATACCCTATTTATGTCAGTACAAAGTCAAGGCCACACTGCCTTGCACTCTTTTTGAGCGGTTAAATTTCAAATACATGTCTTGCATTTAAAAGTTTGAAGGCGACAAGTTTAGGTAATTTTAGGCAATCTGTCAGATTGCGTTGCAATTTGCGAGGTTGTCTTGAAATGTATTAAGTTATGTTAGGTTATATCGGAGACTTTTCCATTGTGTTGGGAGGTGCCGAATGGAGTCGTGCAAGGAATGTCGGTACATTTCCGGTTATGATGGGATCTGCCATGACAGGACAGGTTATGCAAAGCGCTGTCAGAACATGCCAGACACTACCCAATGTCATGCCAGACACTACGCAGTGGCATGCCAGACACTACCCAGTGCAATGCCAGACATGTGTACACTACCCTGTGTCATACAAACATAAATCAGTTGAGTGTCCAACATTCAGAACATATAGAATCAAAAGTTGTTTCATGGAAATTTATTTAAATGACTTGTGGTTGAACAACACCATGCATACATGTATTAATGCAATTCCTGAAAATGCTGTTAAGGCATCAATAAATCCAACCGCTGCTACATTCATAAAAGTCCGACGTCTACTGTGAGCTTCCACACAACACTTTTTGCTGAAACTGATTCTCCTACACTAACTGACCGACAATGCTCCTCGCGAAGTTAAGTCTAATCCGATTTAGGACTGGTAATAAGCTTCCTCCTTATAATCCTTTAACTCATATCAACAATACCACTACCACCGCAAGGAACATTTACCGACATAGAAAGGTTAATTGGAATCGAGGACTTACATCCGGGTCTTCTGTAGGCGGCTGAGATTAGTCTAGTGCAATCTGAGCTGTATCTGGGCGATACATTACGAGCTCGAGAATGGACGAGACATTCCGAGTGTCAGCGTCACAAGCTAGTTAGTGAGCAATTCGTTTCTTCTTGTCGCTGTTAATTTGAGACATAGCGCTTAGTGACAGCCAACATGCCTCGTCATTTACCAACCCACGCCTGTAAAGGTATAATCCGATTGCATGTATCCTAATATTTCCATTTAATCCTGAAATGGATTACAACCATTTTAGTTTGCACGTGAAATTGTCCATATTTGTCCTCAAACACTGGCAAATAAGATAGTTATTATTAAAGCATGTAGTAGAATTATTTATGACATTTAATACAAGCGACAATTTCCACGGACAAGGATTTTTCGGTTAAATTTAAGCCCCATATAGCAAGTAATTGACACTACGGAAAGTAACTTTCTCATGAAAATGTATGTATAACACAGATAAAGTGTGTGTGTGTATGTGTGTGTGTGTGTGTGTGTGTGTGTGTGTGCGCGCGCGTGCATATTTCTTTATAAATGACCTCGGAGAAATTGTGCTGAATGTTTTGAATGCCCTAATAATTTGAACCCCGTCTAATGCTTTCGGATCGCGTCCAGAAGCATTAATTTATATATGCGCTCCTATAGGTTTTAAGATTATAAGGTTTTGTGTCTATCCATGATCGTTGACGTTTGTCCTTCATTATACAGCACGCTGGGTGACCTCATTGCAGAGGTCATTCGAGAGTGAAAATATGCCATTAGGTGGGTACACATAATTATACATACTGCAGTCATGCGCTCATTAATGTCATCACTTTGCAGAGTGCCGTCACAGAGGTGTAACTGAAACTATAATCTAGGACCTAAAAGACACTCCCTGACATGAAAATACCATAATCGAGATGATGGGCTTCACCAGTGTGTTAAATGTCTGTCTGGGTTTTGGTTCCGTGTCCACCCAACATCGTTGATTGTTATATAAAAGTGGTTTCTATCACTCAGTCGCAAAGTTTGATGTAAAGAACAATAGTCCAGGCGTCAGACGCTAATATGAATGCTGGGAAAGTAAGTCATATGCTGATCTTGAGAATATATGGGAAGGGATTATGGGCTGAATCAAGATGCGATAAATCTAATATATGGTAATTCTATCAAACATGGAATTTATCTTCAGCAACCCATGTATGTATTAACGGAGGATTAACGGGATGAAGTAGTCATACTCCCCGACGTAGTTGACAGGTCATCGCATCCTGTTTGCTTAGATGATCATGATATCAGTAACTGGATTGTCTGGTTCACAGTCGGTTATCTACAGCGTTAAACAACAAGTAGAGAATCCGAGCGCAACAGACTGGTCGTAACCACTGCTTTGGGATTGAGGGCAGAGGAGTTAGCGACACATTGCTTCTGGAATATTTACAGATGTGACAGGAATAGTCATGAATGTCTGATTGAAGTTGACCTATGTTTACACAGCTTTGCGTGCTAGTATATGGCTGTCTCAGCGTAGGTGTTTTGATCTCTCTACGGTTTGCGCTGTCAGTAACGCACTGTGCCATAACATATGTTATACATTCTCTATTTCGGATTACACCCTCCTAGTGAATTACAGATTTTATATGTGGGGAATCCGCGTTGTTAAGCCGTTCGTTTCTCACGCCGAAGACCCGGATTTGAAACACATTTCTGGTTTCCTTTGTCATAATTTAGTGCTGGTTAGAGTAAAATAGTTTTGCGTCTGAGACCTGCATTACTTCGGGTTTTCTTCCCACATCAAGCAGACATGCCGTAAAATAACTGAGATTTTGCTTTAAACAGAGTCAACTAACGTCATCTGTAGAAAAGGGTACCTGGAGTCACGTTTACCTGCAGGATTTACATTAATTAACGTTTGTCTTTGTTTCCACGGATAGTGTTGGTGAGTAATGTATAGAATAATCACCTCGAAATTCGAGCCCTATTCTGACCCTATTAATATTGTTCCTCGCCAGAGGATCAACAAGACATATTCTCTCTCTTGAATCTGAACGGTTGCTTAGCCTACCGGTTAAAGCGTTCGCTGATCACGTCAAAAAGCGGGACGCGAGGCTCCACATGAGTACAATGTGCAAAGCCTATTTCTTATGTCCCCCGCCTTGATATTGCTGGAAGAAGGCGGGGTAAAACCAAACTCAGTCTCTCACTTACTCAGTCTCTCAGTTACTCAGTCTCTCACCTACTCAGTCTCTCACTTACTCCGTCTCTCACTTACTCAGTCTCTCACTTACTCAGTCTCTCACTTACTCTGTCTCTCACTTACTCAGTCTCTCACTTACTCAGTCTCTCACTCAGTCTCTCACTTACTCAGTCTCTCACTGACTCTGTCTCTCACTTACTCAGTCTCTCACTTAGTCTCTCACTTACTCCGTCTCTCACTTAGGTACCCCATTCTTCGTAATTATGTTTTTTTTCTCAACATACTCATTTTGTATGTATCATCTGTTTTCATCCCATTATCACTGTTCCTGTATGGTCACATGGAGACATACATCACCTAGCTCTGACCACAGGTTCCATTAGGACCTCATTGTGTTCTGAACACCAATTTAACCCAGGTCTTTGGGAAGTATTCCATACTCCACGGCAAAATACAGAGAAATCCAAAGACACGTGACCTTTAACACGTAAACACCATTGTTGCGATCAATCTTTTGAGACGATCTTAATTCCGGACTCAGCTTCTCTCGAAGTTCTTATCTCGAGACATTGTGACTCCAGAAGAATGTATTTTGGCACATTGACGAATGTTGCTGGCGCCGGGCATATCGCACACGATGCTGTCACACTGTTCTCTACGGCAGGGCTGATCAATATTTCACTGTAACGAGTTTCCAAACAATTTTGTGCTTTAATTGCAAAATGTGGTTGTATTTTTCGAAAAACAACTTCCCGTATTCATGATGGTAATCAACACGAATATATTACCTAAAGATTCTGGCAAAATACGTAATGGTCGTCAGAAATAAATGTAATGTAATCATTGATTTTCCGTCAAATAAGAAGACATCAGCAAAAGAACACAGGTTGTCATTAGAAAAACGATATTTCAGATGTTCGTCACCTTACTTAATTAAACCTGACAAAGAAATAATCAGTTGCGTAGCCTTATCAGTGTAAAGCGTTGTTCGTTCTCCTGTCGGTGATTGGACATAATCAGCAACCGTACACTGAAACAGTGTGCGAAATAGGCACTGACCCAGCAATCCCGTGGCTAGCAAAAATCAAGTCGGGCCAGTAAATATCCTCATGACTGGCTCGACTGGCTAATGAATTTTCATGGGGTCATTTTGAAAATATATCACTTGTTAAGTTATAATACACCTTTAATTCATGCAATTTTGTGACCTGATAAATATGTTCATGACAAAATTCAACATTCAAATTTCGGGCTAGTAAATTATTTTGTAGGCTTGTAACTTACAGGCATAGGTTGCCCGAATGGCTAGTGAGTGAGTGTAATTTTACACCGCACTCAGCAATACTGCAGTGATATGGCACGGTTTGTAAATAATCGAGTCTGGGTCAGACGCCGACAATCCAGTGATCAACAGCATAAACATCGACCTGCGAAATTGGGAACGGATGACATCTCTCAAACCAAGTCAGCGAGCCTGACCACCCGATCCCGTTAGTCGCCTCTTACGACAAGCAGAGTCGCATTAATGGCATGCATGGGTTGTTGAAGGCCTATTCTACCCCGGGACCTTCACGGGACCCGACTGGCTAGCAAAATTTGGAAAGAAATGTTTAAGTTTTTACACTGTCCAATTATATTTCATTACACTTTGTCATGTGACTAATTATTCTCGAGTTTCGTGAAAAGTCCAAGGTTTATTTCACTAATATTGAAATTTCGATTAGTAAGGATGAATCTGTACTTATGAATTATGTAGACCCGACTTCGAATCCCCATTTCTGGTGCCCCCCTCCTTGATATTGCTAGAATGTTGCTGAAAGCGACGTAAAGCTATTAATCACTCACCCACTCAGACAAGTCAGACAGTAAAGCTGACATTAGTCCCACTGAATGAATCTTCACATAAAAGACCGTGAAGGTCCCGGGGTAGAATGGGCCTTCACCAACCCGTGCTTGCCATGAAAGGCGTCTATGCTTGTCGTGAGAGGCGACTGATGGGATCGGGTGGTCAGGCTCGCTGAATTGATTGACACATGTCATCCGTTCCCAATTGCGCAGATCGATGCTTATGTTGTTGGTCACTGGATTGTCTGGTCCAGACTCGATTATTTACAGACCGCCGCCATATAGCTGGAATATTGCTGAGTGCGGCGTAAAACTAAATTCACTGACTCACTCTTCATATAAAACAATATAACTCTGGCTATCCGTCACAGCAATTTCAAACGGTGTCATACATCGTTGCTAACACAATGCAGCGCGCACTAGATAATACACCGGCCCGGTTTTTGTGGAAACGTCGATCTCAGTCTCAACTCAAGTCCAACAAATCAGCAGCACCACACACCACGAGCCTGAGAGTGTTAGAGCAACGCTCTGAAATGACACCATAGATTACACACAGTGGTTGCTCTGTAACATCGGAGGTTTGCAAATATTTACTAAACGAAATCAATGACGTGAATGAGCGGCCGGTAGCTCAGTCTATCATCTCCGAGGCTTTTCAATTGAGATCAGCGGACTTGCTCGTCTGATTTGGGATGAGCAACTGAAAATACCTCTTAACAGGCTTCCTGTTCTTCAGTGGTGCATTTGTGTAACGCTGATTTGGGTGCGTACGTGTGTGCGCGCGCGTGTTCTCGTAGTCAGATAGGCCATTGTGCGCCTGTGTCTGTCTCTAACTGAGTGGGTGGAGACGTGTTTTTGTGTGACTTTGGCCGACTTCCTCCCCGACCCCTACCTCTCCCTGTCTCTCTCTTTTTCTATGGGTCCGTATCTGAGTGGGTGGAGACGTGTCTGGCTGGAAACTGTCTGTGTCTGTTCTACTCTCTCTCTCTCTCTGTCTCTCTGTAGCTGAGTGAGTGAGAAAGTCTCTCTCTTTCTCTCTCTCACTCACTGACCCACCTCCTACCCCCTCAACACTTCAACCTCATTCCCAGATAAGATAGGGCGATCGGTGCTTATCCTAGCAATGCACACCCTGTCATTACCAACTCAATCTCTGTTCAGTGAACATTTATGTCCATTTTACGTGACGTTGGTAATAAACTGGACGCATGTTCTCCCGTTATGGTTTCCCCGTTGCTGCTGATTACATCGGCTTTAATCAAAGCGTTTCCTCAAGTGGATATCTTAGAAGCGAAACGACAATGCATAAATACATCATCATCTAAAATCTGCGCATAGAAGGCTTACGTTATGAATAGCGCTGTGGTTTGATTTCTCGCTGTACAGAGTTGCGGCCTCTAGTTGAGTTGTTCATGGTGTTCAATTTTTTATCCCCATTTCTGATTCTGTATACGTAGAAACCTTATATATGTTTTGGGTATTTTCATAAATAGTTTGTCATTAACAGTAAAACAATTTGACCATAGATGACGATAGATAGATAGATAGATAGATAGATAAACATTAAACACTGCAAATATCATTACGAAAAACTTTACAGTTTAGCACAATGTTTTTAAGTCACAATTGCCGAATTCATTTTGTCTGTATACAAGGCTAAACGAAATGTTTGCTCAGTTATGGATTATGTTGAAGGGGCACTGATGCGGAACGAATAATTTATATATGACATGATTAAATATCGGGGTATATATATATATATATATATATATATATATATATATATATATATATATATATATATATAGAAAACACAGAAATATGATCAAATTGGATCAGTCACTATACCATCCATGCATCAGAAAAAACTAATGCATGGACATACGATATAGTACAAGTGTATCTATATCAGTCAACAAGCTGGGGTTAGACTGCGGTCAAGGATCGTCCTTGGCGTCGATGCTATGCCATACAAATCGGAAGCATTGACAATGTGGGTTTTGTTTGTATACTTACTTATATTCTATACTTACATTCGAATTGTTGTTGTTGAAGTCACCTGTACAACTAACTAACTAACTAACTAACTAACTAACTAACTAACTAACTAACTAACTAACTTACTAACTAACTAACTAACTAACTAACTAACTAACTTTGCCAATCGAAAAGTGACCAAAACATCACCACCGAGAAGACATGATGCAGGTTGTGTTGGACATTACACTGAATCACTTTCACATCTGAAAAAATGAAACCATGTAACTGAGAATCGTCGGGACAAACAAACCACAGACTGACGAATCACGGTAACCAGGAGATGTACTTAGCATCAACATATTCGGCTTCTAGAGTTTTACATCATTTGCGGAAAGGTTTATTTCTTCTTCGGTAAGGAATAATTCCCAGCATGGGTTCGTTGCTGGTAATTTGCAAGGGGCGAGTTCCTTGATATTCCTCCACAAAGCCACAACTAATTACGAGAATATTGATGTTTTTGTACGATTTCCAATCAATTCACAACGCCCCCGCGATGAGGACACATCCACCGGTTAGTCATCACGAGTTTGTTGTATTAGCAACCGCAGCAACTTGCATGTGATTGCCAGCTGAGGAAAGTGAGCAACCAGGTCAGCGTGACCTGTCGAATTGGGTCCACTGTTATGTGCTCGGTGATTAAATCACCCAAATGCATATCATCATTAAGCGACTGTCGATCTACGATAGGTAATTAACATTCATCATAATTCCGTTTTATGCTTATCCATGCGTTTACTGACGGTGAGTTCAGTTTACGCCGCACGCAGCAAGTCTGGACCAGTGATCAACAGCATGAGCATCGATCTGCGCATTTGGGATACGATGACGTGTTAGCCAAGTAAGCGAGCCTGGCCACCTGATTCTTTTAGTCGCCTCTTACGACAAGCATAAATTAGTTAAAATCAATTCAAACCCTGATCTTCACGGGTCGCCATACTGATAGAACAGCTAGTGTTTAGGGGAAATGATTTAAGCATTCGCAACGACAGTAACTTAGATTTGATGTTACAAGTCGCTGATAATAGTTTGTGTGAAGTCTGTCTGAATTACAATGCACATTGTCAGTGATTTTGTGTGTACAATTTGAAACCTTTGATACGATGGTTTTCTTGCAAAGCAATTACATAAAGCAATTCCTCACATCTCTTTTCGTGTCGTTCCGATCATTTACGAAGTTTTTTCCTAAGCTAGAAGATGTTGGCATCCACACAAGCTCTCCTTTCAAACTATCGACAATGCAACTTTTCAAAGAATTGAGAAATCAAATTGATAACAAAACCTTCTCGTATCATTATCGTGTTTTACTGCAAACTTGAACGACGTCTCTATTAAAGTATAAAACATGTGCTGATTTAGAACGGAACAATCATCTTGACATTCTCAAGACTCCGACCTTTCATGAATCATAGGGAAGTAGGATTGTGCGTGACAAGGGCTGTCTGTGAAGATGTCAACATTTTGACAGTCATGCTTTTGGAGGTGAGGATGAATGTTAAAGTGACATCTAGGTTCTGCAATTAAAATTACATTTAACCACATTACAGAAGTAATAGTTGTTAATTAATATGAAACATAAACACAATTAACAAGTCACTCTTTGTTTTCTGATTGTAACTTCAGCCATCTAGACCAAATTCATAGTTTTTGATGGGTTATGTCATATTAAATATTTTCGTGTATATGTCCTAAACTAGCAAGTGAGTCAAACGTACCGAATTAGGTTTACACCCAGTATTAAAATATTTAAGGCAGGATAAAAACCAGAATATAGACCAATATGTTTTCTTTTCTGTCAGAAGAGAACACGAACGTTGCGTGGAGTTGTATCCCTTACACATGCAAGGACCCTGTGATCATCGGTTCGCATAGCTTTCGTGCAGCGTACTTGTGCCTGTATTGGCAGTCGTATAAGATGTGTGTCAACAATTGCATCAAGCTTTCAGTCTGCCTTTCAACAGTAGTCCTGTTTAAACCATATTCAAATAATTCACCCAGTTTTATGTGGATTCAAACACTCACGGCCAGTCAAGACACCGACATGATTGATTGACATGTGATATTCGATATTGACAATAAAAGAAACCAGGGATGTAAATACTGAAGGGTGTCCCTTGTCGCTGTTTTCAAAAGGGAAAGGAAAACGTATCCTGGCATTTTGTCAGTATGGCATGAACACTGGTTGAAAGACGTTGTCAAATTCAATGTAACAGCCCAGTTCAACATAACGACAGAGGCTATAGGGCTTCGGGTCACGTGGTGCGGCTGTAAACACCTTAACCTATCATGTGTTTGATCAACTGTTGTGATTTCATTTCGGTGCCTACGCGATTTATGCCTCCCTTGTGTCTTTGAGAAAAAGTATTGCATCGAGAGATCGTTCAGTGCCGTTTAGGATGGGTGTTGCGTTCATGAATACTTTGACAGACATTGTGTCTGCCTCGCGTGCTGTGCCGCACAGTGACGACAAGTCCTCTTAAAGTGATATCCCTAACTCTGCCTCTGCTACATCTCATGTTATTGTTTGTTCACATCAGTTTGGCTTTCAAATGCACATGGAAAAATCGTGAAACAACAATCAATTATATTTTAACAGTAACGAAATTTTCAATATATGCATACATTTTAAATGCATAATATAGTTGGGATTGCACTTTGTCATTAATTTACGGTTTAATTTCTAGTCATTTCCTTGATTGAGTTCCATCCGGAAATCGAACCCACACTCTCAGAGCCAGGCACCCAGCTGCCAGAACACAAAGTTAGCCATCTAACCCACGCAGCCACCGAGACATCCAAAATCACAAATGTACGTGTTACATTTGAACAGCTTCTAATGACACTGTGGATTAATTTATAATGAATCTGACAAAATCGATATTGGTATTGTGTTATATTTTGAAACAAATATGAAAAGACATGGTATACTTAGAATCCATACAATCACGGTCGGACATACCACTTCAGTTGTGATGGTTGTAAAAAAGAATACGTTGGGATTATAATAATCAGATTTAGGTATTCCAGCACATGTTTGAGACTTCTCTGCAGAATTTCTGCACAGGTTGTCATATAAAACCTATGAATGTTGCTGTAATCATTGAGACACAAAGCCGGCACATTTGCGCAATATTATGCTTGTCAAAACAAATCGTCTATTTCCTACTGATAGGTTTTCAATTCAAATCACGCCTGTCTCACTTAGGAGTGAGAGAGTATTGCAAGAAATTAGCTTTACACATTGTAATTACACAGTGCCATTTAGAAAGTGGTAAGATGTAACGTAAGTTAGATTTGAGATTACACTTTCTTAGTCAAGTACAAATTCTCGTATTTTTTGAGTTGAGTCCCATCCAGGATTCGAACTCACGCAAACAGTCAGGCATCTAATCTCCAGCACATAAAGTCAGCCGCCAAATCCGTTCAGCAACCGCGACTTCCACAAAAATGAAAGTTGGACAACTGTTAGTCTAGGCTGCATTCTTTGTGTACCCTCTGATAACTGTTAATTAGCACGACTCACTTCCACAAAAATGAAAGTCTGACAACTGGTAGTCCTGGCTGCGTGCTTTGTGTACACTCTGATAACTGTTAATTAGTACTGTAACTCACACGACCGAATTACTTAATGCCATTTAGAAAGTGGTCAAATGTGACATACGTTATATTTGGATTACACAAATTATACAATTTCTAGTACTTTTTTTTAGTTGATCACATTGTACCCATGCGCGGTCTAACCCCTACGCTCCCTGATCGCTCTGGCCCCAATTTCCCGAAACAAACGTAAGTCTGAGTTTTGACGTGTAATTAAGTTCGTGTTTTTACTCAAATTTGAGAAAACACATTTCCCTGAATTTACTGAAATTGATACTAACCTCAAAACAGTTTGAGTTTTGTGAATATATTGCTTAAGGTGTTTGGGCATTAAGTATTTAAAAAACTGTATCTGAGTTACAAATAAAGCAGTTTCAAAGGGTCAAACTCAGTTTGAAATTTGAGTAAAAACTTAACTTTGTTTCGAGAAATAGGGGCCTGGACTTACGACATAAGTTATGGAAACTGTTGATACGAAGAACATTACCACCTGAGAACTTGTGTCGATTATCCATGCACACGGTAAAATAGTGATGACATTGTATGACTTGATCAGGGAAAGTCTGTGGCTACACCAAGCCCTGATTTCTCCAAACAAACTCAAGTTTTGTTTGAGTTTTTACTCAAATTTGAGAAAATGTATTTACCAGAATGAACTGAAATCGATTTTAAACTCTAACATAGTAGACAGTTTGTGCTTAGTGGATAGATTACTTGAGTTAAGACTCAGTTCTTAAGCTTTTTTTCTTTTAGAAAAGCAGTTGGTTATAAAAAAATTGTCAAACTGAGTTGGAAATTTGAGTAAAAACATTGTTCGAGTTTGTTTCGCGAAATCGGGACCAGGCGATGAGTGTGTTAGGTTCCCTGGGCTTGTTGCGCCTGCGCTTCCCACGATAGTGTCGGGACGTAGCGCAGGCACAACAGACCCACAGAACCAGGCTGACTCAACGATAAAGCTGTACACAGTTCAAAGTAACGGTAAACTCACGGCACCTTCTGATCACGTGGGTGTAGAGGAACAGAGACAACGTGCAATATTAATGCACAAACGCCCAAGCGTTAGAAAATAATCAGTATCCTGAATGTCACGGTGTCACTGGCGATACGCTCTTAGCCCACACTTAAATCCTAGACTAGATGTGACTTTAGACTCAGAATCACATCAGTCGGCTAAGCGACATTCATTGCTCCAAATCCCTTCGATGTAACACATTACAAATATCACGAGAACTTTAAGATGCTGCAAAGGTACTCCATAATGCCACAAGTATCTGTTAATTGGATTAAAGCACACTTGATGTACAACTAACTATATTTGTTAAAATCTGGCCTTCTGGACGAATTTCAGCGAATCTTTATTAGTCTCTGACGTAGGCAAGACTAACTTAGGTAGTTCTCGAAGTCTTCCTGGCATGATCGATTCTTTTCAAGTTACAGACAAACGCGTATTATCGCTATTGCAGGACAACGATTAGCACCTTGTCATAACGTTTCTTTTCTCTTGAAGTGCTTCATATTTGTGATATAAAGCATGCCGAGTCCTTGCATGGCATCAAATTTTTAATAGTGAACTGTGGGGAAATGTCATGGATATTTTAATGTCTGTTTCGCATTCTTGTTATGACTGATGCCATTTAAAACGTGGCATTATTAGCAATCTGTCAGTGGTGTAAGGAGGTTTCAACATGTGTTTTTCAAATCTTGGGGTGGGGGGTGGGTGGGTTGGGCGCGGGTGGTTAAAATAATTCCACCACAATACATGAAATGTTAGAACAACTATACATATGGAAATTAATTAAGCAACACCAAATTCAAAGACACATAAAAACTTAACAAAGTTTAACGAAGTAATTTTGATGATTGATTATTCAATTTTGATGTATTGACATACAGCATGAGCTTTTCATGGGTTGATATGACGCGCGTGAAGCTTGCACAGCGCACGTGCATTGCTTTAACCTCAACTTTCGAAAAATGCACTTTTTCCCTGGGGTGTTTACAAGCGCAGGTTGTCGATTGCATTCGGTTTTTCATTCATTTCAATGTCATGGCACGTAGGAAATTATCAGAGGCCACTCGTTGGCAAATAATCGGCATGAGGAATGCTGGTATGTCTCTAAGACAAATCGGGACTCAAATCGGACGACATCATTCCATAATTTCAAAACTTTTGAAAAAATACCGGGCCACTAATGAAGTTAAAGACCTGCCTAGACCAGGAAGACCCAGGAAGACCACAGTCCGGGAGGACAGAGCTTTACTGAGACTTGTACGGCGCAGGTCCTTCGACTCGAGCTCTCGGTTGAGACAGGAGTGGCTTCCAGGGAGACCCATCTCGAACAGGACTGTTCGGAATCGTCTGAAAGCTGCAGGATACCGGGCAAGGAGGCCAATCAAGCGACCCAGACTGTCTCCAGCCCATAAGGCAGCCCGACTGGCCTGGTGTAATGACCGTTTGCACTGGAACATTGCCTCTTGGAGGAAGGTCCATTTCTCAGATGAGAGCCGGTTCTTGCTGCACATGGTGGACGGTCGTACTCGGGTCTGGAGGCAGAGGAACACAGCAATGGCTCCACGGAACATCCAGGAGACTGTGGCCTTTGGGGGAGGTTCCGTTATGGTATGGGGGTGCATTTCCATGAACTGCAAGTTGGATATCATTACCATCCGTGGCAACCTTAACGGTGTTCGTTACCAACAGGAGGTTCTTGACAGGGCTGTGGTACCTCATTTTGAGAACCATCCTCTGGCAACGAGACCCATATTTATGGACGACAATGCTAGACCTCACAGGGCGCATGCTGTAAATGATTTTTTGCGGCAAAATGCAATTGACAGAATTCCATGGCCTGCCATGAGCCCTGACCTCAACCCCATTGAACATTTGTGGGACTTTATTGGCCGTCGTGTGAGGCAGAGAGACCCACCAGTCCATAATCTCAACGAATTGACGGCTGCCCTGCATGAGGAGTGGAACAGGATCCCCCAGAATCAGATCCGGAGACTCATCCAAGGAATGAGGAGGCGTCTGGAATCGGTGGTGCGTGCGCAGGGAGGACACACTAGATATTGATGAAAGTCGGTGTGCAGACTCTCAGATGACTGTTCTTTCTTTCCATGTGACATTTGTGTTAATACACCTGACAACAACGTCTGTGGATGAATAGTAAATTGTGTCCATTTTTTCATGAATTTAAGACAGTTTTAAGAATTTGGATTTCGTTGCAATAAAGCAAAGTCTTGATACTTTTTCCCTTTAAGTTGTTTGTCAGAGATCGTCTGTTGAATAAAAAAAGTGTCAAACTATATCAACCCGGCATATTTTGATTGTCAGAACACTTCAAAGTTGCTCCAATAGAAAAAATTGGGGTGTTGCTTGATTAATTTCCAGGTGTATATATAAACCATCTGGTTGGTCAGTAAAGATCGCAGTTTGCTCTTCAGCCAGTGCCATTAATGGTATAATTTGGAACCTCGGTGTGTCATCCTGAAGATTTTGTATTGGATTTGTACTATCCTGTCAGTTAAGTACGGGAAAACTGGTGGAGCATGGACCCGTTCACCTTGCCATGATTTCACGTCCGTGCTGTTCAAACCCCCATAAACCTGAATGTCTTAAAGAATTCCAAGATTATCAACACCTTACCCGCTCTCGTGTTTTTTGCGTCCAATTCCTTAAGGCATCCTCCAACAAATTAAAATAAAAAAACTTATACACTAAGGATGCTGCAAACTGATTGTTTTTGGTTGGATGGGGGATTCGAAATTTGGAAGCTGTTGGATTTCGTTTCACAAAATAGATCGTTCCAGTAGCACGTTTTGGAGTAAAATTAAATTGGTTACTCACTGCTTCATCTAAAACTATTCACACCGTGGATTAACTCTACAATGACATGTATAGGGTTACGTTAATGCAGTTCAAAGCAGCATAGTTGCATGTTTTTGATATTAAAAATAGTCCTCACGAGTGTTTGATAAAACAAAACTCCACCGTCGGTTATTGTGAACTCTAAGCAGCTGGCAGCCCAAACGTGGGCTCGAATCTAGGTTCGCGGTGATTGTGTTTCTAGTTTTGTATCCACCTTACCTTAGGGTTTATCAAAACCGTAACCATATATCCCCCACCCTTCCAATAACTCTGGTAGACAGTTATAGAACTGGAATACGCATCAAAGTGGCGTTATCCCCCATCCCTCGCAGACCCACTCCCTTTTCTGTCATCACTTATAGATGACGTGCCCTCCCTTTGTGTTGAATATCAGTACACCGCTGATGTAGTGCCGCAAATAGTGCGTACGTTGAACATGACAGCAGTATCATGTTACCAACATCAAACGCCACCCACCCATTAACCTTTATCAAATCCCGATCACTAGTATAAAACACGCGCCTCAATATTTCACCGGCTCTTCAATTAATTTCTTGATGGTGGTTATTTTAGAAACGGTTTGCCGAGTATTCGCTCGGTAATGGTACCATGTTCGTATTTCAAATGCTATAATGCAAGCATATAACACACCAGTCCCCACTGCGCGCGGCTCTTCCGTATGGAGAAAGCCGATCAGAAAGAGCACTTATCCCTCGCTCTTTTACGTTCAGTCGTAGGCGGTAAATATAGAGCGGGGAAAAATCGTTTCTTTGGTTTGTGTATGGCGGATTTCGTTTTCCATTATTAAAATCAATTAGAACATCATATTGCACTCACACAGACACCGAATTTCAGTGTTTGGTCACACCATGGTACCAAAGGCTTCTCGAACATACCATTTGCAGCGCCATGTTGGAACATAGCAAACAACAATTGCCCCTCGACGCAGACTTTCGCGATCGACGTTTTAAAATCGCAATGGGTCTATTGTTTACAGGGCTCAACGCCACATTGACTAGCGCATTGATTGTATAGACGATTTATGGCCACGACGTAGGCGGTGGGACGGGACATTTTATTATTTTTACATTCATATTTCTGTTCATAGTTGCTTTCACAAATGAGTCTTGTAAGGGTTTTCCTAAAATCACTTTTAAAGAATGTCGAGGCGTTTAGTTAATGGGTAATTATTAAATCATTTTTCCTTCTGTGATCAGAGTGCATTTTAAAGCTGGAGTGCTTGTCGTTGATGAAGCACAAGGCGGTGAAGATCATTCGAATAGCCGGCACTTAAAACGATGAATTGGGGACAAGTGTGTCTGGGAAAACAACAAACATTAATTAAAAACAAGACAGAACGCCTGCACATATGGTTAATTGCATAAGAGGAGTGTAAAACTGATTTAGCTGGAAAGTTCAACAACTTGAATTCCACACGGAGCTTCTACTGCGGCCTACATCACCACACAGGATGCTCTCTCGGCGCCTTATGTGCATCACGCGATCCATGCATAACCCGCTAAAGCCAGCACTAAGGTCACAATACTCTTACGTAATGACCATGCTACAATCTAAATAATTTGTACGACAGGCTATCAATTGGTGGGTAACTTTGCCCCTAAATAGCGTGGTTTACGCCTAGCTGACGCATGAACGTATTGACCAAAACCTCTTCAACACAGGGATTGCTCGACGTGTGAAGGTGAGTGAGTGGGTTGCGTTTGACGTCACTTTGAAAAGTATTTCAGTTCTATCATAGCACAGCAATTTAATTTGTGAAGAACGTTTTCCATTTTGGTACAAGCAGTCAACAGGGGCACACCTCTGACAAACCATAGGTCTTGGCATGTGTGAATATTTGAAACCCGCCAACGTTAACTGCACGAACGGACGACCCAGTGCTGGAGATAATCGGTGGCCATGACCTTGGGTTCAAACATAACTTAGCTAAGAATAATGCATACTTCTGTATCCCTAAATTCCAGACACCGCGTGCATGTACAGACAAACTGACAGTTCAATGTTAACAGGAATTACCCAATCTACCCGTGAGGCGCTCGAAGGTTATAACATACATGACTTATCCCGTCGGGTATCAGTTGTCGGCTGGGTAAAGAGAGTTCAAGAACAAACTCACTTGGCTAAGGTTAGACTACATGTACCACATGTACTTCGTTGTAGGGCAGGATGGAGTTCTGGAAACTCTAACTTAGAAATTACAATTACACAAAATAATACAATCATTATTTTCCTCTCTGAGCACCTACGCAATTCTTCAAGTAATTATACATGCAAACAAAATATAATTCGACGAACGTCATTCTCTTTATGAAATACCAGTGACGTCAACGTTCGTCAGTTTGGTTGAATCCGCGAAAATGAAATCACCACCGTCCTGCTCTGCCGTAAATATGTCGAACAAGATATATCAATGTATGGGCTAATTACCCCATGAATAGTTCAGCGTACCGGTCAACGAGTAGATTGGCTTCACTTGATTAGCGACTATCGTCATTTGTGTGACGGCGTCATTCTCATCAGCGTCAAACAGCGGGTCGTTAGCATGATTATTTGTGGGTATTATCTGATCACCTGGTCTCCTGTGTTCCGCAGTTGTTTTATTCTAGCTATTAATCAATATGGGACGCACTATCAGTGGTCAGAACTGTCTTTAACAATTTCCGCCTTCTATGCGACGCAACACTGAAAGACACATGGTACATTGGAATTGGTCATCACGTCTGATTATCGTTAATACGAACGGGGGACCGAAATACAGATAGTTCTCCCTTCTTTTTCTCCTCCGATTCTATTAGGAGGCTGGATACTAAATATCAAAATGTCACGAAATTGCTAAATTTGGTATAATTTAGTAGACAAATGTGTCCCAAATCTACTTATGTAACGAGAATAGCAAATCATCACGGCATTTGTTTGGCATGTCGCGCCTCCTCGTGCTACTGTCTGTAAAAAGTAATATGTCACTTCCAGTTCTATTAAAAGTACATTATTTACTTTTATCATTCACTATGTGCTATTATATAAAGGTATTTCAGTAACAATATGAAATAAAGCAGGAAAATCAATTTTAAGGCAGTATGTAAGATTTGACACATCAATCAACTACTGAAAAGAACCCATGAATTTAAATAAATATTGATTCATCAACAAAAAAGATTTTCATAATAACAAGATTTTTATAAATGAATTTTTATATAGTAAATGTACACTATATTAATATAAATAAATGAAACAAATGTGCTACTTTCAGCAGCATACCCAAATTAAAGTTGATAAGGGGGATCACTCCAGGTTTTCACTTAGATACAAGCTTAGATCAATTTCGAATCCGTCCGCCCCACCCTACCAAAGAAACACACATATACAAAGACATATACAACCAGAGGCATGGTACATTCAGTTGAAGAAATACAAATACCAGCCTAGCGTAAACGCATATGACAAATATCCTAACCTTGAAGTGTCCCCATACATTTTAGTCTCAACGGAACATAAAACCTGCAGCAAACCTTTGGCCGAAAAATAGGCACGCCCTTTCACAGCACTTTCGATGTGCGTGGATCAATATCAAGAATATTGTTCTCGCAAAATATACTGAATGCATACTACTATCATCCAGACAAAATGAGTAGAATTGCCAGTCATTGCAATTGCGTTTATTCCCAAGTATGCCACGTCCATATTGAATTGCCTTGCAAAGACATTCAAGAAACCTGATGTATGTCAGAAATCCAGAACTCCTGACATGACTGACATCTCTTCACGAAATAAGAATGTCAATGGTAGGAGATGGAAGAAAATGTTCTTATTCTGTAAGATATGCGCAGACTAAGTTGGAGAGACGGGGTATTCTTGGAACCTGTAAGAGGAGTCGAAATGGACTGTTTGGGATATAGGATGATGAACTGCTGGTATTGTGTCCAATAAAACCCAGCCGAGTAATCGATATGTCTGGCTGATTCCAACTCAGACAAGAGTAGGTTGTATTTTAAATCTGTTTTACACAAGGTTGAGCCGGGCTGAGAGATTCATGGTTTTGGGTGAGACAGGGGACAGTATATCTCCTTTCACATACGCCAATTGCGTTGATAATTTCAGCAGTTCGTACTAGTGGTCACTGTGATTTGAGACCAATAACTTACAAATAACCTTAGGGTGTCTTGGTGCTATAGTTAAAGTTAATTTCACGGACCTGGCACGTTAGAGAGGAGCATCTTGGTATGAGAGACGTTCTCGTTCACGGACATGGTAAAACTTACACGGAAGTCCTCCTATTCATTTCAGTTGCCATCAAAGACACATATATATCAATAAGAACTGTCTATCACAATTGCACAACGAAGTGGCGTGTGGTCTTGTGAATAGAGTCGAAGACCAGGGTTCGATTCCTCACATGGGTACAATGTGTGAAGCCCATTTCTAGCGTCCCCTGGTATTGCTGGAATACTGCTGAAACCATGTGCACTCATTAGACGAATGGGTAGATGAATGTCAACAGGTTTTGTCTCCTTAGATATTAAGTCAACAGAAGATTTATGTGTTGGAACCTTCGCTCCATTGTAGGTAGCGTCAACATACGGTACCTAAATGAAATCTATCAAATGGAAATACTACGTGGGTAAAACGATGTTCCCGACACAATCCGGAACCTCCAATTCTCCTTACCTTTCATTTACTGTTTAAGAGCAGGAACAAGGGCAACCCTGACATCTCTGCTGGAACTGACAGTGTAGTGTGCGTCAGACTTACTCTCGAGAGACCCGTTGTTGTGGTTTCAAATCAAAGTTCGACGAGATTATGTTTTTTGGTTTGTCAGCCCGTGCTGGTAATAAGCACCCAAGACCTGCATTATTTGAGGCTGTTTTCCCAAAGTGACCCGTCGCGCCGTCATATAAGTGAAATGCAGTTAAAACGGATTTCGTTTCAAGTGTCAGGTGGTACTAAGCTGACACTACACAATTAAATGATTGTGTAGCTTTTGAAGACATTCTAAACGTTTCCGACTCACTGTATCCTTCGGATACCAAATGAGAAGGTGACTAGAAAGTTCCCATGGGAAAGGATACTTTTCGAGAATAAGGTAGGGCGACTATCCTAGACCCTAGGAGAATTCACGACTTACGTGTTTTTATCTAAATAAACAGGAATATCCGCGCTCACAAAGCACAAAGTATGATAGAGAAGCGATGTAATCCCCGACAAAGATGAGCTGAGCCATATTCCAAAAGATTCTGAAACATAGCAAATCAAACACCAATTGTATTAAAGGTCACCCTGGCGTCAGTAAACTTGGAGCTTGTCCGTCAGCTTCTAAGAATAATGTCATTGTATGGTTCTACTAAAGCCCGTACAATCCTCATGTCCAACCACACGAACTGCAAGTTTAAGTCACATTTGGTCATATTTCACGTTGGAGGTGACGCTTTGCAAATCTTCATGTGTGTGCAGGGGTTTGTCCTTTTCAAGGCTGCAGAGGATCTTTTTGTTTTGGGTTTGTTTGTTTTTTTTGTTTTTGTTTGTTTGGTTGGGTTTTTTTTGGTTTTGTTTGTTTGTTTTAAAAACAGATGCATTTGATATTAATGAGAAAGGAGAGAAGTAAGTTTTTTCTTCGTCAGCACAGCAAAACTTCTTGTCAACTTTCATGTAACATATCAGTTATCATGTTTCCAAGGTACAGGAGTGAGTAAAGACACTATAAAGACAAACGTCGTAGTTGCGTTCTGGGTCAGATATGCAGTGCTTGATGGCAACGTCTGGTGTGGTGATACGCAATCCTCATGTCAGCTCTAAGTGGTCATTCGAGGCCTTGAAATATATATCGTGGACGCACTGAATTATTGACTTTATGAATATGAACGGAAGAACAGTTGGTAAAGGCACCAGCTTGTCAGTCCTTGTCTCAGTCTAATAGGTAATAAATCTTTCTTGCAAAGACAGGATTGTCAAAGGATGTCTTTTGCGATTTAGGGATATGTTTTCGATTTCGTTTCGTTTTCTTAACAACAAGCTTAAACTGGGGATTGTTAGGCGTATGTCGTCACTTTTCTATGCCAAAGAGTTAGACTTTCATGAGGTTTTACAGAGTAACAAACAAACAACAAATACAAACCAAAGCATTTGAAACCCAAAATTGAAAATCTATCCTTTTAATTCTTGGCGGAATTTGAATTCTTGTGTGAAATCCAGTACTTATAATCCTTCCAAAAGAGAAACTGATATGGAAATACAACTTTTTGAATCTCAATTCTTTACTGTTGTATTAACTCCAAAACTTTACGGACAGAGACACTTGATACTAGGAATATGCGTTATATGTAGGACAGATCACGCTTGTTGGACTGTTGATGATCTGTTCTTTCGAATAAGTTGAAGCCAGGGGATTTGCCTTCTTTCAATGGCGCGTATTGACCTTGGCTAGTAATAACGGTTTCTTAGAGCACGGCTAGTTAAAACCTGATGAACACAAACCATTGTTATAGCATGGGCTTCAACAGATTTCATTCTGCTCGTCTTCCTTCCCCACATCCGCCTCTTCCCCACAGTTGATGCGACATCATTAAGGCTCATTTGTTATGGTGCCGACGTCATCAACATCGGCGTCATTGTCAATGGGAGGCATTTCTGTTCCCAGATGACTGCAGATTAATTTGATCTAATCCTTGTGTTGACCAGTGTGTTTCAGTGTATGGCTTATGTATTATTAACGCCTCCTTTTACTAACTCCAAGGTTTTATATTCACACTCATTAATGTTTAAAAACAACCAATCTCCTTAATTACACCATGTTTATTGTTCTATGCTTGGAAGACTCATCGCTTTTTTTAAGCGACGACATTGCAATCGTGCTACGGTTAATAATTTGCCGTGACAAAAGGTATGAGTAGTCCCCAATGAACCAGCAAAATACAACACTGACAAGTGTAACATATTCAAGAATAGATACATTGATTCACAATAGAGGTTTCTAGTAGAATGCAGTTGAGACAAATCTTAAGTAATGGGTCACAAATGTAATATCAGCTCATTAAAGTCTTGGTTTGAGAGTGAGAAACAGTTATACAGAACGTCAGTCGTTCAGTCTTGGGTGTAGGTCGATGTTGACAATCAGACGAAGAGACAGACAGATGAAGATAGGCCGAATGATGACACAACTCCAGTATAACTCCGAGGGTAAATCCGTGTGTGTCTCTCTTCAACACAACAACCAGCCTTATATATACACAGTCACTGATTCTTGAGAATTTCAGTGAAGTATGGAACCTTCGCGATCGACCTCCTGTTTGCCAACAGTCAAAACACACACCCAACGGAAAATGCCTAAAGGGAGGCAACTCTAAAGCGCTACCTTAGAAAACGTGCAGCTAAAATACCATTACCCTCATACGAACTGTGACCCATAGAAACTATCACTTTATCAATAATGCTACAAATTACAGAAAACATACTCTCATAATAATCGGTAAATACAGAAATGTACAGTAACTTATCAGCCATCTGTTTCTAGGAATTCCATGTCTACATACCATACAAGTATGGGATATTGGATTTACAAGGTTGATAAAATGAAAGTGATGAAGACAAGGGGGAAACAGATGCTCACGAGAAATGAAGAGAAAATGGGACAATTTATTGATCTGTATGGATATATATTCCTTTTTCTCATATGCACTGGCATTGACTAGTGACGTATGCACGTAAAATGGAATATCGCCCACATTTCTAATGGTATATTATTCATAATACTTTATGAAATGACAACACATCGTGTTGACGTTTTTGTAAATGAAACGCACACAAACCTGGCTTTCACAACTCGCACCAAATAAATTTCATTATACGTGCGTTCAGAAGACTTATTAGCTAACAACAAAACTAGTGTAGATTCAATGATAACGATATGAATTATTTATGGAATTAAGATTACACTGAGACATTCTGAATTCTCATTAGTTTTCCCAATGTACTTTCCGCAATATTGTCATTGCCGTGCCCTAAATTAATTCCGCTGCAACACTAGACGTTTGTTTGTAGTGTGAAGTAATGTTGGATTGTGTGATTGCAAGGTGAGGGAGAATACTGCAAGAAAGGTTTGTTTGTTTGTTTATTTTGTTTGTTTTGTGTGTTTGTTTTTTTTTTTAATTTTCAATAAACGTCTAGGTCTCATCTTTTATTAGCCTGAAATGTTTTGTCAGGACAAAACCAGACACCTTTGGATTTATCATCGTTGATTGTGATTCCAGAAATGTGTACACCTAAAAATAATGTATGATTTACAAGAAAACCTACCTGTGCACCTTCAGGAACAAATTCGGTGTCGTCTGTATACGGAGTGGATAAAGAAAACTTCATTATCGTCAGTAGTTACAAACCGAATATTGTGAGATATTGACCTACAACAGCGATATCTACAAATTACACAGAGATATACTGAGGTAAAGTACCTCCTTGTCTACAGCCAAGCACCAAACTTATCTAAGGTCTGATGTTCATTATCAGTTTTGGTTTATACGCGGTAATAACTGATAACAGTCAGTGAGATCTGTCACAAAAACGCTGGAATGTCAAAAGTTGAATTCAGAATCAGACACCAATATTTGAAAAAAAGTGTTTAGGTTTATCTCCTTTTAGAAAAACAAGATATGTGTGTCGCAGACAATTCTTCAGCCATATAAATATATTTCAAAGATCGTAATCTGATATCATCTACGCCTAGTTGAACATTTCTAGAATATTCTCAGGAAAGAACATCTGACCCTGGACATTCATTTGGTATGTGTTTTTTACGTTCAGCAAGGGGTTGCTGTTCAGCAATAATGAGATGAGATGTGAGATGCGAGATGCTTGTGGCAAAAGTACGAGATTTTGTTTAAGCGTTTCCTTTCCCAAACTATACTGGACCTAATATATGATAAAATGTTACGGATGTCAACTTCTTCTTTATTGTTTTCACAACGTTTCTGGACTATTCCTTAACCCTTCGTCAGGTGACATTTTGTCGCATATTAAAATAATTGCCTCTCAAGAGCCTACACTGGACCTAATTTCCACTAAGTCTGTCTCCCACTCTAATCATGATAACTACACACCATTGCAGAAACTCTGTAAAACAAGCAGTACATTGTCTACAAACAAGGTGGAAGAGGAAGGTTTAGTAAGTTCTTTGCCTTGGAGGTGTGGCCTGACCATCTAGTGGGATTCCTGGCCTATCCTTCCTAAGGGATGGTTATCATGGACAAACATAATACAATTTAGACAACTAAAGCAACAAATAATTATGATATACCTACGCTGTTGTCTTCTGCTGGTGTACCTGGTGCCAATGCTTTGAGACATTTTGACCTGTAGTCTGTTATTGTGAGACTACTCAGGTTTGCTACCATGAACACATCCATTCTCACATTCTGGGTAATGCTGAACGCCGTTGTGTTGGGGATTGTTCACTCTGTCCGAACCGTTCTTGTCATTGTCGATTGTCATTTTCTTTGGAGACACATGCGCTGTCTGGACTGCTTGTAACGGGGCTAGGGTCCTGGGCTGACAATGACGTCCGTTGCGACTCGCTACATTTTTAAAAAAAAAATAATGCTAACGATATCATTATCATCCTCCTCATCATCATCAATTACGAGTTTACAGTCCAGTGCCTTTACCTTTGCCATGTTTACAGTAATACGGCGTGATGACTTGGCGTTTGATATACGAAAGCCTTTGCGTTGTGTCTGCCTTGGAAATATCACGTTGAAAATGTCATGCTCACAGCATCTTCAGACGTTTCCGTCGGTTTCCATAAAAATCAATTCCAGCGTGGTCGCGTTCGTAATATTTCAAAATGATTACTTATCCACTTGCCAGTAATGAAAAGGGCGCCTACTCGTCGGTTCTGTGTATTGATGTCCATATCCACTAAAATCTGGGAGTATAGTTCCTTCATAATAATCTCTTATCAGGTATGCAATGTCGAGATCCGCCTCAAAATTGGGATGATTGGTTGTTTGTTGTTGTTGGGGGTATTTCTGTTTTAATGCCGCACTGTTCCATCATATGGCAGCAGTCTGTAAATAATCGAGTCTGGACCAGACAATACAGTGACCAACATCTTGAGCATCTATGAACGATACTGGCATACGGTGACATGTGTCAAACAAGCAAGCTTGA
The DNA here is from genome assembly GCF_037392515.1 of Haliotis asinina. Taxonomy (NCBI): domain Eukaryota; kingdom Metazoa; phylum Mollusca; class Gastropoda; order Lepetellida; family Haliotidae; genus Haliotis; species Haliotis asinina. The sequence continues at coordinate 20,050,802 of NC_090294.1, read as the reverse complement.
CCACCCGATTCCTTTAATCGCGCTTGACGGCAAGCATGGACTGCTGAAGATCAATTCTGATCCTTATATTCACATGTTCTCAACAACTGCGACTTTCACGTTAGAAGGGTAGAAAACATCACTCGTTGTTCGCCGACTGATCATACTCGGTGGACTCGGGGTCTGCCTTGTATCGTCATGGACTGCATTCTGTGTCCGTGTTCCCAACCTTTGGTATGACATAAACCGTCAATAGTAATTTAACGTGTTTAAAAGCTTCCTAAAGTGTGGTGTTTGTGACTTGCATTGCCTATCTGATTGTACCTGATGTATTTCAGATAATGTACTAGCTGTAGTACTTTAGGAGTGGCGTCATGAGAGTCTACATTTTGTGTACATTACATGGAACAATGTAGCATTCCTGTTCACTTCAGCCATCCAGTTATATGGTAAAGTCTGGAAGTCCGAAACAAATACCTGATCTGACCGCATCACATTAATGCAAAGGTTTCCAGTGTTTCAGGAAGGGACTTCCCTTTAAGTCGCTTTTATCAATAATCCAGCAATGCCAGTAAATATCTGCTTTACACACTGTGCATATGTGGGGAATTGAAACCGTCTTCTGAGTAACGAGAGAATGCTTTCCCTGCTAGGCCACCCTACATGCCCACCAATGTAAACAATGCCTTTAGAGAAAGAACACGTGCTTAAACGAGCGCTTTGATTAAGTGAGTGAGTTTGGTTTTTCGCTGCTTTTACCTACATTCCAGCAATATCAGGGCGGGGGACACCAGAAATTGGCTTCGTACATTGGACCCATATATGGAATCGAACCCCGGATTTTGGCGTGACGAGCGAACGCTTTAACCACAAGGCTACCCCATCGCCACGGTTTGATTAAACATTACAAAACAACATCATCCAACAACACACGTATCTCGGTCACATTTTATGTCTTTAATCGAAACAAGTCAAATGTTATTCCTTTGATTCGTCAGTAAGGAGGTATTTACTGTGCAAAAATCGATACTGGTTTTGTTACATGTCCGTGTTGATAAAGGACGGAGGTTGAGGTAATCCGCTGTTTCCAGTATTCTTCATTCAAGGCGCAAACAAAAGAGTATACTTATCTCGCTCGGCTGTGGCATCGTGAATACTACCTTGGTTGTTAAGGGCGCCATCTGGACTTTAGGTGATTGCGTAAAAGAAACCATTTGTAATAAATTAAATGGATTCGGTGTATGTCTTATGCAGTTGAACATAGTCCTATTCCTATCAGCTGATTAGATTGTCACAAACTACAATTGACGGGTCATAACAGGCTTTATTTGATCATCAAGCAGGCCACTGCTGCCGCTCTTGAGTCACGTGACCGCGGATCGATACAGTTCTTCTAATTACGTACACTGCCTGACGCGGCAACAGAAGTGACACACTAGCTTTCCGCCGCCGACATATAGATCCCTTTTCCATGGGGTTCTTATAGCAAGCTTATAGAGGTAGGCCTTGGTCAGTCGTATTTGGCCGTTTGTGCCCCTTTGAACTTGTTCTAATACCGCGGTTAAGAACTGGCCCCAGTGATAATGATTATTCCTACAGAGTTGCTATAGATCAATATTGAAAGCTACTAGCGCCTGCCTTCGAACTGGTTTGAGAGAAAGAAGCCACGCTGAGATTTATAATTACGATGTGACTTGAAACAGCGCAAGGATCAAGTCTTTGCCTAACAATGGAGACCATGTAAGAATAGATCATGGGGCTGTTCTCGGTTCTAATGGTTTTTCTTTGTGTAGAGACCTGTATTCTAATGTGAGGGCAACGTCGTGTAAATGTGAAACATGCATGGGTAAGTTCTGTACATTTTCATCGATGAAACCTTGTTTCTTTCAGTTCACTGCCGACAGAGATGGTTCGTGACGTCTTGAGGGAAATCCTTTCCAATTGTGTTGTTAAGCCCGCAACTCGTCTATCGGCACCCTTGTGATTCACCTAGTCCAGAGCTGGTTCTATCGAAAGATCAGACTTGCTCCGACGTGAACGAACGAGCCGCTCTGGAAATAGGAGGGATACACCGTTATCGACTCGTAATTACACCGTACTGGAGTGTTTTATCAAAGGCGTCGCTGCTATAGACACAGGGATTTGGATATTGTGACAAGAATCGCCCGGGCAACAAGGCTACTTAATGACATCTGCCCGGGCAATACCGTATGAGGGGCAGACGACGATATAGACTGTCAGTCAACGACAGGACAGGTGTCGCAAGGACCAATTCAATAGCACACGACACTGGAGCCGAGAGTGTTTGTGTCTTGAGGATTACTGACTCCATAATAGAGTATGGTCTTCTCTCTTACCTTATTGGCTAGTTTACTTCGTTTTCTTCTGCTCAGGTCTCTGGTTTGACAGTCCCTATGATGAAGGAGACTTGTTGACGTGACTGATACAATTATTCCATGATAAAGTTGCTTGAGTGCTTGTTAGAATATTTTGATAACGACGGACCACCAGGACAATTTCGGAGAAGAGATGGCGTTTTAGTTGCTTTATAAGGAATCTGAAGTGCCTTCAACGCCAGTAGTTGTGGGCCACGTTTCAAGTTGAGGATATCCTAGAAACCATCGTGTCAGACAACATTAGAAAGCAAGTCAGCTGAAATTGGATAGGCGGAAAGGGGAATAACTATCATATTGATTCTATTTCTTTCCCAGATCGAGGTTTTGAGTGAGAACCATAAGAGGCTACAGTAAATTACCTCGGTGTGTAAAGAAACAATTCTACAGGAGGTACTCCATTGTCGTTTAACACATCAGAATCATAAAGCCTTTGAGTCATCAACTCACCATTCATACACCGTCATATGAAACCTACGCACAGTCGTAGTCTGTTATTCAATGAACCTGGCGAAATCCATTTGAGTTGACGCTGAGTGTTTTGGCTGCAGCGTGGCGATCCAATAGCTTGGCAGGCTGCGCGCTGTCAGGACTTAAGTTTATGTAACGGAAACTGTCGCCTGCTTCACTCGAAATAATTCATTGGTTTTTGAAGCGCTACAAATACACTGATCTGAACAGCCGCGTGTTAGAAGCCTCTGATTTTCTGTAACTGGAGCCCTGTTGGAGTCGAAACCTTTCTATCTTTCTAATGTAATAAATGGGAGAAAGATACTTGACGAACACACCGTAAACGACGTGAAGTAAAGACCATGCGGAACACTGCTGCCAAATGACAAAATTCTGATTGACGTCTCCATCTTACTAACTAACAGAAAACCAAACACAAAACAGCTATGGCACTTGCGGAATCGAGAGAGACCTATATAGAACTGATCCTTCGATGGCTTATGGACAATAACAGTACCGAGGAAGTTGACTTCACTCAGCCTTACGTCCGTCGATCGCTTCGGTATGTGTATCCTTTGTTTATGTTTCTCCATGCTGTAGTGGGCGTCGTCGGGATTGTTGGGAACATCATCATGCTAATTGTACTGGGCAAGAGGAAACTTTACCACGACCAGACATTTTTTCTTCTAGGAAACCTGGCGTTTGCAGATCTCATCAAATGTATTTTTGTGCTGCCCATAACACTTGCGAATTTGTTGATCCAGAATTGGCTCTTGGGAAGCTTTCTGTGCTTCTTCTTGCCAATGTTGCAGTGCTTTCCCGTGTACGCTTCCATGATGACGTTTCTCATGATCGCCATAGATCGCTACAGAACAATAGTCCACCCCTTTAAATCTCGCCTACCTGCCGGCTTGTGTACCATCGCCGTATGGGTTGTTGCAGTGTGTGTGGTGTTGCCGTTTGCCGTATATATAAAGTACATTGACTTAGGGGCATCGTTGGGCGCTCGGTTTAACGGTGTCGGGATCTGTTACGTGTATTTTGAGAGACGAATTGAAGAGTACATAAGAGCTATGTTTGTTACATTATACGCTATGCCTCTAGCCATTATAGCTTTCCTGTATGTTCGGGTATCTGCGGAAATCAAGTCCCGAGAGTCTGCTTCTATATCCATTCACTTTGCTTCCAACGGTAGCGACGTCCTTCGGAACATACCCGACCACTCTTATCAATCTTCGTTAGCCTGGCCGAGAGAGAACCGAGCGACTACGTCGACATCTGAGGTAGGAGCGGCGGCAGAGCCGACTCCACCACAGGTTAAGTCCTACAACGAACGAGCAACGCAAGACAGTGACGACGATTTAGATCTGGTGAAGGAAAAGCGAACGCAAAACTACCTTATTTCCATGACAACATTGTTCGCGATGTGTTGGTGCCCTCTGCACATTCTGATCCTCGTGCACTACTTCGTCCACGAAAACGACGACAACCAGGGCCATTACGACGTCACATACATCACGTTCACCTGGTTCGGTTTCCTCTCGACGTGCACGAATCCAATTCTCTTCGCATCTTGGAGTATGTCGAGCGCGACAAAAGATCGCCTCAGGGGTTATTTCCGGTTCAGCAACCGACGTCGTAGTGCATCGTCACAGGTAAGCCGTACTGACGTCACCACCGTTCCTTGCACACCTCGTACCTCCTCACGTCAGTCCAGTCCCAACTCCACTGAAGCTCGTCAGGTCTGAGTGAGACAAGGAAGGTGGGTTCAGCTCACAATGTGCCGTGTTCGTTAAAAAAGGTCGTAACTGAAATTCTTTGGCGTAAGAGGCCAACTAAAACAATACATAGAATATATCATAATTTTATCTATAATGTATTCATTGGCATTCTCATTTTCTTACTTCTGTGTTTTGTTTTTGTAATATTCTTTCTCTTAAACGATGTAATCTCAGAGTCTTTACATGCTATTTTTGGAGCTTGATTATTCATACTCCGCGGAATTCAATTTTACTTTTTACAGAGAAATATTGCATTTCTTGAATACAGTTCGTAGTGTTTCCATCAATACTCGCCGTTTTCTGAGGGAAATATCACTGTAATAGTCAAATATAAGTGAGACATAGTATTCAGGTTTTCTGGTTGCATGCCTAATGTTTTAGCGTTCTTCTTGGGAATCTTACCACACTGATGATATTGAGAGCCTATCATTTATGTGTTACAATAACATCAACGTCCTACTTTGCTTAATCAAACTGTGAAGAGTCCATAGCAACATTCTAAATACGGTTTCTGATTTTCATTTTTGGTGACATTATTTTCCCTTGAAATCAGTCTTTATTTATATCACCTAAAAGTTGAAAAATGCAATGTCATTAGATTTTTCTTGAATGCCATCGGTACAAATATTAGCTGTTAGCTTTAGATTGTGTGTTTCACTAGCTTTGTTGTTGAATTGTACCGCAAAGTAATCACTTCTCAATCTGATATGACCTTTTTCCCAAAACACGGCGACAGGTGTGCTGTTCTTTCTCGTGTTCTTATACTTTTCTGTAGTTTCTCTTTCATCTCTTAAAAACTTTGTCTTCTATCATTTAAGTACATTAACAGTGTGTCTCTACTTTGTATGCACAAGCACGAATCAATACAGCACGGGATTTATTGCTTATCGTCAGGCTATCGCTAAGTGCAGATGGCCGCCGATAATAGCATCAAAGCAATGCAGTGTTTGGTTGCTATGTTCTTTTACACTGTATTTTATAGTTACACCTTTATACGGAGCCTTTAGTCGTATCATGTGATGGAATAGAAATATTGTTCAAATACAATGTCACACCTATACGTTTTCGTGTAACCTTCCAGTGTGCATCTTGTAAAATATTCTCTGCAATAACAGACAAAATGGGACGGATACTAGTTGATGCGGGGTCCATTACCGTTATCTTATGAAACGCTAACAAATAGATTTTGCAGCAGATCTACCTTGGCCCAAGATGTCAGGCACAATAACCGTTGCGCTATCCTTTATGCCACGCGCTTTTGTACATGCCGTAGTGTTGATAACATCGCTACATCATCGCGTGTGCCACTGATGGTAAATTGGATGAAAGGTATGGCAATGTCGCGCTGAAATAGGTTTCACAAGTTTTAAGGGCTTGTTGAATAAAATACTGAATCGTAAATAAGGTGCCCACATAAAGAACCTACAATAATAGGCAGTAAGATGTTTGTGTCTGAACATCTCGCATTCTACATAGGGGTTCGTAGATTCCTTTACCATGATGTTAAGCCTGGAACACGGAACATATATAGAGCAATACTGAATGATATTTGTATGTCTTGTATTGAAAGCAATTTGCTATGACCATATACAGTTGGACAGCATTGGACCCGTGATAATCCTGGTTAGAATTGAGCTTTGGTAACCCATGCTTGTCGTAAGAGGCAGCTAATGGGACAGGGTGGTCAGCCTCGCTGAATTTGTTGACCTATGATGATCCTGGTTAGAATTGATCATTGGTAACCCATCCTTGTCGTAAGAGGCAACCAATGGGACAGGGTGGTCAGCCTCGCTGACTTGGATGACACATGCCATCGTTTCCCAATTGATCGATGCTCGTTCTTTTGAGGTGGATTGTCTGGTGCAGGACTGATTATTCACAGACCCCCATATAGCAGGAATATTGTCCAGTGCGGCGTTAAATAACAACCAACAAACCAACCAAAAGCCATTGCACCGATACGTGGAAACAGTATGAATCAATCCGAGCTCTTACGCACTGTATTGCAACATACTGTGTCTGAGGCAACATTGACAAACAGTTAAGGTGTTTTGATTAACTGTCAACAGAAATGCTCAGTTAAATGCACGGCCGTTATCACACCCTTTCCAAAACGGTAACCTTGGTAGCTGTCTGTTTTAGGCATGTGGTATTTCCAAATTGGCCAACGGGTGAGACATAAGCTTTGAAGTTAATGCGCACGTCTCCAATACAAAATAACATGAAGACAGAAAACTGTACTTGGACCAGGAGGACCACGGTCAGACGTAATCCATCAAAAGAAAGACAAGACTAGCTAGGGCCCAATTCGATTTAGAACGTAGAATTCCTTTAGATGCACTATTTCACACCTCAGCCCTCTAAAACATAATGCAGTTTTCGCAGTAATACTATCAGCGTTCAGGGCACCTACTATATAATTTGTTCCCAAAACAATTACGTATTTTGATCGCGATATTAAATTCAAAAGTTTGAATGAATTAATGCAACGTTGGATTAAATCGCCCTCCACCGGCCGAACATTATTTCAAGCGAATCCCACCGAGGTTTGTTCCTTGGAGCTCTCTTACCTTTAAACACAGAACACAGTCGTCGAAGCAGACGCTTCACAAAATATACGCTATAAATAAGCTAACATGCGTGCACATACCCCAATATTTACCTTACAGGCCAAAATGTGTGAAATTGTGCCTTACAATTGCATCTTTCCATTCGGTTTTTCCTATTTCAGTGTATTTTTAAAGGACTTCATGATAAGAGCACTTAAAGAATCGCTGTTTCGGTATTTCAAGAATAAAACAAGAATGACTTCAACAACACGTCAAGGAAATCAGTATGCATTGTGCCTTAATTGTGCCATATTCTATGAATTACTTGTTTGTTCAGCATGCATACGATGGTTAAGAATAAGGAAAAAGAGATGGACCCCCCTTTGCAATAAATTACTTGCACTCACTCGCTATTTATCAAATATCAAAGCATTTCAAATACATAAAGTAGTGGTTCATTCAACGCTTTAAAACAATTAAGTAAGCTCATTAGTTGTCATGTTAAAAGCATGCCATGGAACACAACGCAGTTAGCATATATGAATACATTTATTGTTGAAACTTCAAACGGTCTTCGGAAGTCGACCGAGTTTGGCATATCGGAGTGGTTTACAATGAAATTGGATTAAGAGGTACGAAACTGAAATTGATCGAAGGTTATTTGCATGGTTGAAGGGAATCAACTGTGATTAATGGCTATGTATTTTCTGTAGAGCGACTTTGAGATTCGATGTTAAGACCCGTGCTGTTTTAGTGCTGATGTCAATAATGTATCAGCCATCAGTGATTTGTTACGTTATTTACCGACAATATCGCCATGTAGGTTCCATTTATTCCATAAGCTATTGTGGAAATGGCGGAGTTTGATAAGAGAAATGCTTGGCCACCTGTCCAACTATGTATGACTTTTCTTTTTCTTTTGTCGTTTCGACTTGTATATACGGAAGTAATAGCTTGATTACGAAGTGAAATACCAAAGTGTGGCCATCTGAACGAAAACGACAGATTTATTTTAAATATTTGATTATTGAGCACGTGGTATGTCGTTCTACATCATCTTCAAATTATTATTATTTCACATACACGGTAAAATATAGTTCCCAGCTTGAGAACAATCAGTAGTGAATATCCGTTGAGCGCGTTGGGCAAAATGGTTGTGAAAATGTTATGACTGGTTCGCTGAAAATCACTGATAGCACTCGCATGGAGAATAGCACAATCATATCTATGTGCTGTTTTATCAAATCGACTTCTTGTACTTGTCTTTTTGTCCTCACATGCTTCGCTGTTCGTGGAAACATGAATGTTACCCCCATATAGCACTAACAAGAATGTAGGTTTTAACATAAAGAGAAATAGATGCGCCACACTGAAAAAACAGAATCTGGACGGTTTTTTGCTAAGTAACTTCTTACTGGTCTTCTCAACCGAACCAGCGTTAGGACTTGACAATTCATCTGTGCTATTTATGTTAGTCGTTGATGATCACGTCTGTGACAATGAATAATGCATATTTGTGTTTTAGTTGCACTTACCACCAAAGTGCACGTCCACATATGAATGTCTTTTTCAGAAGCTAATGACCACATGGGGTCGCAGCTCATGTGTTTTTGTTTGCACCCAGCCATATTCTAGCATTTTGTCTGGTGGTCAGTACATAATCCAGTCTCGACCAGGCAATCCAGCAATGAACAATATGAGCATCGACTTCCGCGGTTGCGATACGATGTTGTGCGTCAACCAGGTCAGCGAGTCTGACCACCCGATCCCGCCAGTCGCCTCTTAGGAAAAGCATGAGCTGCTAAAGACCAATTATAACTCGGATCTTCACGGACCACAGTTCTATAAACCGACGACAAGACGTACGGGGCACAGGTGGTACAGTTCTCGAGGGAGTGGCTATTCAGTGTGCAGTGTTGAGCCCTGGGGCCGAAACGATTGGTTTGATTACGTTTCTCGGTTTGCCAACACCTTTCCGTCTCTTTTAGGAGAGGTGTTAATATCACAGACTAACTTTAATCCGGACTAAATTACTCCCCCAACCAGATTTGATTGCATCTGCTAAATTGTATACAATATAACCCCTGTTCTTTTGTGATGCCGATTCTGGCTTTGGTATTTTCTGCTCCTGGGTTGTTAATACCCCCTTGCATTGTACACTATCTCCAGTTGAAATGACACGATTAATTTTTTGAGTTATTTGTTGGAGGGCCATTTGGGATGTACAGTCACGTTGGTCTAACACACTGCAGCGTATGAATCCCATGCGCTGTTTAAATCAAAGAGTCGACCCTCTTTCAATACCCATGATCAGGTTCCTCACCAGATAGTTAATCCTTAAAATGACCAAAAAAGAGGACACACGCTCTGATACTAGCCGGGACATAAGAAAGTCTATCCACTTTTGGTGGTAGAAAGGAAAGAAATGGTGATTCAACAGCTACGTATTTGATACCGAAAAATAGTTGCGTTTTGTACAATACATGTGCAATGTTTCGATATCTCTTTTGATAAAGTTGTATTCGTTTGGTCAAAATCAGATTTCAAGTCTGGACATTATCATTCATGGATGTGTTCTTTATGTGACGTTAAACTCACTAACTCTTATCAAATTAGTTTCAGGTGTGAATATGTAATCAGCTAACGAGTGTTATGCAACAATCGTTAACACCAAAAAATACAAATCTCCGACTATTCATTCTCATGCGTTCGAGAGTAGCAGGGATTCTGTTTCATTGCGTATTTAATGTCTTGCAGTTTTGTCTTCAACACTTGATTCAAAGTCGACATTCATTCGAATGTCAAGGACCAACTGAATAACATATATTTCCGATGACATTTCAACGTTAATTCTATCTCCGACACGTAAAGATCGCATATAATTGCACTGTGTCAACACCACTGTCATTGCCCATTGCATCTTGCAAATGTTACTCTAACCTCCAATATCTACAAATTAGTTTGTTGAGGTAAATGTTGCTGGGTGCCCAAATGCCAGAGTTGTTATTAAGATGATCTACGTGAATGCCGACATGTAATTGTTATCAGATTTCCAGCCCTGTCATTATCCGGATTGTTTACCCCACCCAGAGCAAATATATCTCCATTTTAAACCATTAGCATGACGCACGAGATGGAATTTAAATTACAGTAATCTCTATATATAAACAGACTATAATAGTATGTTCTGTTTCAGGGCTTTGTGGTTGCATTTACCATATTGATGTGCGCTGACACTCAAGATAGAAACAGTTATGTTTAAACATATTTTCGTGGCATAATTCACGCTATTTTGTCTGGAACGAGAGAGATTTTAATTTTTCCTATATTTGTTGTGTGGAACCTGAACAGGAAATCACATATGATCCCTTCAACATGCTTTGACATGTATCTAGCCTTAAGTCCTAGCACGTTACTGGCCTTTGTCGTGACAGGATCATGTGGTCATGGATTCAATGTGCCCACTGTTTGTTCCTTTGGGCTGTGGTCCGTGAGGGCTCAGAATATAACAGTTATTGTTATATATGCGAAATAATTACATTTATTCTTTTGATTGTCTAGATTGTAAAATATCCTTCTCATTAATAAAATATTGAAATAGGTATAATAACACCCATTCTAACTTGATGCACAGTGGCACAGAGGTATTTAATTTGCGAAAATGGGAAGTAAAATATTGTACAAGAGTGTGGGTGCTTCTTTAACTTCGTGAGTGCAACGTTTCGATTCAGATTGTTGTGCTGCTGTCAAGTAGGAATGATTTTACATTCGCATTTTTGCATTTTAGGATTTGTCAACACGAAAACGTGGTGACGTATCACTGTATGCTCTTTAAGTATTACAATGCACAACAGCTGAAACTGAAAGAAGCTTTGAGGTGCGGAGTTTCCACTGACTTCTTCTAATGAGATGACTTCATGGTTTGTCTTGATAATCGTTTCATCTATCTATTTAAACAAGGATTATCATAATCATATCATTATTAGTTTTCAGTGAACACTAAATTCATATGCTACAGTAGTGTGTGTGTGTATATTTCTCTCAGATCGCGGTCTGTTCAAACCTTTGAAGACCCGGATTAGAGTTGGTCTTCAGGAACCCATATATGTGTCATTAGAGGCTACTAACGGGATCGGATGGTTAGGCTCGCCGACTTGGTTCATGCATGTTAAAATTTCCAAAACACATACATCTATGCTTACGTTGTTAGTCAATGGATTGTCTGGCCCAGACTCGATTATTTATATTATATTACTCGATTACTGCGGAGTGTAGCATATATATATACCAAGTCTTGTTGAAGTAACGGAGACGTCAGTAATTACATCTACAAAATACGTCAACGACGGAAAGCTACATTTCCATCATATTTTTAGAAACTCCACTTGGAAGCAAAAAGGAAAATAATGATGCCAATGACAAAAATGATAAAATGAAATCAGCTATGACACCAGGTGTTCGCGTAAAGTGTAAGCTTGTCCAAAGGTATTTGGTACGAGTGACCCAATGAAGTTAACATGTCCAGTCTAAGTAAACTTGGTCTCAGAGTATTTCGTTACACTCCACCACTGAGTCTAACAAAACCTAGTAGAAGGTCGGGTCAGATAACCTTTGAGCAACTTATAACCGTCCAATCAAACGCGAGACGGTTAGATAGATTTAATCAATCAAACAACGGCTACTATTTAGGGATCGGAGGGACTTTCAAAATATTCAGGTCACTGACACAGTTATTTGACCAGCAGTATATACACTTTTGGGTTTCTGTTGACATGGTTACCATTAGCTAATATTTCCGCAAGATGACATCCTTGAATTTCAAAAACACTATTTTCAGCGACTGTTTACTTACCGTTGTCATGGTTGTAACGTGCGCCGTGTGCATCACCCGGAAGCGAGCGTACGCTAAATAGCATTCGGAATCGTTCGGGTACGAACCTTTTCGAGATAAAAAGTTCAAAAGATATGTGTGAATGTCCACTTTCGCGATTTGATAAGCTGTGCTCTGATTGGTCATTCTCAAAGGCTACCTGACGCGACCTCCCATATGGTTTCGTTAGACTCAGTAGTGGAGTGTAACGAAAACACTGAGGATAAGTTTACTTAGACTGTTAACATGTCAAGTTTTAGAGAACCCCGAACTCCCTTAATAAAAAGTGATGATACTTTGAAGAAAACATGATTTCTCATCAGTTTCAGTCAATTTGTTCTAAAACGATAATTTCTAAACCATGTCTTTCTTTGGTTCGTCGATGATTTAAAAGGAAGCCAAAGAATCAGTGCTTCTTACTTCATCATGAATGACGTAATGTTGACTTGGTCAGAGATGTTGAAGCTCAACGAGATTTTTAATCTTCAGGTCGAGTGTCACAACACTCACTTAATAGTGATCGATAAACAACCCAGAGTATTCAGCGCTTCCGCTCCGTTTTTATACCCCACTTTAAAAGCATTGAGTGTTATGAAGAACCTTAAGCCGGCATAATGTTAAGCTTTGTTACATTATCGCGCATCAGTAACTCGAAACGACTGCGCTGAATGCGCCATAAAGAAGGATCGTAACTTTTAATGATTTGAAAATGGAAAAAGGTAATGCAATCTACTGCTTTCAAGAAGCCGGACAGATCAACAGCTCGACAGTAATAGCCTAACGTAATCTTGTGGACTGTTGATTATACCTGATGTTACGAACTTCGGGTATTATGAAGCATTGTAAAGACTTGCGTTCAATAAAGTCGATGTGGGTTTTCGGAAGACATTGCAGTACAAACTTCAGATTATTCGTAAGAAGAGTAGGAATAGAGGTTATCGGTTTTCGTTGTGTTAGACATATATACGTACACACGCATACGTAAACACGAATACGTAAACACGCATATGCACGTATGCAGTGAGTTTAGTTTTACGTACCACTCAGCAATATTCCAGTTATGTGGCGACAGTCTGAAAATAATCCAGTCTTGACCAGACAATCAGCAGCATGAGCATCGATCTACACAACTGGGGTACGATGACATGTGTCAACCAGGTCAGCGAACCTGACAGCCGATCCCGTTAGTCGCTCCTTACGAAGATCAATTCTAACCCGGATCTTCTTCCGTAATTTAATTGATTAATAGGCGTGTCAAATCCAAATCTGATCCCACGAACAGACGAGATGTGGAATGATACATGAGTCACCATAATCGTTGAAACTGCAAACGTCTCGACCTACCGTGGCTGATTTGTAGCCAGTTTGTAGTATTTGTTTGCGTAATGTAAATCACGACGCATGGGTGTTCACATATTTGTCACATGTACCGGCACATAAGTGTTCATATTTCTGTCACGTGTGTTTGTGTGCATCGTACCAAGATGTGTGTTTGTAGACAAGACACCTGGCTGTCTAAATGATATGAATCACGACACATAAGTGTTCATATTTCTGTCACGTGTGTTTGTGTGCATCGTACCAAGATGTGTGTTTGTAGACAAGACACCTGGCTGTCTAAATGATATGAATCACGACACATAAGTGTTCATATTTCTGTCACGTGTGTTTGTGTGCATCGTACCAAGATGTGTGTTTGTAGACAAGACACCTGGCTGTCTAAATGATATGAATCACGACACATAAGTGTTCATATTTCTGTCACGTGTGTTTGTGTGCATCGTACCAAGATGTGTGTTTGTAGACAAGACACCTGGCTGTCTAAATGATACGAATCATGACACATAAGTGTTCATATTTTTGTCACGTGTGTTTGTGTGCATCGTACCAAGATGTGTGTTTGTAGACAAGACACCTGGCTGTCTAAATGATATGAATCACGACACATAAGTGTTCATATTTCTGTCACGTGTGTTTGTGTGCATCGTACCAAGATGTGTGGTTGCAGACAAGACACCTGGCTGTCAAAATGATATGAATCACGACACATGAGAGTTTACATATTTGTCACGTGTGCTTGTGTAATACGTACCATGATATGTGCTTATAGACACGACAGCTAGGTATCTATATGATATGAATAACGACACGTTGGAGTTCACATATCTGTCACGTGTGTTGGAGTAAGTATTTATAGAAACGACACCTGGGTGTCTATATGATACGAATTACGACACATAAGTGTTCATATTTCTGTCACGTGTGTTTATGTGACTCGTAACAAGATGTGCGTTTGTAGACACGACATCTGGGAGTCTAAATGATATGAAATCACGACACAGGAGTGTTCGCATATCTGACACATGTGCTGGTTTGATACGTACCACGATACATTCTTTATAGACACTACCACTGGGTGTCTACATGAAATGAATCACGACACCTGTTATGATAATCCACATTGTCTAAATGATACAAATCTCGACATGTGTGGAAAATATAAGTACCACGAAAAGATCATCATTCAAACATCCATGCGCCGGGACCGATATAATTTAGACACTCATGTATCTTAATGTTTCTCAATTAGACTCCTGTGTGTCTAATTTCTATAATTCAAACATACAGCATATATATCACACTACATGGATGATATGGTCTCACCATATGATACGATGTTGTATCAGCATCTTAATGATATGATTATCAACACACCTGTGTCTAAATGATATACAGTCGAACCCCATTGTCTCGAACTCGGTTGAGACGAATTCTCGGATTTGTCGAACTGACATCTCGGTCCCTGCCGATTTCCTTATATTTATCATTATTTTTACCCTACACGGTATTTAAATGATATATACACGGTGTGTAAATGATATACACACGGTGTTTAAGTGATATGAATCACAGCGCATGGGTTTCAAATGATCTAGGTCACGACACAGGGGTGTCTACATGACATAAATCACGACACATCAGTCTCTACCATGATAAATCCCAACACATGTATGTTTGAATTACTAGTATATAAATCACGACACCTGCGTGTCTAAATTGTACCAGTCCCGATGCATGGAATTTGGCTAACGCGGGAAATATTGTGCGCTAAACTCCACTACTTGCCATCATCTTCTAGCACCATGTTGAAACATTTTGTTTACAGAAATCTAACATTTGGTTATTCGATTTAAAGGAATTTCAATTTTTCTCGTCTCGAAATTTGAGTCCTTTGGGAAAACAATCAATGTTACATTGTAATAGATAGATCCGAGAAATAAAAAGTAATTTAAAACTAAAATGCCAAATAGACACATGTACTGAACACAGTTATCGGACCTTCTATGTAGAACTGGCTTTGATCCTGGTGTCGTGTGCTATAATTTTTCAGTACAGGACCTGATTCCGTTATATTGATACGTATGACATTTAGCAGTTCGGACCGATATTTCTTTCCATGAAAAGATGAAAGTTGTGGAAATAATAATTCAAAATCAATTACGTGACATCTCCAGGAGACCATCAAGTTAATTCAGATCAAAGCTTTGAGAATGTCGTATAATTTGGCCATATCGCAATAAATATGCTTCAGCGGAGACGAAAAAAACTAATCTCCGTGAACACCTGCATCTGTAGACTGTTTTTTTCTTCTAGAGTTGAGTGACGTCGATAGGGAGTCTGGCTGTAATAACAACTGCAGGGTTTCTCGGCATGGATGATATCAAGTCTAAGTTTTCTGCCGAATAGCTATGTTTCGTCATTTCTATCGACAGGTACTTCTACCGACGAAACATTTCAGGTACTTGTATATAACGGCAGCCTGTAAATAATTGCATCTGGGTCGGACAAATCAGTGATTGATAACAGGACCAGCGATCTTCACTGTCAGCGACTTTCGCAAACTATGAACCATGTCACCGCGTCTGAGAAACCGATCCAATTAATCGGGTCGTTTGATCAGCACAAGCTGCTTGGAGAAACTTCTTAACTGGTGTCTGTTAGTGTCCACTTACGACTAGCAAATGGGTGCTGTTGACATGACTGTTCTTTGCCCCAAGGTAGTCTCTACTTACAACCTGCAACGTTTTGCTGTTGACACTGAATACTGTGGCTTCCCAAATGAGTCTTAATTTACAGCCTGCAACAGGGTGCTGTTGACACTGACTGCTATGTACACCCAAGTTAGTCTCTACTTACAACCTGCAACGGGGTGCTGTTGAACCTGACTGAGATGGGTCCCTAAGTTAGTCTCTACTTACGACCAGCAACGTTGTGCTGTTGACGCTGACCGCTGTGGGTCCTCAAGTTAGTCTCTACTTACGACCAGCAACGTTGTGCTGTTGACACTGACTGAGGTGTGTCCCCAAGTTAGTCTCCACTTACGACCAGCAACGACGTGCTGTTGACATTGACTGCTATGTACACCCAAGTTAGCCTCTACTTACAACCTGCAACGGGGTGCTGTTGAACCAGACTGAGATGGGTCCCTAAGTTAGTCTCTACTTACGACCAGCAACGTTGTGCTGTTGACGCTGACCGCTGTGGGTCCTCAAGTTAGTCTCTACTCACCACCAGCAACGTTGTGCTGTTGACACTGACTGCTGTGGGTCCACAAGTTAGTCTCTACTTACGACCAGCAACGTTGTGCTGTTGACACTGACTGCTGTGGGTCCTCAAGTTAGTCTCTACTTACGACCAGCAACGTTGTGCTGTTGACACTGACTGAGGTGTGTCCCCAAGTTAGTCTCCACTTACGACCAGCAACGTTGTGCTGTTGACACTGACTGCTGTGGGTCCTCAAGTTAGTCTCTACTTACGACCAGCAACGACGTGCTGTTGACACTGACTGAGGTGTGTCCCCAAGTTAGTCTCCACTTACGACCAGCAACGTTGTGCTGTTGACACTGACTGCTGTGGGTCCTCAAGTTAGTCTCTACTTACGACCAGCAACGACGTGCTGTTGACACTGACTGAGGTGTGTCCCCAAGTTAGTCTCCACTTACGACCAGCAACAGGGTGCTTTTGACACTGACTGCTGTGGGTCCCCAAGTTAAGTCTCTACTTACAACCTGCACGGTTGTGATGTTGATACTGACTGCTGTGGGTCCCCAAGGTAGTCTCTTCTTACAACTTCCAATATTGTGCTGTTGACACTGACTGCTTTGGGTCCCCAAGTTAGTCTCTACTTACGACCAGCAACGTTGTGCTGTTGACACTGACTGAGGTGTGTCCCCAAGTTAGTCTCCACTTACGACCAGCAACAGGGTGCTTTTGACACTGACTGCTGTGGGTCCCCAAGTTAAGTCTCTACTTACGACCAGCAACGACGTGCTGTTGACACTGACTGAGGTGTGTCCCCAAGTTAGTCTCCACTTACGACCAGCAACAGGGTGCTTTTGACACTGACTGCTGTGGGTCCCCAAGTTAAGTCTCTACTTACAACCTGCACGGTTGTGATGTTGATACTGACTGCTGTGGGTCCCCAAGGTAGTCTCTTCTTACAACTTCCAATATTGTGCTGTTGACACTGACTGCTGTGGGTCCTCAAGTTAGTCTCTACTTACGACCAGCAACGTTGTGCTGTTGACACTGACTGAGGTGTGTCCCCAAGTTAGTCTCCACTTACGACCAGCAACGTTGTGCTGTTGACACTGACTGCTGTGGGTCCTCAAGTTAGTCTCTACTTACGACCAGCAACGACGTGCTGTTGACACTGACTGAGGTGTGTCCCCAAGTTAGTCTCCACTTACGACCAGCAACGTTGTGCTGTTGACACTGACTGCTGTGGGTCCTCAAGTTAGTCTCTACTTACGACCAGCAACGACGTGCTGTTGACACTGACTGAGGTGTGTCCCCAAGTTAGTCTCCACTTACGACCAGCAACAGGGTGCTTTTGACACTGACTGCTGTGGGTCCCCAAGTTAAGTCTCTACTTACAACCTGCACGGTTGTGATGTTGATACTGACTGCTGTGGGTCCCCAAGGTAGTCTCTTCTTACAACTTCCAATATTGTGCTGTTGACACTGACTGCTTTGGGTCCCCAAGTTAGTCTCTACATACAACCTGCAACGTTGTGCTGTTGACATGACTCCTTATTGTCGCCAAGTTAAGTCTCTTCATACAGCCTGCAACGTTGTGCTGTTGACACTGACTGCTTTGGGTCCCCAAGTTAGTCTCTACATACAACCTACAACGTTGTGCTGTTGACATGACTCCTTATTGTCGCCAAGTTAAGTCTCTACTTACAGTCTGCAACGTTGTGCTGTTGATATGACTCCTTATTGTCGCCAAGTTAAGTCTCTACATACAACCTGCAACGTTGTGTTGTTGACATGACTCCTTATTGTCGCCAAGTTAAGTCTCTACTTACAGTCTGCAACGTTGTGCTGTTGATATGACTCCTTATTGTCGCCAAGTTAAGTCTCTACTTACAACCTACAAAGTTGTGTTGTTGATAGTGACTACTGTGAGTCTCCACGTTAGTCTCTACTTACAACCTGCAGCAGGGTGCTGTTGACACTGACTGAGGTGGGTCTCCAAGTTAGTCTTCACTTCGGCCAGCAATGGGGTGCTGTTGACACTGACTGCTTACAGACAGTTTCTTCTACAAAGAGAAGAACGTAGTGTAAGTAGTATAAAAATAACGTCATGTCGATCATGTTAATTGACAAATCTGCCCATATCAACATCAACGTCTGACTTCAACCAAAAAACGTACATTCCTCTTTTGTGCTTAATTCGAAATGTCCATACAAATCAGTATATCGAGGGATGCAAAAGCTGAGGTCTGTGGGATGGATTCTGTAGCTTTTTTTTCACAGAACGTTTACTATATGCTTGAGGCTTTTACCTTATTTTTATCCTTTTTTGACATGTTACAGTAGAGTATCCTGTCTTATGTAACTCTAGCCTGTGGTACTTCACGTTCCTCTGGCGTGGCACTTCCGTTTATGAATATCCAACAACATATGCAGTGCGTTCGAAGCACTCTTAGCGCAAAGATAGTCGTAAGTGCTATACATTAACGTAAACTTACGACTGCCTGAGAGCTAAGAGAGCTTCACAAATCTAGGCTCCGGCCTTAAGTGTCTATTCAGGGGATCGGGCGATCAGGCACAGTGGCTTTTCTTGAACAAGGTCATGATTCCCCAATACTGTGGATCGATGCTCGTGATTCTTATTGGATTGCCCGGTTCAGACCTTTTTTATTACAGAAAGTCGCCATTTTGATGATTGTTTCACAACAAACAGAATCCAGCAACATACACTCATCTACCTAAGAAATACGTTTGAAGACCAAGGTGTCATGACCTGCGGTTGCAGTCTTTCTGGAGACAAATTGCCACTCTGAACATTGATTTTAGCTTTAAGAAAGCTTACGATTTTGGACAAAGGGAGACAAATTCACTTAACCACCATTGCCCCGAGCTTAACTGTTACATTTTAGGCAGAAACGTGTCATCTTTGGCCTTGAGGTCTTGGTTTTGTAAATCCTTGGCCATTGCCTTATAAGCGGACACGGCTTTTCGTTGGGCAGTGCTATTGATTTTTCTGCTGCCTAATTGGACCAAAGGCTTATTCGCCTTCAGGACCTTATACGTACACGGTTGTAAATTGTTTCAACGTCATTTTCCTATCTGAGCTGTCATTACGTGCCACCAGGTGATAGTGGCTCCCTGGTCGGAAGCTTGGCAATCCCACGGTACGCGCGAACCAAACACGACATCCACGAATTTCTTTGATCAAAGTTTAATGATTGTCAATTATGGGTTGTCAATTATGGCGGGGAGCGAAAGGTCGGTGTAAATGGCTGACACTGAAGTAGATATTATCACTGTAATTTTCCCTGGATGTAGATGTCGGGATTACATGGCTGCAGTGGAGATCCCATTTAGATCCTCGGTAAACCCGAAGGTGGATGGGTTTCTCTTAAATAGCAAATGACCTTCCTCGCATCTTACAGTGTGCGTGATTGTTCGCTGTTATTGTTCAGCATCAAGGTAGTGGCGCGACAAGAGATGCTATATAGAGGGTATTATATGAGTGCCCATGTCATACTATGGTTACCACACGAGTGCCAAAATGTTGGTATTTCCCAAGCGAGAGCGAGGGATATACCATTATTTAGGCACGAATGACGTAAACAGTATGATTTCGGAACGAATATAATATTCTGTTTATTACCGTAGTCGTCAAATTGAGGAAAATGAACCCAAATTTACTTTCAAACACGGGCCATGCAGTCCCCTGTCGCCGCATGTAGAATGTCAGAGAAGAATAGTGACGTCATGGCATTGTTCATGACGTCACGTCACCACAACAAGGGCATCGTATGAAAACTATGAACCTCGATATGTTCACCCTCGTAGCTAATAAAATGGGTTTCGTTTGTATTGATGTTGGGAACTGAACCCGGATCTTTGATTAGGATGAAACATCTAGGCTATCCTAGCTCGAGTCGAAGCTGAAGGGACCAACGTTAATACTTCGAGTTATCCGATGTTCCACAAAACCGAAATGTAAATAAATACAAAAGGAATATGAAGGTATCAAGTTTGAAAATTGAATCCACACCTTTAATGAATGCAAACGTTGAAACCTGCAGTCTATCGTGTCGAAGGGCAAGATGCAGTAAACAAGCTTGAGTCGGGATTGAGGGAACCATGTTAGTAATTCGAGTTATCCGATGTTTGACAGAACCTAAATATGAATAATTACAAAACGAATGCGAAGGTACAAATCTTATACTTCGAGACAACCCATTCGTTCGTCAATATTGTGTTCGATACAACGGTGCTTGTCCGGTCAATGTAGTAGGTTAGCCTGGTGGTTAAAGCGTTCGCTTGGTACACCGAAGATCCGGGCACGATTCCTCACCTGGGAGGAGCCCATTTCTGTTGTCCCCGCCGTGATATTGCTGGAATATTGCTATAGACGGCGTAAAGACATACTCACTCACTCACTTTACAGATTCAAGAAAACCTGTCACAGTTTTATATTTTGTACATTCATTTTCATTCGAGATAAAATTCGTCCTGAGACGTTCAGTTTGCCTGCTCCAACAACAGATACATAGGTCTGCAATCACCGTCGCTTTTAGTTCCCCACGTCCAAGCCACGCGCCATGATGATTTAAATGACGTGCTCAGGTCGACGTTAAACACAATTTATTCACTCCTTTGAGTACCTAATCTACTGAGAAGCTGTTTGGTCTCTAGGTTTAGCGCCGTTTGTTAAATACATGTAATCCTCATTGCATAAGCTCGCCTTCATATTCATTTTAGAGTAACACAATTACCTTTTCCGCAATATAGGCTATTAAAGGACTTTTCTTGAACAGAATGTTGTGTTCACTTCCATAATCACTTGGACTGATCACTCATTGCTAGGCTTAGAAACGGTCGATTTGTAAACATTATCGGTTATTGTATTGTTAGGAGGTTTGCAACGAAACGACAGCCTCAAAACATCAATAAATCCACCGAGTGCATATATGCTTAACTGAAAGGCTGTCTTTAAGTTCCCTTAAAGCAGCACTGATCAATATACAATGTTGTATAAACAGGACACTTTACACAGACACCAGGATGTTTTTGTTAAACATTTATAACTCAACACATAGCACTCTTACAGGAAAAGCAAGATTACTGGATATCAACATTTTTAGTGTGAATAACACCACATTTCGTAGTAGATGCTTGCTCCTTCATCAACTTTGACACAGTTCATGTACCAAAGAACCGCCAACAAAGCCATACAGTACATGAACTTGTGTGTTATCGTGAGTAACTGTTATAGAATGTCAATAATTCGATTCTATTGCCATTGTATTGAATTATCCCCCATACAATCAGTTTAACTAAGTTCGCTAGAGTTCTTGAACCTACATGCATGCGTACCCTGCTAAACATTGTTTAAAATCAGGGCGGCAGTCTTTCATTGTGAAAATACATACTTCGAAGATGTGATGGCAAACAATAGATAATCTTTGAAGATTTGACGGCAAACAAGGAATAGTCCAGCACGTACAAGACACCCAATTTATTTGATTAGAGTATTACAACATAATTTTAACAATGATAAATCATTGGACCATGTAAATCCGGAAAATAACTGATCTTCATCGTAAACGTACGATAAACGAACAATGCTTACACGGTTCGACTACTGAAGTCAAGTCTTCCATGCTTTACATGTATGTGAATGAATGTACTGAATGTTCGACAGAGTAATATCTTTGAGTTGGTCTTCAGCAACCCATGTCGTAAGGGGCGACTAAAGCGATCGAGTGGTAAGGTCCGTTGGCTTTGATAAGACATGTCACCATATCCCAATGCAATACCAAACAGTTCATTGTGTGCTGGTTAGTTCCGACGAAGTAGAATTCTAAAAAACATTGGAGTTACCTTCAAGTCGAGCAAAGAAAGGCCTCTCTACGTTTTCACAAGCACACAGTGGATAAGAAAAGTTGAAGTGCACAAGAAACGAAATAGGCCTAAACTGACACTTGACATTTCATGACATAATTTATTAGTATTTGTTGGTACCACAATTAATCACAAGATAAAAATATATCACATGAAATATCAACACATCAAATATTGCACCAAATATTATCAATTACAAATATGTATTCTTTTGTATGTACTATTCAATCCTGACTGTTAAGTGCTTACTTTATTAACATCGCTACAGAGTCACAATTCATATTACACATATTACATTATTTTAAGCAAGTTTCATTCCCGCATGAGATACCCTAAGTAAAACAACATATCAAATTGCCAACCGAAAGTCTATGTACCAGGGTGGACAGTTCTCTTTTAAGGTGCGGACATGTCTTTTTCTTTGGGGCAGTCTCTGGCCTGCGCTGTGTAGCAGCATTTTCAGCTCATTGAGTTTTGGCTTCTCCAACAAGAACTTTAGCGTATTGTTAACGTTACGATGGACCTTTCCAACATGTGCACGTCAGTGTCATGGTGGTTCCATTAGCGTTTCGAATATATTCGTTTTCGAAGCTTATTGTTAACTAAAGTTAATTATGTTTCTGTGAAAATTTAAAGCGTTGTGTCTTGATGATAAAATCGTGGACTAATTCGTGTTTTCTGGTTTTCTGGTGCGTACGCTCTTTGTATTCGTTCATAATGGTATCCATGTGATAGCCCTTAGTATAAAAATACATATTAGTTCGTATCTGAATATAGTTATCCCATGTGACAAAATAGCGGAGGGCGTTTTCACTGATATCCACAAAAGCAACATGGACTGTCTGTTACACTTCTGATATACATATCAGCGTTTAGTTTTAGGAACCTGTAATCGAACTCTCATAACTGTGATTGGGCCATTATGAAAATAATACTAGCTATTTTAACTTGGTGATATTTATAGAATATATGTAAGACATAGAGTTACTGTGTGGCATTGAGTGATTGAACACATAAATCAGTATCATTATAATCTCAGTGTGCTAAACTCAAACACAAATCATATTCCACAACATAGTTCAGAGTTTCACAGGACCCAGTTACTTAATCAATTATAATAACACCGGCACAACATCAAGGAGACTATACTGTAACAACAAACATTTCCTTCCTGGAATACCCCTGTGTGCTGCGGGCTGAAATAGTTACAGGCGGCACATATATTTAATACTCCTGATTTGGAGGTGCTAAAACAGCAAACAATCACACACACAGGTAATCCAACAAACAGATGTTAAGCAAAAACACATTGAATTCTTCTGAGGCATAATATGAAGACCGCATCGATCATTACCAAAGTGAATTCAGCTCGATTTGCAACTGTTCTTGACCTAAATTATGCACTGGTTAACATAGCCTACCAGTTGTTGGTTGGGGTAACATAATTACGGTCAATTTGAAGCAAGGATCGCGGAAATATGAGTGCAAATTGAGTAAAATCAAATTAAGGAAGAATGGTGTCCATACCAAACGTATATAGAAACGACCTTTGGGCATTATGGTGATTAGCATTGCTCAATATTAATCTCTTGGGTTCCATGTCTTATGGTAGTAAGTATTCGTTATACCCTCGTCTCAGTTGCGTCCGTTTAAAATGAGCGAGTGACTCACTTTTTAGCTCACTTTTAGCAATAATTCAGCAATATCCCAGCGGGGAACAACAGACATGGGTATCACACACTCTATACATATGGAGAAATCGAACTCAGGTCTTCGGCATGACGACGCTTCTGTTTCAAATGAAATTCGAATGATGTGAATGGTCATCCAGTCCAGTTACATAACTGGGCGATATAAGTGACTTTGAGTGACGTCACTTCCTAAATGAGACGGCGTGGTTGTTGAATGAACAATCGTCGACATCTAGTATGAGATATACACACATACATATGAAATATGAAAACGGATTTTGCGTTTAGCAGATCTTCGCTGTGAATACGAGGAGATTCTTTCGCCTTGGTGCTGTGTATTTAATGTCCTTGTTTTAATATAACCTGTGTAAGAACACATACATCATGTACACGTCAGTTTTTTTAATGATTTGTCTAAATTCCTTATTTTCGGAAGGTAGGCTGTAAGAATATTTTCGATATTTTTGTTGAGTTATCTTTTTTGATGCTCATTCATAACTTGAAGAACTTTCATGTCACAAGAGTTGTGGGGTAGCCCAGTGGTTAAAGCGTTCTCTCATCACACTAAAAGTCCGGGTTCTATTCCCCACATAGGTTTAACTTGTGAAGTCCATTTCTTGTATCTCCTGTCGTAATAATGCTGGAATATTGCTTAAAGCTCACTCACTCACTCACTCACCCACTCAACGAAAGAGCGTGTTTTTGAAGTATGTATCTAGGTCTGATTTTATGACAAAAAATGTATATATTCCATACGGTCTATTTTTCAGAGAAGACGATATCAAACTCATCCCCATTACGTCAATGGTGCGACATGCACAACTTTTGAAGAGAGTATCGGCCTGGACAGCCAAGCGAGTGGCGACAAAAGTGACGAGGTGGAAGCGGTGGCAGTCTGAGGAACTCATGGAGAATCTTGGAAAAGAAAATATGGATATGCGTCTTATTTTGGTACCAATTCAGACCATCTGAAACCACTACATCAAGGAGGACAACTCCACAAGGATCACCGTTTGGGACTACATTTAATCAGTTGGAACAAGAGCCACTGTTTTGACAACATCGATGAACTCTGAATAAAGCACCAACTCACACTGAACCAGTCATGGTCGGGTTGAAACACTAGTTTTGTTTAAGCCTGGTTAGGTCAATTTGAAGAACGGTTTGATTGGGTCATTAGTTTTTGTTTTGAAGATCTGTTTTGTCAGCTGGATCCCCAGTTGCTTTGGGACCAATTTAGGTCAACCTGGACAACCATCTCGATTTGGAAATATTTAGGTCCTTTGGGGCCACAGGTGACCGTTGATGCCACATGAAACACTTGGAAGATTTGCTTTAGTTCATGTGAGACTGGAGAGAGAGCCGGAGCACTCGGGAACTCTGTATTCTTCTGCAGATGAGTGATGCTGCCCAATACTGAGTATTTGAACCATGGTGATCACTTATTTTTTTAAGAAACAATAAAGGAAAACCATCCGTAATGGGATACTAGCCGCATTCGAATGTCTTTCTCGTTATGTTTGAAATAACTGGCTGATGGACCAAACTGGTTAAACGTGGTTGTCTAGACACAGAACAGTTCATAACCATGGTGCGTCAACGCATTCATCGATTGTCCCATAAGGCACAAGTCAACATGATTTGCGTGGACTAAATGTGCTCTAACGCAATGGAACTTGAATCTGAACGTTGGTTTTGAAGAATATATGAACCTACAATTATTACGAATGACAAGCATTTTGCACAAACATCGTTTAATCTTGTGGATCCCTGAAACAGGAAGTCAACACCTATGAAAACGGTATCCGCAGGGTTGGTTGGAGTTCTTGAGTGACTGGAACTTGAAAATCAGTTTTTCTAGAATAAAGATCGGTGTACGTTAGACAGTTTTTTTCTGCGTTACAGTTATGGAAACTGAATGGACTTACGTTGTGATGTATAAAACAATATCCCATAATGTTGGCACTTGTGAGAAGGATAGGGCGAAAACCACAAAGTCAAACGTAAACACGATGAATAGGTTGGCCTTATTTCACCACAGGCTTAAATACAGACCTCGTTTAATCATCGGAAGAACTGCATGAAAGAGTGGGTTTTGTATGATTAGTGTGACACAGAGATGGTAGGTTGGGACACATGACTAAACTGGGGTCTACAAACTGTAGGGGTCGTGAATAAAATTCTAGTCTATGTTGCACCGCCATCAGAGCTTGATCCTGAGTGAGTGTAATCATTCAGCAAAACCCTGATTGATTGTAACTAGTGATCTTTTGTCGCCTGGAAGTTTTTAAAAGCCGTTGACTGTATTCCGGGTGGATTGCATACAAACCCAGGACGTCGATGACATAAGCAACGACGAGGTCGATGACATACGGCACAACTACGCCGACAACCTGTTATCAGCTTAAGTCACAGTAGAGAACATCAGATTCTCATTACAACTTTCAATTTGGACGTACTGGGAACTTGGATGTTGAAACGACCATCCCAGTTTGCATTGAGCTGGAAGGCAAATAGAATTGTTTTCGTTGTATTTTGATTGAATTTGGACAAAGAGCACATTTAATTTAACCTTAAGTTAGATGACTGTACGTTGACTTTTAGGGATTTTGTCTGTTATAAGACACTGACAAATTTTATCCCAGTTTAGATCAATCTTGTTCTGCACAGTCTAATGCTTGTACCACTGAAATGTTGTGTAGTTTCAAGTGTTTTTGGAAATATATTTGTTTTGATTGGACACGATTTGTGATTTGAGACATTGAAGTGTATTAAATTGACGGCAAATGACATCTCGGCCTGTCATACTACACAGGATGTTTCACGATGAATAAACTGTGATTGTGAAGTACGTTGCATTTGGTGTGTTCCGGTACACGAAGACTGCTGACGTCATCGATATTGTGCCTTTAAGCTGGGACCTGTGCGTGGCAAGAAATAAAGAGAATCAGGATGGTGTATGTATATATGGATATTACTTTTATATTATTTGTAGCAAGGTTTGTAATACATTGGAATACCTGCCATTCGAAAGCTTGTTATACATCTACATTATCATATATAGTTTTATCAAATCACATTGTGTTTGTTAATATTGTTGTTCAATGTTTGTGCAAGTGATAATAAACGACAATAGTTTAAAAACAACACACTTTTGTTATTCATCACACATTGCACTGATTTAGACTCAAGTATACCTTTTTGTCATTGAAACCCACCTATATTGGTGATGTTCATGCTCCCGATCACTGGATTGTCTCGTCCAGGCTAGGTTATTTACAGACCGCATCTATATAGCTGGAACATTCCCGAGTGTGGTGTTAAACAACAAATAAACACAACACAATCTGCTTGGGTTTAGTGTTACAATTACACTGACGGAGAGTCAGCTAGGGAGATAAAGATACAGGTCTTCATCACGTTGAGAAAATCCATGAGTACGACAATAACACTGACAACACATCACACAATTACTACAACAGGAACAAAAAGTGAAATGTCCAGGAAAGGAGTTGTGTAACAGCCAGTTTTACAAGTGGGCGTCAGTCAGCAATAATCTGGGTACCTAGTCCTGCCAAACCAAAGTGCGCAGGATCGACAATTGACATCGAGGAAATATGGTGTCATTCGAGCAGCTTAAAATCCTCGTTCAAGTCGAGTTGATTCACATGAACAAACGGAGACTGTTTATAGGCGGATTCCCCGTGGGATAAGGTGTTCACATTTCCGTTATTAACACAGTTATAATAAATACATCAACGGTGTTTCCTAATCGCTGAGCCGACGACGGATGTTCACAAACAAACTTAACAGAATGAAATCACCAGGCTAGTGTACATGCAATTTCTAAAGAACGGATACTGAACAACAGTCAAAATGAGAACCAGTGTTTCAGCAAGTAATGATCTTTTATAAACATCATGAATGAAAAGATTTGCCTATTTAATATTAGAAGTGACATCGTGAAAACCAAAAAAGCAGGGATGCTGATACACGTCAGAAGTTCATTCGATTGAAAGTCTGAAACATGCTGTTTCTTAAATCAACAAAGCTGAAACGTTCTTCTAATGGGAAAATCTGTTTTACAAGTTTTTGCTGATTTCTAAAATTATTCATACCTCATGAGCTAAATGTTTCCGAACTTTTGCTATTGTTATTTTCAGACCGTCTAGTTTCATTTCAGTAATGGGAATAGCAGAAGGGAAGTAACAGTCTGTCTTGTCACTCAATAACAAATTCAATTCCTATATTTTCAATTCCCGTTTCAATACTTTTAAAGGATCATTTAAATACTACAATAATCGAACATCCCTAAAACTTGCATACTGCAACTTGCAACTTTTGACTGGACATTGGTACGTCGAGACTGAGAGCTAAAGGAAAAGGTATATTGCATTCAACATTGTGTGTAGTTTGCGTCGACCGTTCTTCTTATCGGTGATCAAAACTATAAGGGAGTGAAATTTGATCATTTTTAATAAATCAGTGCCTTCTCTCTGTTTTTATGTTCCATGTTTAGACTGTAATTCTCGTGTGTATCTTTGGCCATTTAGCTGGAATAATACTGAGTGTGGCGTAAAGGTAACCTCACTCACCATAAGTACTTTCCATTGTCTGTGAAAGGTAAGGGTAACGGGATGCTTCGTATTGATTATGTGTCCGGACTTTTCAGTTTTCGGAGTGGATAGATGTCTGTCCTGTCCATGTTCAGCCAGGAGATACTTTCTGTTCTGTATAGATTATGTCCCAGCTTCCGAGTTCTGATTGAAGGAAAGGAACCTCAAGAAAGAGCAGATGACAAAATGTCATGTCTTTTCATCATAGACTTCAATACTGCTGTGCTAATGGCTAAATATGTCGACTATAGTATCTCTTTTTGATGAGGTTTTCCACTGAAAAGGTTTCACGAAATTAGAGTCCCGTTTTAATGTAGTTTCCCCATTGTTCATTTCAGAAAGTCTGTAAAGGTAGTCATTGGAACGATAGAGTAATTGTATGCGCAACGCAACTGAGAAAAGATCAGTCGACACAATTTGGCTCGGGGCGAAGATGCAATTGCCAGTAATTACCTTTCATGAGTATCTGCGCGATATAATTCAATATAAAATCCCATAGGACCATACGGGTTTCCTTCAAGACACGAACTGACTGTCAAGTTTTGTACCCAATGTATCCAACCTATTGTTAATAGCAAACATTTGGCGAAGGCATGCTTCAGGGGCCGTTCAGACACAGTTATTTACAGGCCGCTGTCATATATACTGGGACATTTAATTTGGAATCATTAGTATTTTGAGCGAGTAAGTTTAGTTTTACGCCGCACTCGGCAGTATTCCAGCTACGTGGCGGCAGTCTGTAAATAATCGAGTATGGACCAAACAATCCAGTGATCAACAGCATAAGTATCGATCTGCGCATCTGGGAACCGATGGCATGTGTCAACAAACTCAGCGAGCCTGACCATCCGATCCGTTTAGTCGCCTCTTACGACAAGCATAGTCACCTTTTATGGCAAGCCTGGGTTGGTGAAGGCCTATTCTACCCCGGGACCTTCACGGGTCGACTGATGAAGAAACTCAAGGAAACCAGTTACATAAACAGGGTGATAGGAGGAGATTCCGGAGATAATCAAATTGTCTACAGCCTCAAGAAATGTATTGCGCTAGTTGTTAGAGTTATCTGTCCATTGTTTCCTGGATGAGCGTGATCATTGGGCTGTTTGCAAGTTTTGGAAAACAAGGCAGAAGGCTCTTTGTATTTACACAAGACCGATAGACGTGTGATTCGATTTCTTTTTCGACCTATCTTTATGGTTAGAATATACTCGCCTCCGGCATTATGAAAATACCAAATTCCTGCTACCTTCCAAAACAAATTGGGGTGGGGAGTGGGGACTTCTAAACACTGGACGAATGACAGTTCCTTCCACCTGTGACGATTCTGTATATTAAATCAGAGGTTTATACTTATTCTGCTGCAATCTACTTGACTCAAAGTATTTTTGATTATTCATGATTAGTGGATTGCTCACATTCTAATTAGTAGTGTGGGAGTAGCCAATCAAGAGCCTCAGGCCTACTTGGTGAATAGAATCTACAATGTTAAATTTCCTTTACATCCATTAATCAAGTTATGAGCGTATACTTCCTACGTCATGCTGAGGAAAACAGTTTTTTTTCAATTGTAGACAATATTTAATAAATCAGGGACCTTTGGGCATCTGTTCTCTAAATATTTAATGTTGAGCAGAAACGCCATCCTGAAAAAACTGAACATTTTGCGTCTTTTACAAATCTAATTGGCATGTGATCTAAAATGGGTCTTTGTTCGGTTAATGTTTTCTACAAAACCGATTCGGTTCGTTTTGAATTTTAAAAACTGAAAACCATCTTCCAAAGATCATTTATGAATATTAGTTCACGAAGAGGAAGATTACAATTGAATCAGTTTAAATAGTTCCTTTTCTATGACAAACATACGAATGGCAAAACACTGACATGAGAGACACCCTAACTCTTGTTATATTGATCAGAAAGAGTAAAGCCGACATGGACTGGAAGATGTCCGTCGGTTATAAATTTGGAGATACATGATGGTTTCGTTAAATAAAATCGTGTAGATCATTTGACATACCACGTTTCCATGTATTGTCATAATTTCTAAATAGATAAAGATGGGCACTGCATGTTTGTAATCTATAATGGCATTAAATGGATGCTACTGAATGCTAGGACGTATATTACGAGATATATTAAGAAGTACCATGTTAATCTGCCGCTGACGTTGAACACGTTTTCCATGTTTCTGCAGCGGCAAAAGGAAATAGGTCTACAATAGGGATCACACTAGTACTGATCAGTTCAGGCGTAAGTCTAGGAATAATTATTGCATCATACCAAAGAGAGGGAAATTTTCCTGACCCTCAGATTTTATCAAATATTTTTAAATGGTCTTGAACGTATCTGGGAAGGGTATTAAGACTTGATAGTGTACATTATCTCAGGATATCCAGAACTTGAGGGTATTGTGAAGCTGATGGATTCATATATTGATAAATTCATACATTGAACAACAAAGGAAGCGCCACTGTGACTTTTTGTAAAGTTTTGAAACAAAAGACATAAACATGAACGCTTACTTTTATGAGATTTCATTGTTTTGAATCTTGCGTTTCTTTTGCTGTTCAGCATAGTAATCTTCCCGATCGTTTGAATTAATATTGGTAACTTTCTTTTCTTGATGCTCTAATACTTTTGACAGTTTGCGTAAAGTTTATTTGCAAATCACAGCGCCTACTGATTCAAAGACTTTTTAGGGGTCCCATCCGGGATTCGGACACCTACCCTCAGAGTGAGGCACGTCGTGCCTTTGATGTACGGCGCTGGGAGACATTTGCATATTTGGTTTTTTAGAATTATAGTGTAATAATACAGGACTTAATAATTCATAATAACAAACTGACATATTTCAAATTTCAAGTAAAATATATCTATTTGTCAACAGTAACGCGTGTCTTAGGGCAAATTGTATCATACTGATTTAGTTGGGGATATCAAAATGCAGTCATTTATGACTCGTCAGTGAATATGATTGAAATCGACAACAACGAAAAACTCACTGTGATGAGCATGGAACTGTTTCACAATGAGATACTGACCGTCTAACTCCATGTGCAAAGCCGCGTATTACATTCGCCAATGACACTAATCCCGTGTTACACTGATTCTAAGCTGTTATCAGGTGTGACATCAGAGCGGAATGTTCCGTGTTCATTTCAAAGCATTATTTAAATCTAATGTAATTCATACTGACAACACAAATCCAAGAGAGGGCGTTACTATGAATCATATTATCAGGTACAATCTCAAAAAAGCGAAACTGTGAAAAATGTGTTTTTGTTTTCACCAGTATCGATCACCAACTTTGTCACTGACATTGGTCTAATGCATGTAGAATGCTATTCTTGTTTATCACAGTTCCGTGGCATTCGATTGCCACTTTGACCTTAGCAGCGTTACCCATCAATCACAGCCACTGATGCCGTCACTGAAGCAAGCTTTAAGGGTTAATACAAGAAAATGTGAAATGGGGGAATTCCATCCCTTACCCATGGTGTCTGACTTTAATTAAGATTGTTGTTGGATAAACTATTTCACATGCCTGGCTGCAATAGTTGACTGCAATAGTTGACTGCTGGATGCACGTGTGTGTGTGTGTGTGTGTGTGTGTGTGTGTGTGTGTGTGTGTGTGTGTGTGTGTGTGTGTGTGTGTGTGTGTGTGTGTGTGTGGGGGGGGGGGGGGGGGTGTGGGTGTGTGGGTGTGTGTGTGTGTGTGTGTGTGTGTGTGTGTGTGTGTGTGTGTGTGTGTGTGTGTGTGTGTGTGTGTGTGTGTGTGTGTGTGTGTGGTAAAAGGCGACTAACGGGATCGGGTGGTCAGGCTCGCTGCTCATGCTGTTGATCACTAGACTGTCTGGGCCAGACTGGATCATTTTCAAACCTTTGCCATATAGCTGGAATCTTGCTAGGTGCGCCTTAAAATGAAACTCACTCTCTATTTTGAGAGAGTAAATGTCGTCAGTGTAACTCGACATGTCACTAACTACGTTGTTGAATCACTCATCTGTTGAGATTGTTATTCCGTAAACTATACATCTGATGCCGATATACGAAACAGTCGTTCCCCCGAATAAACTGCAGTTCGAAACATCCTACGCTAATCATCAGAAATGACTGCCCCTTTACAAACAGTACCCTGACTTCGCTGAGACATTGCCAACGGCAGATAAACAGTCTTCCAGAAGCGTCAGCTTACACAAGATTAGCCATTCTTGAGCATTGTGTTCCAGTCATTGCAACTGTGTTTCTGTCATAGTTAGAGCGAAAACTCTCGCTGCAATTATAACCCGTACCTTAACAATTACTGGAGATTCCGAATTCCCCCTGTGGCGTGAGAAAGGAAATATCTAATTACTATCGCAACATACAGTTTAGCATGGAATTTTAACATCGGTTGAATGTTTTGTATGCTTTTTAATACAGAAATCAGCTGAAATATGCATCAAATATGGATCACTTTGACAAAATATGTCCATGTCAGTCACTTGATTTGCGGTCCAGGTTCTATCATTTACTGGCTACCATAATAGGATTTCAATAATTCAAAGAACGACGTTTAAAACAGCAACAAAATGAATCTAGTTCTTATTTATATTAGAAAGCTTCATCAAAGGCCCTGGAAAGAAACCTATTATTGTGATCCACCAAGGAAAGAGGACCCAATTAGTTAGATTGCAGAGCTCCATTAAAAGTTCTGGAATGAAATAGATTAATGTGTCCCACCAAGGAAGGATCCAGTTCTTGTCTCAAATGACTATGATGGCCTCTGTAACACGGGGCTTTGGGATAGCCTAGTGGTTAAAGCGTTCGCTTGTCACGCCGAAGACCCGAGTCGTTATTTGCTGTGCTTGCAAAGCACCTTGTCAACACGACGTTCACTGAAAAGGGTATGAGTCATTGCTGTGATCGTTCCAGGCCGGCCGGCACTTGAGTTTCTCCTCGCGCTAGGAAAACCTGAGATTATAGATGTATGCAGGTCATTACGATTAAATAAACACTTTCAACGTAGCGGAATAAATTACCGTTGAATAGATCATATAAAAATGGAATCTGCATAATTAATTTAATTCTGCACTTTTTTATGCCCAAGCTACACCTTCAGACATGTTGTTTAATAATTCATTTTCAAGGCCAAGTGTAAAAGACTACTTCGTTACTCCACAAGGGAAATGCTGAAATGATGCTGATAGCGTGTTACTGATTCGTCGTTATGAAGAAGGTTAAGGGCAGAGGTTGCCATCACTATTCTTAGTCTGCAGCTATCGGGACACACACAAAAGCATAACATCTGCCATTATCCATATGAATAAAGGAAACAGCATAAAGCATCTAAACATTGAATAATTCAGTTTGTTAGACATTTTGGTCTAGACATTCGGACATCATGATTTCAAGGAACAAGTTACGTGTATCCCATACACATAAACAAAACTTTGATGTTTGAGTAGCTTCACACACTGGCGGCGTGGTTTGCGCATGTGACCAATGAAGATGGCTTGTCTGGTTCAAACTTGATTATTTACTGCATGATGTCATAGCTTTCCATAGAACTTTGTTATTTGCTACATGCCTGTGCAATGGCATTAAGTGTAGTTGCCAATATGGCTGCCGTGGCAGGTGACCTCTCCTTTGAAGGTACTTGAGATAGGGACTGTGATGTTTGTTTGGTCGGCAGAAACGTCTTTGAGTTTGTCCTTATCCAACTTCAGCAGACTATTTTGAAGCAATTACATCGCTTAGTAATTCCCCAGTCAGTTGTTTTCAACGAAGCAGCCATGTTTGGAATCGGGGGAAATTTTAGAAACCCCATGAAGTCTCACAACGACGTTTCAGCTGCTGATACTGTCGAACACGCATATCATAAAGGGGATTGGGCGTCTGGTTTGCTGAAGATCAGTTAACCAGAATGGTTCCTTATAAGAATTGTTTACATATTACGAGACTCATTTCCTGGTTTTCCTTTGGTTTTCATATAATAGCCAACACGCTCCTCGCTCTTACCACGATAAATCAGTGATGGTGGTTGAGATTTAGAAACAAACACGGACTGACATCCTATGTTTATAGTTTTGTTAATGCAGGAGGCAGTGAATCGTGTGTTTCTGGACATTTGCGACGTCGACAGGTCCACACGCGCCCCTTGCCTTGTTAACTGCAAAACGGCTTTTAGCAATATTTCAGCATTAATTGTCTACTTGTCTACCAAGTGTCAAAGCGTCGTTGAATATTTCAGGATAGCTTCACTTAGCGTATTTTGTTTTTGACAAGGTTGCAAACTTCTCCCATCAGCTCGCAACTCAATCTCCAATGTACATGTCCTCATCAACACTCCAGTTAAATGGAGCATTGGTTAGCCTAGTGTAGCCTAATTGTAATTGTAGCCTAGTGGTTAAAGCGATCGCTCGTCGAGGCAAAGACTCGGGTTCGATTCGCAAAATTGGTAAAATGTTTGAAGCCCATTTGTTATGCCCCCGGCCTGATATTGCTGGAATATTACTAACTGCGGCGTAAAACTAATTCACTCACCCCTATTATGATGAAACACGCATTACGCCCCTGAAGTAGACGACGAATGTTACTGCCCATAGAACATTATGGACAGTAAAGATGTATGAGTGTGTTTCTTTAGTGTTCGTTTCAGTTTATTGACCTACGGTTCCAGGAAATTCACTATCCTTCTTGGTCAACATAGAATCCCAGCTATAGAAATCGAAATTCGATGAAGTCTCGTAGTGCCCTAATATTTTGCGATTGTTTTTGAGAATTATCACATGCTATGTTCCCAGATATATACTGATCGAAACAAATAAGGGGACGTGATTTCACGGTAGTGTTCCTTTACTCATTCTCAGACACAGGCAGTGTCTCTTGCGCAGGCAGGCTGGTTGAAATGTGGTGCAACATTCGCATTACCAGTGACTGCACAAATAATACTGCATATACCAGCAATACTGCATAAGCCAGCGTATACTACTGCCCACTGAGATACTAGAGGGGTGGAGAGGAGGCCTAGTGGTTTAGGCGTTCGTTCGTCTCGCTGAAGAACCTGGTACGATTTACCCTCATTGGTACATTATGCTAGGCCCATTTCTGATACCCCCAGCGGGATATTGCTTGAATCATGCTAAATACTGCGTGATACAATGCAATACTCCCACGCTGCTATTACTTATGGTGTACAGTTAAGAACGAGGAACAGGCAGGGTAACAATAATTACCAAGGTGGTCATTGCCGAGGTATCTTTCCTCTGCGGCGATGTCGTATTGGGCCAACTGGTTGCTGATCAATCAAGGGCCGATGGCAAAACGAACACTACTTCTTTAATCCAGCAATCAATTAATCAATATAAGGCGTAATTGTAATCCCACCATTTGTCTCACGAATGCTCAAATTGTGCGCCCAGTTACTCTCTCAGCCAGATGAATTGAACACGAGGAAAACAGCTGCTGGGATGTGTCATGATAGGAAGACCTTGGTCCTCCATGTTTGCCAGTTCTTTACTGACTTGTTGCGAAGTGGCTCGTTTACAGAAGACGTACCACTTGAACAGAGGCACAACATGAAAGCCAAACATGTCAGAAGGATTGACTGTAGAGGAGCACAAAGCGTGGCAAAGAAATATAGCATTTAAAATGTGAAGACTTCCCAGATCTGTAGGTGATTCCGACATAGGAAAGAGTTGGCTTATGAAAACTTGAAATGGGTAGCGAAAATAATGGATAGGGCGTAACTTGTACGAATGAGTTGTCCACAATACACAGCTGTCTGTTCTCGACGCAAACACCGAGCTCAGGCATTGAAATTCAAAGGGAAGTCAGATTATAGAACATGTGCTTTCCAACAACTTCGAAAAAATAATGAGTGAATAGAAAGTGTTGAACGAAATGGACAGATCCAATCTCGTTCAGTCATGGGAATATTTCTGACAAATATTCCTCGAGGAAAACGTTGATGCCACTGCTCAACTGTTTATTGTGTAACGCTGCTCCCAGCAATATTCCAGTTAAATGGCCTTGATAAGACATCACAATAAAAACAAAGACTACTTGTGCAATGATGCTGTCACGAATTCCGACACGAAGTGTACTAGTGTTTTGGAAATAACTTAGTTGGGCGATGGCACAAAGGCCTTGAGGTCTCCGAACATGACAGTAGACACTAAACCAAAAACTAAACTATCTTTTTCTTGAATCAAAGAAAACGAAAGTGAAGAGGGAAAATGAAGAGGTGAGAGAAATATGAGAAGTGTCTGAGCACTTTTGTAAGATGATTTGCATGAACGACCGATTGGGCACAAATGTATTCGATGTAAAAACTACAAAAACAGTCTTCAGAACGCATGTGAGAAAAAACATTAAATTTTGTGATCCTGTTTCAGGTATTACAGTAAAGGATCCGTTCGTAAAAAACAAAGGAATGTTGTGGCGAAGAATGCAGCATATATCGCTGTAAAATCTTATAAAAACGGCTTACAAAGCATCTAACACGAACGACGTTTTGAAGCCGCGGACAATCATCTCTTGTAGAAGAGAAGTAAACATGCCCGTTGTCTTGCAAGAAAATGATCATCACTGTGTTACACTCAGTATTGCACGTTTTGAATATACAATTTTTTCTAAAGATTGTTGTAAAGTTTCTAATTCGTTTCTGTTTATATGACTACAGGTTTCACGCTATCAAAAACTATTTAATGTCCATTCATAGTTTCGTGAAATGATATATTTCCAAACATCGGACCATTTCCATGCTTCATTGGCTCAATATTGAAACTCGTCCTTGTCAGTTATATCATGGCGTGTGAGTTGATTGTGCCAGAACAGCGCGAAGTGACGCCCCAGCACTTTGTGGAAACCTACCAATGTGAGCAGAGTTAGGGCACACCCGAAAACCCTTATTGAACATTTCTGACATACCCACAGAACGCAACGCTGCCAAGCGAATGGCGGTGGGCCAGACAAGGAAGCTACATCAGTTCCCCTTCCCATAGGAAAAACAGTATAGTGAGGCTTGTCTTAGATTGTTAGCGATATTACGCACACGCTTGCAAAGCTCTACATGCGATGTGTGTTCGGAAGCTAGGAATGTTTGACGTCAGTAAACGTTTACAGTGGACAACAACAGGCTAACTGTAAGAAGAAATCCCAACGGTAACTGATTAAATTGTTACTGGTAATAGCAGGAGTAATGTTGCAAAGGCTTCAAATGGTTTCAAACTTTATGAGTGGAGTCATATGCCGATCACATTCTCATTTACGGACAGAGCAGTCGTGCTAGAAGAAAGCGAGTACATCCTCTAAGTTCCAAGATGACAGCACGGGGCCTCCTTGCTGTCCAACCACCAGACTGGATGAGGCTGTCATGATATGACAATCGATTCTTTTTGAAGAGCTTAGCGATATTACTGCATATTCTGTGGCACTGTTACTCATTGACGTAAACGTCGGTTTCGCTCATCCATATATACTCATTCTGACGATAGTCGGTAACATTGACAACCAGGAAACTGCCTTGATGTCGTGAAGACCTTGGTTGTCTTGGGACCAACATTGTCACACTACACAGTCAATCATATGTACAACGACCTATATTTGTGGCATTACATCAGTCGATATGAAACGTGGAAGCATCTACAAGTAGTCAGTGAATTGTCAATAAGGAAAGAAAAATCCGGTAATGTCCCTGAGAACAACTACGTCATAACACCACATTAAAGAACTAAGTCCTGAACGATATGTTTTTCACAGAAATGGCCATGACCGTTTTTCGCAAACAGCAATGCTATATCACATAAAATAATACCGTTGTTTACTGCTTGACCAATGGCTGACTCGACCTTATTACCGTAGAAAGATCACTCTCGTCATCCGTGATTACAGTCCCCGTTGCCGTAGGTGAAATGTGAAATGGTTTCATGCAACACCATTTGTGAAATTAAGCCACGTCATTTCTGTGATGATTATTTACACGTTTTACTTTTTCTGATGAAGTTCCTAAATAAAAGGAAGACAATGTTGAAACTATTGTTCAAGTTTAACGTTTATACCCTGTTTGAACAAATTCAGAGAAATACAACAGTGAATGAATTTGCACTTATTTTTCCCCGTCAAAATGGACATCGTTTTAACTGTCTACAGTTCTTGGTCACCATTATCAACACTAATAATTATTCATTATAATTATTATTAATTACCAGATTATATCAATTCCCAAAGGATCATGTTCATCCGTAAGCATCAGAATCGTACCATCTATAGACTGCCATGTAAACAATATCGTTTGCCTAAATAATAATCATTATCCTCTATTTCCCATTCTGAAAACGCGCCATTCTATCTTTTTTTCAACAGAAAAGAAAAATAAGATGCATCGAGGAATTTCCCATTTCAATGATAAGAGACTTGTATATCCTCTAACCTTTTAAGTATTGATTGGCTCTAAAGGATGCTTCCCCGGAGTCGACAGAAGAGGACTCATGAGGAACTATCGATAACTATTAACAAAAAAACACCGGTTCGCTGATCAACCTGTTTGATGAGAAGAATCAGGTCGATTCGCCAGTAGTTTAGTCCACACGTACGTCGGAGCCTAGCATTGTGTTGATGTTGGACTCCATTGATTATCTTTCCAATTTATTCATCTTCTTTGAAGTTGTTTGTTCTAAACTCTATCGCCCTGGGGGTATCGGTAGCTTCATTAACTGCAACACGTCTTGTGAGTGAGCAGCATTGTCGAGTTTCTCCTCATCTTCTGCACTTACTAGCTCGAGGTGATTCGTGATTGTGTACCTTCATGACTTCCGCACGTGGTTCTGTATGAAAGACCATGAAACACTTTCATGTTTCATGTTGACGTGCTGGTCTATTATGAATCTTTTGACAACTTTTCTTGGAAGAAAAATATCTTTGGCAAAATATATCACCACATTTAGATCCCGTGCTTTCACTGAAATAACACATGAATGTAAACCTGCAGGGTGTTAGTCACAGTGACCGAGTTGGTATGGGTTTACGCAGTTTTCCAACAATATCACGGATACACCAAATATGGGCTTCACATATTGTTCCCATATAAGTTGTCGAACCCGGTTTTTCATCGTGACGAGCAAACGCTTTAACCACTAGGCTACCACACTGCCCTGGTATACGTCAGACATTGTCATCTGTATCACTTTCAAGAAACTATTAATTTCTGTCTTGTTTAAATCGTGACCATTATTTTGGGAAGGGATGAAGTGAACCATTTCATCTTTAAAACTATGCATATCATCAACACATTCAACATGAGAAGAAAATCTGTTTTTAAGTATTTGTTTGATTTCCAAGAAACCATTTCAGTTTCAAATCATAAAGTGCATAAAGACTGTCAATAAGACAACAGTACCTGCTCATTTCATCGATATTATTTCCTACACCTGAGTCGTCTACATATTTTCACCTAGCGTAATTGTTGATCATATGCTCGCAATCATTAGCTCCACTGCCAACGACAATGTATAAATGTAACGAGAATTCATTTAATGTTTTGATTCAGCACGTACTTCGGTGTCATCACAACGTGACAGCTTAATGAAGAAGGGAAGTCTGAAGTTCTGCATTTAATTTCTTCCATTTGACGGGAACGCACCAGCACAGCCACAGAGAGGATGGTCATGTAATGGTGCTTTCTTTGAGTATGTAGTCCGAGACCAATATAGATATGACCTACTCACAAAGCGATCCTCACGTAGACGTTTTCCTGAATACATCAGTCAGAATGACACTAGATAATGGGCTGTGGACATTGGTGCTTTAAAATATATGTCACTCCAATTAAACAGTGCAAATTTCCACATTGAGTCCAGAATATGGTTTCGTAAAATTGTCATAGCACCATCAATGTACAATTCTTTGCAGAGTCAAGGTTTGGTGGCACACTTAAATTCACTGCGGGCCTAAATATTGATAACACAACATCGATCGTGTCAATTACCAGGTACAGCAACGCTGCTCGTTCTGACAATACTGACGTCTTCTCCTCTTCTTCTTTTGTCCTCTCCTTAACATCCAAACCCTGTAATTGTTTGAGCACTACTACTCATGTCCCTTCATTGACATCCAAACACTGTAATTGTAGGAAACTCTGCCCGTATCCTACCATTGACATCCAAACAATGGCATTGTAAGAACACCTCTACTCGTATCCTATCCTTGACATCCAAACAATGTCATTGTAGGAACACTTCTACCCGTATCCTATCCTTGACATCCAAACACTGTCATTGTAGGAACATATCTACCCGTATCCTCTTCTTGACACCCAAACACTGTCATTGTTGGAACACATCTACTCGTTTCCTTTCCTTGAAATCCAAACACTGTCATTGTAGGAACACATCTACCCGTATCCTCCCCTTGACCCTTGACATTCAAGCAATGCCCGTCTTCTCTCCTTGACAACCAAACACTGTAATGAAGGAACATCACTACCTATGTCCTCTCCTTGGCATTCCAATACTGTAATGGAGGAACATGTCTACCTGCATTCATTCCGTTGCATCCAGACACTAGTATTTTATAGGAAGACCTCTACCAGCATCCCCTCCTTAATATCGAAACACTGCCACTGTATCCCGTATCCTCTCTATCAAGCAGTATACGTTGATAGACTGTCACAGTGTGCTTGACCTTGTGATCCAGTATACCATTCTATCTAAGAACCAACGAAGGTTAGTCCGGATTTACTGGAAACCCTAAGACGTGTCTGTCAATCTAGAAACATGACAAATACAAACAAGTTCACTGTCCATTCTGGATACGCAAATGTATAGGAATTCGTGTTGCTGTTTTCATAAAGGCATAAAGAGGTTGTCAGAAGTCATAGTCCTCCTTTACTATATGACACGGTCTGGACCAGACAATCCGGTGACAAACTTCATGAACATCAACCTGCGCAGCGGATATACCATGACATGTTAGCTAAGCTGCTTTTGTCGTACCGGATAGACAGTTTCAAATATCGGCAGGCCCTTATGGTCTTCAGTAAATTATCTGTCTATTTTTTAAACTGGAATCTTTTCCCATAAATTGTTTTCTTTACTTTGAAATTCCTTTATTAACGCTCGGGAATCATCTATGATCCATCATGTTGCGATAACTTACAATTTCACTTCCTGGTATTTCAGCACTAAGTGCGAAGGAATGTCAACACAAGTCTATAACAAATATAAACTTCTCAGTGTGGCATAGGCTTTGCCAACTGATCGTGTAGAAACAGTGTATAGTTTAATCTATTTCGATTTAATGGGTTTCACTCTTACAGAATGACCCTGCAGAATTCATTTAGAGCCTGTAGGTTTTCAAGCCTGCAGGCGGCAGCAGGTCCTGTTCGTCAGCTGGCATATTTAAGTATTGCAAACAATGCAACCAAGACAGCGAGAGTGCCCCCCCACCCGATCTCGTTAGTCGCCTCTTACGACAAGCATGGTTTGGTGAAGATATACTCTAACCCGGATCTATACGGTTGCATGTGAAGAGGACAGTCACTCTCAACATGCACAGCATTCCTGTAAACTTTCACTCTTGGCAAAAGACAAAGGGAGGAACTTGGAAAATGTAGTTTTGCAATCAAATCCTTTTCCATGGCTCCACTCGATATGTAAGCATGGAATG
The DNA here is from genome assembly GCF_037392515.1 of Haliotis asinina. NCBI lineage: Eukaryota > Metazoa > Mollusca > Gastropoda > Lepetellida > Haliotidae > Haliotis > Haliotis asinina. The sequence goes on along the minus strand of NC_090294.1, from coordinate 20,008,398 downwards.
TAATGTTATGTGATCTCATTTTGCCAGCAGAACTTAATTTTGAAAAATGCGTAAAGGCCAGAAACCGGTGATTGTTGATCGTTAAGTACCGCAGTCACGTGGTAAAACTTTGATAGCAGATTGGGGATCTCTGCCTCTAACAAACATGTATAAACGAGTGTATTGTGATAGCTCTGCAACTGGTATTTCAAAAGAGCACCTATAAAAAATCCCCATAATCACTTCAACGTGGGAGGTTTTCATATGACCTTGAATTGGACCTTCAGTCTCCCCACGACAAATCAGTGATGACAGTGGCTTCAGGCAACAAAGGACTCACCTACTTCCTGGTTTGAGATATCGTTTTGTTCTGGCAGGAAAAAACGTATGTTGAAAGGAATTGGCTGTCATTACAGTTCTGATCGAACTGAAAACCAATATAAGCGTCAGTAATCAAGAAGCCATGATGTTTCTGGTTTATCGTTGTAACATATCAAATGGCAAGATACCTCTGCCAATCGCTACTCCTCTCGACCCAAAGACCTGAAAGGTTTATACCTCACTCTATATTCTCGGAGTTTACGGTGCCTGTCATGTTTTGACTATTTGGAGACCCAATCACATTAAAATTTCACCATTACAGTATAAGCTGAGTGTAAATTGAAGTTCAGGCGAGAAAATGGGAATTATGTTGTCATTGTGTGTCAATGAAAACCTAGGTATTTCTTCTGCTTTACAGTCTGTTCACGGCCCGTGAAGGACAGGGTTAGAATTGGCCTTCAGTAACGCATGCTTGTCGTAAGGGGCGACTAACGGGATCGGGTGGTCAGGCTTGATTGACACGTCATTGGTTCCCCGTTCCGTAGATCGATCCTGACCCTGTTGATCACTGGATTGTCTGGTACTGATTCGATTACTTACAGCCCGCCATTATATAGGTGGAATATTGCTGTGTGCGGCGTAAATTCACTCACAATCTGTTCACATCAGTTTTTCTACTTCCTTTGACCGGGAAAGGTGCCTTAATAGATATAACCTGTTTCGGTTGACATGATACTGATGAATCACAATCTAGCACCAAATCGCTGGGTGATCAAACATACATTCATTTCAATACAGAATGTAATGAAAACATCAGACCAACTCTAGGAAAAAAGCTTTCAAAACGTTTCTCTCCAAACTGTACTGCTAGAGGAACCAGTCTCAAGGGCCGGACGTGACTTCACGCCAAGCCTAGCCAATCGATTTATTGACACGGTACATAGGACAATGAAATGATTTTATGAATTGTTAAAGGCGGAAGTGAAAGGGTCGTCTTAAATATGTCCCGGATGACTTATTAAATGAAATGCATGTGCAGCTGGGGTGTCTTATAAACAACTGAAAATATTATTGAGACAATGTGCAACCGACTCAGGCACTATTGAGGAGACGGTATCAAAATCTCCATTAATTAAATTTGACAAATTGACTGTTTTCAAAAAGAGTTAGTAAGAGATGCTAATAGAAGACAATAGCAAACAATTCCCTTCCTTTTCCTTGCGTTTTGAAAAAGCAAATGGACACAAAGCATTGACTATATTCAAACTTTAGCATAAACGAGGGTTCTGCTACAAAGAGGAAAGTTTGGAAAACAGGCTAGTGCTGTGTGAAAGAGCTAGCCCCAGCGATTACGCAACATGTATTTATGCACTAACAGATCTACAGAAATAGATTTTTGGAATGAATCATGGGTGACGGACGGCCAGCCATGCCGTATAATGTTAAATAGAACAAATCTTTAACACTGTAGTATAAATAAACTTCCTTTCAAAAGTTAAGACCCACTAGTATAAATACTAGTATAAATATAGCCAGTTATGTCAGGCCGTCGGGCATGTGTTCAACCGAATTTTTGCAAAAAAATTCCATACTATATAAAGGTACTGACTTCACATATACCGATGTATTGTAAAACAAATTCGGAATGTTGAAAAGATTATTGTCATAAGGTCAATAAATAATAAATATCAGCGCTAACTGGAGACATTTTAACAAAACTTTACACCAGAACGATACTGTTCACGTGTAATTCCCCATCATATACTTATATGCACTATAGGCCTGTGGCCTCTCCATAGCGAAATCACGATGGAAGACTGAAAATCCCGGTTGAAAAACCACACGTAAATTTCCAAGGATTTAAATGGGATGTAACAATTAGAAAGGTTAAGTCATAAAAAATAACAGTGGAGGATGTGCATTTGCCAATTACGACAAACACTTGAGGCAATCGAAACAGTGAATACCATGTACGTCCTCAAAGTTATATGACCGCACGTCACCCACCAATAGAATCATTGTGGATGATCCAGTTCTTTCTGAAAGGCTTTTGTCATTACTCCATAGTCTGTGACTCTAGTACAAAGTGACGCAAACGTGTGTCTCGCGTAGCCATATATACTCATTTGGGGGAGATCTGGTGACACTGACGACGACAGTTAAATTATATCCTTTGAGTTCCCTGAAACAAATGCAGACGAGTTGCTTTGTCATACCACTATAATCAAGTGTACTTGTATTTTTGTGCGTTAAATTAGATGAGTTTTTAAGGAATTATGGATCGTACTGACAGTTCAAATCTCGATTCTTAGGGACACAAACAATGTCTTGAAACTGCCTCTCTGAGCAATATCCTGAGAGATATCTTGTCTGCCGAGACAGTCATGACCTCTTGTTGTCTTCAAGGAATATCATATGAACGTAAAATGATATAGTTGTTTGTCACATTCCACAAGGCGTTCAGTTCGACCTCGACCTTGTTAGTGTCAAAACCACGCTCGTCAATCATGATCAGAGTGCTTGCTGGCGTGGGTTAAGCATGCAAAACCTTGAAGTTAACAAAACAGGCAAACTGAATGACATAATTGAAAACATTTCTTGTGAATCAAAGGGATCTTGGACGCTTTCATTTGGTGAACGAATACATGATAATTTTGCTCTTTAACAACAGAGCAGAAAAGGGAATATAATCATGGCAATGTATGTCGTGAGCGTTATAAGAGACTGCAAACAGTGTCACAACGCGTCGCTGATATCGCACATCACACGAACCATCGACTTAGGCGGAACAGCCGTTTCATGTAGTGGATTGTGTTGAGGGTAGGGATTTTTGTTACGACTAGATTTGTGTTTGGTATTTTTTTCCAGCTAAATATATTAGGTAAGAGTTTAGCCCGTACCCCACCCCAATCAAAAGCCAAAATTACAAACTGACATGCATGCCTGACCCTATACATTCAATAAACTAGGCCAGCTATTAAAAAAAAACCAATCAATGAACTTATTTCAGTGTTGGAATATTACACCGGGAAGGTGGAAATATTCTACGTGAAGAGGGGGGGCAAGGGTGGAACTCTTTCCATATATTACACCAGATGTTCTTAATCAAAGTTGTCGGTCTAAAATTACTTGGGAACATTTTTGTGAGGTATTTAATCAGGAATAGCATACAAGTATGAAATCCACAACCTTCATTTTACTGGGTGATGTACGCTCTCCAAACGCACGTGCATTTTCAGCTGTCCATTTCAATATATCTTACAGTATACCTGAGTAAATACATCGACTGTAAAAGTCCAAACCTAATTCATCGATTCCTTAAGAAACTTAGACGAAAATGAGGATAAAAATGCCAAGATTGAATGCTTCTGACCGAAATATCGCCATTGGACGTTAGGAAGAGCAGGAGAGTCACAGTTTGCCACTTCAACGTCCACATAGCAGTGTATCTCGATCATGGCATCGATGCCTGCTTCAATTTGTCTCACATTCGCCTCAGAGCCATGTCCTGCAAGGGTAGATCAGAGCTATTGGTAAGTTTACGACAATCTTGCAGCAAATGGCTAGATTGACCAACTTCTGCGGCCTCGCCTCCTCCCACTTTTTACCCGCCAGAAGGAGCTATTTCAAGACGACAAAGCTATACCTCAAACAGTTTGTGTAACAGGTGCTGTATCTCGCCAATGCAAACTTCAATGTCCTTCCAAATCACCTGATCTGAACCCGATCGAGTATCTATGGGACAAACGAGCTCGATGCGTCCGCAAACGTCACCATCGCAATCCCTTCCAAAGTGGAGTCGAAGTGGGACGACTGCAAGCGTTGGCGTCACCGTCAAATACTGACCTGACAGCCCCTTGGGTCCACACAACTTGTGTGTGTAGTTAGTGCACTGAATTAATGCTGACACTGACGACAATACATAAGGTCATCTATACATTTCTTTCATAGTTACGTATGCACGCTCAAATACGTCGAATACACCTTTTTTGCGCTCTGCGTTTCCTTTCTTTTTCTCTAATTTTGCGAAGAGTTTACGTTTCACAATAACGTCACGAGTCTACATGCGGAACAGGGAGTCAAACGACCATCTCATAAGCTCAATAACGGGTATGTGCACCATCGGCGTTGAGAACAACAGTGCATCATCCCCAAGGCCTGTGGGATGTCGCGCCTGATTCTCTCAAGCTCTATTGCAAGGCTGAAGACGTTATCTGGCGGATGAGGAAGACGGCGTAGACGTCGATCCATCGCGTCCCAAACATGCTCTATCGGAGAGAGATCCGGTGAATTTGCAGGCCAAGGCAGTATATCAACGTTGGGGTGTTGCACGAAATCCATAGCAACCCTTGCCATATGAAGTCGGGTATTGTCTTGTTGGAATCTTAACCCAGGGCCATGACGTTGCAAAAAAGTAATTGCCACAGGTCGAAGAATCTAATCCCTGTAGTCCACGTCAGGTAAGTTGCACTGAACAATCACCAAAGGCGTTTGGTGTGCTGTTAATCCACCCCAAATCATCTCGGAACCACCTTCAAAGCGATTCCTCTCCAAGACACAGGTCTGTGTATAACATTCTCCCAATGGTCTATAGGCACGTTGACGTCCATCACTGTGGGAAATGTTAAACCTGGACTTGTCTGTAAAAACAACATTTCTCCACCACAACAAGGGCCTGCGGACATGATTTCGGCACCACGTTCGGAGAGCTTGTCGGTGACGTTGTGTCAGGATACTTCGTATGGCGGGACGTCGTTGTCTTGTCTCGTGATGACGTAAACGTTGTAGAAATGTGTTGGGTTGAATACAGCGAAGTCCTGGGATAGTCTGGGAAGTAAGCAATGCAGTCTGAAACATGTGGTGAAGATGGGGGTCACCCTTATCCATCTGCCCTGTCTTGGCGTTGTTACACGTGGACGTCCAGAACGTGGCCGCTCGATGACGTCATTTGTGTTCTTGTAGTGTCTCACCAGTGCAGAAATGATGTTCCGGTGGCAGTGGAAATGTGCAGCCACTTGTCGTTGAGACATTCCCCTGTGGACCAGCCCAGTGTCCCCATGAAGTTGTGCAGACGTTAGTCTTGGCGTGCTGTGCGTTTCAATAGCCGTTGCTCAACGATCGCAAGGGCAGGGGCTGAGATGTCCAAAGTGACTGTATTCTGTAGCATTCATTTGCCCTGTGTCTCTTTTTTCCGGAATGCTGGAAAAACGTATTGCAGGTCTCAAGGACGAAACCACTGACGTCACGGAACGTGGCACGTGCATGCATATTGGATACGTGTCACTCGTCTCTGAGCTTAAAGCCTTATGTGTCTACACAGGTTTGATAGATTTAGATGTTAAATGTTTGTATGTACAGTTTCTTTATGTGCTTAGTATACATAGTGTGCAGCAATATCAATGTGTAATATTCTGCATTTACTTTTCATACATCGGTCATCGCCACAATAACATTTCTTTGGACGTGATCCTACAGAGACATAACCATCAGAAGCAAAAATACAGTTGCACGTTTTTCTTTGTTATAACACTACCTTGTGATCTTCAACAGAAGAAAAGAATGATGTAAGGATGCATTAGGTTCATTAAATGAGGGAAAATCGATATATCATCTGACCTTTAAGTATTGATTTTTCATACCGGACGTCTTTCTAGAGCAGAGAGAGAAACAAAAAGAGAAAGCAATAGGGACTATGGAGATGTATCAACAAAAAATCTGTTTTTCTTAAAAGAATCAGCTAGATTCAAAGGTATGTTTTATCCACACGAGCCCTGCCATTTGGAGCCCTACATGGTGTTGATTTTGAATTCGTCGCCGCTAAAGTTGTATATCGTAAGTTATAAATCCCTGGGGACTGCGGCGACTTCGTCAACAACACGTCTTGAGCTTTCATAACATATACTACAAATAAAAGGTGGGAACACACTAACATTTGATAGTCATATATAAACATAAACATGGCTTTATCGCTTATACTGTAAAGTAAATGCAACGTTTTGTGTGCTCAATATAATCTTTAAGCAACATGTTAGAACCTGCAGTGAAGCAACTGATTCAACATGTCTTGAGTTTGAGTGAAATGAAACATTGTCAAAACCAGCGGAAAGCAAGGGTGCTGAAACACACCAGTGACTTATTTGATTCAAATCAAACCAAACATGACAAACTTCCTGTGCAGCTTGTGGTACTTGGGCAGTGGCAGTTGTGATTCACAACACAGCTTAGTGCACAACACATCGGTCATCTGCCCTTGATGTTTTCTCTGACTGTTACAGAGCGAGGTCTGTTGTGTACTCTACTAGATGAAACCCGTTCCTCAGTCTGCGAGTGATCGAAAGAGACACCTGAAGACAGCGAGCAACACTTCTTGTGGATTCCCCATCCTGTAACCATGCAATGTCCCTGCTTCTGTCATGGGCGCTTAACGGTCGGCGCTGTAGCATGTTGAAGAAGTTGTGAGGTTTCAATACTGTCTGCTGCTTGTTTTCACGAGGGCGAATACTGGTTTTTTTTCCAATTTGATACACACCAACACGCCTACAGCTTGAACAGCATTGAAGGGTAAAGGAAACATGTGTGTCTTCTATCGTTCAGATTTTGTGACTCGTTGGATTAAACATGGTTTAGTCGTACATCCAAGCTGAGAAAATATCCAGTTCCAGCAAAGAAACAACACACATTAAAAACTCCAAAATAACTTAACACCAAGACGTTAACGCTGACTAACTGATCCATCAAGTCGCTCTTACTGTCTGCTCAGGTTCACGTGTCCACTAATTCTGTGAATCCAGAGCAGGCATCTTGTCTACAACCAAACTTGCAAAAATCTGTTCATTTGACATTTAAATTATAGTTCGGGAAGAACGTATCGGTTACAAAACTGAGATAAAACTGATAATTAATCAAAGTATACAATTTGATCAAAATACTGTTTACATTGCAACATTCAGTCATGAAGGCATGGATTTAACCCCACATTATACCTCAAGGCAATGTAATAGACATTCCGCAGTTGTGCAGTAACCTCATTTGTAACTGCATAGGAATTAGTGTTGTGGACGCAGTGGCTTTCTCACCAGACAGAAGGGGGCAGTTTTCAAAGGCGTCGGTATGCGTATTCTTAATTCTCAATTCCGACACAATTCACTTATTACGAACCATTATCATTCATTACGGGAATGGTATAGTCCCGCTCCCTTTTGGGAAGGTTCAAAATGGCCGTAGATGGAAAGAATAGCTCGATAAACGGAGGACGAGCGATCTAAGGCGCTAAGATCCTGATCCAGTGAGCTTGAGGTGCTGGGATCGAGCCCACCTGTGACCGGGTGTAAACACCATGGAGTCAACTTTGTGTGTAGACTCCTTCAGTGCTGTCACAACCCTTGGTGTACTGTACGCAACCCTGGACATTTAAAGGAACCCACGAATCCATTGGTATGTGACCAGATGGTGGCCACATGTATACGTGCAAAAAATTGTGACTGTGAGTCTCAGACCACTTAGCTGTGATTGGGTACGTCGGTAAGATGGGGAAATCGCCTAGTGGCACCAGACGATACATTGTATTGTGAGTACGGATTATTTTCCAAACATGCACCACTGCAATGGTAAATGTTAGTAAACTAATTTCAGGTTAATGTACAGATAATGTATGTCATATTACGCTCTTTTAGGTATCTACAACAAAAATCTTCCTATGGCCAGTCCATGAATCTTTGATTCACTTTGATCAATTTCATCGTTCTGTCAGCTATCAGGTTGTGATACGGACATTTTAAAGAAACTGTTGTGTATTGAAAAGTATAAACTGCTTGTTTCTAGATATTGTGTGTTGGTGTTCAATAAAGTGTAAATAATAGTATAAAGCGGAACCGTGCATGTAAACAAAGTCCTTTTCAAAAATAAGTGCATATATGTTTACACATATATGTATACAGCGCATATGTTTATGTGCATGTCTGGTCCCCTCGCTATATGGTTGAACTGACTGCAATACAATATCACTGACAAATACCTGGAGTCATCCCAAGAGAGCTGTGTGTAGACAGAGTGGTTGTTACCAAACTGTGTGCCGATTACACACTTGATTAGTTGACTGCAGTGGGAACATGTTGCGCTGAAAGAGTAAAGAGTGAAGAGTAAGAAAGTAATGATTAATAACAAATGCAATGTTTGCACACTTTCAGGTTATACAGTACATCAGTAAAATATTAACCAGCTCCAGTACAATGTATTGTATAAGAGCAAATACATGTCCATTGGTGTTCATTGATTTGTGGATAAATGATGTACCATTGTGCCTTCGTTCTGTAGTATATGTAGCTGATTGTATCTTTCATGTTGGATAGCATCCGCGAGTTGAACAAGAAGCAAGTTACGTCCCTTTGGCGTTGGTCATTTGCGTTACAACAGTGTTGGAAGCCTTAAAATTCATGAACGTGGCTACCATTGTGAAAAAATTAAAAACGTTTACTAATGATTGGTGCTTAAAACGTTGGGCATGGCCACAATAATATCTAAAAAAATGTACATTACAACTTGTCGGGCTTACACGAAAGAAAGTAGCTTGCTACACGCCTGAAATTTCACGAGGTTCCCCTCTGTAATCATGTACCTAAAGTGCCCAGTTGTTCTGCTGATGGTGAGATGATATAGGTCATTGTGATTTGACACAACCATTGCCCCTGATCACATGAACGTAAAATAGTATTACTGTTTATCCCATTCCACATGGAGTAGCGTTCGGCCTCGATCTAGTTAGTGTTAGCAATACTTTCAGGCATTTAAACGTCCTTTTTGGCATGGATTTAACACGATAGGATTCCATGCAATACGTCATGCCCGACAAATAAAATAATTGAAATTTATTAAATAATTGAGGGAAAAGGGACATGTTTTTTGTCGTATGTTATATGCAGCCATATGCAGTCTCACAGTCATTTGTACTATTTAATGTATACAGATCGTGCACAGTACAGAATTTCGAGAAATGTTTATGTGTACTATTCAGCATATCACAAAAATCCATCAGATCTGATGGACTGACCAGTTCATATTCAGGTAGGGGTTGGTGGCAGAACATTTGCTGAGACTAGGAAATCTTTTTTCCATTAAACCAGATGTTTTCATCAAACTTGTAGGCCTTAATATTTATTTACAAACATTACCATTTTGTGAGGCATTTAATCAGAAACAGCACAGTAATATGAAAGCCACAACTTTCCTTTCACTGTTTAATGTATACTCTTCCACTATAGGAACGCACATATATTTCGAGCAGTTATTTTTTTGCCAAAATATTAAACCAGAAGTTGTAATCAAAGTAGTGTGTCGAAATATTTATTTAAGAACAAAACCGTTTCTTGAAGTAATAAATGTGAAGCAACACAGTAACATAAAAGCCACAATCACCCTTCATTTTATTATTTAATGTGTATGCATCGTTTGCAGAAACATTAATTGGAATTATACGGTATATATCTTTCATATGATAATCCACATCGTTGTAATTATCTGCAATTACCATAGCAACTGAATATCAGCAAAAAATGAATATAGACTGTAACAACAAGCAAAATTGAATAAAGACTTTTTTCTTTGTAACAACCACCTTGTGATTCTATCATCATCAACTGAGAAGAAAACTGCAAAGCAATGATCAGTTTTGATACTTAAATGATGGAATATCGATAAATATTACTGCAGGTTAAGTAGTGATGGTATCTCCTTTACTGACTGTATCAGACCGAGATTGATTTATCACAACTGCCTCAAACATCTACCAAGTCGCCTTTAGATCAGCTTCAGTTTAAGAACGTACTCTAATTTTGAATCCCCAGGATGCATCTTGTGAAATGGGCCAACTTGGAGAACGTAAGTTTGTTCAGTGTTTATTTGACGTTCAAATGAGACAACTGTGGACCAATTTTAGACCACAAATCCTCACGGCATCAAAACCGTAGGTAAAAGCTGCTACTTAATCAATGTAAATATTAAACTGGGGAATGAATGGAAGAAAGCTGTTCACGTTGTCATACTCAGTCTTGAAAGCATGGAATTGTCCGTATTACTTTAGACTGATGTAACTGACAGTTTGCTGTTATATGGTATCAAAGGCTGACCTATCAGACAAAAGAGGAAGGAAGAGGCTCAGCTACAATGTACGTATTTAAGACAGCTAGAATACAATATTTAGAAGCCTAGTAGTATAGTCACACACCACGTTCGGGCCAGTTCTGGCTGTACAAAAGTTTATATTTTTTAAAAGTTAAAAGGAGATGGAGGTGAAAATAGCCTTTAAACTACAAGCGTACATCTTTTTAAACCACACCTTTTCTGTGGCGAGTTCTATTTTCAAACATATGTCATTGCACTGGTAACTGGGATAGTGTAACACCGCAGCAGTAATTGAGCTATATGACGACCATCTGTAAATAATCGAATATGGACCAGACAATCCAGTGGTCAAAAGCATGATCATAAATCAACGAAAATGGAATGCAATATGTGTCAAGCAAGTCAGATATGGTGTGAAAGAAAAGTAATTAATGAATTTCTTGTAGTGAGGTAAATGCAAACATGTGCAGAAGCAAATTTACTAAAACCATGATTTGGTGGTTACCTCTAAAGATCACATATACTCTAGGGGGTGCAAGTCCATGAATCACTTATTAGCATCGTTATAAATGAAACCCCGTCATTAAAACTCCCCATTTCGATCTTTAATTACCTCAATTCTTAACCTCATTTACCATAACCTCATTTAGTGTCACTGCCATCAGAAAAGAATGACATTTTTAAACCGGATCTTCACGGGTCCCTCCTACTGACCCAGATTCTATCAATGACATACATACAATTTTCAAAAGTGGGAAAGGTGCGACAGTTTATGGATTACAATTTTTCGCACAATATGTGATGCGGCATTTTCGAATAGATTCCTATACCGTTACTCTGGTTCGGCAACAGTATTATACTCTATACCGATTCAGAAACGTCACATAATATTCTAGGAATTTGTTCTCTGTAAAGTATCGCACATTTGTTACTTTTTATAATTATTGCTATATGATTTTAATGCAGATATCTTTCTTACTATTTATCAGTTTCTAAAATGCCAATCAAACAGATTCATTTTCAAAAGTATTTTTTTTTATCTTTGGAAATGTCGTTCAAAGACAATCAACAGAATCGGGCATGACAGAACGCAGTTCAAACCCACAGTTTCTTAAATGCCAATCAAACAGATTCATTTTCAAAGGTATTTTTTTTTAATCTTTGGAAATGTCGTTCAAAGACAATCAACAGAATCTGGCATGACAGAACGCAGTTCAAAAGCACAATTTCGTATCTTAAACTCATTCAAGTCAGAAGATGGCGTAATCACAGACATCCCCAATAATCGGATGAGTCACCATCTTTCCACATGCTCCAGGTCTTGTTTCGTACAGCAGATGCGTCTTAAAGGCATCTCTCGACTCTAAAGCGTACATCGCTAAAACGAAAAGGAAATTTATACACTCGTGCGACAATCAATTACGGATTCGCCAGCAGGCACGTATTAGGAGTGGATATACAACACAATTCCACCTCACTAAGGCGGCTGTTACACATATCTGTTCAAAGCATCATTATCCATAATCACTTCCGTGTGTGCAATTTTTCATATGATCTTTACCAGAAACTTCTCTCTTCCCATGAAAAATGTCAGTGGCTATGGTCTGTGAGCTACACAGGGCACATTCGCTTCCTGGTTACACAGCAGGAGATTCTCATCGTTCTTCTTTTCCTGGAAAAACAGCGAATGAAAAATATGACGTTTGGATGTTTCACACAGCAGAGGACCAAGTTAAACGTCAACATAGATGCTTGATTTATAAGCCACGGCGTTTGTCCTGTGTTCGGTTAAGAAGAAGGTAATTCATAATTCATAATCTGAGAATCGGGTTGGTTCTGTCAAACCAAGTAACATAATTGGGCTAAATCTTGGATTCGAACTCTTGATAATTTGTTCCTCCAGTGGAAATCATGTACACGAATAGTTTTTTTCCTTATTCTATTAACATGGTTAATTGGTGTTTCATACTGTTTATTCCATCTATATGGCGGAAGTCTGTAAATGGTCGAGTATGGACAATTCAGTGATCACCCGGATCAGTTGGGATGTGGTGACATGTTTCAGTCAACGAACCTGACTACCCGATCCCGTTGATCGCATTTTGCGACAGGCACGAGTTACTGAAGATCGATTCTAACCAGCATCTTCAAGGGTTCATACGTCTAGTGAACACTTGTAATATTGATACTGAAGCTGAAATTTCCACCATCCCCTATTAGACCATACCTTACCAACAATTAAACAATATGAGAAAGAAACGGTCATGTGGCATTCTAGCACGAACCAAACGGAGTACTCACAAATCCATTTAAAGACATATGGTGGCACAGATGTCAGGATCCGTGCCATCTGACCCAGGACTATGTCCTCAAGAATGTTCACTGCTAAGGTCAAAGCTATCTATACCGTTTTGACTGTTTTGATTGTTTAGGGAAAAACACAGTAAAACGTTCATCGTTCAAGTTCCCTGTCATCCCTTCAGGCTTTCACAAATGTCTCCTCGAGTAATCCAATTATCCTTGACATTTTGAAGCCATCGTTCTACTGGCCAGTGTCACATCGTGTCTTGTTGATTACCATGCAGTCAAGCTGGTGAGGTCTACACAAAAAGCCAATGCAGCAGGCATAGCAGCTGTTGACTAGCAGTGATCCCACCGCTTATCCCGTGTTGAGATTTCAAGACCACCATCAAAAGTTACATCTGGCATATTAAATTTCAATCAAGAATCGTCTGAACATGTTTGCGTTGTCGGCCATGAGATGACGATGCCATTTTGCGACCAGTGGTATTGGCCACAGTCGGTTTACTCACAATTATCTGCTTAAAGTGAGTGGGTGTGTTGAGTTGCACTCAACAATAAATATGTTTAAGCCATAACAAAAATAAAAACCCACTAAAACAAACTGTTAAACATACTGTGACATACAACATAACGCTCTCAAAACTAATAAAAGAGTGAGTGAGTGAGTTTAGTTTTTACTCGGCAATATTCCAGCTATATGGCGGCGGTCTGTAGATAATCCGAGTCTGAACCAGACAATCCAGTGATGAACATCATCAGTATCCATCTGCGCAATTGAGGACCGATGATAAGTGTCAACCAAGTCAGCGAGCCTGACCACCCGATCCCGATAGTCTCCTCTTATGATAAGCATAGTCGCCGTTTATGGCAAGCATCGGTTGCTGAAGGCCTACTCTACCTGGGACCTTCACGGGTATTGTCTGCTTAAAACAGATGACAATTCTCCTGTGCATATTCCCTGTGATGAGAGGTTGACCATTAAACATAATTACTTCAGGCAGATACAGGCAAGTTCAAACATCAAAACGTTTTGTTATCAAAATCCCTCAGGAGAAATTGCAGTCACTTTTCACATACAAGTGTTCCTTCTGCAGTGATGTTTTCGTGAATACCGACATTTGAAGGGAAGTCATGGTTTTGAACTATGTCATTGGGGCAATGTCAGAACTTGCCTGAAGGTCTTTGAACATGTTAGTAAACACTTGAAAGATATCTAAAACATTATTCTCCAGAATCAAAGGATTTTAAAAACCAATTTTGCAACATACCAAGTGATGGAATTGTATGGCATGTGTCTGGGAGCTAGAAAGACGATTTCTAAACGCAGACAAATGCGGTCTCACTGGTAAAACACTGAAAAACATATTTATCACACACAAGGATGAGAACTTTCTGGAACACTACCTTTCGGAGTGCGTACTTACTGTGTCATCAGGTAAATGGCCTCTTGCAATTATACCTCTTGAAATCACTGTTATATACCACACCATCGGGCCACCAAAGTGAAGCATTTATTCGAAAATATGCTTAAGAGTTGGGTTGGAAGGCACACCAAATCCCAAACTCATAAAACAGCTGACAGCGGACAGCTGACAGCTGACAGAGTGAATCCGATCTAGTGGTCATGTAGCAGTTGAGGTCAGATGACCTCGTGCATGATGCTGTACAAGTATAAAGACCTACTACAGGGCCGCCTCCTATTCTCGCGGTAAACACATTTTCTGCCGAGATCGCCGATGCGTGATACTTAGCGGTTGTTTACATCATTGACCGGCAACTAGGAAGTGGCCAAAGTCTGTGAATTATCAAAATTTTGCAATGTAGCGAATATTCGTATGTTTTAAGCAACTTGGAAAAATCGTAACTTTTCCCCGCCCTTTCCGATAAGATTCCCCTTCCTTAACCTAATAACGTTGTTTTCTCGTTATGCCGCGAGAATGGGAGACGCCTCGAAAAATCAGCGGCGGACGACCATGTTTCTCATTGAGCTCAAGTGAGATAATACACCTGATTGATCAAGCAGTCGACAGATGCAGATGTTAGAAGGGGAATCTCTTCATTTACAAACAACAAGCATACATACGAAAAGAACTGTTTGTATTATTTTCTCAGCCGATATCCTCAAGTACCTCGAGAATCGGAGACGCCCGTATACCAACAGAGATCACGAGTTTCCTAATATCGTTCTTGGTTGAAATGGTTTGGTTGATGTGGTTTAACAACACCAAGAAATATTTTTCTGTCATTCACTGTGTCGCAAAATGATATGTTTCAAAAAGAGCACATCCATGTGTGTTCCTCGCGTTCGTGCTAACTTGCTTGTAATGCAACAACAGAGAATGTTTTTGTTACGATGGAAAGAGAGAGTTCTTTCTCCTAACTGTATCAGCAACAACGACCAAGAGACTCCGCACGGTCATTTCAGACAAACACTAAGACAAACGAACGTTAAACATACCTAATGAAAAAGTTCTCACACTTGTAGATAAAACGCTGAAAATATCCCCATCAAACGTGTTCACGTGCCAAATGTTTCCAGTGATCTTTAGCAACACTGGTAGCCAAAGGCTAAACTTCCTTAGAGACGCATGATAACATCTCAGCATTAATCATTGAGACTTTTGCACTGCGCATCCTTACTTCCAAGGATAATCTATTTTTTAAATCACAAAGGAAAATTGATGTTCAAATAACATCTTCTTCATTAAACACATTGAATCCTTGAAATTGACGTTGTTGAACCCTTGGTGCACACGCGATGGCACACGTGCCAGAGAGAACTCACTATCGATTATCAGCTCACGCATCAGCAGTTGACAATATACCTAGGTATGATTAATGTGCACATCTGTGTGTGTGTTCGTTAGTTAGTTAGGAGTTAGCGGGGACATCAATATTGTACATATGTCCTCTGGCTGGAGGGGGTTTCCTTACTTGTTTTTTCAGGAATAGTTTTGTCAATGCTCTAAGAGTTATATCTGTGTCTTTTGAAGACTGGAACGTTTGAGTTCATCACAATGGTGGAATCTTTAACAGAGCCGATTACATGCCTTTTCAAGCATCTTACTCAACGGCAAATACAGTCAACGTCCTCAAGCATCTTGAATGACCAGTCAACACCCGTCCACATAACCGCAATGCTTACAGCTCCCTCAATTCGTTCAGAGGTGCTTGGGCTAATTGCTAAAGTCTGCAGCCGTCGTAGACGTTGACGTAAACGTCTGTCTAGCTAAGCCCATCTACTCATGTAGTTTAGGTCTGGTGACATTGACGGATAGGACAGTATGTTTATGATCTGAGCTCGTCGGAAATCAGTACAGACTTGTGCTGTTTAGAGACCAACATTGTATCCACAACAATCGCCACTGAATTATATGTGCGAAGTCTTGTCATAAACATGTCAAAAATTGTACAATCCAGATTTTTTATGTACGTGAAAGGGGTTTTGTCGCTTTTTGCATTAATCAACTTGTTTATAGATTAACGTGGAATCAGAGAAAATATGTGTCTCAGTTATTTCCCAGTAAATATGAACTTCATCAAATATGTTTAGACCACGAGTATTGATGTGCCTAGTGCATAATCACATCAGGTGACACAAGAGAGATGAAATACTGAATAAATTGTTTTCTCCGAATCAGCCATTAACCCTTGTTGTCCTCTCAGAACATGTATATCACATGAATGGAAAACAATATCGTTGTTTGCTGCTTTCACATGACATATTCAGTGGAACTAGACACTGTTAGCGTCTCATGAGTCACGATCCCAACCCTTGCTACTAGAAGTGAAATGTAAGACGAGAACCTTTAGTATAATTGTAACAAAATAGTTTCTTCGTGATTAATTAATCAATGATTAATGAAAATCAATTTGTGTCAAATGCTTCCAGCAAAGGGGCGTTATTTGTAAAAGAAAATGCTACTTCGTTTCGGTCACGTCGTCACAGAACAGTCTACCAGGGAGAATAATTATTTTAGCTTTGAAGTTGTTATGAAACTTGTGCCACGTACAGAAGGGTACCTCAGCAGCCACGTCGTACCTACCCGTCGGAAGGGGATAGATAACACAGCTGCTCATGCAAAACCACATATTTTGTTTTAAAAAATATTTGTACAAATATGCCTTTTCATTTTTCTCAAACAGAACCTTCCAAGGGCGCCTTTGTTAAGAACGAACATTTCTTTTCCAACGGTCTAAACCATAATAATATGGTTGTTGAGCGTAGACATGACAGAAATATGTTTTGTGGACGTGGCGCACACCTCACGCTTCACAGTTCAGGTTTAGCGCAAGCCAGGAGGAGGAAGCGATGAAACAAGGCTGACGTCCAGGTAATTTCACCAAATACACACAGAGACCAATATACATGGGACCTTATTACTCAGAGACCCTCACAGACAGAGCATTCTTTTCTTCCTTCTTGAAATGTTTACTCAAAATATTGGCACAAAGAGAACCTAAACTAAGGCAACACGACCGTCGCTGTCATCACAGCCAGTTCCCATTGTTCTGTCACCACCAGTGCATCTTAACACCATGGGTATAACTGTCATCCTGGCTCAGACATATGAAGCTTGTATTTATCCTCTTAGGGGAATTTGCACAGGTTGTAAATACTGTACGGCAGATATAACAGTAGCATGAATGATACCTTTGCTTCCTCCATCACCAACAGCATTCGACTGGTCATCCTTACGAGTCAGAGATAACACGGTGTTAGTAACGGTCTCCTGAATGCTTCTTTAGCGCCTTAGGTCTTTGAGAAATTGAAAAATAACCTGTAGCATTAGAACTCCTATATAGAGATCGGGAGATTACTCTTTTGTATCGCTACGGAGGTAGAGGCACGAGCGTGGATAAATCTTAATCATGACGCCATGGGTGTTGTTTTTATTGAATCGTGAATCTATTCTATTCCTTCGGCTGAGGCCCTCAGTGGGGGTGAAACCTGAACCTGGAATTCAGACCCTTGATAGTAGTGCCGTGAAGTGATTAAGAGTCAGATCCACATGAAATAAGGTATATGAACTGCTTAGCACAGTTTCTTCATCACTCAGAAAGTTACATTATTCTGGAAATATACAGAAATGGTCAAGAGGCCTTTGAGTAAGTCAATTCAGGCCAGTGTCAAGTGTTATCTTGTCAGCGAAATGGATCACACTGCTTTGGGCAGTATTCCATTTGTGTACATGTTTTCGTCATTCTGAAGCACAGGTTGGTAATGGATTACATAGACTCAATGCACACAGATATTGCCAACTGATCAAGACACAAATAAATATTATGTTGCATTGAAAAGGCCACATTCATTGTGAGCTTACCATAGGGAAACAATATTGATTTTAATACTTTTTTCACGTCGACTGTGTAAACGAAATCCACTTGAAGCAATACAACTGCACTAAAATCCAAATTGCATGAAGCCTCTGTGACTCCCAGCTGATCCCAAAATGAATCCCCTAAAGGGTCGTGAGAACTAAAACAGGCTGCTGTACCTGATTTTAGATTGGATCGCCTTTAGCAAAATGTTTACTCTTGACTAATCGACTTGAGCTATTTTCAGTAACATTATATATTTCGTGTGTTTATTTGGTGGTGAACATCGATCTTATTAAGTGATATCATTTGACGTGAGCCAGTTTTCTAGTGAACGGCTCAATGCAAAATCCTCATTCACACGGAAACAAAACTTGGAGTGGTATACAATTTTCTAGGGAGATACTGAACACATAATTCCCTAAATCTGCCAGTTGTGATGGATGTTACGTTTATTTTGGTGTTTATTAAACCAAATGCTCATAAAAAATCTTCGGAACAATTTTCTTAAACTGCGAACGAAATATCTAATTGCTAATAATTAGATGAATGAACAAATGTACACCTCAGCAACACTTGAACTGCATTTTCCTTTCTCAGTATAATATCGCAAAGCATTAATTCTCGTTGTCATCCTTTCTTCAGCTTTTCCGTTCAGGAAGTAATTGATGGCTGTCTTTTTACTTTAGACGAAGTGAATTTATCATTAAATGTGAAATCTCTGACATGAACTGAATTAATGGAGGCATCTTAAAGGGTTTCTGCTGTGCTTAAATAATGGAAAATGAAAAGTGAGACGGTCATTCTTTTTGGTTTGGATCAGCTTTAAGAGACCTACATACTTTTTAAGAGTAGTTTTTAAATATTTTTGGCACACAACTGATGACCGCTACCTCCCCAAAACAGAATGAATGACCCTTAAAATAATAACCACGGGATCGAAATCCATACTGGATTATATTACCGCCGATCTTTATAACTACAGCCGTGTTAGATACAAAATCAGAACACAGATAAGGTAACAGTGGTTAAACCACTAGGGATTGTTATGTCCATTGCCCTTGCAACAATAGGAGCTAAAGTGATTAACCGACCTTGGGCAATTATTTCTATATTTCTATTTTAAAAAAAACAATAAAAATGTGCTTATTTTGACAATCCTCATCATGCCAAGAACATTGCAAGCATCTCCGCGTGGTGGATGACCCTCACTACGCTATATATAAATAAACTCCGCTCTGGCAAAGTCCTCTCAGAGTTTATATAAATATTTACCTTGTATGGGTGATTAACCTATACATAATCGGGCATCTCTGTCGGTGACATTTGGTATTTCTTTGCCAGATCAGCCAGTGACCTTTATAAAGATTGGATGACAACATGTGAGATTTCACTAGAAACTCATCATAACAGGTCAACATGTCTATATTGAGCTTTCCACACAGAGCTTCCTTGCGTGGAATATATCAACCAATATCATGGTCTCCCGAACAAATGAACGTTAAAGTGAAACGTGTTTGCTTTTATGGACAAAATGGTATTTTCACATGAATGATAAACCATCATTACTTTAGTGTCATCTTGGGTATGAAAATGGGTATGGATTCCCCTGAGATCTCGCGAGAATCCGCATTGTGTATCTGTGTAGGGTTTGTGTCCCCATAGATGATCCAAGTATTTTAGTAATATCAGATTTGAGAAACTCAAATGCAGCTAAAGAAATATGTTGTCGCTGATTAATTGGTATACAGATGGCTGAAATGAAATGTTTTCTGAATTGGTCCGAAACGGTTATTCTCAGTATATATGTAACATGAGGACACGTCAAACGAACAAGGTGTTATGTGTGCAGATGACCATTGAAATTTAGGTGCTCCTGAACAGATGAGGTGATGAACCCTTGTGAGTAAAGCGTTCGGTCGTCATGCCGAAGACCCAGGCTACATAGGTACAATATGTGAAGCCCATTTCTGGGCTGGAATGTTGCTAAAAGTGCCGTAAAACCAAACTCTATCAATCCTGAATAGGGATACCGCTGCATCGTTGCTTCGGGGGTGCTACCATGGGAACAACGACAGATTCTCAACTTATTATTTAACCGTCTTTTCTATAAGATACTTCTGTGGATTTGGTTCCATTTGCGTTTGGCAATTGTAAAGCATTGTGTTCTTGACCACACTATGATCCCTTGGCAAATTTTCTGGAACCGGTAACAGTGAAGCTAGCTTGTGTATAGAGGAACCCGACCAGTCCAAACTGGGGAGGGAGCGAGGGAGTCCTTCACACAAAGCAACGTTCCTTCTTGACAATTGACAAAGTCCACCATACCCTATTCACTTAGTCTACATAACCAACATTTTGTTGATACAAATTCAACTCATCGAGGTGAAACTAATGGATACTCGCTCTTGTAACGTCCTTGTAATTCAGCAAACAGAAGCCACACGTCCTGCAGAAAGACACACACTGTCATGCATGATAATCAAAGGGGCACATTTATCCAGTTGTCTGCTTCGAGTTTTGATGTGGGCGTATTAGAAATTCCAGCGTTACGCGTTTTGAATGACCAAGCTAACCCTTTCACAAATGGTCGGCTTTTGAAGTTGCACTGCTTCTGACCAAAATGCAGCATGAAGATTGTCTTTGCTCAGTTAGCTAAATGGACTTCTTTGCTTACCAGAGGGGAGGACCTTAAAAGGCAGTAGTACATCGTAACGTGGATGACTCGGTACCACATTATGGCTTGTCCAAAACAATAATGTCATGACATGGAGTATCAGATCGTTATAGACAATGATAGACAATACAGATAACCAAGACACAGATAACAGTCGAGCTGGAATGTGTACGGTCTTAAGCCGAGCCCACTGGTGTTGTGTAATGTGGTTTAAACGAATGACCAATGTCTATGTCAAACTGAGCCCGCTGGTATGGAGTAACGAAGTATTTCATAGTTAGCAGTCGACATTAGCAGTCGACAATAACCAGGCCGTAGTTATGAGAATGATAGAATGATACATGTATAGTAAACAGTCTCAAGATCGAGACACGAGTTACAGATCAGCAATGGTCAGTTGGAGTGCGTATGCCAAAACCTTGTACAATTCTGGTAAAGTGGCGCTGTATGCTGACAGTTAATTCTAGATGTATACAGTACAGATAATTCTTTTCACAAATCTTCCCATCAAAATCTTCCCAGCATTTTGCAAAGGCTTATATTGAAGAACGTTGGTCCGATGCAATAAGCTTTAATACAAGTACAATATGCTGTAGTTAGTTATCATGTGACGGCGTAACTTTACCTTGTATCATCAGTATTTGAGAGCGCATCGACAACTCATGGGTAAAATGCTTCAAATGGTATCTTTGGACTCTTTAAGGATATTTTGGCCATTCCCAATTTCCCTGTTCCGAGCACACGCTCGACCACCCACTAGCACGCGCGCCTGCACGCGCACATGCACATGCACATAAATCACATATTTCATAAATGCATTGTTTGCACAATAGGTGTGGCTGAATAAAATACGAAAGTGGGATTTTGGCACCCACTTCGGATCGTTATATTCAACTGGGTTAAAAGCATTCAAAGTCATGCGGTGACAAACTGCATGTCTGTCAAATGACCTCAGCTTACCAATAAAACTTCTAAAAGCACATTTTTCTTTCCGAAACTGCAAAGTCCATTTATTCCTTTTGCTTTAACGTTAAAACTCAAAGATTAATCAATAAACAAGCCTGAAAAATTGTCTCACCCACAGAGCAGGTTAAAAGCTGTAATACATCACAGCTTAGAATGCAATTCATTCATCAGATGGCGAATGTTGTGAGCTTGCATTCCAATCCCTTCATTGCAGTCTACACAGGCTTAAAAGTTGAAATAAACACACCGGTTCATTTCTGAGCTTAGTTGGTCTTTCAAGAGTGAGAGACGAACGGATTTATACAGTCATTGCGTTCAGAATCTGAAAGCAATTTCTCGAAAAGCCATGTCGAAGCTGTCAGAGACGCGTAAAGGCTCAAGTCAAAACCGATCTGCTGTTATACACTATGACCAATATATTATATACCGATTGATTATATCAAGATCATTTGCACGCTGAATGTTCCCTCTGTAACTACTTGTATCCTTTTCAAAATATCGAAATAACGTCATTCAAAACATTCAGGGAACGCTGGCGATTTCAGATCAAACAACCTTGACAACAGACGAACAGCATTTAGTTTAGAAGGTTAACAGGAGGGATTTTAAAAACTGCACAATGGTAAAAGGCTGTCAGAAATCAGCTTAAAATGACAGATAAAACGTTCAATAAAGAATCACGAACATGTAACAAATGTTTATAGGACATTATTATGCAAGGAAGTCATACTTACAGAAGTGAAACAACACAACATGGAAAATCGTTGATTACATCAGTGCCCAAAACATTTAATAGTGGGTTTCTACAACTCATACCAACACAGTCAGTGTAAGCACGAAGTGCACCAAAAAGGTCCGTGGAAATGTTCATCGGCATAT
Source organism: Haliotis asinina (assembly GCF_037392515.1). NCBI lineage: Eukaryota > Metazoa > Mollusca > Gastropoda > Lepetellida > Haliotidae > Haliotis > Haliotis asinina. Next base: position 19,985,837 of record NC_090294.1, on the reverse strand, counting down.
GCAACTCGAAAGAGAACAGTTTAAACAAGAAGAGAAAAATTGAAAAGTCGGAGAGATTTATTTTTGGTCTCGAGCATGAGTTCTCCATCAAGACTCTCAAGTAGCCCTGTGCTCATGGAGTGACATGATCGTCATATTTCCTGGAGAGAGACTGGCTGTGGAATTCTGGACCCGTTGTAGACCGGAGAACGAAGTTGAGAGACGCATCGGCAAAATGGCTAATGCAATAGATGTGGAAGGGTGACAACTGGAATATTTCCTTCTTTACAAGGTTCACTGATTTTCCCCAGTGTGCCTTTCCAATTGTCGGCCTCGTTTATGAAGAGACAGGATAATACTTCGTTTCCATCGGGGAATCCAGTCTCAATGACTATGATGTACACCAGAGTTGATGCATCAAAGTGTTTTCCACAAACCTCCGGAGTTGATGTTCTGGTCATCCTCACCAAAAGACTTGTAGACTCGCTAGACCACCTCCTTGGTTATACAAGATGTTAAGACACACGCATCATCAGAACGCAGCCTAATAACATTGATCTCTATCTCAACTTCAAACCTATTTGCATCACCAAAGTGAGCCAGACTGGTTGCACGCATCATACTTTTGTGACCAACGTTTCCTTGACATCATTTGTTGGCAGTTCCATCTACTTCTGGTTCGGTGAAGCAGCTTTGTGGTCAAAACGTTCGTTTGTCACGCCGAAGAATCGGGATGAACTCTCTACAAACGTACAATGCTCGGAGCCCATTTCTGTTGTCCCCCGCTGTGATGTTGCTGGACTAATGTCATGATAAGCGTAAAACTACATTCACTCACTACATTTGCTTCTTACGGTGTACATTCCTTTAAAAGCATTCGTTTGCCATAACAGAAGGCTTTTGTATCCAGCTCAGTGGTTTGGTAAAGTCTACAAACTATTTATCCGCATGCCTCACATACTCCCTGAAGAAATCCTAACTGGACTAATATTCCTCGAATGATTGGCAATCCATGTCCCTACAAATGCAACTATGTCGTGACTGAAGAATGCCTGGATGGAAGGCATAGACGCACACAAGTCATGACGGCACCAGTTCAGTAATGTACATATCACTCATCAAAATTTCTACGAAAAGTGGGACAGGAAAAAAATGTGTGTGTGTGTGTTGGTGATGGTGGTGGTGTGTGTGTTGGTGTGTGAGTGTGTGTGTGTGTGTGGGGGGGGGGTCTTCAAAACAGTGTTGACCCCCCAATTCACTCACTCACGCATAGACACAACTACAGGCATCAGTCAAGTCAGTGTTTCCCTTGCATCTTAATCATCATCTTGGATTTTTCGTGAAAAGAACATGTTGGCAACAGCCTTTGCTGTGTATCTATGTATTCATCGAAAATCAAATCCTTTTTGCATAAAAATGACATATGAATTTGGAATCTCAGTGGCATGGTGTCATTGTGTCACCTGTTCTGACATATGAATTGTCGGTCACACTACAATGTCAAATTATTTTACTATCAACTAAAACAAGGGACATAACGTGACAAACATCTACATCAGGCGGATGTTTAAAAAATCACAATCAAGAAAGGAATCGACAAAGGATATTGACATTTTCCACATCAGACTAAAGACAATAACACATTTGATCAAAGAAGTTTTAGTTATGGCACACAATACCATAGATCCAGTTCGGTGACCGTAAATTGACATGTATACAGCATACATAACTTGCTTCAGATTCTTCAAGTACACATCGTGAATTGTGCAGCCAGATCTATTGATTTAAGAAGCAGATATGCAGTAATTGGCCGTGATCAGCTCCGAATCGTTAAACTATGGTAAGAACACAGATAATGTGTGTCTGGAATGACATCTAGTCACGCAGTCTCAGCATTCAACTCCGAGCTCTAATCTCAAAGTCGAACAAACGATGTGGGAAATTAAGACAAGATTCCTTATGATGTCTTTTTTCATCTTACGCTACTTACGCATCATAACGATTACTCAATGACAGAATTAAATAATCTAGTCTGGACCAGATAATCCAATGTTCAACAGCATGAGCATCGAACTTAACAAATGGGAACCGATGACATGTGTCACTCAAGTCAGCGAGTCTGACCACCCGATACCGTTAGCTGCCACTCACGACAACGCCTGGGTTACTGAAGATCAGTTCTAAACCTGATCTTCACGGGTTATCACAGACATGAGGTCTTAGAAGTACAAGCAGTCATGGTTGTACAGACATGGCAAGTTAAGACGTTTAACCATAAGAATGCATGTGTATATGGATAAACTGGGTTAAATCTTTTAACCAGGTTGACACATACATGTGCATACATACGAAGGGTGTCCCAAAATGTTCGGCCGCACCTGGACATTTACGAAAATGCAGCTGTTTTTATGTTTTATATTTCTACATATTATCTGTCAAGCTCAAGCAAATTGTTTTTGCCATGTTCCAGCACTCTCGATCCCCGTTTTATTTGACTTTTTATCTTGGTACACCCAAAAAAACGCAAATCGGCAATAATTGCAGCAATAACTTCAGGAAACAAAATATGAAAGAAACATTTTGTGCGTTTGAGATGAAAGGAAGTCATCTAGAATCAAACGTAATATCAAAGTGCATAAAAATGCAATTTGAAACTACAATCGCCTTTTAAAGTGACACCCTTCATGATATTTACTGACACAGCTTGTTTTGGAGATACTACCCACTCCACTTTCAGATGACGTGATCAAAAGGACATGACTTATTCTATGTTTTCACTTATTCGTGCATGATGCCAAGAGTTCAAACGAAATACTGAATGGTCACACAAGTATGTCCTCTCAATATGTTGTAAACAGTGCCAAACTGAATGTCTGGACAAAATGTTTTAGAAAGATGAAAATAGGGGTGTCCTTTAAAACACAATCTCGCCTAAAAATAAATCAAGCAATCCAAATCTTTGAATGGTGATTATGAGGTGAAGTCATCCATACCATACTGAACATATTTTATATCACATTATCTGAGCGCATGCCACCATCCAAGAGGTACCAAATGACAGATAGTTTTTCACTTTCTGCAATGTCTAAAGCAATATTACACCCCAAAGTGTTGTGATGTCGAATACCTCGTTAACCACATATGTGAAATTCTGCACACACACAAAATATCCCTTGCGTGTTTTTTGCACGAAAAACGCAGATTTCTACGTTAACGCGAACACCGTTGTCAAAAAGAAATTTGAACCTATTATATAAAATGGATAAATGTCCCACATACCTATTGGACTACCCATAAGAAAAAACGAAAATTGGTACGAACGAACTGAGATTTACTTTCCTTTGAATGACATTTCTTATGGCTTCCTGTACTGCACCTTCAAATGTGATGAAAATTACCGTGATAGATGTCATATGGTACCAGAGGCTTGACAACCTTCTGAAATGAAACCGTTTCCCTTGCGTAAAGCAATACAGCAGCTCCAGACATTCATAGATGTCATTTCACATCTTTTAGTTTTCTATAGAGAACCCTCTTTTCACGAGGGGCGGTTGAGTAGCCGAGTGGTTAATTTGTGAGGCCAATTCCTGTTGTCCCCACGCCGTGATGGTTGATTATTGTTCAAAGGAAATTCGGTGCAAAATTGTGTGATTACAATTACAAAGATCACAAAATTTTACGCAGCTGTTTGCTTCATATTTAGATCTTTGCATAAGGAAGCCCAAAGTTCTTAAACGTCATTCACTCTGTGCATTCATCTGGCATGAAGGAGAAGACGTTTTTGACTCCTGTATCCCATGATGATAATCCAGTGTATCTTAAATATCTTGTAAAGACAAAGCAGAAAAACTGTTACTTCCTCTTTGAGTCAACCCAGCTAACAACCTTCGTTAACAACCTACGTCTTCCTTGATATATGAAACACATTTTTTCTCAAGCTGAAAAGCACAGTAGAAAGAAACAATATCATTCTAATATCAATACGCGGCAGACGTTTGTTGCAAAAGAAACTCATCATGTCATTATGTGTGAGTTTAGTTTTACGCAGAACTCAGCAATATTCCAGCCATATGGCGGCGGTCTGTAAATAATCAAGTCTGGACCAGACAATCCAGTGATCAACAACATGAGCCTTGATCAGGACGCAAGCCTGACCACCCGATCCCGTTAGTCGCCTCTTACGACAAGCATAGTCGCCTTTTATGGCAAGTATGGGTAGCTGAAGGCCTACTCTACCCCGGGATCTTCACGGGTCCATGTCATTATGTAGCTATAGGTACACACACAGGGGCAGATAATACAGATACTTGAAAAAAGTGCGTGTTGAGAGTGGGGTTGGGGGTGATACCGTTCATTTTCACCCGTTTTCACGAGTGTTTCAATGGTCATGTGATATACCTTCAGGCGCACCCCGGTACTCTTGAGGTGCGTGTGCTTGTGCGTGTTGTGGCTTTGGGGAGATAGAGGATGCGTCGAGCAGGCACATCCATGCTTTATAGCATAAATAGGAAATTAACATACTGTGTTTGAAAATCAAAGGTACATAACGAAATTATCTCTGACACATATCACAAGAAGCAACATCCATGAGATGCAAACAGACAGAAATTGCTCGGGCTTTCTGAGCAACTATGTTTTTGCTTTCTAGATATTTTGACCAACGGGAAAGTTCGTATATTAATGGCTTAGGAGGTGGAGGATGGAGAAGCAGGTACAATGTGAGTGACCATCCCTAATTTTTGTACAAGGTTCGTGCACACACAGACACACACCTCCCCTAACCCGCACCCACCACTCACGTTTCCTGTTTACTAGGTTCCGTCCTATTGCGCAACTTAGTGCGATAACCAGTCCAGAACGTTTAAACTTTGTCATTTAAGAGGATGCATGAATACTAATCAGTGATTTTGATAAGGTTAAGCACTTTTATGTTGCTCCTTCTAATCGTAGCAAACACGTCGTACAGCGATCTCTGAAAAACGGAAACTTCAGAAATCGTGGAAATCTCAAAACGAGGCTCTGCCGATAGAAAAGTTTGGTACGGAACTGACATTACATCAACCTCACTGTGGGTAACAGAACTACGCTGAATAAGCGTAAAAGGTTTAACTCATGCCAGGTTTAACCAGTGAGCCAGATACACTGTGAATCATTTTACGACCTCATCAAACTGGGGCAGTCTATGATTCCATAGTTAAGGTATGCTGCCTGAACCTCGACATAAAGTATAGAAAGACGGTGTTATTCAAGTTTAAAATTAAAATTCATTTGTACATACCATTTTGTTATGAAACAAGGAATTGGAATTCAGTTTAACCAGATGTGTTTGTGGTGTCTATTTTCACTTTCACTCGACAAAATTCGGATCGGCTGAAAAGTAGGTCATTGTCTGAATAGTTTAATGAGACTAATGTTTCGGTATGTGATTCATTTAAACGTTTCACAGTCTTCAGAAATAAATCATTGCCTTGCCTCGTCTATTAACTACGCAACATTTCTCCTAAAGAACGCCAAATGAAGATTTACTCCGCTCATCTTCGATTACCCAGATGAATAGTCTGCTTCCCAGACAAAACGACGCCAGTTGTTATGAACCCACTCGTCTTTCAAAACGCCACACTGGTTGAAACTTCCGATGTGTGGTTGCTGTCAAATATCAGATTTTTGCTTTGCAACTTTTTTGATGTTTCTATAATACATTTAATACAAAGATAACATGCATCTATTTCTATCATGTAATTGACTAGACGTCTGTAGTCCAAAACGAAAAGTTGAAAAAGTTGAATAGTCCATTGTGGTTGCTGTCAAATATTATATATTTCCTTGAGACCTGTCTCAAGTTTCTACAATACAATTATGCCAACGATAACATGCAATACAATAAGCATGCATCTAATGACAAACAAATGACACAGAACGACAAGAAATCATTAGAACTTTACTTGCTTATTTCCACGGTAACATATCTCAAGAATAAGTGAGTTGCTTTAACACAGCTTTGAGCAGTATCTAAGCTTTTAGATGTGTTTTTGTGTGTCAGTGAGTGAGTGAGTTTTACGCTGCACTCAGCAATATTCCAGCTATATGGTGGCAGTCTGTAAATAACAAATCTGGACCGGACAATCCACTGATCAACAGCATGAGCATCAATCTGCACAAATGGCAACTGATGACATGTGTCAACCAAGTCAACAAGCCTGACCATCCGATCCTGTTAGTGGCATCTTATGACAAGCATGTGTTGCTGAAGGCCTATTCTACCCTGGACCTCACAGGTCTTCTGTGTCAGTGGATCCCCAAGCACAGATATGATGCTGACACACAAATGAACATACGTAAGATGGGATTTGAACCCAACACCACGGGGTCCTAGCACACCTAAGGGTTACTGCAGGTCACAGTTGTGTGTTCAAAGAAATGGACCACAACAGCATGTGCACCTCAACCAACTTAACACCAACTTAGTCCACTCACATCAGTCAACGTCAGTCATGTTAAATGATGGTCTTTGCCAGCATTTGTCACTCACCATGAGCTCAAATCTCACAGGACTCCATGATCTATAAGGAAATCAGTTACACCTCCACAATCATTTACATTGCAGTGTATATTTCATGTTTATTGACCATGATCAGACCATGTGCACACAGACAATTCATGTTGATTTCAGCTTGACATCTGGAAAACCCTGTGCCTCGACATACTCCAGCGCCTTCTGTTTCACTTTCTCCACTGACTTGGCATCACCATTTTTCTTCTCAAAGTCCATATATTTCTTAAAGAAAAACTGCATCTTCTTTGATGACATTTTCATGTGGATCACCCTCTCAAAGAGACTCCTGCAAATAGTGTTTATCAAACATGTATTTAAATAACATCTAGTTAGACTAGAATGGCTACAATATTGCTGACATGGCAGATTTTTCTGCCCGACAGACCAACATTTCTTCCACATACACCTGTCTCTTAATATATTTGACCCATGAAGGTCCGGGGTAGAATAGGCCTTCCTATATGGATTCATACCAGTGCTAGTCAAAGTCGAACTCATACAAGCACAGGGCATGTTGATTACCTGACATCCTCCATGTTGCCTGTTCTAATGACCATGTCCAGATACACTGACCAGAGGTCAGTACGCTTGGGGTAGTTGGTGAGGATGTTCTCAAACATGGTGCATCCACGCTGGGGTTCCCCCTGTTTGTACTCCATTTGAGCAAACTTGGAGATCATCTCCACATCTGGGGAAACATAAATACATCATAGTATAGTTGACAGTGGTTGCCCTAGACATGAAAATTTAGGAGTCATTATGACTCCCTAATGTCATGAGAGGGAGTCAAGGTCATGTTTGGGGTAGTCAACTTCAGTATGGAACTTTCATAAAGACATCAACTGGGTCGTTTAACAACAATAAAAATCAAGATAAAGCAGATCAGGTATTTAATCTGCACTGAGCAGTTAACTGGCAAACAATAAAGCAAGTAGATTTAAACAACAAGAATTTACTTGCTTTGATTATCTGAACAGTAGCAGTGTGTCAACAATGGCGCAAACCTTTAAATTCACTGTGTATTTGAGATAATTTGAATGTCAAACACATAGGTGATCAGCATCAGGGTCAACACTGGATTGGTTGGTTTTTTGCTTAATGCAGCACTTAGCAATATTCCAGCTATATGGTGGCAGTCTGTATATAAACAACTCAGGACCAGATAATCCAGGCCTGTGAGTCTGACCACCTGATTCAATCGGTCACCTCTTACAACAAGTATGGGTTGGTAAGACCCATTCGAACCTAGATCTTTTTGACTATTGCATAGTTTAATTCTAACTTATATTCTTTTATTCAAATTTAACTGTCTGGGAAATAGTATCCACGTCAAAACCATTTTTAAGTACATTCAACACTGGTTGATGCATAACACAGTACAATACACTTCATGTTACCCTGGTTCGCAGGAAGAACTGAAAATCATGTGTTTCTTTTGCACACTTCTTGTACGAAGCTGCCACAACAGAAGACTTTGGAACATCTCTAGCATTGATAAGTGAGGGATTTTACATGACTTCTAGCAATAATCCAGCAATATCATTGTGTGGGATACTGAAAATGGACTTTCCCACACTGAAGCTGTGTGGGTAATTGAACCTGTGTCTTTAACGAGAGGACGGAGTGTTTAAAATTCACTACGGTGGGCCCATGATACATAATAAAGTCAAAACATATCTGAGTGACTTACGATCTTTCTTGTCCAAACTTTTGAGACATCTTTGAAGAAGTTTTCTTGCAGCTTCAGGCCGACCATTTTTGAAGAAAAACAAGCCAAACCCTGTCCAAACTGTTTTGTCCTGGGTGAACTTCTTTGTCATAGTGTTGTACATTTTCTCCGCTTCCTGCAAACAGATATGACAGGCTCAAACACTATGGGATAACACTCACATTGCTCAAGGATATGAGACTGGGAGATGATTAGACAGTGATTGAAAGGTTGGAAGTAGTGTTGGATAGTTTTTAGCACTATTCCAGCAATATCAAAGAGGTGGACACCAGAAAAGGGCTTTAAGCACTTGGCTACTCCACAACACCCTGCACCATTGGATGTGAACGATGCATGACTCTCTTGTGTGTGTTTGACACATGTGCATATGTGGTAAATGAGTGCACGTTAATTGATGGGTAATTGAAGATCAATTCTAATCTGGATCTTCATGGACAATTAGGCATAGGATGCTGACCATCTGATCCTTTAAGGGCTTCACACATTGTACCCTTGTGAGGAATCACACCAAAGCCTTCGGTGAAGTGAATGCTTTAAGCACTTGGCTACTCCACAACACCCTGCACCATTGGATGTGAACGATGTGAACGACTCTCTTGTGTGTGTTTGACACATGTGCATATGTGGTAAATGAGTGCACATTAATTGATGGGTAATTGAAGTATCAGTTGTATGAGACTGTTGAGTTATGGCAGACTGGATAATGGGTAATGAAAGAGCTGATAATGAATGGGCAAATGCCACATTTGTAGCTGATAATTAACTTGTGAATGATTATATGAAGATAATGACTAAAAGATGGATGGGTGAGTGGATGGGTGAGTGGGTGGATGCGTGGGTGGGCAGGTGGGTGGGTAAGTGAGTGAGTGGGTGAGTTTGGGGCAAATAGGTGTTGAGGAAGTGAATGCTAACAATTGTTCTGATAACGGATGTGTCTTGTACAACCTCTCACCTCCATCTTGCCACTGCCAGAGTACACCTGTACCATTTGCTTGTACACCTTAATGGGGTCGTTCTGCTGCAGGGCTCTGTCAAACACTGCTGTGAGCTGGGCCTCTCCACCGTACATATTCTCAAGGTTCATGTAGGCCAGCCACACATTCAGCTTCTCCTGCTCTTCCCTGACACAAACATACACTCATCACTCAACAGCAACAGCAACAGCAACAGCAACAGCAACAACAGCAACACACTAGATGTGTTGGCAAGTTGACTGAAGTTATACCTCCCACAAACTCATGAGGAAAACACCCTGATCACAATTAACTGGAACTTGATAATTCAAACTTAATCTGCTGATCGACTCATTTATTGTACTTACAACACGTACTTATTCTTCACAACTGTCACGTTCATCAATTCCTTTCTAATTGTCTAATACCACTCTGTCATTACTGGGTGGGTGAGTGAGTATAGTTTTATGCATCATGGGGACTCAACCCTGGGTCTTAGGCACTGCAAGTGAATGCATTAACCACTGAACAAACCTGACACCACTTCACAGCTGGATTCATGTGTCAAACTACAACTGGCTTCAGTCATGTGTCTACATAGCAAGTCAGTTCAGATTTACTTAATAAGAATATCAGGTCCTGATTTTTTCAGTATCATGTTTCATAGCAGCATGACCATTATCATGTGTGGACCAGACAAACCAGTGACTAATATTATGAGCATGACTCATGCCTTTAAAGTAAAATTGACCAGTAGATCCATTAAGCTTAGGAGGCTTTGGACAAATTCCAACTAGGATACCGACATCCCACTCCTGTAAGTATTGGAGTGAGTTTAGCCTTACATCACACCCAATATTCCAGCTATGTGATGGTGGGTCTGCAAAAAATCGAGTCTGGATCAGCCTCTTGCGACAAACAAGATCTTACTGAAGATCAATTCTAATCTGGATCTTCATGGACCATTAGGCATAGGATGCTGACCATCTGATCCTTTAAGCTTAGGAAGAATTGGACCTATTCCAACTAGGATACCTGTGGGGTGACAGCGATAGAACACAGTACCTGAAAGATATTGTCTTGAGTGCTCTCTCTGCCACAGTCCTTGCCTTCTCGATCTCGGCTGTCTCCAGATGGAAGGCCATGTACCTCGTCCACAAGAGTGAGCTGTTGGGGGACTGCAGCACCAGACGGTCAAAGTCATTGCTGGTCACTGGGACCTGATCCCCTTCTAGCTGCTGACGTTCATACTGTAACATTGTTATAATACGCCATTTTGACTGTAATAATATGGAAGATTGTACTGTGACAATAAAGTGCCATTTTGACCGTAATATCATGGAATCATTTGAAGCCGAGCACTTGTACTGTTATTATTTGGAGCTGTTTGCACTGTCATCATAGGGAACCATTTTTATTATAATAAAAAGCACCATTTGGGGGGTAATTACAACTTGTTTGTTATCATAAAGACAGGTTGGGATTGTAATGATATGGAACCAATTATATTTCAATACAAAAGTATTTGGACTGTTATAATATGTAGCCACTTGTATTCTAATAACACAGAACTATTTATACTGTTTTAATTTGTGTTGTATACTTAGTCGCTAATACTATGGATAACAGCATGCAGCCATTTCTACTGCAGGTGTAAGGAATTATTAGTTTAGTGCTTGTAAGGAGCAGTTTCTACTGTAGTAACATGCATACACCTGAACTGTGAATGTAATCTCTTTCACCGTAATTACACAGGGCCATCTCCACAAGGAATCTTTTGGGGTTTAGCATGGACCCATTGGTACTGTGACAAGATTAACTGATTACTTCACTTCTTCCTATCTGAGTGGTCAGTATCAGAGAGGTTATCAAACATTCATCTCACAGCATAAATTTTCTTCTCTTCTTCAATCCTTTCTTGTCGGCGTTCATGAGCGGTCTTCTTCACAGGTTTCTGAAAAAAAAGCTTTAATCAAACATACATCTTAAATTTCGGTCCTGTTCCACAACAAGGCACATGTGAGTCAATGGGTTTCACCTTAGGCAAGCGAGTTAGCTCAAAATTGCCTCTGTTCACACAGCAGAAAATGGGTGCCAGGTGTGATAAAGTTGTGTGACCACACCCCTCCAGTGCCTTGGCAAATTGGGTTATCTGAGGGTAACAAGAACCTGATTCTTTGGGCGTTTCAAGAATGCATTGAGCACGGTGAAATGTGCATCATAAATGGGATATTATTACCATGGTGACACACAACGACAAGATCATCACATCTCGTCACCTAGTTTATACAGTCAAGAGTATAAGACAAGACCTATGCTAGACTTGGTTGCTGGTGACCTATATCAACCTGGATTCCCACAAACTTCCACAAGAGGTACTGGGTTCCAGTGTGGCATCACAAACCCAGCAAATGCTGTTCATGAATAGGTGTGCTTGCTTACAGCAACTGTTCATACACTGCGCCAGAACCTTGGTTCGATTCCCATATAGAGCGAAATCTGAAGCCTACTTCTGTTGTCCCCTGTTGTGACATTGTTGGAATGTCATTCAGTCAACTTACCGTTTCTTCAACCTCATCATCACTGCTGTCATCACTGACATGAGTTGGACCTACAGAAAAGTCTTCACTGAAGGAGAACCCTGCAGACAGCGATAGTCTTGGAGGATTAGAGCCAACTTTTGGTATCTGTGAGAGAGAACATATCACATAATGTTTGAACTATTTGTTGTTGAAGTGATTTTGAGTGGAATCAGCACAACAAATGATATCTGGTTCATTCCATGCTTCAAAACATATACATTAGAAAACTAGCAATGGTCAGTTGCCCTTAAACAGAAATCATTCCAAGACAGTCATGTGCAGAATTAATCAAAATAGATTCAAAGATTCAGTGCTGGAAACCAGAGTTCAAACTAAAAGCAAGTAGTCTTCACTTTTGTGTTTCGACTAATAGCATCAGTTGCTGAGGTCCTATTCTTATCCATTACTTACATCAGTTAGACTGACACTGAAGTTTTTGTCAATACTGAGAGTCACTGAGCTTTTCTTTGTGTTTTGTTTGTTTGTTTGTTTGTTTGTGGCAGTCTGTAAATGACTGAGTCATGGCCAACAGCATGAGCATTGGTCTATGCAACTGGGATACCATGACATGTGTCAACCAAGTCAGGGAGTCTGATCGCCCAATCCTGTTCGTCGCCTCTTATGACAAGCATGGATTACTATAGGCCAAATTTAGCCCAGATCTTCATGGATTTGACAAGACCACTATAGGTGCGTAGACATGCTGCTACAAGATATTTGAGAATCACCAACATTACCTTCATGTCTTCATCGTCATCAGAATCTGAAGCCTTGTTTATTTCAACCCCACTGTCACTTTCCTCTGTTGTTTTTATCTTCCCTTTCTTTGATGGCGTTTCTTTCACTGATTTCTCCTTAGTTCCTTTGTCTTTCTTTCCTGGTGTTTCTGTTGACAATTTCTCTTTCAAAGCCTTTTCTCTTCTTGGTGTTTCTTTCACCAACTTTTCTTTATCCGCTTTTGCTTTCTTAGCTGGTGTCTCTACTTCCTCAATAACAGCCTTTACTTTCTTTGATGGTGTCTCTTTTACTAATTCATCCTTAACAGTCTTCTTTTTCTTTGAAGGTGTCTCTTTTACTAATTCCTCTTTAACAGTCTTGATTTTCTTTGAAGGTGTCTCTTTCACTGATTCCTTAACAATGGACTTGTCTCTCTTATTTAATTTAGTCTTTGTTTCCTGTATATCATAGTTGTCAGTTTCCACCTTTCTCTTGTTTGTACCTGTTACCTCATCATCATTATCATCATTATCATCATCACTATCATTACTTTCACTCTCAGAAACATCCACTGCATGTTTCTTTTTCTCCTTCAATTTCTTTTTCTTTGCACTTTTCACACTGTCCGAATTGTCAGTTTCACATGCGATGTCACTTTCTGACTTAGATTTCTTCTTTTTCTTTTTTTCACTCACACTATCAACATTTGAAGCGTCACTTACACATTTCAGTTTTTGCTCATCTTTTGAAGATTTGTCACCTTTTTCTGATTTCTTCTTCTTTAATTTTGGTTCTGATTTGGCAGCAGTATTCCCAGTTTCTAACTTTTTTTTTTGCGTGTTTGACTCTTCGGTTTTGCTTGGTTCGGTCTTCCTGTATGACATGGCCATGGAATTCATATCAAATTGCAAAATTTGTTCATACTATGAAAATATTCTACAGATAGATGTTATCACATCCATGATGATATCTTTGACACATGATAACCTTCAGAGTAAGTGAGTATGTGTTTATACCACTTTTAGCAATATTCCAGCAACATCAGGGCAGATGAAGTGGGCTTCATACCTTGTACCCATTTGGGGAATCAAAACATTTTGCAATTTGACTTTTCAGATTTGGTCATGAAAAATATGTTCAAGGTTAAGAGGAGGGTCATACTAAATATGACAAGCAATGGGGTAGAGTATTTTCAGTACATCAGTGAAATAAAATCTACTGACCTGTTACCACTGTGATAAACGACTGGTCCCTAAACTAATTTTGAGAAATGGTGTTGGCGGCAATAATAATGATGATGATAATATTCATAAATTAACTAGAAATGACTCTGATTTGGAATCAACAATGACATTTACAAATTTCTGGCACGGTTTCAGTGTGTCTTACATTCTGTAACTTTACTGACAGACCCTCTTCAGTGTTAAGAATACATACTCTTTAATGAGTCAGTTTTATGCCAGTTTTAGGAATTTATGGATTATCTGGTCCAGACTGCCAGCGTATAGCTGGAACACAGCTGACTGAGACACAAAATCAAATCTGCCCTGGTATTATCAAAGGGGTGAAAACTAACTTACCCTAACAAGTGTAAATGTACAACATTCTCCATCAAGTTGTAGCCAGTGACTGTACACCTGACAAAACAAAAAGAACATCACCAACTTCTTCAAACCATAAATCCTGGTTATGTTATCAATCACATAATCATGTAAGTTTCTGGTATTCCAAGGGAAGTAACTCTGAACAGCAAACATGATACTGCATTCCAGACAGCTAACCAGAAGCTCTCATATTTGAAACATCATACTAAAGTCCTGTCAAAGAAAGATGTGAGTGAGTGAGTGAGTGACTTTAGTTTAACGCTGCACACTGTAAATAATCGAGTCTGGACCAGACAATCCGGTGATCAACTACATGAGTATCGATCTGCACAATTGGGAACCGATGACGTGTCAACCAAGTCAGCGAGTCTGACCACCCGATCCCGATCACCTCTTACGACAAGCACAGTCGCCTTTTATGGCAAGCATGGGTAGCTGAAGGCCTATTCTACCCCGGGACCTTCACAGGTCTCAAAGTATGTTGTAACGTTGCTGCATAATTAACTCTGGAATATACCATGCTATTTCATCAGACATTTATTACTGGTGTCATTTTTAGCATGAGAATTAGGACATAAACAAAGGTATATAATCTGTCCAACGTAAGTATCATGAAATATCCGAAGATGGTGATAACTAAGTATTTTGATCCACAGGTATTTCCAGACTTTAAAATTTCCAAACCATGTCACTTCAACACATTCCCATTTCAACTCACTGACAGTTCCACACACTGACATTCAACACCATGTCATCTCAAACATATTTATATTGCAACAAACTTACATTTCCACATATTGACATTTCAACACTGATATTTTCCAACTTTGACATTTCCACAAATTGATATTCCCACACATTGACATTCCCACACTAATATTTGCACACACTGACATTTCCTACCTGTGCTTGTCTCCGATCTGGAATGTTTTTTTCAATGGTATTGTCATGTCAGCTACTGCCGCCCTCAGATGTGGTCTCTGGTGAACAGAATACAGTACATGATTAAGAGATATGGATCAATGTGCAGCAACTGTATAGCATTACCTTTTAATTTCAAACTGTACATTCAGTCCTAATTTGGGCACAATGTTTTCCTGAGTAACTTTAACTTAAATCATACCAAGTTCACTTTGTCCACAAACTACGATTTCGTGATTGATACCCATTTACCACACTCTTAACAAGATGACACCTTAGTTTGGCACATGGTAAAATAGAAACTTCCACAGCCTGGGACTGGAATCGGTGCCATATGCCAGTCCCATTCTAAGCATACAGTTTCCTATAATTGACCTTCATAAACACTTGTTGCATAAAGAGAATTAAATAGGTATATTTTGAATAATATGTGACGTTTTGCAGCTGGGACATATATTTTTCTGCTAAAGTTCTCTATTTCACGTATATTTTGGTATTTAAACTTTTACTATTTATGTTTAACTTGTACAAACCGTTGCCAATGCTCTGAGTCCATTGTCCAAGGTGAACCAAACTATCCACTCCGTGACGTCAAAAACTCTGGCGACATGTGGTACGGTCTTATCTGCTGCTAGTGTGGAGAACTTATCGTTGAGGGTTGCACAGCTGGTGCCAGACAGGTGAGAGAGGAGGGACAAGTGGATTGATTTATTGGACAGAGTGTACAGCACTGTTCCTCTTACCTGGAAAAATAACCAAATACTGGGTCTGAGAGGTTTAACTCCTGCAGTAGTCACACAGACTCACTAGGGATAAACACACACACATTGCTTACCTAAATCCAATAGAAAATCATGAATGTGACATAAAAAAAACATTTGACTGCACACACTGAAACGATGAAACATGGTATACGAGTTCCAACACAGGAATTCATACATGACGTATAGTGTCTGAAATCGGTGGTTTCTACTGTCCATGATAGCTACTGATTTTAAAGAGCACATGTTCCAGTTTTACTTCTCCTCCATATGTTTTCACCTCAGCGTTTTACACTATGTGTCTAGTATTCACAAACTAGAGAATGAGCACAGAACACATACAATACTGCATCTGGAGAGACTAATAAAAATACCTAGAGCACACATAAAGCACAACAAGAGTAGTCATTTGTAGTATCTATCAAGAGCTGACCTATCAGTCATGACCACTGTCCACTGACTTCATTTACAGAAGTAAATATCTGAATATACAGTACAGAATGCAATTCAATTCAAATTTCAATAATTAACTGTACCCTCTTGTTACCAGCACAGACCCGTAAAACATATTGATTGTAAGTGATTAAGTGAATTTTACATCACTTTCAGTAATATGACAGCAATATAATGGCTGAGATACCAGAAATGGGCTTTGCATTTTGTACCCATGTGGGGAATCGAACTCAGGCCTTTGATATGATGAGCAAATGCTTAAACCACTAGCCTACACAACTGCCCCAACTTACTGATGGGTTACCCCTTGATCCCCACTTTTGTAAGTCAAGGTAAAACCCTGGTTCACCCTTCTCACTTACCTCGCTCCCCTCCTTATACTGCCCAAGGGTGTAGGCCGGAGTGTGGGTCTGATGTACTAAGCCAGTCTGGCCATCAAACTCAACAACCAGTCCTTCTTTAAGTACCTGGCAAGAGAAACAAATACTGCTGACCTATTTGAACGTTTGGTATTGACTGTTTGCAGTGTCACGGAGGCCATAGATACACACCATTCCTGCCATGAGCATCAGATTCTCATTGGCTGAGACCTACTTTTACCTATATTACCTTTCACTCTTTGGATACTCACAGGGCAATGAGATATATCTCTGATATTACCTGCATGAACTGTTGAACTGTTGACATCACATTTGCAGCTTATAAACGGCAATTTTGTGTGGGTTGATAAAAATAACACACAGACCTAGGGGGGATAATTCTGAGTTCATTACATTATGGCTGCTGGTTTGATGAATGAGAATATTATGCACAGAAGATACTTGTGTAACTGTGGCATTTTGAACAAGAGTGAGTTATTTGGGTTAGATGCTTCTCTGAACAGTATTAGAGCAAAGTAACAGAAGGGGACATCAGAAATTATCTTCACACATTGTATCAGTGTGATGAGCAAACCTTTAACGAATAATGCCAGTCACACTACTAACCTGCTGAATAGTGCCTGACACCTTCATTCCTGGGACCACAGTCTCGATCTTCGCCACCTATAATACAACAGAGTAATATACCATGATGAGTTACTTCCCTTTTTGTCCAATTTGCAAATGCTGTCAAGTCTGTACCATCAATTAGTCCCTAAAAACTCCAAGTCAGACATAGTCTATAAAATCTCAATGCAATACACAGAAATTAATAATCTGTACTTAACAGTATCTGTTGTTTGTGTGCTTGTTGTTATACACATCATTGAGGGTGGGGGGTGGGGGGTGGGGGTTGGGAGTGTAGGGGGGACAACGGTTGGAGAAATAGCACAAACATCCACTGAATGTGTGACATAGTATCCTACACTTGATTTTTAGTTATTTAGCAATTCAGTCTTCTCAATGAAACAAATTTATGCATCAGGACATTTCTCAATAATGACTTGAACTTGAAGCAAGAAGACATATGTAATCACTCACTGCATGTTGACAAGGGTGCATTTATATAAGCAACATACTAAGAACCAAATACCATTTCTCTGTCAAACTTAGCTCTAAACTGCAACTAGCCAGACAGAATGTGAGTTATCATGATTAAGCAAAACACTGGTTCAAAAATATATATAAAAGACAGAGAAAGCACACAATGGTCCATTTCACTCATTCAAGAGTAAGTTAAAAGTGAGTTTTACATCCCATCAGCAATATTACAGCCATGTAGCAAACATTACACTGTAGACTTCCTTCTTCGTCTAACATATCTTTAGTTGATATTACACCAGTAGTTCATTTTTTTGTTGACATACACTTTCCTTGAATCATGGTTGCTTGGCTACCATTGCCGGCAGTGTTCCTACCTGTGCTTTGTCGACTTGTTTTGGATTGATTGACACTTTGATGTGTTTGTTCTTGCTGGACACAATGGAGCACTTGACAACCTGGCCAAGTTTCAGCGATTCACCTGCAAAACACAAGAGTGAGTGAGTGAAGGAGACAGGTTTAAGTCTCCAGTGGTATCAGCACAAATCCACTAAATGTGTTAGTATAGTCTGAAGTAATGAATTTCCTTGACATCTCTCAGATTGGTGAAGTGTAGAAGCATGGTTACAGTGCTTTAAAATAGACATCATATTCATAAGTGCCTTGCGCTCCAAAGGGACACAACTCTGAACAATGAACTGGGACAACAAAGATAGCTCTGCCACCTATACGCAGTAACAAACAAAGGGATAAATTCTCGAAAAGAAACACACCCTTACTGGAAAATGGAACTTCCTTACACAGACAATCATGCTCTGCAAAACTTGCAGGTCCAGTCTTGAATTTGAAAGTCACTGATCCTAAAGTGTGTTTGCATCAGGGCAAGGTCACTGTGTCCAGAACACTTACGCATCGAAAGCTTTTAAATCCCAAATCCACCACAAACTTACCATAATAAATTCCTATCCCTTACTGTTTAGATTATACATGATTCAACATATTATCTCCTAGACAACACACACACAGAGGTCACAGACATTACAAATTCAGTTTAACTCCTAACTGTTGCATCATTAACAAACTTTACTGAGTGAGTGAGTTTAGTTCTACGCTGCACTCAGCAATATTCCAGCTATATGGCGTCGGTCTGTGAAAAATTGACTCTGGACCAGACAATACAGTGATCAACAGCATGAGCTTCAATTCGCACTATTGTGTCAATCAAGTCAGCAGGACTGACCACCCGATCCCATTAGCTGCCTCATAAGACAAGCATAGTCGCCGTTTATGGCAAGCATGGGTTGCTGAAGGTCTATTCTACCCCAGACCTTCACGGGTCCAAACTTCACTGAACATGCAAACAATACGACTGGACACAGTAAACATAGAATCAGTAATACAAGTCATTAACAAAACATAGGTCCAGATGAAATGGCGGGACATTAATGTCAGATGCTTTCTACCTTCATTCACACAAGTGATGTATTTGTCTGCCCGATTGTTGGCTAGAAATGCTGTCACTCCATCCACACCAACATCTAAAACATAGCCATGATCTTCGCATGACTTCACACTGCCAAGCAGTACCTGCAACAAACATTTCCAGAATCACATCAGAAGATCATTATGCATATCACAATGAATAAGTCCTTCAATATCAAACAGTGCAGTCAGTGACTTCCTCTCACAAGTAAGCTCATATTATCAATCCCTGAAGAGCATTTCTCTCTAGTGTCTGGACTTCATGGTTTACAGGCATCCCCTTTCACCAAAAACCTGGATCCACCCTGAAATACAATTGTAAAGACCAATCCACTTGTTATGTGTAAACTGTTTCCCTGTATAGGAATAAACTACATGCTGATATCACAACACTCATTACCATGCCCTCCACAAGATGCTCCACCTCGAGCTGTCTGTTGACAAGCTTGGGGTTCATGCTGAGGAAGATCTTCTTCTTGGACCCAGAGCGTATCTTGAGAGCTGTCACCTGACATGGTAGGATCAGTCCTGGTCTGAACATATCCTTGAGGAGGGCGACTTCCTGCAGGTACAATGTCATATATTCCCGAGATACATAAACCAAAGTGAGCTTTAAATAACATTTAATGAATAATCACCTGACAGACAATGTGTTAGTCAAACAAAGAATGTCTTCTTTTGCACTGGAACAATTGTGACAAATTAATAATGTCATAATACAGTTTCAGACACAAATAGTGAAGCTCATTTATTGGAATTATTAGGAGAGAGGCAGTTATTACCATTTCAAAACATATTCATTTTTTGGGCTTAGTTAACGCACAGTCAGCAATATTCCACCTATATGATGTTGGTAAGTAAATAAAGTTTCCAGAGACTGAAATCACGACATCAATCTACCTATCTGGGAAATGACGACATGTTCCACCTAAACCAGTGAGTGTCATCATCTTACAAGCTTGGGCTGCTGAAGAATAATTCCAATTCAGATCTTAACAGGTTATCATAGATGCGTACTAGAGTCTCATTAGTGTCATAAAGTGTTACTGTCATTTATTTAACTGTCGCCATCATTACCTCTTCCTGTTCCTCTTCATAGTCACCACTCGTCAGTCTGCTGAGCTGGTCAGTGTAGATGTCTGAGATGGCTGTGATGGCCACCTCTCCCTGCAAACCACCTGGAAGGTCCATTGTCAAGCTGTAGTTTCCAACTTTGGCCACACAACACAAGACGTGCATCCCAATCTCAATGTGCTGGTGTAGAAAAAAAGACATCCATTACAGGCTGAACATTTAATCATAAACAAGTGTTTCACTCCACAGACAGCAAACTCCTTCTACGGCAGTATCAAATCTAGTTCAAACCCAGTGGTTGACATCATGAGCATCAATTTATGCAACTGGGATTTGATGACATTATCAGCAATATCAGAAAGCTGACCACCCAATCCTGATAGTAATCCCTTATGACAAAATGGCAAGTTGAATAATACCAACCCCAAAAAGTACTGGTGCTTGCTTGTAGTTTATGAAAGTCTCATAAAGAATATTTTATTCAAAGGTAGCAGTTTTGAACATGCTCTCATTAGTTCTTGATCAACTGTTAGCCCTGGAAATAATTTCCATCAGTCTCTCCACAAAAATGGATTGAACAAATGAGCTCAGTTTTACGCTCTGCTCAGCAATATTCCAGCTATATGGGTGAGATCTGTGAATAATCGAGTCAGGAACAGACAATCCAGTGATCAACAGCATCAATATTGATCTACACAAATGGGATACGATTACTTGTGTCAACAAAGTCAGCGAATCTCACTACCCTATCCCATTAATCACCTCTTCCAACAAGCATGGGTTACTAAAGATCAATTCCAAGTAGGCTCTTCTGAGGCTGCATGTCATGGCAATGTGTGTAGTATATGGTATAATATGACAAAAACAGACAGGAATGCAGAATTCCTGTAAATATTGCCCTTCTTACATTAAATCAGAGACACTCAAACTTGGATGAACTCTTCTGGGGCTGCATGTCATGGCATTATGTATAGTATATGGTATGATATGACAAAAACAGATAGTAATGCAGAATTCCTCTTAATATTGCCCTGCTTACATTAAATCGGAGACTCTCAAACTTGGATGAACTCTTCTGGGGCTGAGGAGTGTGGCTGAATTGTTTCTGTTTCTGTTTTCCGTGCTTGAACTTCTTCTTCTTTGGCCCACTTTGATGCTCATCTATCCTCTTCTCACCATCATTTGTCTGAAGAAATATTCCATAATGAAAACCAATCTTAACATTGTGAGACGAAATAGATGTAACTGCTGCTGAGATGTCAATCTGCCATCAAAAATAATTACTACTGATAATATGGAAATTTGTATAGCGCTAGTTTCACATCACATATGGACATGCTCAAAGGACATAGATTACCAAAGATATGAATATCGATCAGTTATCAATAAATATCAGTGAAGTACCTTTGAACACTAAAATCAACATCTTTCACATCAGTATTGAAGGCTGATATGATAAGTAAGTGAGTGAATTTAGCTTTTGCCATTTTTAGCAATGTTCCAACAATATCAAGGGCAGGGTACACCAGATCTGGACTTGTACCCATGTGGGAAATCAAACCTGGGTCTTTGGGGTGATGGGCGAACACTTTAACCACAAGGTGACCCCAAAGTCCCACTGATATACATGTCCCATGTATTACGACTTGGGTTACTCAGCAGATACCATCCTGAACATGGTTTAGAAATATCCTGTGACTACAGATCTACTTTGTGTACTGTTGCAGCAAATGAAAACTCAATTTCATCTCAACAGTTCATGCAATATGCAGTGTATAATTTGTATAACCAATGACACAATTTTCGTATCAATAAACATTAATAACTTTTTCAGCAAACACATTTCTGAATATCAATCTTTTCAGCCTGCCCTCACAATTGAAAACTACATGTGAAAACATTTCATGTAAAAATCTTCAAAATAATGTGAAGATGATGAAATCGGTTCAAATCTGAAATGTGTGAAGATACACTATTCAAAAATGCTAACGTCACACAATTCTTTTAGAGAACCACAGTTAGTCAGTCATTCCATGAGAGATTAACAACAGTACATTGTAATAACTGAGTGATCTTTACCCCTTTTTAGCAGTAAACAAAAATGAAAAAATATAGACAGAGGCTAATAGCCAATGTCAAATCAACACTCTTTGCCATTTAGTTCACAACATAAAAATATGTTCTGTTATCAATGGGCATCATGATAATTTTTGATAACTTCTGTGTTTTTTCAGAATGATTCTTATAAATGAATTGTAATATAGTTGTTACATGGGAAACTAAATATATCATGAAACAAAGGCACCATGATAATCTTGATAACTTGTGTATTTTTTTAGGATGATTCTTATAATGAATTGTAACATAACTGTTACATGGTAAACTAAATATCTCATGAAACAAAGGCACCATGATAATCTTGATAACTTGTGTATTTTTTTAGGATGATTCTTATAATGAATTGTAACATTACTGTTATATGGTAAACTAAATATATCATGAATTGTAACATAACTGTTACATGGTAAACTAAATATATCATGAATTGTAACATTACTGTTACATGGGAAACTAAATATAACATAAAGCACATAAAGCAAATTACCTTGAACAGTTCTTGAACTGGCCCAGTTGATTTTCTCTTTTGAGGTATCTTCTTGACTCCACCTCTTGGGAAGTCCTCAATGACGGCCATCTTTACCTTGGAAGGTTTTGACATTATCTGTTTTTACCTGTCAAATGCCAGACAAATAAATAATACAAATGAATATCAATCTCCAGGCACATTTCTATGTAAATATTTGAAAAGAGAAAATATACACGCTGGAAATATTTAGGACATTTTTCAAACCTCTAATCATCAGAGGCGCCAATGGGATAGCCTTGTGGGTAAAGCACTTGCATGTCACAAGGATCCAGGTTTGATTCCCCACATGGGTACAATCTGTTAAGCTGATTTCTTTCATTGGGTATGCTGGAATATTGCCAAAAGCAAATCTCACTCACACTAACTCTAAACTCATTATGCCATGGAACTAAAATATCTGCCATCTCAGGATTATATTTCTGTTTTATTTCATGTTTAATATTAAAGATACAAAATGAATCCCAACCAGAGGCATTTAGTAATGAAAATTGCAACCTCAATTCATACGTTTCCGATCGTCATATGTTTTCAATCGGCCATTATGATTCCCATTTGTAGCGCGATTTTGCGGGCAAATCCATGAGAATCCATCCTGCATGTCAACAACATGATCCCTGCTATTGGATTGGAAAGATTTATTTTCACTAGGAATCATTCATGCAATATCTACCTCATAATCAAATGCATAAAAGTCCTAAAACTTTACTCTAAAGATGCCATTCATGTTTCGCCTGCATGGTTTACATACTACATTACATTAGTTACAAGATCACGTTACTAGTCATATGACCATGCTGCTAGATTTATTTTCATGGCTCGCCAAAATGGCAAAATTGATTGCGTAAAATCGGAATTGAATTGCAAAATTCATTTCCAAGAAGACACTAGTGTCGTTTAAATTATTTTGCCTCATGAAGGCTATCAACGCAAAAAGGCCAGATACCGGCAGTGTAATTATTAGGCTCTAGATAATGATGATAAGGGGTAGCTGGACGGGGAATCCTATGTCTTTCTATCTCATATGGTACACACCATGATAAATGACATGGGAAATCTACTTATGGAGGTGTTTTGTTCACGGCTACAGCTAAAACTGTTTTAGAGCAAATTAGAGAGGGAAATTCTTTATTATCTCTCCAAACTGAAATGTTTGACTGTATGATGAGAGTTTTTTATACCAGAGGCATGTAGTACTATCACAAAATTGATAAACATATTTGAAAGGATCGAAAACATATGAGTCATGTCCGGCAAAACTTTGAGACTACTTCAATAGAAGTGGCGGCTTAACGACAGAAAATGCGTGATATGCATGGGAATATAATAGTTTATGAAATAAACTTCATCTTGTCTTAAGGTAGGCTGACGGATATTAAAAGATTGTATTTATTTTTCCTTCACGAAATATTTTATCATTATCCGCTCGAAAACCCATTACGACAGGATACATATAAAGAAGTCTTACTTTATATGTATATGGTCGTAGATATCAGTGTACGCTTGTTGGACCCAGGACGTATTATTTTCAGCAATACAAGCCCCTGTGCTGGAAACTGATTGCAGATTACATCAATTTTGGTCATTCAAAAAGAGGTCCTGAAGATATGAGGTTGGAGATATTGATTTCTAATAAATATGTTCAAGACACAATTTAAAGATTTAGATCTTGGTCAGTGTTTTCAAAATTTCATTGTAAACTGTACTTAAATGTGAACTCACATGACACGGAAAAGCGATAATCATCACAGATGTATGGTTGCATCCCTATCTGCGATACTTACCTGATCTTACCTGCAAGGATCCTTGAATGTTATTTGGTCTGTTTATAGTACGATTCTTCAAGTCCACGTTTTCATGGACGTCGCCATATTTGAAGTTCAGCAGTAAATAGTTTTACAGCGTCCATGATTCAAACACATAAAAACACTGGTAAATTGGAGTATTTATAGTAGCTTGCCATATTCTACTGATCGCCATCCTTTTTTAATATTGTATAATAATTTTGTATCCATCAAACTTATGTCTGAAATATCATGAAACAAATTCGCCCCGAACCTACTTTCCTTGGCCACCACAGTTTCCGGAGACACTGTGACATTGAAAATCTGATCAGAAGGTACTTTTGAACAAACGAATGCCTCAAGTAGATATTGAGGAATATATAAATCACTGCTTTTACTTTCTGTGTCACACATTCAGCAAAATGTTTGAATCAACGTGTTTTTGTGTGATGGATTGCAAAATTCCGCACACAATGCGTAGGGCGATATGACTTGGAGGTCTGTACATTTACTGCATCAAAAGCTAAAACTTCGGCAAAAGCCCTTGACGTACGGTTTGACTTGTAATTACATGCTGGCGTGGCTGATGCAAGTGCATCATAGCCCTTTGACCCTGAATGTCACTGTGTCAAGATTTATTAATTTCAGAGATCAAATTTAGGATATCCCACGGTATGAAACTCCCAAATATTTCAGAAAACCAGACCACAGGTCAGATGAATAACTTGCCAGCCCTGACCAAAACTTACTGGTAAGACTTCCGCCAGTACCCACCCCCTCCCTCCCCCACCCCATACTTTTCTTTTTAATCAAATTATATAACCTGAACATATATATTTCCCACTTGATAAGGATGAGTTTTATAATGTGTATTTAATTGTAATCAAAATTTGTATACTGGTGTCTCCTATTCTCGCATACTTACTGATATCAGCAGAAAAAATAATGCAAACAGTTCTTTTCGTATGTATGCTTCTTCTTTTTAAATCAAGCGATTCTCCCTCTAACATCTGCATCTATCAAATGCTTGATCCATCAGGTGTGATAACACACCTAAGCTCGATGTAAAACATGGTCATCTGCCGCTAACTTTTTGAGGTGTCTCCCATTCTCGCGGCATAATGAGAAAGTAACATGATGAAGTGTAAGGATAGGGAATCTTATCGGAAAAGGCAGGGAAAAGTTACGGTTTTTCCAAGTTGGCTTCAACTCATGAATATTCGTTATGTTGCAAAATTTTGATAATTCAAAGACTTGGGCCACTTCCTAGTTACCGGTCAATGATGTAAACAACCGCTAAGTATCACACATCGGCGATCTCAGCAGAAAATGTGGTTACTGCGAGAATAGGAAACCATGAGAATAGGAGACGGCCCTATACCTGAACATATTCAATGAAATATCAAACTTCAAAAACTACCACTCAAATAAAGGTTTCCTCATCATAATATTTACGGACGATACAGGCTGAAGTCTTACATTAGTAATGATGTATTATCCTCAAATAAGATTAATAGCTACGCTTATGTCTAAATTATTACTTGACCGTCGGGCAGGTGAATGTGAGAATCTGGCAGTTAATCTTGAAAATAACCTTTCCTGGTGTTTGGGCAGGCAGGTATTTCAAATGCTGGATATACGCAACAAACACTACCTAGCAAACTGTGAAATAACAGGATCTGCATAAACTGAGGTTGAGTAGTTTCTGTCATTGTTTACACATTTTTACGCCAATAACATTTCAGAACACAGAGGTTGTAAATCAGTGTCTTTTATCATTTTATATTTATATATTAGCGGACAAATCAACCACAGGTATATTATCACTGATTTAGCACATGTTGAAATATCTCTGATATTTCTGATTGATTGCCTCATGGATTTTGAAAGAATTACCAACTGATATTCAAAGACTGATTTTTTTTAAACGTAATGATGTTCATGTCGTATGTCAGGAACATGATGCTGAGTGACATTTGTTTTGATCAGACACTTTATTCATTCCCATCCGACACTTGTTTATGCAGACAGATTTATGTTGTATTTATCAGGCTGTTAATATGATTGTCTCACACATACGCCATACCTAATTTTCCACAGATGGCATTAGTTACTGAAAGTATATCTTGTTATAAAGGTATTGATCTTAAGGAATTTCTGGTTGTTATTTTTGGAATTGTAAATTTCCAAAGTGGGTACCTGGAATATACCCCAGTATACCTACCTGGTTTGCAACAACCACTGCAATTGACAATTCGCATGATACTCTGACATATTATGCACATTGAATCACTGCTCAACAGAGATAAACTTCATACAATTTATTCTTGGAATAACTTGGGAAATGTAGTCATGATTGGGACACTTGATGTGTCAGTTGGAAAACAATTCCAACACCTTGAAGTTTAGTTTCATCTCCCACTTACTAAGAATGTCAGGATTGAAAGAAAACAGTAACCATACATCTAGAGCTCATTAACCATATTTTGGTGAACTTTGGAATTTCAAAAAATATTTTTGTGATCCGTTTTTTTATAGTGGATTTGTAAAATATTTATGCTCTTTAAGAAGTGTAAAGTGAATGATATATTTTATACACACTATAAAGGAAATGTGTTAGAAATGAATAACTTAGTGTTGTCTGTCTCACATCGAAGTACTTCAGAGATTAATTTTGAATGATTCTGTTCAGTGCTACAACAGCAAATTGTAACGTACAAGCTACAAAAGCTTTATGCATAATATCAGCCATTTAAATTGTTTGAGGTGTGTCTCTCTCAATATCCAGAAACAACATGTCATATATCTGAAACGTGGGTTTTGTCATATTTCTATGGACAATCTAATATTGTAAAATCAATATATGATGTTTGGGGATGTTTTAACTTATGATAGGTTCTAACCTGAACTTTGTTTTGTCATTTAATCCTTTGAATGGTTTGATTGATGTTTTGTTTAGAATCAACTAATAATTTTTTTCTTGCTGCACTTCCACATGCATAGCAGACAATGTGTGATGCATGCTATGTGTGAAGTTGACTACTTACCACAGACTTAGCCCTTGGTTGTCACATTGACCACCTCCAGGTTAGCATGGTTAGATTTGTCACATGGGTACAATATGAGAAGCCCATTACTGGAATACTGCTGAAAGAGGCCTACAACTCGATTCACTTGCAATGCTGTCCTTAGAGTGTCTGCTGGCAAATCTTTTCACATTACCTAATGAGACCTTGGTAGCTATGCTGGTTGAAGTCATCAGTGGCGACTAAATATGATACATTGCGTACGTTACTCTGTGGTCATTCATATTCACCTCATAATGGGTTTGCTTTAACCTTAACATTATCTCATTTGTAGTGGAAGTGTGCCATGCTTCACTTTGGATTTTATGATGTGCACCTACATAGTGTTGGCAAGAATGTGTAAAAAAGCATGAAATTTGAATGTTTTGCTCATAAAGGTTGTTTATTTTATGAAAAGGTCTTAATTTCCAGTGATTTTCTTTGAAAAAGCAGTAGCTTTAGAAAAATGTTTCAATAAATGAGCATGTGAGAGGAAACTATTACATTTAAACTGTAATGCCAACATGTGTATTGATCTCCACCCTGAAGTTGAACATTTCCAGCACAGTGACATAGCTACGAGTTATTTCCCTTTAATGGTCAGCCCTTACACTCAACCAACCTACATGTATTTACCTGAATACCTATGCTTTATCTTTTTGTAAGTCTTTAAAAAAGCTTCAGACTTCATTGCTATCAATCTGTACAAAGTCTGTTTCATCTGTGACTATAAGATGTTTGCTGTGATGTTTTCAGGCTGCAGTCATGGCAGGAGACTTTGTTGACGAGAAAGTAGCCAACTACAAGGGCATGCAGTTCTACTTCAACTCTTACACAAAGAGAGGCAGGCTAAACGTGAGACAGTTGATACTTTATATCTAGCAATGTTATCCTACAAATTGTGTTGGCAAGGACCATTATGTATATTTGCTTATTATCGTCAGAATAACTGGAAAATTGGCAGGAAAAGTTACACTACTTAATGGATGTGGAAGATTTTTAATTGAAAATTGAATAAGTTAATAATGACAATAAACAACAATTTGGCGTTACGTCAATAGCAAATTTCAGTCAGTCATGTTATCAAGTTTAGCTTTGATGTAAATTCCAGCAGAAGTTAGTTCTTAAACGACATAGGTCCTACTTGTGACTCAGATTTTTCAGTTGTGTTCTACATCTCAGACTGTGTGTGAAGAAAGGTCTATTCAAACATGTAATTGATACTATCAGATTCTGGGGAAAGAGGGGACTACTTTTAATTCAGCTGCAATAGTTTTGTTTGAATGGTTTTTTTTTTTTTTTTTTTTTTTTGCTTTTCCAGAATGTTTATAGAATGAAAATTGGGGAATCTTGTCAATAACTGTTAGTAAAGATAGCCATAATAATGTTTGTGTCTTTTTTATTTCAGTGGGTCATGGCTACATACGGAACCCTCTTCGGCTATTATTTGTTCAGCAAATTACGGAAACCCAAGGCACCAGCCAAAAAATAACTAGGCAGCCATTTAGGATGAATATTTGTGTACAAGAATTGTGCAGTGATATGTAGACAGGCTGGAGAAATGACTCCAATATGTCATCAAGCATTTGTGAACATGGCTGTAGCATGTTGTGCCTCACATTTGGAAAATTGGAGATAAAACCATCTTGATCATCAGCTTTGTTACATTATAAATACGTTGTATGAATAAACTATGAAACATTTGGTTGGTTAGAATTGTGTTGTTCTTGTTTGTTATAGAAGAACTGTATGGTTGTGATGGGATAGACTCGTGGTTTAACTGTTCGCATGTCATACCGAAGACCGTGGTTCGATTCCCCACATTGGTACAGTATGAGAGGCCCATTTCTAGTGTCCCCAGCCATGATATTGGTTGAATATTGCTAAGATCAACCTGAAACAGTATTCACCCACTTTAAGAAGTGCATCATTTAGAGTTTATCTCCCAGGTCAAGAGGATATCCTGTAATTTGACTTCTCATTCACTCTTTAGGTAAAAGTTTTTAATGTTAAAAAAACCAAAACAAACAAAATTTGTCTTTGGCATGTGTGGGTTTCAAAGTGAAGAAAGAACTATTTGATACATTTGGGATATTGTTTAGGCCAAAGGAATGTTTTTGTTCCTCACTTTAAACATGGTAACGTTGGGTAGGGATATATGAGATATATCTTACATCTGGAATAAATGTATACCGTCATCTTTTATGAGTTTTGAGGGAGTGCGGTTGTATGTCACAGTATCTTTCACAGTTTGTTTTAGTGGGTGTTTATTTTTGATATGGTTTAAACATATTTATTTCTGATACATTGTTCAGAACTGGCCAGCAAACAAGCAAAACTCTGATATTAATGCTTCTCCAGACAAAACAACATTTATGCGATTTACATTTCATAACAATGTGACAAAAGTACATGATGTCATGAATAACAATAAGCATACAACATACATGGATATGAACACCCATGCGGCCAAAATACTTTTAGTTCTGCAAAGGGTGAGATGAAAACTTAAGATTGATCATATCTTCTTGAACTGGTAATAAAGACATGCACATCTTTAATAATGTCATGATTTATGACTGCAGGTAATTCTACGTTATCACATAGAGCGTCATTTATGTTATATCCATGTTTGAAATAAATTGTTTCTTATGGCATCATAATTTGGCTACTATAACGGGATCGGGTCAGGCTCGCTGACTTGGTTGACATTTGTCATCGGTTCCCAATTGCGCAGATCCATGCTCATGTTGTTGATCACTGGATTGTCCGGTCCAGACTCGATTATTTACAGACCGCTGCCATATAGCTGTAATATTGCTGAGTGCAGCGTAAAACTAAACTCACTCACTCATAATTTGGACATGCAAAAAGACAATGAAGGATGTCATCGAAGTCAGCACCACAAGTACATGATGGGTTAGCGGATATAAATCTGTTTGATTGATATATTGACATCAAAACCGAATGAAGTATTTACAATATGGTGTAAAATTAATTTTTAATTCACTTGGTGACTGTATAATTCTGAGTTCTTCAGGTGAAGAATTCCGAAGATCAGTGGTACTGGGTGGATATGATTTAGCATATGAAGTCATTCTTGTTGCAGTTATTTGTGGTTTGAGTGAATGTTGTTTTTAACCAGCACTATTTCAGATGTATTTCTACCTGTAAATAATATAGTTTGACCTTGACAAAGTGATGATTAATGTGCAGCAGTCAATACCATTTAGGTACATGGTACACGGAATCCTAAATCAAACACTGCAGTTTTGTTTTCCTCGGATCTTGCAGTATATCTGGACGGAAGTTCGGACATTCAGGAGAGAGGCGATGCAGTTTCTCTAAGGCTTCCACATCCCGATGGCAACAGAAATACAAAAGCACATTTTCATTCTGCAAGGATTTACTTGTTCAAGCTACCTTCACTTGTTGGTGACAAAATGCAATTTCCAAATATTATCATGTTATTAGAATGAAAAATTGAGTAAATATGGGTTTTTACCTTTCATGTAAAACTTTAGAAGTAACAAAATTGCTAAAAGTGCCCAAAATGTTTATTCTAAATTCTAATCGCACTGTAGTACCTGTGGTTGCCGAGGATCTTCAGTGGAGAAATGCTGAGGGTTGTTCTGGTCGTGTGATATTGTATCTCTCTGTGTCATGGTTATTGCTCGAATATTGGAACATATGAGACAAGATGTATTTAAAAAATATAAATTCAAAATACGAAATATTTTTTTTTCCAAAGTTAAGTGCCCATGAAAAGCTTTAGTTCAATCAAGTGAATATACTTCTAAATATGAAAGTACTTGATGACCGTTACCTATATGTTGTCATGTCAGTTCAAGTTTTTTGATGAAATGAAGTTCACTATGAGGTAACACTGCATCCATTACCGTGGACTCTCTTTGTATCCACATCATATCGCGTATGTTAAAATAATCATCTAAAATTGGAGTGACTGAATTTAGTTTTGCATTAGTCAGCTTTAGTGTAACACGGAAGTCTGTTAAAAGTTCAAGACAAATTAGCTAATGCTAGTAACAACAGTCACCAAGCCCGTATGAGTTTAATCTTAACTTGTATTTCACATGACCTTTTCATAAGAGGTATGTTGTGCTTGTAAAAACAAAAGGAATTATTGTGATGGTTTGAGATAGATTTCTTTCTCTTTCCAGAACAGCGATGCACAACTGTAAATATAGAACTTTGAAACACTCCCCACCCAAGCGTTTCAACTGAAGGTCCTTACAACCAAACGACTTCGTGTAATCTGTACTTACATTTCTATATACGCTCAAAACAGTAACAGCGTTTTCGTTTGTCGAAGGGCCACAAACTTATGGGTCGAATCTCAGTGTCCGTTTGTTTTCAGTAGTTCATACACATGTTGCTGACATCAAGTAGGAGTAGTTTCATACCTCGGAGAATAGATACTGGTTGAACTAGGTTACAACTCTAACAGCCGTTGGTGTGCCCATCAGAGGACACTAACTTCACCCAGTTGCACCTTTGGCCATCGCTAACACAATGCAACCTGTATTATTTTCAGGGTGCTTCAGCCAATTATGATAATGGAGTGTGTGAATTTAGTTTTACGCCGGTTTTAGCAATATTCCAGCAATACCACGGCAAGGAAGATCAGAAATGGGTTTCACACATTGTGCCCATGTTCGGAATCGAACGCGGGTCTTCAGCGTGAAGAGCCGGCGCTTTAACCAATAGGCTACCCCACCACCCTTATTATTATGGATGTATGAGTTTGTGATAGTTTTTAAATTTACGATATGTACGCTGATAGGTTTAAGTATTGATTTAGTGTATGAACTGACGACGTCGTATCTGCAACGCACGTCTTCCGACCAGTAAATGTTTCACAGGTGTGTGACAGACAGTGGAAAAGTACCAACAAACCCAGAATGTTGACGATTGACTCCTTTGAGTTATCAAAAATAAGGCCCAGCGAATCGAGCTTCAAACTGTTGCAAATATGCCTGCCTGAAAGGAGTTGGATGGCGCAGGCCTCGGAGTTGTACAAACCTATTAACACTAATCAGTAGCAGTGTGCGAAACAACCAATGGGCTGGTAGCCCGTGGCTAGTATAAAGGCAGTCGGGCGGGTAAATCTCCAATTTTCATGGGGTTACACTGTAGTTCTATGACTCTGTCCGACTTGTTAAGTTATAATACACTTTTGAATCATGCAAGTGTATGGCCTTATAAAAATTTGCCCATCATATAAGCAACTTAATGACGAAACCCGTATCATGCCCGAATATCTTATTCTTATCTATTTTTGCAGTATTTCTACATTCATGTTTCGAGTTTGTGAATTATTTTGTCTGATAGGAACCTTCTGGCTTGGCTACGTCGCCTGGCTAGAAAAATTGGAAACTATTTTGCACACTGATCAGCATGTTCAACAAAATAAATACGGCTTGTTCGTCCCTGTTCCGAATCCCTTGAACAATCATGAAAGCGCTCGAGCAAAAATGTGAGGTATTGCGTGCTTACGTTGTTGAGGATGGGGAGAGAAAGGATGCGTCGACGTCGAACAGACAAACCCGAGATTTATAGCATGGGCAATGAATTATCACTCTTTGATGATAATAGTACAAATATTTTCTCATTTACATCACGATTAAATATTCGAATAAAATTACTCCCTCTCCGTTGGGGTATGACGACCTCCAAGCAACGTCTGGTTGCAGAGTAAATGGCGCCTCATTCTATGCTCGTAATGATTATCAGTGACTGGGATCTAAGTCCAAATTAAAAATACAGGTCACATACTTGAGGTTATCCATGTTTTATACATTCCGGAAGTTTTGAACTGAAATTTGCCCCGATTCACAGGCAATTGCTCGAACTGTGTGCAGCTGTTCCCTACATTACTCACCTATCCACAGAACAGACAGATCTATTTGCTTAAAGAACCATGTTTTAATAAGTTATTCTGGGACCCTGTCAACAAACCGTTCGCATTTCGCAAGTCAGTGATATAGTGATGCTCGTGATGCTACGCGCGCTTTGTGGCTCGGGTCCCTGCCATCTTAAACACATGCTTGTTTATTGTCTCTGACTTGTGTCCGCCATTTTGGTGACTTCGATTTGATCCCATGTGCTCCCCACTGATGGCGAGCGAGAGCGTCGGACCTCGTGTACCTCTGTTCACATCCGGGTACATTACACATATGCACCTTCTTCTCCGCCGTCTTCAGGTGGGTCTTCTGGTGCTGTAAATAACATCATCATAACTCCATGAGATGACACTAGTATCGATAGGCCCAATACTGTACATCTAGAAAGGGTGAGGTGAGGTGAGATGGTGCAACACCGTACTTCAGAATATTTCGCTGAAATGACGACGTACATGCTTGTGAATGTGTGGGTGTTTGTACTAGCCCAGACTTAAGCTGGTTTTACAGTGCCAGCTCACTGAGATACCATGCCACTGTTAGGTGTCAGTATACCCCACTAGGACACATATTATACTCCAAGGGTCCTGAATCTCTCACACTTACAGCTACCACCACAATATGCTCGAAAGGTCAATTACGCAGATGAGGCTTGAATTTATGAAAGAATGGTCAATCATAGATTAAAATAGAAAGGGGAGGTAATTCAAGGTTATAATCAGCAGTTGCACCAGTTGTCACGTGCATGAAGGCAGGGTCCTGACGTAGACCACAGAGCACACAAGACCGGAGATTTCCTCGACATTTATATTCCATAACGTCTTCAACCAAATTTTGCTCTCTGGCACAATCATGCCTGCTGGCGACCTGTGAATATCCAGTCGCAACTCATGCTTGGCCGAAGCGGCGACTAATGGGATGTGATGGCCAGGCTCCGTCAGCTGCGTAAGTCCATGGTCATGGTACTGATAACTGGACAGTCTGGTCCAGTAGTGACTATTTACAGATCGCCACCATGTAGCTGGAATGCTACTGAGCGCAGCGTTAAACAACAACCAAACCAAAACTATTTCAACTACCGATATATGGAGCAGTGATTGTCAATGAGAAGTTAAACCTGGTACACTAACTCATTTTGCATATTGAAACACATGCACATTTCGTTTACATGCAGGTGACTATGCTTGGCGTAAGAAGCGACTAGCGGGATCGGGTGGCCAGCCTCGCTGACTTGGTTGACACATGTCATCGGTTCCCAATTGCGCAAATAGATGCTCATGTTGTTGATCAGTGGATTGTCTGGTTCAGACTCGATTATTTACAGACAGCCACCATATAGCTGGAATATTGCTGAGTGTGGCGTAAAACTAAACTCACTCACTCATTCGTTTATATGCTAAGTTTCTGAAGCATTTCATTATAGTGACATCCATCCAACTACCTACAGCACATAACAACCTGAATTAACTATTTTACAGCTGTATATAAACTACCGTCCAAAAGAAACGCCACTAAAAACTTTCTGGTCCAAAACAAAACTTCAGCAAAATATGGTAAAATTAAATGTTTTATTGTTAAAAAAAACCCCAGTCATTCAGCGACAGTATTTAATGGATAACAAGAAGAAAACGACGCAGCTCGTGTTATATTATCACATGAATGACATTGGGTGCATTATCCAGTATTCGATCAACAATGCAGAATCGTCTGGGAGTTTTAGAACTTTCTGGGCAGCACATATTGTTCAATACCGGGTGTGGCCATCCCTAGCAGTGATGCAGACCCGAACCTGACGTCGAACTAAGTAGGTGAGTCTTTTGACGTCTTGATTAGGGATCCGACGCCATTCCTTTTGCAGGGCAGCTGTCAAAGCGTTCCTCGTCAATGGCTAATTTTGTCGTTTCCGAATACGACGACCCAGCTAATCCCGAAGGTGCTCAGTTGGGGACAGATCTCGAATACCTGGAACTTGCTTTTGTTACTAAAGTTACCTCTTTGCCAGTTTTGCTGTTGCCAGAGTGGCACAGCCCTGGCTGATCTCAATCTGGCACGTCACTGTTGGCACGTGAACGTAATGCCATTGAAAGGTCGATCGGTATAGAGACCATCAATGTGGAGTCGTCTGGTGACCTCTGTCTGTTGACTGGATGTCCAAATGCTTTGATGACGTCACAGTGACGTATCGGTTCGTCAAGTGAAACAGCAAGAAATGCCGCTCTTCTTTTTGTTTTGGGTAGTGACCTTCCGTCTACCACTCTTTGGCCTGTCTGCAGTACTGCAAGTCTATCGTAGACATCTGACAATTCCTCCGATGGCGGATTTTCAGCATCCCATGGTCCTGGCCACATGCTGTTCCATCTATCACATACCGATAGCTCTCTCCCTCCTGCTGAAGCATGGTGCTGGTTTTCACTCGATTAACTTGATGTAAGAGCATAAACCTGGTTAGCTCTTATACCCTAATTTGATACGGGTAACGTTGCGCACGGTTTCCATTTTATTCGTGTAAATTCGGATTTTTTTCACAAAATACGAAATTGCAATTGTAAGTGTCCACTGGGATTAGACATGTTGTGTTCGAGAGGGGTGTTTTTAACTATGTTCAAACAGACTGACAATTATTTTGACAATTTATAGTCGTTTTCATTTTGGTGGCGTTTCTTTCGGCCGCTAGTTTATGTGCTCCGTTCTTTGATGTAGATGAATCGAAATTTATACAACACGCATGTCTAAGTATTTTGATCACCCTCGAATTACCATACTAAATATTTGTATCCCAAGGGATAACTTGGAACATAGCAGAGCATAGCTGCAACTTCAAACCCATTCATTGGTTAATAACATCAAATGGCATTCAATACCAAATCTTCAACTATAACTAAAAGCAACATGCGTTGTTTTCAATATTATTCTTACCTTATTTAGGTGATCCTTTCTTCCAAACTTTTTGCCGCACGTGTTACACGTGTGAGGACGGAGTCCGGAGTGGATTCGACGGTGACGGGTCAGTTCTTCGTTCCTGGCGAATGCTCGGCCACAGTCCGCGAAGTCGCAGCGAAATGGCTTTTCGCCTGAATGATAAACATCGTAATGTACAATGTGATACGTTCTAATGAAACCACGTGGCGGGATATACAGACATGTGACATAATAACTGCCGAGGGATCTTCCATCCAAAGTATTTCATGTAATATGCATGGCTAGATTGAATGAATGAGTTTGTTTTTAAGCCACTATTATTAATATTCCAGCAATATCACAGTGGGAGTCATATTCTGCCCCTTTGACGGAATCGAACCCGGTTCTTCAACGCGATGAGCAACCACTGTAACTACTAGCCTACCCCACTGCACTTTGTAGTATAAACATCGCTTTGCCTTACCTGTGTGAACTCGTAGATGACCTTTCAGCTGGCCGTTGTTGGCACAGGATACACTGCAGTAGGGGCACTTATACTTCCTCCCCCGTCGATCTTCACCCTCCTCCGATGACGGGGTCAGCAGAGGCTCACTAAGCATGTCCAGGAAGGGGTCAGAGAATGGTGTCTCGAAAGGATATTCCGATGGGAATCCTGACGTAAACTCCGGTTTTAGTCCCATTTCCTGGTCCACTGTAACAGGGAAGTCAGAACCATCAGTTAGTCCGTATTTCGTGTCCAGGAAGAATTTCAACTTTGCACTATCAGTGTTCGGAGCTTGTTGGCAGCTCGGCTTATACTCTGGAATGTAAGGGAAATTCCTCTTTGGCTCGTGTGGTCTCCAGGCTTGAAACGCGCTCGTTGTACCATGATTCCCGTTAGGTAATTTAAAAACTTCATTTTCTGCCCCACCTCTTGCCTTCGGAAGCCATTGATGTTGAACAGCCGGCTGGTACGGGGCAACGAACCCAGGTCTCTTGAATTCAGGACTCACAGAGTTTTGCAACCCATCCGAAGTCAATCCAAAACAGTTTCTTGTACATTCACTTTCTTTGACGTATTCACACCTACCTCGTTTATATTCCAGCCCCTGCAATCCAAATCTGTACCTGTCTTTTTCAAAGTCTAAATTTGGGGCATCCTTGACTTCGGCTCCTTTGCATCTTTCGTCCAATGTCAAAGAAGGACGCTGATAGATAAGTACCGGAGAAAATGTTTTAGGGGTGACTTGTCCGCAAGGGTATGCACACTGACTGCAGTTGGGAATCCGCAAATGCGGAGGCTGAAGTGAAAGCGGGTGGGAAAGTGGGCTTGACAGTGGGCTTGACATCGCGCTTGACAAAGGGCTTGACATTTGGTTCGGTGCAGCTTGACACTGGTAGGCTTGACTGCTATGGCAGAGCGGCTGGGTGGGAAGGTGGCTGAAAGAATCTCTGGATGGAATATGCCGCTGAGTTGAAATATATCTCGGCTCCGGATGGGATGAAACTGACATGTTTTGGTCCTTGTCGTTTTCTTTGAAATCCATTACACTCCATGTAAATCGACATGAAAAATCTACAAGTGTCGTCGACGTCACGCCCTTCATCTGCGCGAAACTGTACACAACAGGAGACAGATTCCCTTCTTTGAAAATTCGATCGGATGTTTGATCCATTTCAGATCGAAATTGACACTTGTCAATTTCAATATGTCAATTTCACCAAGCTTCGATTTGTATGTACATTTCACAAAAACATGTACATGATCGACAGGAACTGGACGTCCGTACTGCTACGCACGCCCATCAACAGTACAATCAGATTGATAATATACTATCTATGTGCAACGACTTCTAATCAAAGTTCATGTCAACAATTACGCCCCCTGCTCTTTGATCGGTCATCATTGTCTATTGTGGTACACAGCTGATTACACTGCTCTTAACAGCACCGTGTACTTTACATACATCGCAGATATCCATTACATTTTTGAAAGGAGAATTCATATATTGCTTGCATTGGTAGTCGTTTTATATTTCATACTCATTTTTAGAAAATACTTGGGTTTTTTTAAATTAAATATTTTAATGGGTGTATATATTCAAAGGACTTAATTATGTTGTCAATCAATTGTTTTATTGTTTTAATTGTTGTTTTATTCTTTAAACACTTAAATAGATATTTAAATTTTATTATATTCACATTTCAAAAGGTAATTTCACAGGTAAGTCACGTGATAATAAAACTGATATTCCTGATACTATTCAGCTTAACGTCCGCACCAGCAGTACGAAATGTGTCTACAAGAAACCGATGATACCTGAGTCATGTATTTCACAACATCGAGTCACCATATTTCACAACAGTTTGATTATAAACCTTATTCGATTAATGAACACGCACGTGAAAAGTACATTTCACCGCTGAAACTCTAAATATTACTTAAGACTTTTATCCACCTGGCCATATTCTTTCCGTGCGGCTTCCAAGCGCTTATTATCCATCTAGCCATATAAAAGGCGGGGGTTTGTAGGGGCTTAGTATTGGGCGTGACTAGGCAGGCACCGAAGCGGTATCAGCACTTATACAAAGTCCACCGAGACGATTAAGTCAGTTGTTGGTATCAGGGAGA
Organism: Haliotis asinina; assembly: GCF_037392515.1. Classification (NCBI taxonomy): domain Eukaryota; kingdom Metazoa; phylum Mollusca; class Gastropoda; order Lepetellida; family Haliotidae; genus Haliotis; species Haliotis asinina. Next base: position 19,946,625 of record NC_090294.1, on the reverse strand, counting down.
GAATACAAAGCGTGTAGATATGAACGTTGTTGTATGGCTCTCGTGCAGTAGATGTCAGCCCGGTGGTTTAGTCCGTATCAGCGTTGATGTGTTCTCTCGTCGTGTTTGATGGTATGAGTCAGGGGGATGGTGTAAGATGATCAAGTTCGCAGTATCTGATGGAGACATGTTCAATTGTTTGTGACTTTATCATAAAACATGTCATAACTAGTCATGTATTAAGTTTAAACACGGGCCTTTCGGGTAAGTTTATGTTACAAGGAATTTGTCTCTTTTTGTGAACCAGTGTGGAAATACTGAAGACAGAATCTTGAAATTATAAAGCATTTGATTGCTTGTAGCTTTTCATTCAAATATGAGACATTAAAATACATATAACTTTCGTCCTTTTTGGAAGTTGGAAAGTTGTAACTTATTTTTCATGGAAATAAACAACGGCATTTGAAAAGTGGTCAGATGTTACTTATGTTATATTTGGGATTATACTTTCTTAGTGGGAAAGATCGCCGACTTTGTGTGCTGGCGATTAGCTGACTGGCTCTGGGATGGGATACAGCCAAAAGCAATACAAGAATATGTACTTTGCACAGAAAGTTTAATCCCAAATATAACATATTTTACTTCGTTCTTGTGCTCTTTAGACACAATTTTCGGTAACATGTAGGGAACTAAAAATACCTGATATAATTATAAAAATCAATTATTAGTTACCTTTAGTCCATTTCCGGTAAAAATGTTTTTTACGCATTGTCTATAGTTTGGCATGAGAAGCATGCGGCCATGTTGTTTGTTTTTTTTGTGTGTGTGTGTGTAAATAACTCAGTCTTCATCCAACGATCCAATCGATGTCAAGCATGTTTTGTCAGACAACCTTATCACATTGTATGCATTTGTACTGCCGCTGTTACAAGTCATTGGCTCCCTCCCTCTGCAAGCACTCTGCTTTCTGCTGTCTATTTTGTTAACAGTTACATAGACAGATTCTTTCATACAAATGCATAAAAATGGTGATTTACAATGTGATTAGGTTGTCTGACTAAACATCCACTTGCAAATTTCTAGATCGAACCGGGGCCAAATGCATTTCAAGCCCAGCTATAGTTGCATGACTGTCACGTTTAGCCTTGGTCTACTGTAGCGACATGGGGTTCAAATCCCGGCGCTTCCAGTTAACGCACTGTCCACTAAGCCACCCAGGACCAACAGCTTCTGGTGCGCTATTTGTTCCGAGGGATTTATCAAGGATTGTTTGGATTAGGAGGGTAATACCCATAACATACTGTTCTCTGTAACGTTCTACACTAGGGATTGGGAAAATGAGAATGTGTCCGCTTTGGGCAAGTCAGGGCAAATGGCTTAGATTCGATTTGAATAGTGTTTAAGTCATGTGACGATTCATGGAAGACAGTGATGCAAACCTTTAAAGTTCACCCCCTCGGTCACATCAACGAGCACGGTTAATGCACCTGACAAATCTAGAAAGACGATCAGGACACACAGGTAATTTGAACCATTAGTAATATTTATTTGATATTCCCAAGTGAAAGAGTGAAAATCTACCTCAGATATTTTCTAAATTATAGTATATTAGATACTCGTCGTTTGCTTATTCCGCTAATGATTCGTCAAACGAGCCTTGTTTGACTATAAACTATAAATACATGTAATTCGTTAAACTTCATTATACATGTATTTTCGATGTCAGCGTTTATTCCGTAATATGTATCGATTATTCATCATGTGGCCTTTAACCCACACAGTACATCTTCTATAAATTATTTGGCCTATAGCTATAACAGTGTATACTCAGCTTAGTTTTCAAATTAAATTTGCTTCCATACACATAGCTGGAATATTGCTGAGTGCGGCGTAAAACTAAATTTTCTCTCTCTCTCTCTCTCTCTCTCTCACACACACACACACACACACACACACACACACACACACAAAGTATACCGGCTGTACAACTGAATTGCCTTTGCATGTATTTGATAATGAGACGTGCACATGAAAACCTCTGAATGGTACAATCTGCCCTGCCCCACAGATCGATTATGAAATGGCGCAAATGATTTATTGCATTTTTTCATGTTACAATTAACAGTATTTTCGACAAACAATTATATTTGAGTCTTAGTTTATGTACACCAGTGTAAAAAAGGGGGACTATGTTGATGCTCTTTACATCGGCTTAGCCGTTGAGCTGCATTGAAGGCGCAAATAATATCTAAAAACAAAAGTTGTTACAAATCACTACGTTCAAAACCCTCTGAGATCTTATCATTTAGTGATTGTCTATATTAACGTACTTATGTCTTAAAGTTTCGTTATAACCACCTCGTACGTGCGACATACCATGCTGCTGATTTGAACGCCACACACTCTACATAAGAGAAGATCCGCATTAGAATTGATCGTCAGTAACCACGCTTGTCGTGTGAGGCGACTAACGGCATCGGGTTGTCAGGATCGCTGACTTGGTTGACACATGCTATCGCAGTCGTATCTCGATTGCGTAGGTTGATGCTCATGCTGTTGATCACTGGGTTGTCTGGTCCAGTCTCCATTACTTACTCCATTACTTAAAGCTTTAACATCGGTGAGTGTGGAGGAAAACTACACTTGATAACTCACACACAATATGCTGACTCGTCAGAATTTTATTCTGTTACGATGCGCACAGAGAGTCAATAATCCTTCGACACTTTTGGTTTGACCCCTACGGGGTTTGAAACAACCAAACATCCACCCTCGGTACAAACACTGTATTTAGGCCATCGATAAGTTGTGATTGAGATTAAGAAGCAAGCCACATGATGACGCAACCGGTGTATAAGAAAATATATCGCCCATATGTACTCCGTAAATATTGATTGGGTTGTGGTACGACCACTTCCATGGTTTCATGTGTACACGTGACCTCATACTACGTGACATTAAGCTCATCGGTGCCGTCACAAACAATTCGTAATCAATAAAATGTCTGTTTGAGTATTTGCAGGTTAAGCTAATATTGTCTATTGATAGGGTCGACACACTTGAAGTTTGGGGGTTTTTTTCATCAAGTATGATTTCAAGTATAATATTATTTCTTCGTTAAGACTTGAGAAAAGTTGAAACTTTGAAGGAAAATATTCTTTGAAATGATGTTATTGTGTTAGATGAAATACATAGAGGGCGTCAGTAAATGGAGCAGTATTAGGGATATTACTGACGCATTCAGTGAACGGAAGCGTTTAACGAATCACTTGAAATGTGTTTATTTTCATTAAAAAGTGTATTTTTACTTGAATTTGAGTGTTATTTATCCACACAAAACAAGATAATAGTCAACACTGATTAATATTTAATTTGACAGTGGGGATGGTTCGGGGTGGTCTAGTAGCTAGAGCGTTCGCTCGTTACGCCAGAGACCTGGGTTCGATTACATGAGTTTAAGCCCATTTCTGATGTCCATCGCCATGATACTGCGGGAATACTGTTTAAAGAGGCATAAAACTATACTTACTCAGTCACTAATTGGCCAGTGACCGCTGGTCATGTCATGGTAAACAAACGCTTCCAACATTACAAAACAAGTCAAATAATGTATTTTGTTTTTGTTTAGCTGAATACACCGAGTGTTACAGAGGCTACTGACATTTTATTATCCAGTATACGTGTTCATTATTTAGTATTAGAGATGGATAGCTTTTGCAGCCCCATCCTATGTTTCTGTTTTGGACGATAAAACAGTTAAGAGACCTGTATATCAGAGACGCAATGTGCCGAGAGAACCCGCCTCAAATAAATGTCACGTTCAGAAACAGTTCGCATTGAAAATCGATATAGTCACTATTTTCATTGGGCTAGCGGTTCTGTTCAGTGCCATGGCGACAGATGCAGTTGGACAACCCTGGACCTGGTAGGTGTTTAAAGCAGCATATAAACTCAGGATAACCTTACGGAAACCTGGAATGAAGACGTGGACGCTCCATCAATGGACAGCCTTCACAGGATGAGGTATTGACCCTCATCGGCTCTTGGTGCGACCGAGCTTAATATCAAATGAAGGTAAGTTCTAGTCACTGGTCATTATAATTAGTTAGCATGGCGTAAACTTCGACCTCACCAAAGGAAAATATGTGAATGTAGATTCACCTTCTAATGGTACATGTCCACGTTATTTCATTCAAAATGTATTGTAGATGGTTGTCGATGTGCGCTACCTGGCATGTCTGCGAACAGCTGTTGATGTCCATTGTTGTCTATTCTGCAACACGAATGGATTTGCCATGCGAAGGTATTATAGTGTATGCAGTCTTCTACATGATGGAGTTAGACAGGGAACCAACATCAGGCTCAATGGATTCACAGACAAATAGAAGTGTAGTTTACCAAGGAAAGATCATCGATGTCACATGTTTGTACACAATGGGTCACATTGTTTCGGTTTTAGAGCTACCTTGGTACGAGTTACCTCACTACTACTATTACTACTACTACTACTACTACTACTACTACTACTACTACTACTACTACTACTGGGTCGGTCGGGTAGCCCAGTGCTTAAACTGTTCGCTCGTCACTCCGACGATCCGAGTTCGATTCCCCACATGGGTACAATGTGTAAAGCCCATTCTGGTGTTCCCAGTCGCGATATTACTGAAATTTTGACGTAGGCGGCGTAAAATTGAACTGACTCACTCACTACTACTACTGTCACTGCTATTACTTCTGCCTCCACTACTACTACTCTACTGCTACCACTCACTGCACAACTAATGTGTGGGGTGGTTAAAGCGTTGTCTCGTCCCGCCGAAGACCCTGGTTCGATTCCCCTAACGGATACATGTACATTGTACGAAGCTCATTTCTGGAGTCCCCCCGCCGTGATAATATTGCAATATTGCTAAAAGCGGCGTAAAAGTAAATGCACTCACTCACTAATGGGTCAATGAACGGTGATCACTCTGTGCTCTTGCTCTGTCATCCTGAAATACAGAGTGACAGTGATAGGTAAAACAACAACAGAAAAAACACACAAAAAAATACCAAAAAAAAAACAAACCCGAAACCGTCAGTGATCCCACCACAAACACACCACTAGTGAGGCATGTGTGCGTGCAGTCTGCCTACACCACATTCTGTTGTTGATAGATAAATAATTATCTAAATATAAAGAATTATAAGTTTAGATAAAAAGTAAGATGTAAAAATGAAATAATAACAATATTATATAAAATAAATAAGAAAACACATTCGCTCTTTCAAACCTTGATTCATCCCAAAATATAACGTTTTGATCATGACAACACCAATCGTGGGATAACACGTGGACGCAGCACATACACCTGCAGGTGTCATCTGTGCAACGATTCTGACCTGTCTCTCGAAACACTGTAACACCTGTAGACCCCCAACAATGCCCCTGTGAGCCCCCACCGTGATATTGCAAAAAGCGTCGTAAAATCATACTCACTCATTACTTACACCCTCAAAATAGTTAAGACATCCTAACGCATCGATGATTTCAGCAATTTGGACATGGTCAATGGTATTAACGGTTAATGCATTTCACTCATTGTTCCATCTACAATTTTAAAGTGGCATCGCTGTTGCAATAAGTTGCTATAAAGACCGACGGAGAACACCCAGGAGACAGTATCACAGTCAGGTAGTCACTTCAATATTATACATGACTCAGCAATCGAAGGACTGAAAACTGGGGTTGGTTTATGACATGATATAGTTTGTTTTTGATATGAAAGGTCATGAATGAAGACACAATTATATGCCAGGCGTGCATTAAACTATGTCCACGAGAAAAGGGAACTGGCTTTGTGGATTGTCATATCAATACACTTGTGTCTATCGTAGGTTGTTTGAGTCATAACAATTTTGTGGACAACAGATGTTGACACGTGGACTTCTGTTTATGGACGACATATGACCCAGGAGCCAAAGGAGACACAAAATATTATGCTGATATAGGAATTAGAAGAGTATACATTCCAAAACCATTCATCCGGTGACCATTCATCCGGTGGCCGCGTGTCTAAGAATAGTTTCTCGGCTCAGAAACATGCGAAGATACAATAGATCTGCTGTGTGTATTCATGGTGTAGCCTTCACAGACGGAAACATAACACGCGTGGTCACATCTGTTTACTTACCCAATCGACTCTTGTACTGTCACAGTCTTCAAATTTCATGGTCCCTTGAATAGCGGGATCGATGAGATTCTATTGTGCGGTATCGATTCATTTAGAAAATCATATTTTACTCGATCCAGTTGAACGAAACATCGACAGTCTCTTGCAGTGAAAGCTGTAATGATTTGTACGTTTCGTTTTAATGAAAACAACAACGCGACATGCATGTTGTTTGATGCCGCTTCAGCCCTGAATCAGCTTTAAAAAATCATTGTATAACTTTCGACATCTGTTCCCGTTAATCATGTATTTATCTAAAACACGCTTTAGTTAACAATGATCTTTATACTGACCAGTGTCGTCTTTTACTAGTTACTGTGACATGTAGTGTAGGGAGACAGATCAAACATCATTAAACAAACCATTAACAGTACCGATACCATGTACCGTTATCAAAGCCTTCAAACCTTCTTTCAAGTGGTATACACGGGATCTTACACAGAAACGATGTGACATCACGACAGGAGTGAGTGGGAGAGTGAGAGAGTTCAGATTTACGTCGCACTCAGCAATATTCCAACTATAAATAACCAAGTCTGGGTCAGACAATTCAGTGATCATCAGCATAAGCACTGACCTATGCACGATGGGGTACGATGACATGTGTCAACCAAGTCAGCGAGCCTGACCACCCAATCCCGTTAGTCGTCCCTTACGACAAACATGGATTACTGTAGATCAATTCTAACCCGGATATCCAAGGGCTGTGTGAAATTTACACTCATTCACATGATTATGTAATAATGTAATAAATCTGTCCTTATATAATGACATACAACACGAATCTATTTAGGTTACACACATCCTCACCCCCAATATTCGTTCTGTATATAATAGCAAACCGGTGATCAACAGCATGAACATCGACCTACACAATTTGGTTAGTTACATGCAAACTCCAAGTCCTGTTGTTTCCATATTGCAGTGGCAGATCAGGATAATTATTCTTACATTATGCCTGTTATCGACGGTCGTTGTATGGAAGTCTACTAATATGTCAAGAAGGAAGGCTGGCAGGACGACCCCAGTAATCAGACCAACATGTCAAGGATCAGAACGTACCGGGGAGAAAACTAAACCGGGATTTGATATTCTCAGTTTTGTAAGTATTCCAGGTGGATGGTGTATGTTGGTGAGTGAGTGAGTGAGTGGCCAGCAAAATAATGAGTGAGTGCGTTTAGTTTTACGCCTCATTCAGCATGATTCCACATATATGGTGGCGGTCTGTAAATAATCCAGTCTGGATCAGATGATCCTGTGATCAACTGCATGAGCATCGATTTAGATTACATGTGTCAACCAAGTCTGCGAGCCTGACCACCCAATCCCGTTAGTCGCCTCTTACGATAGACACGGGCTGCTGAAGATCTACACGGGTACCATCAAAATGATAATGTAAAAGTAATTTGTACCAAATGATATTACATATTGCATGTGTTTTGAAATTCATATGGGTAAAAATGTCTATAAAGCGGCCTTCACACGTCAAACTAAAGTTTAGCTCGAGTGTGCGAGTGTGAACTGTCCGACAACGCTCAACCGACACCAGTCTGTTCTCACCACCTTTACATCAAACTGTTGTCAAATTCGAGTTGATCAGGAACAACCAATCGCAGTTATCAATTGCAGTGATTGTCATTTGACCGCACCGACAGAGACATGGCACGCAAACGACACAAAAGTTTGACATGTGTGTGACAACGCGTGTTTGACAGATTTTTACAACATATGTCAAACCTATTTTGCCGTGTGAAGACCGATTAAAAACAAAGTAATTTTTTCCAAAACATTAACGGTAAGCTTCAGTGAAAGTCGAAATAGAATGGTTCAGGTTTTGTGCCACCTCTTTTGACCAGTCGTGACTGAATAACGATTTATGTTTGACGTGTCTTGAACACTATACCAGCAACATATCGTTGCTGAGCCAGAGCCCTATATTGATCGATCACAGTTCGATAACATATCGTCAAAACATTGATTATATGACTGGCTCGTTTTCTTGCTGACTGAGTTCCGTCCTATTGCGCAGCTTAGTACAATAAGCAATCCAGAAATTTGAGACCAACTTATTAACCTGGATTTTTTATGTTAATCAGTAATATTAATCAGTATTATTTGATAATCTAGTCAATCGTATATTACGACACTACAGTGCTTCTAATCCTCGCAAACACGTCGTGCACCGTGCCGTGTTGCACAGCGCCACTCTTCTACCCAGAGTTCTGCGACAGACCAGAAAGGTGAAGTAGCCGGTTTGAAATATAAACATACATTGTCATAAACCTAACTATTTGCGTAACAGTGTTCAACAGCATGAAAACCGCACCAAATCGCTCGCGTTATGACAGGATCTACTTATTTATTCACGTTTGTTTACAAACAAGAGCAAAGTCCGGTCACGTGATATGCAAATTAGCCTGTGGTAGTCATCGCTGCCATACAGTGTGGCACAGCAATACGAGTTCGGTCGCTAGAGAGGTTTGGCCGTCTGGTACGAAGTTGATATTATATCAATTACATTGTAAGATACACAAATACATTTTATAAGCGCAAAGAACACATAACAGGTGTAACCAGTGAGCCTGAAGAATTGTGAATCATTGCACGACCTCTTCTAATAGAGGAAGTCTGGGACGTCTTAGTTAACGACAACCTGTCGAAATTATACATAAAATACAGAAATACGATTTTAAAATTAAGACCAATTTGTAAGGACCATTTTCTCATGTAGGAGGAATTCTAATTTAGTGTAACCATAGTTGTTTATAGTGTCTCTTTTCACTTTTTACACGTGAAAAATCGGTTCTGCTGAAAAGTAGGTCATTGTCTGAACTGGATAATGAGACTCATTATTCATATCCCTTCATACCGAAGCCCCTAGATGATGGCCTTCCTGTAGATGCAAGCGATCTCTAGCACTTTATATTATTATTATTATTATTATGTTGTTGTTGTTGTTTATTGATAGTGTGTTGTATATGTCCTCGAATGGTTTCAAATATGATATGTGACATCATATTATTGTTCAGTCGTTTGATTACAGGATTTTGTACAATTCAAATATGTTTGGCGTTAATGTATGATATGGTTGAAATATTACCGATTTGACGTTAGATTGTTGCTCACTTACCGTGAGATCAGTATTAACCTTTCGGCGTGACTTGCCCATTTTAAATATATAAATATCCTCCGTCAAAATAGAGATTTCCCATACCAACTGGTGTTCTCGGAGGGTTTCGTACATACACAATGTTTGGCTTGGTGCGCATCGGCTATGGATTATAATTATTGTTCAAAGATAATCTGCTGATCATGATTATCCCCCTCCTCCTCATCGTTGTCGCCATCATCACGATCAACATTTACCATCAACATTATTAATCATCATCATCGTCGTCGTCGTCGTCGTCGTCATCATCACCGTCGTCATTATAGGTTTTATAACGTCAATTCTTAAAAAAAATGTTCCTACTCTTAACCTACTCACTGTGCTTTTATTATACTAAAAACTGACAAAAATATATCGATGATAGTGTTCCCCTGGGATTCAGAAAGAATAACTTCATTCTGATCACTAGAAACTTGTTGTAGATGTTATAGATGATCAGTGTTCCTTAGATTGTTATCTGTAATTCGTGATATTCCAGATATGCAGATTGGTGATCATTTTGCTGATCACTGGATTGTCTGGTCAAGACTCGATTATTTACAGCTGCCACATAGCAGGAATATTTCTGAGTGCGGCGTAAAACTAAACTCACCCACTTTTAAACGTGAATGTTTGCTTTGAAAGGAACAGGAAGTGGTTAAAGTGTGTATGGGAACAGGAAGTGGTTAAAGCGTTTATGGGAACAGGAAGTGGTTAAAGCGTGTATGGGAACAGGAAGTGGTTAAAGCGTGTATGGGAACAGGAAGTGGTTAAAGCGTGTATGGGAACAGGAAGTGGTTAAAGCGTGTATGGGAACAGGAAGTGGTTAAAGGGTCCGCTCGTCACGCTGAATACCCGCATTCAATTCCCCACATGGGTACAATGTGTGAAGCCCTTTATACGTGTTCTCCGTCGTGATAGTGCTCGACTATTGCTAAGAACGGTGTAAAAGCCAACTCACTCACTCATAATATATTTCAGCCTCGACCCGAGTACATCGGCAACTTTCGCAACCCGTGTTGGTATGGCCACAGGTACCCGGACGACGTCCATTCATCAGTCCGCTGTATCCCAGTATTTTATATCGTCGGACAACCAAAGTGTGGAACTACTGACCTCTTCAGCAAACTGTCCTCCCATCCTGATATCGCTGATAAAACTACCTACTCAGCAATTCACTGGTTGTCAAGGGGGAGGTTTAGTAAGTATGGCCACGAACGAATGGAGGGCGTTAACTCCACGGTTTATGGCGTTTGAATAGAACTGTGCTCATGCTGTTGATCACTGCATTGGCTGTGACTCAGTCTCGAATTTTACACACCCTTGCCGCACAACTATGTAGCGAGCAAACATAAGTGCTACCTGATTCCCACAGAATACGGGCTTTCTCAATACTGAGTGAGTTTAGTTTCTCGCCGCACTTGGCAATATTCCAGCAATATGGGGCAGTATGTAAATAATCGAGCCTGGACCAGACAATCCAGTGATCAACAACATGAACATCGCTCCACGGAATTGGGATACAGTGACATGTGCTAACCAGACCCATTCGATCAGCCAGGACCATCTGACCCCGACTATCGCCTCTAAAGCGGTGGTTACTGGAGACCAAGTTTCAACCGAGATCTTCACGGGATCAATACTGCTTATAGATCATATTATGCAGACTAATTAGGGTTAGCCACCAAACATAACAAAGTGATAAAGACAGTTCTATAATCATAAGAAATGTTAAGCTACATCAGAGCCCATTGTCGATACCGACTGTGTCGTAAGCATGTGTTTATGAATAATATTCGGAAAGGGATTGCAACAGATACTAGAGAAAACGTAAGCACATATTGCCCATTTACGGCACCCGTCACAAACACGTATTAAGGCAAGGTCATTTTATCTGAAAACACCGGTATGATATGGTGATTTCAACCAGAAAACGACGACTGACGTCAGTTCTGTTTCCGATGCGTCCAAAGAGTAAAACCCTTCACAAATCCACTAAACTGATGGACACCATTGTCAGTGTGATGAGGAGTATTTTAAACATCGTGGTTGTCCTCCATGAAACATGATTCATGTCCAAATCAATACATCGTCTAAATATGCTTCATGTATAAAATGTTCTGAATTCATGTTCACATTAACCGAAATATGTATCTTTTTTTTTTCATTTCAGAGCAGAGACTTCTAGATGCTCCTCCTAAATATAGACCACGTATGTGTATAATGCTTATTAATTGTCGAGAGAGTGTGTGAGCTGATGCCGTATAGCCCTTGTTTTTAAGTAAAAGGGTCTGATCCCAACTAAATTTCGTTCTTATATTTTCGATCTGGTGTGCAGGGGTGTAGCATTAAATCACAGACTTTGGTCAGATATTAACGTCATACCCACAGAAGATGTTACTAAGACATAAATTGTTTCCATGATGCTGTTGAACAGCTCTTGTTGTATTTTACATATAGTGCCAAATAGTAAGTACGTACACATTATCCAGTCGCCAAATACGTTTATCACTGGTATATGGAAACCATAATGCTTCCAGGTAGACATCCGTTTTATCCTTATATAATTACATATTTTACAAATGGTAATGTTAAAAACTGCTGAAACACTGAGTGTGTCCCTCAAATGACCCGATAATTAATTAAGAATTTTACGTGTAGTGCGTTCACTCTATAGAATATAAAGCTACTCTGTTTTCAATTTAGTGTTCCTTTATTGTTGATTTAAGACCACTACATACAATGTAAAAACCGAGCGCGTTTACCATTTAAGAACAGTTTTGATGAATCGAGTATCACACAATGTGGTGCTACAATGCATACTTATGACCTATTGTAAAGTTACTGAAACAGAACTGAACACTTAAAGACTGCAGAACAGCACACACTATGGAGAAGTGACAAGGGTCTGGAAAACATTGTCCAAGTCAAATATTGCAAATATCCTGACATCAAAGTTTGGAATGGGAAGCATACCAGGATTTAATAGAGCTATTACATTAAGTAACAACTGAGACGTTACATCTTCTTCCGTATCTTTCTCTGATACCATATTGACATCGTTTCTTTTTTAAATTTGTATTCTAGGTTTAACCTTTGATCACTACGCTTTGAGGTTTCGTAACAGCACCATTCAAGTGGAGCGGAAGGTGGACCTTACTTCAAAGATAATAGATTACCATCCGATGATTATAGGTAGGTCACAGGTGGTCACTGAGTTGGTTGAGTCCGGTTACGCAGGGCAATTGCCAGCCACAGGTGGTTACTTAGTCGGTCGTGTCCGGTTACATAGATGCATGTGCTGGAGACAGGTGTCTTACTGCTGCACATATTATTGCAAGGTGAACTAATTTAGTTGGATTCACAATAGGCGTGGTTGATATATATATGTATATATATATATATATCAGTTCTTTTAGGTTCAAAGAGACCCCGTTGTCTTCAACGTTGACTTTCACATAGACTCTATTTGTCGTCAGCGTATTCTGTCACACAGACTCTGGTTGACATAAGAGTTGACATCCACAGAAACTCTATTTGACATAGACGTCGAATTTCACAGAGACACTGGTTATTATCAGCGTTCTCTGCCACAGAGACTCTTTGTTGGCATCAACAGTGACTGTTGTAAATATTCGTTGTGATCTGGGCAAAGCTATATAGATGAGAATACCCAGCGTACAGTTGTAGATATATAATAAGTAGTTTCCGAAATAATAACACAACACGGATCTTCTCCTACATGTTTCAATCGTGTATCTTCAAGGAGAACTCAGGAAAGAGACATACATATGTAAATGTATATATGTAAATGACTTAAGTCCATTTAAATCTAAATTTTATAAAGTTTCAGATAGATTATCAACGACAAAAGGTGGTCTATATGCATTTCAGGCGATCACTCACCGTCTACTTTTTCGGACAACGGACACTGGCAGGAATATGTAGGTAATGAAAACTGCCAGGAACCAAGGATCCTCAATGCCCATTATCTAAGATATATGATTCCAGATGCCAAAATAATATTGACACTGAGGGATCCAGTTTCCAGGTGAGTAAGCGTATACTGTGTAGGTCAAAATGATGATCATGATAAAAGGAATATTTACGTATCGGATTCCTAGAACATGTGTCATGCATTATCTTGCTTCAACGTGGCTCGAGGGCATTAGGCAACAGCTATGCAAACAGACAATGCGCGCCTTATCACTGAATGACTTGTTAGGGTAAAAATGTGTGAAAATCTGTCACAGTTTCAGCTGACTCCGATTGTCCGACTGTGTTTGACGTAACATTTGAGTGTTCAAGTCACAGTCTGTCATCAGCATTGACTGTCACAGAGACGTTGGCGTTAACAGCCACACAAACTGTGATTGTCATCAATGTTGACTGTCACAGAGACGATGTCTGTCATCAACGTTGATTGTCATTGAAGATTTTTAGTTGACGTGTGCGTTGTTGCAGGTATTCTGGTAGACATAGGGACACAGATTCATATTATTTCATCACTAGTGTTGCAACTGTTGTATTTCCTCGTGTCCTTTTACAGGCTATATTCCAGTTACTGCTATTTTCTTGGCGATGGAACGCCGGAGGATTTTCATGAAAATGTTGTCAACCAAACCAAGATGTACACTGACTGTTTTAAGAAGCACGGTGTACGGCAATGTGCTTACAATAATACTTTATCGGAAATGAGTTCTGTAAGTATCTGTCAGTAATTAGTGTCACAATCGACGAACTGTATTTGCTTAGTGTCAAAGTAATCGATGGCAACATTTTCAGACAATCTATTAACAGTTTACGGTACCCATGAAGGTCCGGGATAGAATCGGCCTTCAGCAACCCATGCTTGCCACAAAAGGCGACTGCACTTGTTGTAAGAGGCGACTAACGGGATCGGGTGGTCAGGCTCACTGACTTGGTTGACACATGTCATTGGTTCCTAGCTGCGCAGATCGATGCTCATACTGTTGATTACTGGATTGTCTGGTTTAGACGCGATTATTTACAGACCACCGCCATATAGCTGGAATATTGCTGAGTGCGGCGTAAAGCTAACCTCACTCACTCAATAATTTACGATATGCCCACATTCACGTCAAATCCAGAGAAAACGTCTTTGAATGAATAATTTACTTCAGTGTAAGTTGCAGATAGGCACGTTTCTCACAGATATTGTAGTTGCAAACACACAACGTTTATTACTAACCATCTAACTTAGAAAATAAGTGATGGGGATTGCTATTGAAAAATCAAAAAATATTTCAGCAATATATCTATTTGCATAAATGCAGAAACGACATCGAATATGTATCGTGGCAGGAACAATCCCGATGTATCTATAAGTTGTTTGATCCTGACTGATAACAGCGATTGATGAGTGGGTGAGGATGGTCTTACGCTATTTTAAACAATATTCCAGCAATATCACGGTGGATGATTACAACAAATGCACTTCACGCTTTCCACACAATTGGGGATTCGAACTACGGTGAGCGAACCCTTTAACCACAGCGCTACTCTTCCATCCTTCCATGTATCATTGAGCTTTAGTAATTGTTTCTTCATCTCCTTAGATGAGGATCGGAATAGGGTTGTATTCCGTGTACCTAGAAGACTGGTTCCAGACGTTTCCACGGAAACAGATCTTTGTGTCATTTCTTGAAAACTTCTCGAATGAGCCAGAAGCAACTCTTGAAAAAATGTTCTCATTTTTAGGAGTCTGTAAGTAAACATTTAATGATTTGATTTCCGTACATGTAAAATGTGTTATCATTATATATCTCATACGTTGATGACACATTATTATGTCTATATCGTATATTAGATTTTTTCCGATGTTATACATACTGTAATAAGTGCCCGTAAATATAATTTATGGCACTTGAGAAATGTTCAACGACTGAAGAAAGGATAAAGTGTCCATTTACTTAGGTTTTGCCAGACGTAAGAGCAGTACTGTGATACCGTACCAAAGGTCTTAAATTGCATCTAGAAGTGATACACATAAGAGAAAGGGTATAATGGATGTCAACTTCTCTATAATGCTTAGTAAGTGGTATTTGTGGAAAACGTCTGTTTTTCTTCCAAGGTGAAAGATGTTATATACCCGTTCATATAGACTGTCTTAGAAACATCATTGTGGTACAGTATCAAAGGCCTTTTATGAAATTTAGAAGTGATACACATAAGAAAGATAGTTTTATTGATGTCAACATTTTAGTTATGCTTGCACCTAGTAACAAGAGAGTGATGGTGAATGTCGGTTGTTCTTCTTGCAAATATGTGTCTCCGTTGATTAAATATTTCTTGCAAAAATTATGAATTAGTAAGGGCGTCAGTGCTGGTTCCAAACCTCGCCACAATTCTTAAGAGGAGTTGATGGGACAGTACTCGTTGATCGTTGATTAAAACTGAAGAAGCGCAATGTCGTTTGTCACTAGTATCACCATTCCATGAGATCCACCAACGGAATGATCTCTTTCAGTTTTCTCTGTTCTGCTCTTGAAATTGTTGTGGAGAAGACGCTGACAGGTTTAGATTTTAAAGTTTCGAATAATAGTCTCAAGACAGAAGCAATACATAGCACACCACGGCAACACCACCTTGATTTAAGAGCTTGTTGTGTTCTTTTTTCAGCACCGTTGAGCAAAACGGAAATTAAGAAGATCGCCAACGCATGCATAATCAACAAGGGCAAAGTTCGAACTAAGTCACAACCAATGTTACCAAAGACGAAGGCGTTACTGGACACGTTTTATGAACCTTTTAACACAAAGCTGAAAGCTATGTTGAAAGAAGAACCCAATCGATTTTAATGAAACCCTAGTATTCGGACCGACCAGTGTTCCTGAAAGTCTTCATATTTATTAAAAAGAAAAGAAGACGTCTTTTATCAGGGGTGTCCAGGAACCAGAATGTCCGGAATCCAGGGTGTCCTGAACAATGAGGTTGCAGACTTTGTAGCAAGCAAGCAAGACATAGTACACAAGTACACGTATTGCTAGACAAGTAGCATGATCACAATGTAAAGCTAAAACGACAATCAATTCAACATGTACAGTTCATTAATCAAACTGTGTATTTTGTAAGTGTTTGCTACTGCTGAGAGAAATACCATTGTTTCCCAGTTATTCAGCCCAATGATTGCCCAGTGGTTAAACGTTCGCTCGTCACGCTGAAGACCCAAGTTCGATACCCCACATGGGTACAATGTGTGAAGCCCATTTCTGGTGTCCACTGCCGTGATATTGCTGGAATATTGCTAAAAGAGGCGCAAAACCATACTCACTCACATCATCCCCACAGAATGACAATACCGCTGAAGCGACATAAAATATTGACTCTGTTGCCTGAAAACTGTCATAGTTTAAAGATGTTAATCGTTTATGAGTTGAACAGGGTTATTGGGTGAAGCTTTTTCATCCCTATATTAGGCTTCACCTATTTTATCCATGTCCGAATACAAACCTATGTTCGGCGTGACACGCGAACGCCTTAACCACTCGGATGGAGATCCAACAGAGAGGGTAAGAGGATCGTGCGGTGTCCGTGCGAAAACTGATTGATATCGGTATACCATGTACATCTTGTTGTCTGGGACCTCTATCATGAACTGAGACAAACGACAGAACAGGTAGGGCTTGCTAATGGTTTTATCCATGATAAAACGTTTGATTGGTCCATCGCAAAGCTGTCGCAGGGCTATCATGTCATGCGGCTCCCGTGGGATGACCGCGCAATATCCGTGGAATTTTACGTACAGCGCACGGAGACCTTAGATGGCCTTGGGGATATCCTTCGATCGTCGATATGAAGAGAACTTCACTCAAGTGTCTACTGATATGAAATATATCAACACAAGTTGATAAAGTAACAAATATCCGAGGTTTGCCGCTGATATTTTTACCTTTATCAACGAGTGTTGATATAACTGATATCAGTAGACACAAGGGTGAAATTCTATTTATCATCCAAAATCATTCTTCATTAGTTTTCAATGGAGTATGTATATCTGTGAACACAGCACTGGCATTAGATTTGCAGTGCAACGATGTCATGGCATTGTGACATAATCAAGTTCATGACGTCATAGCATTGTCAGGGCATTGTCAGGGCATGTCTCCAAGGAGATATCGTCTGATCTCACACAAGCGATATCTCCCGTGGAACACAGTTTTGGATGATAAATATATATATATGATAGATGTATATACAGTGTTCAGTAACACATTAGACACAATGTGAAGACGTATATTACTTTCTGGTGACATGTCAATATTACTGCTTCTGCAATAAACACATATGCAAATGCATATAAGTAGGCATGTATCTATGCATGTTTGAGGATTAAGAGAAAACATTAAGAGTCGACCATCAGCGAGGGAGGGAGTGGGATTAGTTTTGCACCCTCTATATACAGTATGGTTCAAAATTATTGAGAATAGCTAAAGCATTTCATATTATTAAACGAGAACAAATCAGATAAAATTGAATGTATTGTGAAAGTGAACTGACCTTTTCATGTTGTGTAGGTAACAATTTAATATTTTATCAAGTCTCCTTGAGCTTCACGGCAGAGTCTAAGACGTTTAGGCATACTTCCTATCAGAGAGGTTAGTGTCTCGTGAGTTATGCTGTCCCAGTATCGGGCCACTTCTCTCTTCATGTCTTCAATTTTTGTCAACCCCTTTTGATTCACACATTCCTTCATCATCCCCCAAATGTTCTCAATGGGATTTAAGTCAGGACTATATGCAGGAAATGGTAATGCAGTCACATTTTTCTCCTGAAACCACTGCTTGACATGTTTTGCGGTGTGTTTAGGATCATTATCTTGCTGCAAAATCCAGTCATTTCCATCAAACACATGTGCACTTGGAAGGAGAAAATTATCTAATATGTTAGTGTAGCGTTGACTTGTCAGATTTCCCTCAAACACACACAGCGGGGTCGTTCCTAATAAGGATATCCCTCCCCATACATGAAACTTTGGGCTGTATTTAGGTCGTCGATACAACGGTGCTGACGCAGACTTTGTCCATATTTTCACATTATTGGGATATACCCATATTGAGCTTTCATCAGTAAAAATCACATTTTCCCAGTCAAAGTTTTCATGTGCCAAACACGACTCAACACGCCTGTCTTTATGTTCTTGTTTCATGAGAGGAGAAGGAATCCCAGTCTTTTTCTCCCATCCAAGATCAATCAAATTTCTTCTAACTGTACATTTTGATACAACTGTTGATCCCCTTTCTATCATTTCATACCTGATGTTGGAGATGCTTGCCCTTTGCTTTTTAGACGCTAAAATTCCCAGCCGGACGCGATCTGAGAAGTCCAACTTTCTGGGTCTCCCTGCTCCTTTCTGGTGCCCCAAATCCTTTCCCTCTTTAAAATTCTTCCTAATCCTATACACAGTAGAAAGAGGAGTTCCTGTTCTCTCTGCCAGTGTATTTACATCATCAATTCCTTGATTACACAACTCAAAAATCAACCTTCTTTTATCTTCAGCAGACATTGTTGACAGTGCTGAGGAAAATGACGTCTGCTACAAATTCAGGGGAGGTAACTCTAATTGTACTATACTCAGTAGGCCAAGATGAGTTACCTCCCTTATACCATAACTTAGTTTTAAGTATCAGTGAATCAGTTGAGGTGTTAGGATAGCTCAAAGTAAGAAGAAAAATTCTCAATAATTATGAACCAGACTATATATATGGTGGAGGTCTGTAAATAATCGAATCCGGTCCTGACAATCCAATGATCAGCAGCATGAACATCATTCTGCGCAATTGGGAACCGATGACGTGTTAACCAAGCCAGCGAGCCTGACCATCAGATCCCTTTACTCTTAAGACACGCACAGTCGCCTTTTATGGCAAGCATGGGTTGCTGAAGGCCTGTTCTCCCCCGAACCTTCACGGGTCCGACCATCAGTGAGAAATAGGTTATCCTAAACGTGTGAAGTGGTGTGTGTCACTGTCATTATTCAGAGAGTAACAGTGTACACATGACTGCACCCCTTGACATCAGGAACAGTGACTCTTTCCCAACTTTAAAGAGAAAACTCAGAACATTTCTTTTTCTCATCTACTGACTAAACTGTAAGAACGTGACTTCTAACGTGTAAATCACCATTGAGCAGCTGCATATAGCTGGAAACAGGGGTTATTTAATTCATTTTAAATATGGTGAAATGACGTGATAAAGCGTCTACTTACCCAATCGCTCCACAATGTACCACTCGTGAAGTTCAGGGTAGCACTAGTCTGCAAGAACCATGCATGTAACAGGATCGAATGCTCAGGATTGGTCGGTCGATCCACCTAACCTTATCGCAGTTGCGTAGATCAATCCTAAATCACTGGGTTGTCTAGATCTACTTCGTTACATATACATTGTACAGTACATGAACAATGCCATCGTCAATCTGTTATGTCGAAGTTGAAGGGACCTACTTAACTGATTCGAGTTATCAGAGGTTCGCCACAATCACTAAAAATATGACTACAGGGAATGTGTGAGGACCAACTTTTACTTCGACACAACAGTATTAACTGTACATTCACACCACTAGAGTGAGTGAGTGAGTTTAAGCAACATTTCAGCATTATCACGGCGGGGGACGCAGGAAATGTCGCGAATATTCCGCGGGATGAGCGAACTCTACAACCACTGGGCTTCCCCATCGCCACCAAACCACTAGACGAATTCATTGTCCCTGCGTTTAATTAACATTGTCACATTTACGATGGAAAATGTTTCCTAAAACAATTTGGTTAAACTTTCATGGCATTACTTAATGTAATATTGCCCCCAAAATGTTTGTATCCCGACCCAATTCGTCTAACTAATTTTACAAAAAGCAATGCAAAGTAGTCTGCAAAAGAGGGTCTCATATTTTTGTTCACTCTGTTTGTATCTTTCTGATAACGATCCAGGTTAAAGGCCCACGATAACTGTCAACTTAACAATACTTCCGCCCATTCATTTTGAATTTTTTTTCCGGGTTATATTCACCACAAGTTAACACTTGCATGTAAATAAGTGTAAAAAGTATGAAGTATATTAATACCCCCATCACGTACAATCATGGCATGTTTTCATCGCTTTTATGACTCTCATTGCGCTCCGTTTGCCCGCATGGCGTGTTGGCGATTGTGAAAGAGGGGTGGTGTCAAAGAGCTTTGTGACGTATCGCCGACCGAATATTGCATTGTAACGCGTTCATATCATATCTACGGAATACTGTGGAGGTTAATATCTCGATGTCGACCGTTGAAAAAGAGGTAAATCGAAACGTAGCTAAATATAGTAAGCAAGAAGTTGTAATCCATAAAGTTGTATGTTTCATTTTTGACTAACCAACTTCTAGAATATCCATTAAACAAGTAGAGATGTGCAAATACTTGGCGTTAGAAAATGAAATATGGTGTTCTCGCCGTTTCGTGTCTTTGTGGTCATATGACGAAAGATTGCAAACTTTAGAGATTTACGTCAAATCTCGTATTTCTCATGCCGTCGACTTTTGTCAAATCTCGCGTTCTCACGCTTTTGACATTTTAGTTTGTTTCCAAAGCAGGGGGGTGAATGAAAGATGGCGACAATGTCCCTTGCGTTATTTCATACAGATTCGTTTATGACGTGCTGAGCTAACATACGGTGCATATTTTATCTAAGTTCGCCATGGATAGGGAAACAGCTGACTGTGTAATCGGGAAGTCCAGAGATTCTAATCATATGACTGACATGTCTGACATTTAACACTGCACGCGGAAACTGACACGAGCAATTAAAGGAAAGAATACGCAAACACCACTGATCACATGCTTGGTATGGAATACTGGGTTATTAATGCCGCGCCCAGCAATATTTTAGCTATACGACGGCGGTCTGAAAATAATCGATTCTGGATCAGATAATCACGTAATGAAGACCTGAGCATCAGTCACGCAATTGAAATACATGGGTGAACCTGACCACATTAGACGCCTCTTACGTAAGGCCAAATATAACCGGAATTGTCCTAGGGTTTGTAACCAGTATGATACACAACATATCATATTCAACTCGCATAGATGACATGCACTGAAAGTATTTAACATAGGTATTTTTGTGTGTCAGCACAATAAAGGAAAACATCTTTACATCGTGTTGATCTCACCGTTCGTCAATTTTTGTGAATAAGTGAGTTTACGTTTACACCCCCTGGGGGTGATCTGTAAATAATCGAGTCTGGACCAGACAAACCAGTGATCAACAACATGAGCATCGATTTGCTCAGCTGGGACTGACCACTTAATCCCGTTAGTCGCCTTTTGTGACAAGCATTAGTTGCTGAAGGCCTATTCTATCCTGGATCTTCAAGGGTCCAATTTTTATGTTGTCATCAGGACGGAAACGATAGAATATCACTGTCGTGTTATAGAAAAGTGCCCCAAATTTGACACAAATGCCCCCAATGCTTGAAATCAATCTATATAATATAGCGATTGCATCTATACATTGTGAAACCATAAATGTCTCATAACTGCATACATCAAAGTGCCTCCTGACCTCGATAAAGAAACAAAGTACTAATCACTGTAGATTTCCGAATATTTTAGCACCTGTCGTGATGAAATCCTCAAATTAGAATCGGCTTCATCAGTCATTGGTACTTATTGTGATTTATAATGTCTAACTGACGAATCAGAATCGAGTATTTTCCCAGGTTCTTGGATGTTCATTTCACTAACACCAACCTGGACTCCAGACTCCCCCGAAGTTGGCTGGGTTTGACTTTGGATCTTTTGGTGGATCTTGGGCTGGTACACCTCGTTTTCTCCATTCTTCCAATTTTACCTTCATCTCCTCCACAAGGTCAGGATATTTTGCCGACAGATCAAAGTGTTCTGTAGGATCAGAAGAGATATTGAAGAGCATATATGGAGGGAAATCCTCATCTTGTTCCATTAGGCTTGACTTCTGTCCTAATTTCGGCAGAGGTGTCCAGTCGTTGTATTTTCCAGGGGAACCCTCAATTAACTTCAGGTGACCATACCGAATAGCGGAAGCATTTCGATCTCTTTCACCACTGTAAAAATTATACACAAAACCATCTCTTTTGCTAGGACCTCCATTCAACAACATGTCTTCCTGACCAACCCCATCTCTGTCAATAATCTTGCTAAGATCTCCTCCAGCAATCTGAATCAAAGTAGGGTACCAGTCCACAGCATGCATCATCTCAGTGTTCAAGTACCCTTTCTTCTTGAGGAGGTTCTTGCTGTAAATGAACGCTGTGCCCTTTGTACCACCTTCCCACAGTGTAGTCTTGGCTCCGCGTAGTGGGAGATTATTCGCCGCAATGTAGGTAGGACCGCCATTATCTGTAGTAAATACCATGAGCAGGTTCTCCATCAAACCAGTCTCAACCAAAGCATCAGTGATGTTGCCAACAGCTTCGTCTAAAGCATTGACCATTCCACAATATATTCTCCTGTGAAGATCTTGAATGTGGCCACATCTCGCCTCATACTTCCCTGGTACCTGCAGAGGCTGGTGCACAGACTGGAATGGTAGATAGAGGAACAAAGACTGATTATGGTTATGTGAACGGATGATGTCGATTGCTCTTTCAGCGAAAATATGCGCTGAATAATCCCCTCTATATGTCTTTAAAGGTTCTTTGTCCATTCTGAAATCCAGTCCATTGTACTGAAACGCATCTGCACGATAATGGGTGTAATAATCTTCTTCTCCTGAATAGTATCCGAGAAATGATTCAAAACCTCTGTAAGTTGGTGTATAGTTCCAATTACAGTATCCCAAGTGCCATTTGCCAACAATATGACTCACATATCCAAGTTGATTTAGCTCTTCCGGAAGTGTAGTAAAGTTAAGTGGCAAGAACTTTGGCTGTTCAACATTAATCACACCATCTTGGAGTCCAGTCCTGTAGGGAAAGTAACCGGACATGAAACAATTCCTGGAGGGAGAACAGACAGGCTGGACGTAGGAGGAGTTTAGGATGACACCTTCATGGGCAAGACGATCTAGGTTTGGAGTTCTCATCTCTGGGTTCCTGAACCCGACATCATTCCATCCCAGGTCATCAGCCACTATGAAAATGTAATTTGGAGGGGCTGCTCCTTTTGGGCTACTGATGACCGTGACAATGAACGCACAGAGAAGGAGCAAGAAGAAGCAGCCTTTCGCCATGATGGAGTTCGTAGCACTGACGTCACACTGGACTTAGATCAGTTTGTGCCGTAAATACTACCGTATCAGTAACTACCACCGTATAAACAGAGCAAGGTCAGAAGCATTGTTATCATGTTGTGTGATAGAGAAAGCTACTTTGTGCAGATTATTAGTGGTAGGATGGCTAAGGTTCTGATATGAAATTCTGGTTATAACACGTCCTCTGCAAGTTTTTGCTTGTCTTCAGATGGGGCCAGTTTGGAACAGGATGCAACGCTTGTTTGCGATTTGTTTTATCTTTTTTCTTATTATGTTTTACAGATTACAGATTTTACAGATTCAAATGCAGCAGAGAAGGTTCGGGTGATCCTGGCACAGTCAGCCCAGTAAGGCTCGTCATCAGCTCAGGGCCCTTGCCCCCTCTACACGCAGCCCAGATAGCGAATGAGACTTCTCCCAGGAAACACTGCCTGGTCCAACTCACCAAGAACTTTCTGGAGGATATGAAGGCTCCCGAACATTGCAGCCTTCTGCATTTCCTAGACTGTCAGAAGGACTGTGCTCCTGGTAGAGAACCCGGCAGCTCTCCTGATCTGCGCCAAGAGTTCAGGAGGTACCAAACCAAGGGCACTGAGAACAATGGGGAGCCTGACGACAGTGTACTTGGGATGCAAGCGAAACATTTCAAAGGCGATAGCCGAGTATTTTTCATGCTTTTCCTGAAACATGCTAATCACATTGCTGTCAAAAGGGACAGCCAATTCAATGATATAAATAACTCCATTGGTTTTATCAAACAGGATAAGATCAGGTTTGTTGGAAAAACATTCTTCTGAGGCTGTATATTGGCCTATTTCAGAGAAGTTTCCATGACGCCCTGTTCAGGGTCGTATCATGGATGGACCTTGGGGCCAAAGCCACAAGCATGGCGGAGACTATAGAAAAAACAGCGTGCCATGCCACCATGTCTTTTAAGATATGCTGTTTGTGCCATGGAAGGGCATCCACTGACAAGGTGTTGGACAGTCTCTGTACATTCATTGCATAATCGACATTTCATGTTATCATTTTGATTAGGAGATAAACCTACTGTGTTTGAAAATCACGCGCACGCGCAGAGGTTTCAATTGTAATATTTAGTCGCCATCAATTCAGCACAGCATGTCTCTGATTTTCAAACTCAGTAGGTTTATCTCCATTCTACCATGAAGAATTTAGAATCGAACTTCCTCGCTTTGCATAAGACACTGCGTGATCCGGCAAGAGATGAGAGGCGAGTTAATCTCGTCTGGTGCCTTTCGTATTTTTAAACATTTCAACATCAAAAATATTCTGTCCAAAGAAAACAAACACCTGTTTATTCAATGCAATAATGTAATGCCTAAGAGCTTGATTTTATAATCCCAAGTAGAGTTACGCAACAGTTTGAAATGGCGGACGAGACAGTGTTTACATTTTGCGAAAGTTTTAAATTTGACGTGAAAGTGGAGAATACTTGACCGGCTGTCGAATCAGAACCCTCCAGAATCGAAGAAAAGATCGTTTTGTCATAGACCTACGATCTGTATCTCATCAAAAACTGTTGTTTTTCACGCTCGGCGAGTGTCGATTGTGCTTTCATGTACTTGCCTCCACCCCGGCATACGGCAAAAGAGTGACAGTGCCGTTTTGTCAAAATGTGTGTTCATGCGACTAACTCGGGATTCCTGGAAACTTTGTTTTCATCATGGATGTATTGAGGCCAAGTTTTTCTCAAAGTCTACGAACACAACAGTGACTGCCTTGCGGGGATGATGGCAGAGCAGAACTCCAGTGGTTCAAGTTTTTACATATGGATAATATTGTGTCATGATGGAGTATGAGCATAAATTTGGTGTTTCGCGCTAGAACCGTTATCTTGCGAATTTCCCATTCTAAATGGAAACAAACATAGCATATTCCAGGTAGGTAAATGTTTACTAACGTTTTGCTGAACAATTTTGTCTAGGGGTGTATTAGGGCAGGGCATTCGGATTTATGTGTTAGATATTGTTTATGTTGGGGGCTGTGTATTTTAATTGGATGTTTTTATAATAGCGGGTAATATGATAGTGAAATTCCCATAAAATTGTGGAGGAAATATCATATAATTATATTTTTTGAGTTTTTATCCATCACGTATGTTGTGCTCATATCATGTTGGTGGTCAAACTGAAGTGGTGAGGCAGTCTTGTATATATATATGCGTAGTGAAGCGCCATGAAATCAGACGCATGTTCAGTCCAAAAATTTCAAACTGCATAGATCTATGTGGCAAATACCCGAGTCAGCGTCAGAATCGATGGAGTTGTTGTTATAAACTGACATCATTGTGATTAAATGGAAGTAGTTCTCACAACACGACTTGTTAATCCGCGGTGAAACGGCCTAAAATCAGGTAGCGTCAATCCAGAATTGATGCCGTCTGATTTTTCTGAACAACCAGTCAGAATCCAGTATTTTCTTGAGTCATCTCAGAATGAAGAATCACATTCTGACGATTTCGAGTGGGAAGTGACTGGTCCTGAGCAGCGAAAAAGAAGCCCTCAGTTTCACATTTGAGACCAGCCGACTTCAACCAAGCGACGGAGTTGGTTGGATTGCTGTACTGTTCCACACATTTCATGTACATACGATGAAATGGCTTCTCAGATAGCTTCTCCAAAAAGGACGGACTCTGAGCAGACATGATGAAGGACTTCACCTGGTTTACTTTCATCGATGTACCGTCCAGTAATACTTCATTATCATCATTATGTATTATCACTATTTTGTAATTGTTTACATGATGACTTGAATGGAGAGGAAAAGTATTGAGTACGCTGTAAAAAATACGAAATTAAAAGAGACAAAAGATAGACATTATAGTTTTTTTGTATAAGTATAAGGCAATAAGTACGCACAGATTGCCACCGATAGTCTGAGACACGTCTGTGCACGCAGATCATAACTCATTGTCAACTTTTGCAACATCCAATGCACGATAGTTAAGTGTAACAAAGTGCTTACAACAGCGAACTAACTGCAACGCGTCCCAGTAAAGTACACAACACTCAGTACAACGCATGGCAGTAATGTATATTAAGATATTAAGTAATGTGGCAGTAATGTGACAGAATTGGTTGAACTCGTGAGTCTTATGGTGAAGGATACAGTAGATTCTAAAAGTGAATAAAACTCAACGATTGTAGACTCTAACAGTGACTGAAACAGTGAATCAGGAGATTGTTTGCGTGTGTGGGGATTTAAGTCGACTATTTCAGAATAATGCATATTAACATAGATCGACCATCTCCTAC
The DNA here is from genome assembly GCF_037392515.1 of Haliotis asinina. NCBI lineage: Eukaryota > Metazoa > Mollusca > Gastropoda > Lepetellida > Haliotidae > Haliotis > Haliotis asinina. The sequence goes on along the minus strand of NC_090294.1, from coordinate 19,919,773 downwards.
AGGAGATACTAAGTCCTTCGTAAGAGATACTTCTTCCTGTGTAGGAGATATTATGTCCTCCACAGGACTTGATAACGTGTGAGATACTAAGCACTACGTTGGAGATAGCAAGACCTACGTAGAAGATAGTAAGAACTACGTAGGAAATACGAAGTAATACGTCCTACGTAGGAGATACTAAGTACTACGTAGGAGATAGCAAGTCCTACGTAGAAGATAGTAAGAACTACGTAGGAAATACGAAGTAATACGTCCTACATAGGAGATACTAATTACTACGTAGGAGATAGCAAGTCCTACGTAGAAGATAGTATGTACTACGTAGGAAATACTAAATGATAAGTCCTACGTAGGAGATACTAAGTCCGGCGTAGGGGATATTATGATCTACGTAGGATATAGTATGTCATACGTAGGGGATATTATGGCGTATGTAGGAGATACTATGTGATGCGTGGGAGATACTAAGTCCGGCGTAGGAGATATTATGATCTACGTAGGATATAGTATGTCATACGTAGGGGATATTATGGCGTATGTAGGAGATACTATGTGATGCGTGGGAGATACTAAGTCCTGCGTAGGAGATATTATGATCTACGTAGGATATAGTATGTCATACGTAGGAGATATTATGGCGTATGTAGGAAATACTATGTGATGATTGGGAGATACTATGTCCGGCGTAGGAGATATTATGATCTACGTAGGATATAGTATGTCATACGTAGGAGATATTATGGCGTATGTAGGAAATACTATGTGATGATTGGGAGATACTAAGTCCTCCGTAGGAGATATTATGATCTACGTAGGATATAGTATGTCATACGTAGGAGATATTATGGCGTATGTAGGAGATACTATGTGATGCGTGGGAGATGCTATGTCCGACGTAGGAGATATTATGATCTACGTAGGATATAGTATGTCATACGTAGGGGATATTATGGCGTATGTAGGAGATACTATGTGATGCGTGGGAGATATTAAGTCCTGCGTAGGAGATATTATGACCTACGTAGGATATAGTATGTCATACGTAGGAGATATTATGGCGTATGTAGGAGATACTATGTGATGCGTGGGAGATACTAAGTCCGGCGTAGGAGATATTATGATCTACGTAGGATATAGTATGTCATACGTAGGGGATATTATGGCGTATGTAGGAGATACTATGTGATGCGTGGGAGATACTCAGTCCGGCGTAGGAGATATTATGATCTACGCAGGATATAGTATGTCATACGTAGGAGATATTATGGCGTATGTAGGAGATACTATGTGATGCGTGGGAGATATTAAGTCCTGCGTAGGAGATATTATGATCTACGTAGGATATAGTATGTCATACGTAGGAGATATTATGGCGTATGTAGGAGATACTATGTGATGCGTGGGAGATATTAAGTCCTGCGTAGGAGATATTATGATCTACGTAGGATATAGTATGTCATACGTAGGAGATATTATGGCGTATGTAGGAGATACTATGTGATGCGTGGGAGATACTATGTCCGGCGTAGGAGATACTATGATCTACGTAGGATATAGTATGTCATACGTAGGAGATATTATGGCGTATGTAGGAGATACTATGTGATGCGTGGGAGATATTAAGTCCTGCGTAGGAGATATTATGACCTACGTAGGATATAGTATGTCATACGTAGGAGATATTATGGCGTATGTAGGAGATACTATGTGATGCGTGGCAGATACTCAGTCCGGCGTAGGAGATATTATGATCTACGTTGGATATAGTATGTCATACGTAGGAGATATTATGGCGTATGTAGGAGATACTATGTGATGCGTGGGAGATATTAAGTCCTGCGTAGGAGATATTATGATCTACGTAGGATATAGTATGTCATACGTAGGAGATATTATGGCGTATGTAGGAGATACTATGTGATGCGTGGGAGATACTATGTCCGGCGTAGGAGATATTATGATCTACGTAGGATATAGTATGTCATACGTAGGAGATATTATGGCGTATGTAGGAGATACTATGTGATGCGTGGGAGATATTAAGTCCTGCGTAGGAGATATTATGATCTACGTATGATATAGTATGTCATACGTAGGAGATATTATGGCGTATGTAGGAGATACTATGTGATGCGTGGGAGATACTAAGTCCTGCGTAGGAGATATTATGATTTACGTAGGATATAGTATGTCATACGTAGGAGATATTATGGCGTATGTAGGAGATACTATGTGATGCGTGGGAGATATTAAGTCCTGCGTAGGAGATATTATGACCTACGTAGGATATAGTATGTCATACGTAGGGGATATTATGGCGTATGTAGGAGATACTATGTGATGCGTGGGAGATACTCAGTCCGGCGTAGGAGATATTATGATTTACGTAGAATATAATATGTCATACGTAGGAGATATTATGGCGTATGTAGGAGATACTATGTGATGCGTGGGAGATATTAAGTCCTGCGTAGGAGATATTATGACCTACGTAGGATATAGTATGTCATACGTAGGAGATATTATGGCGTATGTAGGAGATACTATGTGATGCGTGGGAGATACTCAGTCCGGCGTTGGAGATATTATGATCTACGCAGGATATAGTATGTCATACGTAGGAGATATTATGGCGTATGTAGGAGATACTATGTGATGCGTGGGAGATACTATGTCCGGCGTAGGAGATATTATGATCTACGTAGAATATAATATGTCATACGTAGGAGATATTATGGCGTATGTAGGAGATACTATGTGATGCGTGGGAGATATTAAGTCCTGCGTAGGAGATATTATGACCTACGTAGGATATAGTATGTCATACGTAGGAGATATTATGGCGTATGTAGGAGATACTATGTGATGCGTGGGAGATACTCAGTCCGGCGTTGGAGATATTATGATCTACGCAGGATATAGTATGTCATACGTAGGAGATATTATGGCGTATGTAGGAGATACTATGTGATGCGTGGGAGATACTATGTCCGGCGTAGGAGATATTATGATCTACGTAGGATATAGTATGTCATACGTAGGGGATATTATGGCGTATGTAGGAGATACTATGTGATGCGTGGGAGATACTCAGTCCGGCGTAGGAGATATTATGATCTACGCAGGATATAGTATGTCATACGTAGGAGATATTATGGCGTATGTAGGAGATACTATGTGATGCGTGGGAGATACTAAGTCCGGCGTAGGAGATATTATGATTTACGTAGGATATAGTATGTCATACGTAGGAGATATTATGGCGTATGTAGGAGATACTATGTGATGCGTGGGAGATACTAAGTCCGGCGTAGGAGATATTATGATCTACGTAGGATATAGTATGTCATACGTAGGGGATATTATGGCGTATGTAGGAGATACTATGTGATGCGTGGGAGATACTCAGTCCGGCGTAGGAGATATTATGATCTACGTAGGATATAGTATGTCATACGTAGGAGATATTATGGCGTATGTAGGAGATACTATGTGATGCGTGGGAGATACTCAGTCCGGCGTAGGAGATATTATGATCTACGTAGGATATAGTATGTCATACGTAGGGGATATTATGGCGTATGTAGGAGATACTATGTGATGCGTGGGAGATACTCAGTCCGGCGTAGGAGATATTATGATCTACGTAGGATATAGTATGTCATACGTAGGAGATATTATGGCGTATGTAGGAGATACTATGTGATGCGTGGGAGATACTATGTCCGGCGTAGGAGATATTATGATCTACGTAGGATATAGTATGTCATACGTAGGAGATATTATGGCGTATGTAGGAGATACTATGTGATGATTGGGAGATACTAAGTCCTCCGTAGGAGATATTATGACCTACGTAGGATATAGTATGTCATACGTAGGGGATATTATGGCGTATGTAGGAGATACTATGTGATGCGTGGGAGATACTCAGTCCGGCGTAGGAGATATTATGATCTACGTAGGATATAGTATGTCATACGTAGGAGATATTATGGCGTATGTAGGAGATACTATGTGATGCGTGGGAGATACTCAGTCCGGCGTAGGAGATATTATGATCTACGTAGGATATAGTATGTCATACGTAGGGGATATTATGGCGTATGTAGGAGATAGTATCTCCTGCGTAGGAGAAAATGAGGATGAAACAATTAAGCGTGGCCGTACTACGTTTCCGTAAGCTAGAGTATTTGGTGATAATGAGACATGTGTCCTTCATAGTGACTGTTTGGATATGTGCACTTTATGTCTGAAAGTGTGCGTGTGGATTTTGTACAAGTCCAGGCAAAGAAGACCCGTTTTATAGGGCCAAATCACCGAGATACGACCACGGTGTAAACATGTAGCCCATTATACCTGCATAGTATATACGCAGTTTCATACAGAGCTCATATTGACCTCATTCGATAATGTGTAATATAATCGAATACTGCATCCGGGTTTATGCATGGAAACTTATGTGACTTAACCTGAAAGTATAAGGAAAAACCCAGTGCTGCTAAATAAACAGCTTACAGCACTGCACCCTGCGTTCATTATCGCATTATCACCCCACAGCAGTGAACACGTGCCGTAGACGACTCGGGTAAGTCTGTTATATTTCTGTCTCATGTTTTCAATTCATTTAGCGGAAAACTATTATTTTGTTTTGTTTTGAGTAAATGTCGCTAAGTGTAACGGGACAGGTTGATCTCCATTTTACCATCACGGATTACGTCTCTGCAAACAGTTTCGTTTCGTTGCGCACGTATTCAGTGGAATAGACACTGGACATATTCTAGCTCCCCAGTTTCTAGGACTTGGCAATGGTGCAAGCCCAGCTTTAGGTGGTGATGCGATAATGAACATTTTCTATATTGTATCTGCAGGAGTTATTGTTGTCCTTGTTGTACAATAAAATGAGACATAGCATAAGTATTTAAATAATGAATGGATCTACGTTTCCTTGGCGAGATCAGCAATAACAAGACAACCGTACGTTCAAATAAACCAACTATAACCTAACAGGTCACATGATATACTGACAGTAATGGTGGTGAGGTGACAGTCGTGGGTGAAGCTTGTACTAATCGTTAGTGTCAGGTATCTTTAATGAACGCGCAGGCGCGTGAGTGTGTGTGTGTGTGTGTGTGTGTGTGTGTGTGTGTGTGTGTGTGTGTGTGTGTGTCTTTTGCCATGGTTGGAACTATCAAGTGACTCCAGCAGTATACAAAGCACAGAATATCTACTAACAGATGCCACGGCTGCATTACTAGTATCTTGTGTCGTGTATAGGCATTGCTTTAGTGATTGTGACATTTCGTGGGTTGCCTTTGTCTTATGGGTATCAGTGACCAGTGTCTGTAACGATATGATTGGAACTTTCTGTTAAACTCCGAAAATGTAAAACCTGATAACTCCTCAGCTGTGTATGGGTCTGGGCGCCTATGTGTGTTTATGGGGTGATGTGGGATGAATGTGTCTTTTAAACACGAAACGGAACAGTTTGAATATCGTCATATATATCACTGATCCAATGTAAGAATTGTAAAGGTGGTTGATGAAAAATATGTATCTGAACAATCACGGCTCAGTCCCGCTGTACCAGGATATGATATCAGCACATGTTGAAAGCGAAGGAGATATCGAGATAAAGGTGCAACACCTATTTAACTTTCGTTGAATTGCTTGAGCACAGATATTGCGCTGACATAACAAGGACAACAGTCACGGTCAGCAGATCCTGGCGTAACTAATGGTCGCTACTCTAACCACTGCCGTGCACTACACATTAGGGGACTGCCCATCGTCCAGTGGCATCGGCATCAAAATTGAAAGACCAAAGACCATTACGAGATCTGTTACCTATCTTGGTGGGATGTAAGGCAACACTTTCAAGTGACACCAACAGAATACAAAGTACAGAATATCGCTGTAATATCATATTTCTACTCACAGGCCATTACAATATCTATTACAAGTCCGTTTGATTCCATTTGAGACAAATGAATTGCTCACTGACACAAAATCTAATAATTGCAACAAAACCAACTTTTGCACAGCCACATGAAATCGACAGACCAACTCTGATGATGTGTCTCATAATTTGGGACACCCGAATAAAAAAGTTGTTTAACAAACGATCATCATTTTCTTGTCACCTTTCTCTATTTTGTACGAGGCCTCTTGCTGGTAGAACAACCAGGTGGGCAAGGTACACGTGTGAAATTGACATGTGTGATTTGCTCCTCAAACCAGACATTCGTGATTGCAGTACGTGAAGGATTATCACACGACGCTAAGTCAATTATTTGCAAAGTATTTAACTTTTTTTTAAAAACGAAGGTGAAAGGGTAGGCCTCAAAATGCTTTGGCTAAGTATCGTTTACGAACTGCACGTGCTGTTGTGATGACGAAAGGGAAGTTAAAACTATCTTGAAAAACTGTACCGATTCAACCTGCACGGACACAACTGAGGGAACCGTCTCAAAACCCACACGATGTGAGAACGTCCATTCATTTCAACAACAGCTGGTTAGAAACGCCATTAAGTCTCTATATAAACAAAATACCTTTGTATCTCTGCGTATTCTGAAAGGCATGTGGAGACAAATCATTCTTTGGTCATTTCAAAATATCAGTTATGGAAGTTGCTTCACAAATTTGGTTTCCGTTACAAAAATGTAGGTTTTGTTGCAGTTATTAGATTTTGTGTTAGTGAGCAATACATCGGTTTCAAATCGAATCAAACGGACTGTACCTACCTTGCCAAACGTCACATTTTGAATTCACTCGGATGAGACGGATTTCCAATTAAACACGCTCTTGTATGAGCGAGTGATGCATATTCAACATCTGTGCATATGTATAATGGAAATGTATCTCTGCGCCAGAGACGCCGCATTGTAAGTGCTCACTTCAGCAAGCTATTGAAATAGTTCCACCGCGCGAATTATTCTTGATCGATACATGGAAGATCGCAATTGTAGAGCGCTCCGGTGTTCAAAATAGATGTAACGTCACAGGGAAAACCAGTGTTGATAAAACAGAAACGTCATGGGGAAAACCAGTGTTGATAAAACAGAAACGATGTCATGGGGAAAACCAGTGTTGATAAAACAGAAACGATGTCATGGGGAAAACCGACGACGGTAAAATATAAATAACGCCAAAGGACAACTGCTTGGGCTCACAGAGAGAAATATCAGCTTCAAAGTACACTGCCATCGTAATGGTGATCCCATGAAAAGGCGTTGTAAAAACATCGTGGTAAGAATTCTTTCGTGTCTACATCGCTGTAAAACTACTTTCTAAATTTAAAGTATACACTGCATATAACTCATATCACAATATGTGTACAATAGGTAAGACTGCTTTTTATCATTATGACGCCATTTTACATAAGGACAATTTCAACTGTTAAACTGTGCGCTGGTTGTATGCTGATTGTATTTTACTCACAAATGCCTGACATGGCATTGTCAGGATTAGGCCAGTAATAATTGTCTCGTATGCTGTTGGGCTAACTGTTGTGATTATAGATCAAGGCTGCACCGATGTGACATTTAGTTCGTGCTCTTATTCATTTTTAAATGTTCTCGACAGCCTCATGAGAAACTCGACTAGACATCTGGTATTATCAGTGATCAATTCTTTCCAACGCAGACCCATGAAGATCAGTTAGAACTGTTCTTCTGAAACCCATGTTTGTCATAAGAGTCCGGATCGGGTGGTCAAGCTTGCTGACTTGTTTGACGGATGGCATATTATCCTAATTACCTACATTGATGATCATGATGCTGATTGTTGGATTGTATCGTCCAGACTGTCAGATTATTTACTGTCTGCTGTCATGTAGCTGTGTGATGCTAAACAACATACAAACAAAGGCCTGGGTTCGATCTCCACATGACAACAATGTGTCAAACCTACCACTGGTTATTCTCGACGATTCACCACTTTCCCTCGACGTGACATTGCTAGAGTATAGTTAAAAGCGGCGTATATACACTGAAACTCAATGAGGCAAACATCTAGACTGGTAAATATATACGTATACCATTCTTTCACCTAATTTTCAGAATCTACAATGGCTACAAAATGCACTGGTTGCAGCATAATATTTGCAAGTGACAACGATCTTTATCAACATCATTTGAAAACCCTTCATGCATGTCATCACTGTGGACGTACTCCTTCATCAAGAAAGGACGCTAAACTACACATGCGTACTCATAAGATTCACAACTGTACACTATGTACCAGGGGATTCTTCCTTGCTGTTTCTCTGAATCAACACATGGCGATGTCATCACATGTCAAGAAGCAGCGAAAACGGAGACCCAGATCTGAAAAACCGAGACAACCGACCTCGTCACTAGTGTATTCAAGATTAAACCAGACGAATCTGTCGACCTCGTCACTAGTGTATTCAAGGTTAAACCAGGCGAATCTGTCGACCTCGTCACCAGTGTATTCAAGGATTAACCGCACCCAATCTTCTCCGCAGTCATTTGTCTCAGAAGTGGAGAAGTATCCGTCATTTGAATCCTTTCTGAAACAAGCAGTGTACCCCGATCAGAGTGAACTGGCAAAATACAATGAAATCGTTGATAGCCTGATGCGATTCTTACAGCACAACACGTCACACAATGTTGCCAAAGTCGTCAAGGTAAGTGTCCCATGTCGGTTCTCAAAGTACTGCATTTGGCTTTCAGGAATCTAAGATCAAAGCTGTCCGTGTCACAAGTCTCTATAAAACTTTGAAGATGATAACCCAAACATTCTATCGGGTACATCTGTACACATACTTAACACAAGCTTTACATCAACTCAGTTCATTCTAACTGTCACTATCTGAGTATCTGTGGCAGAAGAATTCATCCTGTTGATAGCCGATGAACAGTATAGCAGAGTCATAGCAGACTACGTACAATCATGTCCAGTGGCGAGGGACATTGTTAAGAATACCAGGAACTCGTTCCTAAGCAAGATATTGATCGGTCGCCATCACATAACTTAATTTTTGCTTAATGTGGTGAAGGGAATGGGTATTGGTTAATTGAATGGTAGCGTAAAATACAAAATACAGTTTGGTCTTTTTCCATGGCAATTCCTCGTGAAATCTCGTCCTTAGAGAAGTGGTATTTAGGAAATATTCCTATATCAGTATTCTATCTATGGCATCCACAGTTTGTAGTTACCTTAAGTCAATTACTTCAATATGATTATACAGGGAGGCTCCATGGGGAAAGGTACCAGCATTAAGAAGAAGAATGACATTGACATCGCAGTGTTCCTGAACGACTACAGCGTAATGGATCTGAAGAGAGATATGAAAACAATTTTGGCGGATCTTAAAGAACATATCCTCCGAGATGCAAACTGGGCTGAAAAGATTGTGTTTACACGGACAACAGGTCACAGCATCCAGTTCCAGCTGAAATGTCATCCCAATGATGAGCTTCAGGATGTGGATCTCCTTCCTGCTGTTGATGTACTTAGTCAAGGTACAACTTTCAGTACTGCAATTCCTAATTATGCGATGCGAATTAAGGATCAGCTATAACATATTAAAGTGGTGCGCTGCCCTGTTCTACTGAGAAAATAGACTGTATATATTTATATTATCGAATGAAAGTATATCTCAATGTTTTGTTTCCCCTTTCCCCATGTGTACAGGATCAGAGGATAGTGTTTATCGCCAAATGAAGTCAATGTCTTACTGGGATCGAGAGTTTTTTTCCGTATGCTTGGGACCACTTCAGGTGGAGTTCGTGAAGAGATGCCCAGCGAGAGTGAAAGACCTTATACGACTTGTCAAACATTGGAAACGCGTACGTACAGCTATCATCCTATCTTGCCCGATGTACGTTAAGAATCTGAGTGTTGCCAACACTATTTAACTACGGAAACATCGTCTCAACTGATTTACTTAAGAAAACAACTTTTCCCGGAAGAGTTATTTTCTCAATGCTATCTCCATTCAGTTTGATATCTGCGTTGATCACCTCGATAAAAGACAGCGTTTTTCTATTTTTGGCATTTCTGGCATTTGTTTCCAAAGAAATACCGATCTATGGTTTACTTTATAATGTTACAGACAGAAGAAGTTGATCAGCTGGTATCCTACTGTGTGGAACTGATTGTCATCAAAGCCTGGGAAACTTGGGGCAAACCGGAAAACTTTGATCTGGAAACGCGTTTCAAAGATATCCTCAAAAGGATCTCTGCTATTGATACCATGGTTATAGAGTGGCCAGGATGCTACAATCTTTCACAATACGGAGTGCTTCCGTGCGTATATTCGACACAACATAATTATGTGTACATCATAATATATCGTTATGTAAATATGTTGGAAACTATTATGAAATCTATTGTCATACGGCTGCGAGGAAAATGTGTGTAGTGTAATTAAAGTTCAGTTATCTATTTGTCCTGTTCTTCTAACAGGACAAATATAAGTCCTGTTCTGCTAACAAAGATATAGAACTGACCTGACGCGATATTTGGTGTTCCAGAAACGATAAAGTCGTCATAATGGATCCAGCCAACCCATTCAAGAACACTGCGTCCAGAATCTGGAATGTTGATGAGATCAAGAACAAAGCTAGACGTACGATCGAAGACCTGGCTTAACTGTAAGGCTGTTGGATACGTTAATCATTTTGCCACTAAACGTGCATTGTTCCAGCTTTGCTTTAGAAGATGGTAATATGAAATAATGCTTGGTGCATCCATACATCCGTATCCTCCTAATCTGGAGACATCTCAAGTACACTTTTAGACGTTTGTAATGTAATCTTACGTATTACATAAATGTGCTTGTTTGATAATTTGACTCGCAGCTATCACGTATTTGCATTGGTACCTTGTGCAGTTACGTTCTTTATTTTCAAGGATAAGTCATGTTGAAAACTAATGTCGATTTCACACTGAAAGATGTTATTTTTCATGTGACATATTTTGCACTTTACTTTTATAATGTATCTGCCACAGATAGACTTGTTCCTTTCATACTTACCTAGTATATAGATGGTACACTGGCATCATTTTGACACTCTTTATTTGATATATCCCGCCTTCGGATGGATCATCAGATCGAGCACGTTGACTTGGCTATCACGTAGTATCTGCTACACGGGACTTCCTGACACCATGGTATGTCATTGGTTCGTCTGGTCACAATCGGTCGCAGATTCCTGTGGTGCAGCTGTAATATTGCTTGTTTTACTTCAACGACACGTAGCTATGGTGACTGTAAAGCCTAATTAATCGTGATCTGTTAGATATTCTAGATTCATGACCAAACTACATTTGTACAGAGATCCGTTTGTTAATAAACATTTGTCGTAAGTTGTTGTGATATAGCTGTAATATTGCTTATCGTGGTGTCATTAAACATGTTTTTTTACTTCAACTGTGGTGACTCTGTAAAGCCTGATTAATTGTGATTAATCTGTTAGATTACTTTAAAGTACAATTGTATGAAGATGTGTATGTCAATACACATTTTGACTGGGCTCGCATTATGTTAAGTCCGTTCACTAGAGTGAATCCAGGAGTTGGGGGTATGTTTGAGTTCCATCTCAGTTAGTAATGAGAGTCCACAGAGACGAAGGTATGTGATCTTTTAGAAACCCAATGATCACGAATGTAGTACTCACCAAACAGGGAAATGGCTATCTGAGTTTCTAAAGCTCAGGCGAATAACGGATTCGGGTGGTCAGACTGGTTGACTGAGTTGACACATGTCATTGTATCCCAACTGCGTAGCTCGATGCTCATGCTGTTGATCACTGGGTTATCTGGTCCTATTTACAGGCTCAGGACCATAACACTACACAGAGAATTTATCGGTGGTCTGTTATCATGAGATAGTGTCAGATGAGGTCAGATGATAAACTTATATGAAATATTAACACCATTCCAGACAAGACTACATCAACGTCATGTTTTACTTTACATGTAAGGGAGGACTCAGCATTTGATATTCCCCGGGTAGAGTTACTTGCAGTCTGGCATATCAAAAATAGGTCTTGGTACCACAGCTTTTCACCATTATCACTAGTCAGATTGACCTCTGAACTGAACAGGCAGCCATGTTGTGACAAATTATTTACATTTTATAGAGAAATGTTACTGAAAGGAAATCATAGATACACCATAGGTCTGGTGTATTGTTCCCAAGTAAGCACTCAGATTTGAAAGTGTGCGCAGTTCTTGCCCACTAAGACACAAAATTGCGGTGTAGCATTGCAGATGTCTCACAAAGACACAGCATAGTGCCCAGTACCACTCAAGGTCAGGATGAGTTCCAACTTTTGTTTTGTCATACACATGAGTTGTTGAAGATCGATTGAAAGATCTTAGTTGTCGGCGCATCAGACATTAGCACGAAAAGATTACATATCTTAGCAATTTCATACACACACGTGTTACGTGTTTATGAAGAAAGGTTCGTTCTGTTCACTATGCTCTAACAGAAAAGACCTAACACAAAGAGGACAGTGAAATTCAGGGTCAGAGAGATACACGCACAACCATATTACACACAGGGGGAGAATGACAAACAGTGAGTGAGGGACTTAATAATAGTTAACGTCACATTGACAATGTCTCCACCACATCCTGACGAAAACAATTATGTCAAGAGGAAGGTCTGGTGTCAGGTCAGTATTGTGTGAAAGACAAGGAATGCTTGAGTAGGGATTTTATCTTGATTTGTCTTTAGAAGTAGAAGTGATCAAAGCATTAGTGTCGCAGCTCTCGATTTGTTTAAAGCCTTGTTACGCCTCTTAAACTAAGAACCCTAAAATATGTTACATGAATCTGTGGCTTAATGTTTCGTGCCTTTACCCAACCAGGGCATACCATGCAGCTAGAGTATTAGGTGAAAATGAGACATTGTTTCTTTGAGGGTAGTGGTTGGATGTGTGTACATTGTAATGTCTGAAATGAAGGTAGGGACATGTGGGTTTTGTTCACGTTCAGACACAGAAGATCCGTTTTACAGCCCCAGCTCATAGAGATACAACCACTGTTTAAAATTGTTGCCCATTGTATCAGCATATTATGTATGCAGTTTCTTACAAAGCAGATACTGATCTCATACAGCAATGTGCAGAGCTCTAACTGTAATAGCATATCACATCTGGCTTTGTGCGAGGAGCATATCTGATTGGGCTCGAAGAGAACAGGAAAAACCCAGCATTGCTAAATATACACCTTACAGCGTTGCATCCTGCATTCATTATTGTCACGGTCCCCTTACCCAAGAGCAGTGAATACATCCAGCATAAGACACAGGGTAAGTGTATCCTATTGCCATCTCATGTTTTTAATTCATATAGGGGAAAACCTATTATTTTGTTTTCTATTTGATTAAACATTGCTAAATATAACAGGACAGGTTTATCTCCATTTTACCCTCACGGATTACAATATCTGTGCTCGTCGGTCCTGACTGCAACAGGAAAATCCCAGCTTTGCTAAATATACACCTTACTGCTGTGCATTGTGCAATCATTGCCAGCTTTGTCCCTTTACCTCATAGCAGTGAATACATACAGCAGAAAACACAAGGTAAGTAGTTAAGTATATCATATGTCTATCGTATGTTCTTAATTCATTGAGGAGACAACCTATTTCATATTTTGCTCACATTTTGATTAAACACTAAATGTAATAGGACCGGTTACATTTCCAGTTTGCCGTCACAGAATACGTTTCTGCAAACAGTTTCTTATTCAGTGGAATAAAGAGATCAGACACTTTATATGAATTCTCAATGGTACAAACCCAGCACTGGAAGGTGATACGATATCTGAAATTGACGTGAATGACGAATTGACTGGGGTTTTTTAACTGGCGCTCAGGTTGTAAATAATAACAATGTAATGAATATATATGTTTTTAAAAACCAAACCAAAACAAAACAAAACTCACGTGTACTTAAAATGTTCATAACTTGATCTCGTCACTATATCGCTTGAATAATGCCGATGTGACGTAACTCAACAACTCAACAACTATCGTCGACAGACGTCCTTATCGTAATGGTGAGAAATAACATAATGTTTAAATGGTGAATGGAGCTACATTCCCGTGGCGAGATAAGCAAAAGGCACCCGTACGTTCAAACCATATACATAGATAAATACTTGATCAGTATTGGAGGATCGCAATCGTACGGAAGCGTAGTACGGAAATGTTTTTGGTGTCACTAACTCCTTCGTAGAACTTGCTATCTCCTTCGTAGAACTTGCTATCTCCTACGTAGGACTGAGTATCTCCTGCGTAGGAGGTATTATCTCCTACGTACGAAATGCTAACTCATACGTAGGAGATACGAAGTCCTACGTAGGAGATAGTGACACCAAAAACAATTTTCATCGTGGCCCTACTATGTTTCCGTACAATTGTATGCTGCTCCAGTGTTGAAGTCCAAATAAAGTCAGAGGGAAAACCGATGGTAAAGAGAGAAATAACATCAAAAGAAACTGATGGCCAAAACTAGGACTGACAGTTTCAAGATACACCACCGTGTTAATAGTAGGTCCAGTGAAGAAGCGCTGTAGAAGCCGCTAGGTAAGGACTCTTTCGCCCCTAAACTAAACTTTGAGGTAAAACTACTTTCTTAATTCCAAGGATACACTGCATATGACTCATATCACCATATGTGCTAAGAATGTTTTCTATATTAACATCGCGTGTGACGCAATCACAACTCTCTCTCTTCTACAAAGCGGCTTTACATATTTTATATTCGTTCTCATGTCTCTGTGAAACCTATTGTAGCTTGTGTGCACTGCACTTTTTCATGCGTGTGACGCAATCACATGGGCAATTTCAACACTCTCTCTCTTCTACAAAGCGGCTTCACATATTTTATATTCGTTCTCATGTTTCTATGAAACCTATTGTAGCTTGTATGCATTGCACTTTTTCATGAGTAGGAAATAAGAAGAGATCACGGAAACATGATTTCAGACAGGGAAGATTGTTACGATATAATAGATTTTGCCATTTCAAAAATTCGATTAATATATGTGTGATTTATTGATACGCAAAGCTTTTTTCCAAATATAATGACTTATTAATACAATTAACTAAGAAATTGCTGAAGGATTTGCGGAACCTGTTTTGAATTAGCTATTGTAGAGAATTGCTTATTCAGATTTGAATGAACCAACATCAACGACAAATGGATTATTATACCATTAATACCGAGAGACTACGTGGTGCCAAAGCTACTATCTGTTAATGCCTTTCGGTATATCTCAATCGACGCGCTATCAAAAAGATCAGTCCTATTTTTTTCTAATTTGTCCTATTCAGTAATGTTCAAGTAACAGACTCTAACAGGAAGAGTCTATGTGTTGATTTCAACGTAACCTCTTGCTGTTCACTGAATTAATGTAAATACCAAGTGTTATTGTCGTGTCTTGATACTCGTTTCTCGGTTACTGAGCCTACTTTTGTGACTTTACAACATTTATCATCAATCTAAACTCCTCATAAAGCTATTAGTATTTACAGCAATCTTAAGGAATATTCGCAGTTTGATAAAACACAAGCTGCTTACCTTGCCAATTTAAGAACCGATGCATTCCTTTTTGTGGATGCTGTTCTTAAATGCAAATGTAATGAATATATATATTTTTTAATAAAACTCTGTTGGACCTTCGACTTGAACTAGTTATAGAATCAAACTCTCTTCACTATATGGCTGAAATAATACCGATGTGACGCAAAGCCAAATCAACCCAACTTTTTGAGTGGAAATAGTTCAGCCAAATTTCTTACGCCATGTTTGATATACATATCGTCTATATCTTCACTTGTTTTCACAGGATGAGTTTCACGTGTCGAGTGTGCCGCAGTAGAATCTTTCACAGCGACCTTGCCATATACAGTCATGCGGTACACAAACATAAGTCATGTTTCTCCTGTGGAGACAAGTTTCATAGTGTGAGCGAAATAAGGTCTCATATGCGAACAAAGCATTCGGACTATGAATGCACAATATGCAAGCGGGCTTTTTATCTCGACAAGAGCCTTGAAGACCATGCTAGAATGAGTCACGGAAATAGAAAACCATTTGAATCCGAACTGCGTCGTTGTGGCGGTTTCAGTGGCTTGGTGCGTGATATCCAACCCGACCATGAAAAGATGAAAAGATGCAGAGAGGCTGTAGAAAAGCTTAAGTTATTCATGCAGCACAACAGTAGATACAGCATTAAGGAATTTGTGAAAGTAAGTGAATGTCTTAATATATCGTTACAGTTCAATTCCAATGACTGAATTGTATAACATACAGTTAAATAATATGTCATTTTCACAGTGAATCCCAGTACCCTAGACTTGTCAAAAGAGTCGAGTTTTTGTCTGTGTTATTGTCTTGTCTTCAGTAACCCATGCTTGTCGTGAGAGGCGACTAAACGGATCGGGTGGTCAGGCTCGCTGACTTGGTTGACACATGTCATAGGTTCCCAACTGCTTGGGAAGATGCTCATGCTTTGATCACTGGATTGTCTGATCCAAGTTCGATTATTTACTGGTCACCGCTATATGGCTGGAATATTGTTGAGTGCGGCATTAAACAACAGTTGTACCATGACTTCAGTAAATACTGGATTGTGATTGGTTAATCAAAGTCATTCAGAGGTATATAGTCACGTTATATATTTCTCATTTTCCGACACACTATGCATGTTTATTAAATCTTAATAACGGTTCAATTTTAAGTCAAATTTACAGTTATTACTATTTCCTTATATATCTCAGATTTTCCAGTACATGATGTTTATCTTTTAATTAATCAATTATACTGATATAGATGGAATCAAGGGGAACATCTAAACATTAAACTACAGTCAAGTATCAGGATCGTTCAAATCCTTCTGTCTGTGAAGTAGCACAGTGATGTATGTTCCTTCCATATTTCAAGGGTGGCTCTTTTGAAAAAGGCACGAGTGTCAAAGATACGTTTGACCTAGATCTGGTGGCCTTCATCGAAGACTACAGATCCGTGACAGAGTTGAAGGATGACATCACAGGAATACTCTCTGCGTTAGAAGACCATATAGTTCATGGTGACATAACGTGGGCAAAGAGCGTTATCTTTAAAAAGAAGTCACACCGCTCTGTTCAGTTCATGATAACCGGCCATGAAAGCGAGGATTTGCTTGAGGTTGACCTTCTCCCCGCAGTGGACCTTGGAAAAGGTACTACCCAGTAAAGATCTTTTCATACAAACACGAATGTGTTCACGGTTGCCATCTGATAGTGTAAACACGTTATTATATGATAATATGTCACATGTATTATACTAACCATTAAGAGGCGTTATTCATTTTTGTTGCTTCAATGTAGGAATGGTTTTCATAATGATATAATAATTTAGAATTGAAAGTGGTGTCAAACAAACAAAAATAGAATGCCTTTCAAACAAATCAAAACTAGTAAATTGCTTGATACTTCGAAGAAAGCATGGCATTTGTGAGACCGCAGACCAGGGTTCGATTCCTTACATGGATACAATGTATGACGCCCATTTCTGGTGACCCCCACCGTGATATTGTTGGAAAATTGCAATACTAAATGCAAAACTGACTAGATACGTCCTTGAGGAGGCCTCAGAATTGCGTTAGTTCGACTCTTTTAACTGCCCGTGGGCATTGTATATAGGTTTACTGATGTGCCATGTCTTAACTCTTTCATTCACCTGTCTCTGTGAAGCTGCAAATTAAATTTCAAATGGGAAACAACATTCACACAAGCTGAAATACGTTTCATGAAATTAGGCAACTCCCACTGTCAGGTATTAGGACTTTCACTAGATATATCCACCAAACAGAAGACAGTACATTTCAGTGATAATGTTGAGTCTTACTGTTTACATTTTTCTAGGACCAAGGGAAAACATTTTTAAGGAAATGAAAAGATCCCCCGAAACTCAGCATCTCTATTCTGCATGTCTCACAAAAGATCAGACCGAATTTGTGAAAGACATACCACTACAAGTAAAGAATTTGATTCGTCTTGTCAAACACTGGAAAGAGGTGAGACCTCGGTTTCTCCCTAATGAGGTAACGGAAAACACTGATATTTATAGCGATGTCTAGCTCTAGTAATTCAAAATATAAGAACATTATGAAATCAAATTGTGAAACTGACAAAAAACATCCTATGCTCGAAGTGTTGTTTTGTTTTCATGTCATAATGTTGTTACATAATGGTATCAACTGAAAAGCACCTAACAGTAACAATGATGTCCTGTGACACGTTGTAGCACACAGACCAGTTGTGCCAAGTGTAGCCTTGTAATTAAAACGTTCGCTCGTCACGAGGAATACCCAAGGTTCAGATCCCCATATGGTTTCAACGTGGGTATCCCATTTCTGGTTCCCCCGTCGTGATACTTCTGGAATATAGCTAAAAGCGATGTAAAAATAAATTCACTCACCCACCACATTGACAAGCTTTAGCAACTTCCCTTGCATTGCAATGCCTTAATGATTAACTGAATCCATTCATTGAAAATCTGGTCAGCAACACAGCCTTGGTTATTTCAGCTTGAAGGTGTTAAAATTCGATCATACTGCGTCGAGCTTATTGTGATTGGATTGTGGCAACAATGGGGAAAGCTTACATTTGACATGAGTGAAGGATTCAGGAAAGTTATGAAAGAACTCAGCCGTTTTGGGTCTATGCAGATGGATTCGCTTGGAAAACACTGTGTGTCTGATTACACGACTCTTCCGTAAGTATACTATGTCCTAAAAGAAGTGTATCCTTAACCTTGTATTTCATAGTGAGTGATACATTGTCGCGTTGCCGCATTGTCGCACTCTCAAAAAACAAACAAAATGGTGCAAAATCAACCAAAACGCGACACTGCGACAACGCCACATTTCATCACAATCGCTTCTTTTTGAGCGGGCGACAATGTCCCATATATGATTCCATGCTTATCTAATCTGCTTAATAAAATAAAATAAAATAGCCATCGTTGTGTCTTTTAGCTGTATTTACCAGACTGTAACTCCGACCTTTCAGAATGAACAGTTTCATTTCGACGCCATAATACATTCATAGTGAACTATTTTCACATAAACCAAATTGGTGGAATACAATTTTTATGTCATTTTAAAGCAACACTCGGCATTATCGATTGTTATTCTTTCATTGTCCTTAAAACGAATCAACAACATGAAATCAGTTTTTATCAGATTATATTCACTAGCATCGAACTGATGAAATGCCCCCCAACCTGACACCGTTTGATTGCAGTTCTCCGCATGCAGTGATTGATCCTGCCAATCCGTTTGATTGCAGTTCTCCGCCTGCAGTGATTGATCCTGCCAACCCATTCGTGAACGTTGCCGACAACATCACACCCAGTGATGTTAACAACATTGAGAGAAAGGCAAAGGAAGTTCTGGCGAATAAGAAATACCTCATGGGCTGACATGAATGCTAAGGACATATTGCTGTGTTCGAAAAATAGACTAATCTGCGGATACCTTGTACCCATTTCCCAGTAAGCATACCCAAATTTCTACTGACTGTCACCTTTGGCTTAACCAAACTCGGATGAATATATGGAATATCTGACACTCGTATGGTTGATGCATGGCCATCATGATGGCCTCTGGTTAAGATGTGATTTTCTCTGCTATTTTTCCTGACAGATATGTTAGTTTTCACTTGGGACGATGAAGTAGCTTAATGATTAATATACCATGATGACCTATCTTCAGTTGTTGGCAATCTATAGCCTGCTTATTATTGCTATGTATATTGAAATATTTTAGATTTAGTTACTAGTTTTAAATGTATCTGTAGTAATCTGGTTGTTTACATAGACAGTTTTTTTTGTAATTTACTTTTGATTAAAATACATCTAGAACTTGATTTAGCCGTCAGTGAAATACTGCGGATGTGGCTTAAAATCGTAACTCCCTAACTCGCTCACTCTTAGAAATGGAAGGATGCAGTCGTATGAAGTCTAAGTGTATCTTCATATTGCAGATTGTTCCACGGGGATGTACATGTTTTTATGACATTCCGTTGTATATTTACTTGCTAACACGTCGCATATATCCGCTACGTATTGTTGTGATATGAAACTGCGGTCGATACCTGTGCACTACACTGTCGTAGTCCGAGGATTATTCGTCATTTATACTCACACTGACCTATATTCCAGATATATAACGGCCTGTAAATTATCTAGTCTGGACCCAACGATCCTGAGTTGAACATCGCCAACATCAATCCAACATCAATCAATCCAGTCAATTAGGAAATGATAACATACAAAATCCAAGTCAGCGAGCCTGACCTCCCAGTCAAATTATCCAAAGTCAACGCCAAAGAACTCACAATGATAATAAGAAAAGCGACAAAACCCTTTCTTCATCAGTGTGATAGTTTGTAGACAGAAATGGTCGATCGTACCATTATGAGCATCGCTTATGAATCACCATCAAAAGAGCGACGACATGGTCTTTGTGAAAAGGTTCATTCTGCCTCATTAGTGGCGCATATATAACCAAAGGCGGGTGATGACTCCAGAAAGATTTTACGGGTCCATCGTGTTGTCAACAGTCTCGAATTGAAACTGGGAGATGACAGTAACGACTCCACGAGGACAGCTGTCTACTTTCCTCGACACATAGCGTTTGGTGACGCCTACTCAGTTTTCTTGAATGAAGATGGAGAGAGAGAGAGAGAGAGAGAGAGAGAGAGAGAGAGAGAGAGAGAGAGAGAGAGAGAGAGAGAGAGAGAGAGAGAGAGAGAGAGAGAGAGAGAGAGAGAGAGAGCAAACAAAAGACAAGTCTAAAACATTCAAAAATTGTATTATTAGCCAACGAGAGCAAGTCAATTTCACAATGCCGATTTCAAATACAATGCAACTGAGACAAAATGTAAGGCAATGGGTCACAAAATATAATATAGCAAACTCACCAGCGAGTGTATACTCTACTAATGTGTGTCCCGCGTCTCAACACGGCATCTAGCCTTGATCATATACTCCGTCATTTCCCGAAAGTTTGGGCACATACGACCATCGCCAACACTGTAGAAGTCTTATCAGTCTCCCGGAAGTAACAAACAGAAAACCAAGGGCAGATAATTTCCGGACAGCCTGCTACCAAAATCCTAAAAATGCGGATCATCTATTATACGAAATGTGATCCATCATAATTATTATTCAAAACACTAAATGTTATGACCATAAAATAATTATTACTTAATTAATAACAAAAATATACAGAAAATACACACTCGTAACAGCAGAATGAGAGAAGCATACAGA
This sequence comes from Haliotis asinina, assembly GCF_037392515.1. NCBI lineage: Eukaryota > Metazoa > Mollusca > Gastropoda > Lepetellida > Haliotidae > Haliotis > Haliotis asinina. Next base: position 19,898,460 of record NC_090294.1, on the reverse strand, counting down.
GACAGACACAGTCACACTCATAAAGCACGAGGCACACGCGCACAGAGAGAGAGAGAGAGAGAGAGAGAGAGAGAGAGAGAGAGAAGCAGACAGACTGAGTCACACACAGTGTAAGAAAGAGAGGCACACAGAGTGAATCACACAGAGAAAAGGAAGTAGAAAGAGAAAGAGACGCAGTGAGAGAGAAGGAGACGGGCACAGACAGTCACACACTCACATAGAGAGACACACACAGTGAGTCACACACAGCGAGTAGGGGAGACAAAAACAGAGTCAGAGAGAGACACAGAGTAAGAGAGACACACACGTAGAATCACACACACTTAGACTAAGAATGAGACCCACACATGGAGTCAAACAGGACTTAATTTACAGGAATACGATATGCCCCAAGAAACGTCACTCGGCATACGCACCAGATACCAGAGTTCAATATTCAAGTGGGATACTGCTTGTTTAAGGTAGTAATGTACACGTTTTCTACATTGTGCATATTTCCTTTCCTAATTTTCATCAGAAAAAAGTAAGCTGTTTTTAAATAAGTTTTGTTTAGAATAAAAATATTCGTGAATTAGCTGTTTTCCAGAATGAGACAGATGAACAAGTAATGGAATTCAGCACTAATATCAGCTGAGGTACAAAGTGGACATCTTTCACTGGTGTAGTTTTCCATCTACGAGTTTCAATGGACAGAATATGATTGCAGGTTCTGAACTTTACCAACAGACAGAAAGGCAAATTTGGGTCATTTTCATACCTTATGGAACTATGGGTAAAGTCTCAATACTGGTCCTCACTGGTCCTCTCGGAAGATGTAAACATTGTAGCTTGGGAACATACTGGTGCCATACTAGTCTATGTATGACTTACTGTTAATAAGTTAATAAATACTGTAAGTACTAAACTACAAATATTTCATATAAGTGGTGTGACGGTTCATCTCTTAAGTTTATAACAGCATTTTGTTTCTTTTAGTTTGTACTTGTTTTTTTTTTTACTTTTATGGGACTTTTCACGAATGCAAGATTTTGTATTTTTTGTTTTGATCTTAAGGTGTTTTATATTTGGTGTTAAAATCAAAGGTTTTAGTATCATGATAAGTATTGTATCGCCACCCTTATATCGGGATACGTATCGTGCCGCCCCTGACGTGTACAATATCGTGGCAAAATATCGTCGCGTCACAATAGGTTATGGATGTTATCAACGTTATTATTTTGAAGCACTATTTTCCTGTTCAGAGCAAAAGTGATTTGAGCAGCGTTGTACCCCGCTTACAAGCGAGTAACATTTTCTATGTTCCCCGCTGGGAATATCATTTGGTACTCATTTGGTACTTCTTGGTAGTAATTTTGTATCTCAAATAACACTGGATAACGTATGATATACGGAAATTACCCATGTTTTGCGAATGCAAATCGATGGAAGGGAGATAACTCTAAATCTGTTTTTTCTTGTCTGCAAAATCTAACGATGGCTACAAAACGTTTTGCATCCGTGCTTGAAACGAGTCAAAATTTACCCTTCAGATTCATCGAACATGACCAAACATCGAGGATACATAAATCTAGTGACCAGCGAACAACTTAAATGTTCCTGTATTTTAACATCAAAGCAAAGTATTCTCAACGTTTTCGGTTTAGTGTTTTGTATTATTACAACTGGTGTGAGAGGTTACTCACGTTTATACTACAAGTAAACTATTTATTAGATGCTCGTTTATCATTAATGATTTTCATGGTTTCTTACATGTATAAGTAAAATGTTCAACATATCGATAATATACTATTATTCCGTAAAATATTTTTGTGGAAGTGAAAAAAGGCATTCAAAAAAAGCAAACACAACATTTCCAATGCATATTTTAAAGACAAAACTCATGATACAACATAGGCAAGGGTACAATATACAGTTGGAAAATATATTTTAAGGACACCCAGACATCCCCTGGCAATACTATTCAGATCATTAAATAACCGGCCCCTAATTCACGATATTTTCTGTTGAAGAGAAAATATGGAAATTGCAATTTTGTTCACGGACAGTTCACATGGGTAGGATCTATTTCTTACCGGTTAATTTAAAGAATGAAGCCTTTTGAATCCTGTAGGTTTACTCATAGTGATTTCTTCTCATAGCACAAACTTCTGATATTGACGTTTAATGAAAGGTCTGATTGAAATCTTGCAACCGCTTTGCAATGCCGCTACCAAATTCTAGATTGGCGATAGCTCCGCCATAGAGAGAGCAGCCTGGGTCGGACCACCGGAAGTTCAGACATCTTGGTTCTTGAAGACAGGATCTTGCACATTCAGTTTCACTTCTTGTGTTTTTGGTGTAGAAGGATGGGACTCCCAAAGAAGAGGACGGATTTGCACTGGCGAAGTAGGCTGGAGTTAACATTTTCAAAATTATAACTGTTGTCCGTGTTATTATTCTATATGACATTGCTACTCTGAAAAACGAAACACCTCTGAGGATTCTGATATTCCTTGAAAGATAGATATTATCTAACGACCTAGATTGTGTTCATTTAAAAATGAAAAAAAAAGAATTACAAAACTGATTCTGCATTCACAGCAAAAAGACCCCAATGTCAACAGAAACTATGCAAAACTGGTTGGTTCATTTCATGTCTGGACCATCCTCGTGAGGACAGAGTATTGTACTGTAGGGCACTGAGTCAAGGAAACATTAAGAGTGGGGGAGGTTACAGGTGGCATACTTACCTGTTATAATAACTACTTTTTTAATGAACAAGTATAGTATTTTCTTTACTGTTTCAAATTAATGGAATTTACTTCTGCTGGATGTCTATTTTAATACACTTGTGTTAACATTTTACAGTTGTAAATGTCAAACCTCCTTGAACAGACGAAAATATATCGAGTTATCCATAGTTTGAAACAAGCAGAGTAACGAGTTCAAAGAACTTTGTCTTCTGCAATTGAGACTGACTATTCTCGACGTTGCATACTTAAACACCTTACTGAGAAATATCGGATTATATTCATTCCCAGCTGACCCGTGAAGGTCCCGGGGTAGAATAGACCTTCAGCAACCCATGCTTGCAATAAAAGGTGACTCAGCTTGTCGTAAGAGGCGACTAACGGGATCGGGTGGTCAGGCTCGCTGACTTATTTGACACATGTCATCGGTTCCCCATTGCGCAGATCGATGCTCATGTTGTTGATCACTGGATTGTCTGGTCCAGACTCGATTATTTACAGACCGCCGCCATATAGCTGTAATATTGCTGAGTGCGGCGTAAAACTAAACTCACTCACTCACTCACTCATTCCCAGCTTTCGTCAACTTGAAGGGATTGGGAATTTTAGCGACAAGCTACACGGCCTGTAAAAGCATGTCGGTCTAGATCGATGCTTTCGTCAGTCACTGGATTTGGTTGTCAAGATTTGATTATTTACAAACAACCGTCAAATAATTTGAATGTCACTCATTACGTTGTCTTTGCAAGTGTTTACGGTGCCAACACAAGGCATAGAAGGACTGACCTTTTCTCTAAGCATCTGCCACTAATTAATAATAGGATCTAAAACACATGGTCAGTATGATTAAACTGAAGTTGTGATAGTACAAAGTTTCACCTGTGCGTCTTGTAACGGATGCAGCTACCCCTTCCACGCCCAAAACACAGAAGATGGACTTCTGCTTGACTTTGTTCTCAATCAAAACGTATCGTCCTGGCTTAATTTGATTCTTCGCACAAGACAAATCCTTCCCAGTTCCGTTTGGCCAGCTTTCATAAAATGCCATGCAGCTGATCCCCCTCATGACGGAGCACTGGTCAGCAAGGTGCAAGCCAACACGGATGGTCAGGTTAACTGTGAAAACAGAATCTAGGTCTAAATGGCCATAGGATAGCTAAGTAGTTGCAGCGTTCACTCGTCACGCCAAAGATGTGGGTACGATTCCCCACATGGGTACAACGTGAATAGCCCATTATTGGTGTCCTCCGTCTTGATATTGCTGGAATATTGCTAAATCGGCTTAAAACCTCAATGCAAGCATCACATTCTTCTAATTTTGTAGAATTAATGGCTGATCACGTACAGCGTGCCTATATGCTATTGTTAGTGGTATGCTGTTATACGAGTTGCGTCCCTTGAGCGGAATTAATTTTGAAAAACACACATGTTGGATGCAGTATGGTGGATGCAATGGCCTACGATGCGGTGCCAGCTATAGATGCGATATTGTTTTCAACTCTGATTTTGTTCGTAACTGTGATTCAAAGAAAATGTGCAATGTTCAAATTTTCACAATATATTTTCAAGGCTATCGACAGACTCAAGGGAATCAATCAAGCAGAGTTGCGAATCTACTGGGCTTCAAGTTCGACATAGGAGAAGTTCGTTCTGCGACAGCTACAATTCCACTGTCTTTTCTTTCATAATTGGGATAAAAGATCACAACATGTAGAAGGAGTTTATTTTTATAAGGATCCGGTAATCCACTGCAAAGGTTATATATTAACACTGACGACTGTATGCCCCTTTACCAGGGCCTTCCTCTCGAGTGAACGCTTAAACCAGTAGGCTTCCCTACTTCCTCTACTAATATTAACATCACTGGAGGAGTGATATACGTATTACTAACAGTCCGACGCAATCCCTCAATCAGGTGCTTGTGTCAAGAAATAATCTGACTGGACCTACTTTAACAGTTAATATCATAATGACAATACCCACAATCCGAGTGCTTACCAGGCTGGTGACCATGTTTCTTTAGAAACACTTTCTGTACTCGATAGTGTCCACCAAGGTCGATGATGATTACATTGTTCACATGAAGATCATAGCAGATGTCCCCAGTCCAGACGGTATCGTTACCATAGTTGGTCAAATTCTCCCCGCTTCTACAATGGAACGATTTCCTGTTCCTGGCAATGTTGTTTGAGGTTGAATTCGTGGTGGTTTCTGGAATGTCAAATATGTTTTCATTGTGGATTGGTTAGGTTTACAGCGCAACTAAATGTGTGAAAACGTTAGTTCAATTCGGCTTAGCTTTGCCTTAGGTCGTGTATAAAGTTAATATATTCCCTTGCCTGGCCAAACAAGCTGTGTTTACGAAAAGTTCAATGGGGATTAAAAGCAAAGCCCTCATGAGTGAATGTCATTTTGTCTACGTTGGGATCGATGCCTTGATGACACTGGATTCTCTCGTCCCGACTCGATTAGTTTGGAGTGCGCCCTCATATATAACTGGATCATTGCTGCTATGGCGTTAAACGACAAAGAAAGAGAGAAAAAAACATACAGAAGACTTCCGTGTATTTTGATAATTAGTAGTTGAAAACGAAACAGGTAAATTGTGACCGAGGGAGCTCTTTTACAGCCGAACTCGAAGTCATCTACAACTTTCAAAGGTATTTAGACATGAACGTAGCTTGAAAAATCTAATGGAATCATTTGAGACTGTAGGGTAAACGATCCAAGGGACCTTTGATACTGACCTTGTACCTTTCGCAGTCTGAACCAAACGTATAACAGATTTCTAGTGTAAATGGTGGTCGCGGACCAGACTTAACGCCTCAGGAGTAAAGACATTCTTGCTTGTCGTAAAAGGAGGCCAACGGATGCACATGACAACATATTATCACATTTGATGTCACTCAGTGGATTGTCTAGTCGAGCGTGTACAGAAAACGGAACAATGGGAATACTATAGCAGTTGCTGATCTCCGAACACAAAACTCCCGAACTAACGGAAAAATGAACAAATGTACACGGCGATCGAATTCCGACCATCCTGTGGCCGTCTACGTTAACATTCGTCGACTATACTCATTGCCAAGTTACAGTTGATTGTAGATCATGTTTTATTTGAATGTGCGCATTGGCTGATGCTTCCTGGAGAGGATCCACCCCAGAAGGAGGGATATTTATAGCATATCAAACGAGCTTTCCCATTCATAACAAGTTTATGTCCCGAGTGAAATCATTTTGGTTTGTCACTAGCTTTAGCGATTGACAAGCCAAAACTATTTCACGAGGGACATGAACCTGATATGAAAAGGGAACGAGTTTTGTATCCGTTTTATTGTACACGTTCTAAAAATATATCGTTAAAATAAAGCAATATTTTGCTCTCCTAAATAGAAGCATGTAACGCGGATTAATACACCATATTGGTGATTGGAATGTCAACCGTATTTCCTATACGGCGCCTAATCACAAGAAAATAAACAAATTAAGACAGAATCAAGTCGTAATCAAATTTAATTCTTTCCAGTTTAGGATTTGTAAAAAGCAATAATGTAATTCATCAAAACACTTGAAGCGAAGTGTAAATATTTTGAACTTGACTACGTGACCTAAATCTTGAATGAACGTCAGTCGGCCATCACTGTCGGGCTAGTCGTCATGTTGAGGAGTGTTCACAAAGAAGATTATAGGGAGTATTCAGTTAGGAACGGCAAACTCAACAGCAAAGATGAATGTGAATAACAGGGAACTGTATGTCTCAAATAGTTGCGCTTAATGTTCTTAATCGGAGAAACGAGTTACTGTAAATAAATCGGCAACGCTTTGCACAGGATGCCAGTGATGCCTTCTCATCTCGGCTTGGAATTCACACTTGTCGAGATTCGATGTTTATGTTGAAGACTCCATCGAAAATTGGGTCTGACAACACAGCCCACAACCTCGAACGAAGACGATTTCAAGCCTATTGTGTTCAGATTCTGGGAAGTGCTTTTGACCCCTACATAAGACACCACGGGAGGCATGGCAGTGACAATATGTTTGTGCGGGAGGACGCGAATGGATGCGGCTGACAGTGATAGAGATAAAAGAGCGCCGCTCGTCTTTTGATGTTGTGTGTTACTGTACAGTCTTGACAACTTCACGCAGACGGTATTCAACTTTTTGATTATATTCACAATTCTTCCAACCAGTTGTCCGTCAATTTTGAACTTTTACGGGCGACGCCACATTTGTTTACACTCAGGAGAGACCTACTAGACGCATTTGTTTACCTATTTTTATAGATTGTTTTATTTTCGTCTTTATTACAGAAACTTTGTTATAGAATTGAAAATAATACTAGTACCCACTGTAAATGAAATACTTTTTTTGTCTAATTCCATAGAAGTGTTTTCGTTTTACATGCTCTCAGGTGTGAAAACGTTTGAATGAAAATCATGAATGGAATCATAGAGTGATGAAAGTACCAGTAATGTCAAAGTTCATGTATTAGCCAATCAAATCACTCGAAGATTTGTAATGAAACACCTGAAGTACCACGTGGGTAGTAATAAAGGTAATGTTGCGATATCAGATAGGTTTCTTAAACATCTTCCTCTTTGTTGTCTCAGGAATATTAACACAGTACATTGGCCTTGAATATTCTTAACATGTTTAGGGTGTTTGGTCACCTTTTGACCCCGAATATCTTAACCGTGAAATCCGGGTTAGAACTGGTCTTCAGCTACTCATTAGGCTCCTAACGGTATAGGGTGGTCATGCTCGCTAAATTGTCATTGCGTAGTTCCAGTTTTTCTATGTTGACCACTGGAGTTTCTGGTCGAGATCTGAAGACTGCAGTCATATAGCTGGAATAGTGCCGAGAGAGTCATTAAACGAAAGAAAAAACAAAACAAAACAAAAACCTAAAACAATACAAACAACCTGCAATTAGGATGCAAAATGCCTCGCCAGTGAGGCCGATTCACAATGTAACTCTAATAGGAATGCAAAACAATAAAACAATATATATATTGACTAGTTTACATGACTTACTTTCACAAGTGTCTCCGCTTGTTGGGTCATAGCAGGAACACTGTAACTTCGTCCCGTTTCTTTGTGAACACTCACCAGCATTCCGACACTGGATACCGATGCATGCTGAAATAGGATGCGCAGTTCAGTTCAGTTTCTTAACCACAAACCTAGTACATTGTTGCTTTACGTACACGTTATACCCACAATGGTATGTGGTGCATCCTTTCGTGTTATGAAGCCAGGTAAACCTCCTACCACAAGGGGCGGTGGGGTAGCCAAGTGGTTAAAGCGTTCGTCATCACGCCGAAAACACGGGTTCGATCTCCCATATCGGAACAATATGTGAAACCCATTTCTGAGTCCCAGGTCGTGATATTGCAGCAACAGTGCTAAAAGCGACGTAAAATAAACTCGCCCACCCCTGCATGAGATGCATTTACATTTGGATAGTTGACTGTTGTCTTCACCAATGGTATACATCATTAAGCATCATTAAGCATTCAGCACCTAATGAGGTGACTAGGGGATGGGGTTGCCAGGCTCGCTGACTGGATTGTTGTCGCAGCTCAGTTACGTAGATCGATCCTCATGACGTTGATCACTGGATTACCTGACCCAGACACAAGTATTTCATGTAGTTGCAAAACTGCTAACGAAAGTTGTAATTAGACTTGATAAGTATCCACCACATTTTCACTAATTGCTTTTCGATGAAAAAGAGGACTCATGATCAGTAACATTGAAACCATTTTAACTCTAGGTCCACGTGTTTGGCGCCTTCTCTGAGACAAATGTTTGCTGACAAAATGGTTGAAACATAACCAGAAAGGTGTGTAGACGAATAAGATAAACGCTAGAGGTTTTTGGTTGTTGTTGTTCAACGCCGCACTGAGTAGAATTACCTCTATGTGCCGGTGGTATGTAAATAAGTATGGAGTCTGGACCAGACACTCCAGTGACTAACACCGTCAGTATCGATCTGCGCTACTGATATACGATTAACAACCAAGTTAATGACCATCGATCTCCGAATTTGGGATGCGGTGAGATGTATCAAACAAGTGAACGAGAAAAAGGGAAAAACAGGCAAAATATGGGTTAAAAATATATGAATTCAAAAGATCTCTGAAAATCAGCAATAACACCGGGAACGGTTGGGTAATCCAGTGGTTTAAGCGTTCACTCCTTATGTCGAAGTGGGTTCGGTTCTCCACATGGGAACACTGTGTGAAACCTATAAGTGCTGTCCCCTGTTACGTCGCTGAAGGATGGTTATAAGCGGCGCAAAACTAAACTCACGCAACCGTCTCTTCAGACCTCTATTTGTCTGATCCAGTCACGCAGATCGATGCGCATGATGTTGATCAAATGAGTGTCTGGTTCAGTCTCGATTATTTGATATAGCCAGAGCATTGCTGAAAGCAGTGTTAAATAACAAACAAATATTTCGTCGTATACAACATCGTGATACCCGACTCTTCATATGTACTTACTTTCGCACTGATTTCCAGTGAATGCGCTAGTACATCTACACATCGTCCCATTTCCCGTAGATTTTCCACCGTTTAAGCAATGTGGTGTAGCTGTGGTTGTGGATTGTGGAGAATGCACTGGAGGAAAAGAAGCCTCTTGTTAAGATCGGCATAATCAGCATCTATTGGCTGTAGTTTCATACAAGTATATGTTTCTAACAGGGTCGGTTGGTAAGTTGGTTAGTTGTTAAACGCCAAACTAATCAATATTCCAACGATATGGCGACGGTCTGCAAATAATCGAGTCTGGACCAGACAATCCAGTGATCAATACTAATCCGGATCTTCACGAGTATGTAACAGGGTAATACTGTAGCAGATATGCTGTGGATGCACATTTGTTGATATGCAGGCGTCGTCAGCATCATCCATGCCATCTTGTAGGCATGAAAACTATTCTACGGTTAACACAGTGCCTGAATGTGATTATTCTACTGTCTTCGACCGCACAGTGTTGTACGCGATGTTGAAATGTCCCGCTCACAAAAGGCCAGTGTATGTGAACGGGAAGAGCAAATTATATATTGCGTCACGAGGGTCCAACAGTAATATTCGTTTATACGTGCATTTCGCTTAAACGGTGAAATGTCACGTTCACACAAATGGCCAATGTCTCTCTCTCTCTCTCTCTCTCTCTCTCTCTCTCTCTATATATATATATATATATATATATATATATATATATACAGAGAGAGAGAGAGAGTTTCGAAATAATGAAATCTCATAAAAGTAAATAAAGTAAGATGTAGTAAACCCATTATTGATTCAAAAAAGTACCTTACAGAAAATGTAATTAAACCAGAGGTCTGCCACAGTTGCCCGGGGGTCAAAGTGTGCACAGTACACTTTTATGTCACTAGGTATTATGTGTTTACCGAATACTGTTGCTGACAGTATGTATATGAGACACCCATCTGTAAATTGTCCATTCAAGCACGTGAGTTGAAGAGAAATGGGGTGTCATGTCCAAAGGAGACGTGTATGGACATATCCCAAGGTTGCACTTACGGGCTGCTTCTGTGGACGTGAAGGCATGACTGCTTGCGACGGAAAGGACCGAGACTATGGTCATCATGTTGACGCGATTTCTGAAACTGTGAAGACAACAATGGTGGCAATTTGAATTACTGAACAGAATACAGAGCAGACTTGAGGCAGCAAAAACATGGTTCTAGTGGTTTATAGTTATAGATACAACTGGTATATGAACGTTTTGACGGGCATACAGTTCTCTCTTCACGAAGCAACCTTAACTAAGGTTAACCTTAATTCCGATTCTTTAACACTGCACCAAGGTTACCTTAATGACTTACGATCATCTTAGCGCTGTGTGAAGACAGGCCAAGGTTTATAGTAAATTGAGTTATCTGAACTTCCGCCCCAAAACGTTATTATTTTGTAGCTGAATATGAAACGAAAAAAGAATTAACTATTGTATTGTTTCCTGATTGGTTTCAGCCAAGAAGCATTTGGTCCTGTTTTTAAGTTTCTGGTCAAATCCATTTTTCATACTTTAGTTTACCTGGCAATTTGTTTCAGGTATATTACAGCGTGTCATCAATGTGGAACATCAAGACATTCGGAAGTATTTAAAGATTTACAGAAACGGGAATACCGATGTCAAGAAGAGAAGATTATCACGGCGACTTCGGTGTTTTCACGTGTGATCTGTATGTATGTGCATGTATGAATAATAAAGTGATAATCAGGCCTTGATTTGATGAATTGAATTGGCATGAAAATCTGAATATGTCACGACTTCTTCGGGAACATTTCTACTAATGAGCGTCGGATATCTTATGAGCGCCCGGCCTCCAAGAGGCTAAAGCAGCAATTTAATATATAATTAAGTACTCCCTGTGGGCGCAATGAGCGCCCGACGTCCATTAAGCGCCGGGTCTGGAAGACAGTGAAACGGAATACGGTACCTTATGTAATATTACATATTGAAATATACGCAATTGTTTCAGAGAGGGTTTCCTGGCGATAGTTGGTTGGTATATTTTCTTGTAACGAGAATGTCTCAAGATACTTTTCGTCTCTTTGGCTACATGAAACACATAGGAGGTATTCTCCTCATCAGTACCTTCTATAAATGTAGCGTTTCTATGCAGTATGAAAAGACCGCGGGGAAACTGGCGGAGAGATGGCACAGAAACCATGAGTAAATGTCATGACCACGCTAAACGTGAAATGATATTCACCTTTTTGGTGACATGAACCAAAACCGACAAGGATACACGTATGATGAATAGAAATGCCACGTTATGAGAAATTAATTATGTTAAGATTAGGTGGTACTAGGTAGTTGTAAGGGCGGATACCATAATGGCCAGGTCGAAACAGATTGGTCCACGAGCAACGCACTTCCTTCTCATGTCTGCGGCATAAAAATGGCTCAATCAACTTTCTTTTTTGTTCCGTATGTGTGTCATGATGACAACGCCCAAAGCGGCGAAACATTGACCATTGGCAAGAAACTGTATATTTTACTAGAATTTGTAATATGATACCAAAACAACGTATTTGTTTATGGATCACTTTCAAATAATGTTTATACGAGGAATTGCATCGGACTTTTATCACTGGCGTGTCAAAGTTCGAAATATTTTCCACATACGGGAGGTTTCAAAAGGTGGTTGGAAGTTTTCGTACCAACTTAAATTTAGGAATAATTATAACTTGCACTCACCGTGTGTTGTCCATTCTGCCAGATGGCTGCAAACTGTTGTTCGATATGATGTCAGATTTGTATAAATATATGTCCAGTGAACATTTACCCTCCATTAATCCTTGAAACTCAGGCGTCTGTAGTTGTGGTGTTTGCCATGCCATTGATGAATGATGCAGTTCGTGCCAGATCCGTCCCTGTCAGAACTAACACTGCTTATAACGTACGAACTTAACATCACTTTCATTGTGCGCTAATTGTTAATACCAGATAACTTAAAGCTGTGAAGTTGAAATGTTTTGATCATCGAAATGCATGTGATATTAGGAGAATAAAACCTACCGATTTACAGCAAGCATGTCTGCTATGAAATATGAGTATAAGCCGGAAGTAGAAGCATGACTGCAGGGGAAACACCCAGATTTGTGTACACGTCAGTGAAAGCCAAGTCAAATAGTCTCCATAACAAAACAGTGTGTTCAAATGGATTGAAGTACACTTGTTCATATAGTATAGTAAAAAAATCATGCACACTTGTCATAGTTTGAATCACTGCGAGTTAAACCTGTAAGGATTAGTGCGAATGGGGGAGGGCTGATGTACGCGGGCATGTACATAGTCTGCATGTATGTAGGGGGTGCGGTGCAAGCGGACGCAGGTATACATGGCGACTGAGAAATTGTGAAGTGGGACAAATCCTGACGTCATCCACTTTCTGAATCACCATGTATGACATATTTTATAAAAAAGGGGCGGTGGGGTAGCCTTATAGCTTAAGCGTCCGTCCATCACGCCGAGGAGCCGAGTTCGATTCCCAACATGGGTACTATGTGTAAAGGCCATTTCTGGTGTCCCCTGCCGTGATATTGCTAAAAGCGGCGTGAAACCAGACCCTCTTCGGGGAGACAAGTGAACACTTTAACCTCTGGGCTACCCCACCGTAAATGAAATGAGAGAGTAGTTGGAGAGTTTTTCAACAATGCTCACTAATATAACGGTTGACAACGTTTTTATTCAGAGGTACTGACATGATAGTAAACTGATCAATATTTTATTCTGTCCATGACATTACTGTCATTAATAAAAAACACGACACATATTTTTATGTCTCCGATATTTTAAATATCTCGTGTTTGACAACAGCGAGCAACTTAGCAAGGTGAACGAAATGTATTTTAAGGATAAGTTGTAGATCTGTAGACCTAACAGCGTCTAAATCTAAATCTGGACCTCAAGTAGCTATGTTTATCTCAAAACAAATCTTGATAACATTCAGGTTGTCTGTTATATGAAGTGACATTGTTTAACGCGGGACTTGGGCAATATTTCACTTTGGCCAGGGCGGTATGTAAATTATCGATTACCCATCATTAAATCCAGTGAGTGACATCATGATTATCGATTACACTGTATAAACATATATCAGATGAAACAGCGCCTGACTAGCTTGGGTCATCTCACTTGGATAGGGGGAGGGGGCAAGCAAAAATGCCATCCCAGCAAAGGTAATGTTTGAAGACGAAATCACTGTAATGCAAAGGGTCAGATTTGAAGACACGGTGTTCTAAAACCTGAAATATGCACTCATATATACTTAAAGGTGATCGAGGAAAAAATGTGTCCATCATGTCATGTCAATCAGAGGCTGTTATGTTATTTGGACTATCAGACAAATCAAAATATATCATTTTCACTATTCATGGTGGAACACATCAACACTATGAACCAAATAACAGTGCACATTTCACTAACACCAACCAGGACTCCAGACTCCACCAAAGTTGTCAGGGTTTGACTTTGGATCATTTGGTGGATCTTGAGCTGGTACACCTCGTTTTCTCCATTCTTCCAGCTTAACCTTCATCTCTTCCACAAGGTCAGGATATTTTGCCGACAGATCAAAGTGTTCTGTAGGATCAGAGGAGATATTGAAGAGCAGATATGGAGGGAAGTCCTCATCTTGTTCCATTACGCTTGATTCCTGTCCTAACTTCGGCAGAGGTGTCCAGTCGTTATATTGGCCAGGGGAACCTTCAATCAACTTTAGGTGACCATACCGAATTGCGGAAGCATTCCTCTCTCCACTGTAATAATTATACACAAAACCATCTCTTTTGCTAGGACCCCCATTCAACAACATGTCTTCCTGACCAACCCCATCTCTCTCAATAAATTTACTCAAATTTCCTCCAGCAATCTGAATCAAAGTAGGGTACCAGTCCACAGCATGCATCATTTCAGTGTTCAAGTACCCTTTCTTCTTGAGGAGGTTCTTGCTGTAAATGAACGCTGTACCCTTTGTACCACCTTCCCACAGTGTAGTTTTGGCTCCGCGTAGTGGGAGATTATTCGCCGCAATATAGGTAGGACCGCCATTATCTGTAGTAAATACCATGAGCAGGTTCTCCATCAAACCAGTCTCAACCAAAGCATCAGTGATGTTGCCAACAGCTTCGTCTAAAGCATTGACCATTCCACAATAAATTCTCCTTTGTCTATTTTGTATGTGACTACATTTTTCTTCATACCCTTCTGGCACCTGCAAAGGTGAATGCACAGACTGGAAAGGTAGATAAAGGAATAAAGGCTTGTTTTGTTCATGTGAACGGATGATATCTTTTGCTCTTTCTGCAAAAACATGAGTTGAATATTCACCTCTATATGTCTTTAGGGGTGCCTTGTCCATTCTGAAATCCAGTCCATTGTATTGAAACGTGTCTATGGAACGATAGTGGGTGTAATAATCTTCTCCCCCTGAATAGTACCCGAGAAATGATTCAAAACCTCTGTACGTTGGTGTATAATTCCAGTTACAGTATCCCAAGTGCCACTTGCCAACAATATGACTTACGTATCCAAGTTGATTTAGCTCTTCCGGAAGTGTAGTGAAGTTAAGTGGCAAAAACTTCGGCTTTTCAATATTAATCACACCATCTTGGAGGCCAGTCCTGTAGGGAAAGTAACCGGACATGAAACAATTCCTGGAGGGAGAACAGACAGGCTGGACGTAGGAGGAGTTTAGGATGACACCTTCATGGGCAAGACGATCCAGGTTCGGAGTTCTCATCTCTGGATTCCTGAACCCGACATCATTCCATCCCAGGTCATCAGCCACTATGAAAATGTAATTTGGAGGGGCTACTCCTTTGGGGCTACTGCTGACCGTGACAATGAACGCACAGAGAAGGAGCAAGAAGAAGCAGCCTTTCGCCATGACGGAGTTCACACCAATTTTCATCTGCCACTCTAAATGTGTGTGTTTAGCCCCTTTATATACACTTTTGTGTCAGGATGCAAATGTCAGACACATCCTTGGCAGGTCGTTAACCGGAATAGGAGATCTCATCTATTTCATTTCATGTTCGAACTATTGAAGAACCCGCTCCAAATCAGATGATAGAGAGCTAGGTGAAATCAAATTTGGTGGAAATTCGCCTTCATTAATGTACTCGAAATATTCTCTACACCATTCGCTATAGAAGTGCTATTAATTGGTTCGTGCATTGTTGACACGGCACAACGCAATATTCCGAACAATATTTAGACGTTAATAATTACGTTTGCTTTGTACACATTCATTACTTATCATCAGAATATATTGATGTGTAAATTGATAAAAAGTGGCACTCTCCACGTCTCCATTTCACAAACGTGTATATTGTGCCATCTGCATTGTGTGTCAATATGCACCTTGTTCGAAATTAATCTAATTTGTTTTATTTTCCAATACTTTTCGCAGCACCACATTAGTGCAACACGTGATCAAAATATCACAACTGCAGCCTTAGTAGGAAACAGGCTCGTCTTTATTGGATTTACTACTGAGTGCACATTGGACTACCCATTCACAAATTTCTAATTTTTCCAGATCACACTTCATCAGTAGGAATATATTTGTAATTAGTAATGATTTATTAACATATACAAAGTGGTAGGTAGTTTGTTTTTGTCTTTGTTTGTTCGTTTGTTTGGGTTTGGGGGGTTGTTTTATGTACTAATAATCATATTACAACGAGGTGTTAGGTATGGTTTCCGATATACCACATTGTGTCCTGGAGATATTGGTGGAAGGGTGGGACCAGTGGTGAAAAATGTAGACGTTTTGGTAGAACCCTGAAGTACGACTCTATAGACACAATTAGAAATAATGTAACTTTCAAACCCAGAATCTTGGTTTCTTTTTGATCTCATACTTAGCCAGTTAGACGACAATGTCATGAATCAGATCATGTTTCGCTACATACGTGCATGGTATTTCATGTTTCAGGCAAACAGTGGATCAGACATACTCTTATAGTGTCTACTTCAGGACAGCCATGTCCAAATATTTCTACAGATATATTTCTATTTCCATCGACGTTATCCACCCGTTGACAACTTGTCCCTACAAAGGCAGTCGGAATGCCGGTCTCCACACTCACATCTCACGTCTCACATCCAGTATAGATGTGAGCATACATATATATAGTTTTTAACAACAATAGACAGGCAAAGATTCAACAATGGACAGATAGAGAAATTAATAATGCTTCCTTCTACAGTTGATGTTATGACAGACACAGCCAAGGGGGGTGACCACTAAAGGCCATAAATGTCATATACAGTAATTAATGGAAGTGACAAAGAGGAACAAGGTAGCTAACAACACAATGTACTCTGCGGAAGTGATAAAGATAAAGACTGCAGATTTAATAATAATAACTAAATAACATATAGCCTGGCCAAATAGTTTTTGGTCTGTAGAAATATTTGGACATGGCTGTCCTGAAGTAGACACTATAAAAATACTTTCAAATATCTTCACAAGTCCTCTGGTGATATAAGATAACGAACATTGGTGAATGGAAACACTTATTGTATTTATAACATTTATCAGACATATGAAAGTCTTACTCAGCTGGGAGGTGTACGAAAATAGAAATCACTGACGTGAAATACACTGCATTCTCTTTAAAGAAGAATGCGCATCACTGGTATGAATGTCTGACTCATCTGGGTAATGTAAGAGAATAGAAACTACCGACATGATATACTCAGTACATGTATTCTCTGCATTAAGAAGTATTTCACTCGAGAGGCCCCTTCTACATTGAACTTTCAACAGCTGACAAGATATTTCAATCAAGAATCAAGACTCTGGTAAGTATAGACATTTAGTTAACATTCACACTTGTGACCTAGACATCTGTACTACCATTTATTGTAACGTTCTTTATCCAATATATAATTGAACTATTATAGACTCGTCTTTCTTTTATTTGCTGCTTCAGAGAGTACCCACAAGACATTATCACAGCAATTTCTGAGCCGTAACAGTATGTAGAATCAAGACACATTCTTCAAAGTAGTACCCGTGAATGTCCGAACATTGACCTTCAGCAACCTATGCGTTTCGTAAGAAGCGAGTAACGGGATCGGATGGTCAGGTCCGCTGATTTGGTTGACACGTCATCGGTTCCCATTTGCGCAGATCAATGTTCATGCTGTTGATCACTGGACTGTCTGCTTATTTACAGGTTGCCGCCATATATTCGAACTTTTGCTGAGTGCGGCGTAAAACTGAACTCACTCACTTACGCTTCCATGCTGATATGGCAATCTACAAAACTGGAGCAGAAGTAGCGAGAATTATCCATCTCCTGTTTTGACGCCTGCCATAAGTTCCCATGTGTTTTTTTCCCGCTGAAAAACCAACTTATTGAAAAGTATAATTTCCTGACCCTTGATGTTCAAGAGGAAAGTAATCTTCGAGCTACGACTTCACGAAAGACAGTTTGTGGTCAGTAAATGTTTAATGCAATCACTATTTCTGATACCAAATCATCAGGATTTATTACCTAATCCTTTTACATTGCACTAAAAGTTTCAGTTGTCAATCGTGAAAAACGTATGTTAAAATGGACGCTGAAGTGTCTCAACATCCTGTTGTTTCAGTGCGTGTTAAGCTAAATCCTTCAAACCCAGATCCGTCATTCTTGGCAGAGTTTCTTTCATAGTGGTAACACAAGTTGGAATCCCATGTAAAGGTCACGCATCTGCCCTGTTCCATGCAGGTTACAGCACAGTGGATGGCGCTAGGAGACTCCAGTGTTGTGATCAGTTGTCTTCCTGACTGTGGAATGTACTTGATGGTTCCTGCAATATTCAAATATTGTCAAACTCCTATTTCCGTTTCAAACTTGTTTAATCATTGATTCATTGTCCGATTTCTGTGTTTCACAATACTGATGTCATATATATATATTACTGAATTAGTGAGGTGGTAGTATTTGTCTTGAGGCAATAAAACGCATTATTTAGATCTGCAAAGTTTTGCTGAATGTTTTGGGCTGACCAACATTTCTCTACTCTGGAACGTTTTATCATAGTGTGTTTTTGTACTAACCTCATGTTTTTGAGCTATACATACATACATACATACATACATACATACATACATACATACATACATACATACATACATACATACACATACATACATACACACACACATACACACACACACATTCGTTTTTCAATAACCTATACATATGGAAATTAATTAAGCAACACCAAATTCAAAGACACATAAAAAGTTAACAAAGTTTAACGAAGTAATTTTGATGATTGATTATTCAATTTTGATGTATTGACATACAGCATGAGCTTTTCATGGGTTGATATGACGCGCGTGAAGCTTGCACAGCGCACGTGCATTGCTTTAACCTCAACTTTCGAAAAATGCACTTTTTCCCTGGGGTGTTTACAAGCGCAGGTTGTCGATTGCATTCGGTTTTTCATTCATTTCAATGTCATGGCACGTAGGAAATTATCAGAGGCCACTCGTTGGCAAATAATCGGCATGAGGAATGCTGGTATGTCTCTAAGACAAATCGGGACTCAAATCGGACGACATCATTCCATAATTTCAAAACTTTTGAAAAAATACCGGGCCACTAATGAAGTTAAAGACCTGCCTAGACCAGGAAGACCCAGGAAGACCACAGTCCGGGAGGACAGAGCTTTACTGAGACTTGTACGGCGCAGGTCCTTCGACTCGAACTCTCGGTTGAGACAGGAGTGGCTTCCAGGGAGACCCATCTCGAACAGGACTGTTCGGAATCGTCTGAAAGCTGCAGGATACCGGGCAAGGAGGCCAATCAAGCGACCCAGACTGTCTCCAGCCCATAAGGCAGCCCGACTGGCCTGGTGTAATGACCGTTTGCACTGGAACATTGCCTCTTGGAGGAAGGTCCATTTCTCAGATGAGAGCCGGTTCTTGCTGCACATGGTGGACGGTCGTACTCGGGTCTGGAGGCAGAGGAACACAGCAATGGCTCCACGGAACATCCAGGAGACTGTGGCCTTTGGGGGAGGTTCCGTTATGGTATGGGGGTGCATTTCCATGAACTGCAAGTTGGATATCATTACCATCCGTGGCAACCTTAACGGTGTTCGTTACCAACAGGAGGTTCTTGACAGGGCTGTGGTACCTCATTTTGAGAACCATCCTCTGGCAACGAGACCCATATTTATGGACGACAATGCTAGACCTCACAGGGCGCATGCTGTAAATGATTTTTTGCGGCAAAATGCAATTGACAGAATTCCATGGCCTGCCATGAGCCCTGACCTCAACCCCATTGAACATTTGTGGGACTTTATTGGCCGTCGTGTGAGGCAGAGAGACCCACCAGTCCATAATCTCAACGAATTGACGGCTGCCCTGCATGAGGAGTGGAACAGGATCCCCCAGAATCAGATCCGGAGACTCATCCAAGGAATGAGGAGGCGTCTGGAATCGGTGGTGCGTGCGCAGGGAGGACACACTAGATATTGATGAAAGTCGGTGTGCAGACTCTCAGATGACTGTTCTTTCTTTCCATGTGACATTTGTGTTAATACACCTGACAACAACGTCTGTGGATGAATAGTAAATTGTGTCCATTTTTTCATGAATTTAAGACAGTTTTAAGAATTTGGATTTCGTTGCAATAAAGCAAAGTCTTGATACTTTTTCCCTTTAAGTTGTTTGTCAGAGATCGTCTGTTGAATAAAAAAGTGTCAAACTATATCAACCCGGCATATTTTGATTGTCAGAACACTTCAAAGTTGCTCCAATAGAAAAAATTGGGGTGTTGCTTGATTAATTTCCAGGTGTATATATTTGTAAGGGGCAACTTCGGGGACAGGTCTGGCATATCTTTGTTTCAAAGTTGCGTAAACCGATGCTCATTATGTCAACCCCTGAACTGTCTGAACTGTCAGTTATCCAAACAAACATATAGTTAGTTCATTGGTCATAGTCATCCCTCATATTTTACAAGTATCCGTGACGATCGGACTTTGAACTGATCTTCAGCAACTCATACTTGTCGCCAGAGGCGACTAACAGGATCGGGTGTTCAGACTGGCCGACGCATATCATCGTATCCCAATTGTGTAGATTGATGGTCATGATGTTGATAATTGGATTGTATGGATCAGACTCGATTCTTTACAGAACAAAGCTATATAGCTGAGACAGTGCTGGCGTTAAACAATATTACCAACAAGAAAACAACCATATATCTGTTTACCTGTTCTTGTCTCTTGGCGTACAACCCCACCGACACAGATCAAGAAGGAAGTTGACGAGATGTACCTGGCTCTATGGACATCAAGTCGCAAGAAGCGCGTGGACAACCCGTTGCATGGAAATGTCCGCGAGTCCGCTATGGTATAAAAGCCGGCATGGCGTGAACACAACTGACCATCGGTGTCACCAGGTCCGGACAATGCCAACAGAGTAAGGTTTGCTAGAAAAAAGGTAGGGGGCTTGTGAGTGAGGGACTTGGGTGAAGAGTCAAGTTTAAAGTACAATATTCAAGTTCATTTCATTGTTGGTCCAGATTGTGAGGGGCGGTTCGGTAGCCTAGTGGTGAAACCGTTCGCTCATGACGCCGGAGACTGGGTTTGATTCCCAACAAGGGTCCAACGTGTGAAGTGTATTTCTGGTGTCCCCCAGCAATTCTGGAATATTGCTGTAATATTAGTGCTAAAGGCGGTGTAAAACTAAACACACTCACTCTAGTTGACGAAGGTATTGTAAGAGGCTCATCACAGCGAAGGCCCTTACACACACATTCAGCATTTTAACATGGCTGGGATTGTACAAAGGATTTGTGAAGACGCGCAGTGCATCTTTGAAGGTATAAGGATCCTGTCATCATGTCATCTAAGTTGGTTTTACATCACAGTGATACTAAACTAACTATTATGTTTACTTACCACAAAGGATGATAGATTGATAAATATGATCTACAGACTGGTCAGATGACAGCTTTGAAGAAAAGTAACGTTTCTTCGGTTATGCCGCGGCCAACATTTTAAAACTCTCATGGAACGTGATGGTGATTTGAAGGCAAACATTTTCAAGGGACCTACTCTAATAATTCGAGTTAACCGAGGATCGACAAAACCATTAACCAATGACTAAATAAGGAACTCCCTGAGATTACTTACGTACAATGGTAAGTAAGTAGTATCAAAGTTAGCCACAACACTGCTGCAGTGCTGCATGTACACAGATGCAGAGGATGTTCTCCTGGAATGTGCACCCTCTTTATGAAGCATCAACTGAACGCTTAAAAATCTCGTTTTGGGTGACAACATAATACCTTATGGGGTTTGGAACGAAGACTGTTTAACAGAACAATGTTCTAGTGATTTTTTAAATATATATTTGACGTGCATCCCCTCCCTTTCTTAAACGTGGCATTCGACTTGTTAAGGCATGAAAACGGAACGACACGAAGTTAAACGTTCAATGTTTGGCCTACCACCATCACTGTAGACCACGATTTTGACGCTGCTGACAGCATAGCTTTGTCCAATGTCCATCTCTATTGACTGACCAACAGGAACCCTCCAACATACATCCCGACTCCAAGGCTCGCCATTTTTTATTGTACCACCAGTTACACGTGTTTGGATTCCATGGACGTTGCCGCCTAGCTGCCTTGTAAAATCTGAAAAGTAGGAACAAAACTGACTACCGTTAAATCAAGAAGTCATCACTACAAAGAAGATTCTGTCCGACATATACCGATACAGTATACTCACACTGGCACCGATCTCCCTCAGTTCCCGGGAGACAGTTACACAAGGTTGATCCGTCAGGGGCGTCCTCACATTGTGCTGCGTTGTTACAATCGTGAGCACCACACAACCTCAGATTACCTGAAATGTTCAGGCATTGGGAAACAGTTTTGGAATTCTACAATTGGGCGTTAAGCGCTAGGTTACCTTACTGGGTGTTATTCTGGGCATTTTTGTTCAACATTATATTATTGCCTCATCCATGTTTGACCGTCAGATGTTTGACCTCACAGAACTGGTACAACCTCACTGTCTATCTAGAGCACTTCGATTAGAAAACCAAAATCTCTTGACAGCACCCAAAGTCAGGCTGTTACGATCTGGACAATGTCCGTTCTCTTGTGCTGCTGTTTTAGAGTCGAATGGTCTGCTTCATCACATCTGTTCTTGTTCTGTTCATCCCAGACCCAGAAGTGTCCTAAAACCCCATTCCTTCCGAAATGCTTTCTGTTGTGAGCATTTAGCGGTATATTTCGCCCGAAGAGATGCTATACCATCTCTCTATTTTTAATGGTAAATCCTTAAATCGCAACACAATATGTTTGCAAATATATAAGATAACCATGCATAACAAATTACTGAGAGCATCATCTACCTACGTTGTCAGGGCAACCCGCCCCCTCTTTCTCTCTTCCTCCTCCGCGTCCCTCATCCCCTCTCACTTATCTAAATGTTTATGTTTGTTGGCCAGGTAACATTTTGGAAAACGTTGTATGAATCAGCACATATCACATATATACGATTAAGAGAACATATTACTCTCTTTCACATCAACCGACCAATGACTAAGTAAGTATTATTCTTACCTCCACATAGGAAAGTGTAGATTTCGACGTCACAAAAGCACGTGTATGTACCGTCATCCAATCCAACACAGGTGCTGAACGTACCACACGAAACAGACCTGCACGCATCTACATCTGAAACATGAGACATTCTTATCACAATGTGGTTTGGTGATTACAGTAGACACGAAAAGTTTTGATCACCCTATATGTTACCCTTAACCCTTTCGTAATACCTTCATGCATTAATGGTGTGAGTAAATGAGTCAAGACTATTAGACACATCAGCAATGTTTCAACCATATCGTGTCTAAAACAAGTTTTACTTTCAACATACATATGACTACACGATGCCATTTAGAAAGTGGTCAAATGCAACATACATGTATGTCATACATGTATGTCATACATGTATGTCATACATAAGAAAGTGTTCTCCCATATGACATATGTTGCATACATTTACATAAATTATGACATAGCTATCAACGATGGACAGTAAATATAGTTAGAATATCACAGATATGTATTTGAAACATTCATTAAGCCTACGATTTAGGAAAACACAAAATACTACGTTTAAAATATTCGGTAAGTTTAAATTTCCTGTAGCATTTTGGGCCTAGCGCACTTCGTACGTTAATCTAGTGACTTTTCTTCGCAATATTGTTCTCCACGTTTCTTAAACAATTGTCTACCATAACTCTTACATTTAACTCATTCCTAGACTATAAACTGTTCTTGCTTATGCGTGTTCCATGGTTTTTCTCAAGGATTGTTGGATGTTGGGTGTACGAATTTACATTCGGCATTTACTTGTGTTGAGCAATGGCATGGAATTTCGAAATTCCAGAAATTCTTAAAGGGTGGTCCAAACGGTTCGAACCGTTAAAACCCCACCCCCGGGTCTTCAGTGTGATCATTTTCCTACGGCCCAGTCACTAACATATTGACAGTAAAAGTAGACAGTGAGCACCAATTTTACACATTTACTATCTTAAATGAACTGTTTGTGCATCTGTGCATTCTTTCAGATTTTCAAAGGTGAAAATGGGAAATGAAATTAAATAGCGTTACCTTGGAAAGGCAGTAATAGCATTAAGTAAATATTCACGGAACAGTTTAAGATAACGTTCAGCTGACAAAATAACGTAAGCCCCTCTGACTAATTCATTGTACATCATCCAGATGTTACTTTTTGAGAAATGAAAATACAATGTGTGTATGCGATATTGCAAAATCAGGAAACTAAATTATATTATTAATGACATATTTTTCTGGTTAGCAACGTGGGCGATTTTGCACATTGGAATACAATCGTACATGTTTCTGCAACTAATACCGTTAGCTCATTCACAATATTCACATTTGGTCACAGATTCATGTTTTAATATTTTACATCTGTCAGTTGGCTTGGTGATGTAACTTAGATCATGACGTCATAATTGTGACGTCATGGTGTGCTTACAGGTCGGATACTGTCTTATCAGGATCTGGTCTGTTTTACTGGTAGGGATAATTGGAATACGTATTTCAACGAATTTTATTTTCCCTCTGTCTATCCCATGGGAAAGGAACTCGGGTCCTCATCGCAACGAGCGAACGCCTTAACCACTAGGCTACCCCACAATCCATCCTGAGTTTTGATTATATTGATTTCAATCCAGCTTTGATATTATCCGTTACAGTTTTTGTAGATTTCACCCTTATTGCTGTTGAATTACAATCCCAAAATTTCTAGTGATAAAATAGAAAATGTTTTGAACGTATTCTGATGGCATTTATTCTGTTTAATCACAGAAAAAACAACTGGTTTCATTTAAATATTAAACCAACGGAACTTCCTGAGGAGAACCAGTTCCAGGACTTAGACATCCTTTGAAAACTCGCAATTCTTAAGTTATTTTGAAATCGCTTAAATCGATAAATATCTTTGAAAGTAGGAGTTTAGTTTGCTGAGTTTGAGCAGATGGAAGATGGCAGAGGGAAGTCCAATAATATGGCTACATGCGTTTTAGAGATAAGTATGTGTATACGTCGCTCTTATTTGACAATGGCATAAAGATATGACAGAATACACAAGCTGCCATCCACACACATTCCTTGTACTCTCTGTTCACATACGCGTATTAAACCTACGTCGTGTCTAGACGCGAGCTGAGAACGTACTCATTCCACTTCACTCACACATGTACATTCCTTCAACGTTTTAGTTTATGGTTTTGTTTACAACGAAACCCACGTATGAACTGCCATGTAATTTCTGACTGTATTCATCATACAATAGACCCATGAAGACGCGTGGTAGCATAGGTCTTCAGCAGCCTATTCTTGCCATAAAAGGCGACTATGCTTGTCGTAAGAGGCGACTAACGGGATCGGGTGGTCAGGCTCGATGACTTGGGTGACACATATCATCGGCTCCCTGTTGCACAGATCGATGCTCATGCTATTGATTAGTGGATTGTTCAGACCCGGATATTTACAGACAGCAGCCACATAGCTGGAATATTGGTGAGTGCGACGTAAACCTAAAGTGACTCACTCACTTCATACCTTACGTGATGTTCAGCATGAGTAATAATAAGACACCGCATGCCCTTGTGACGATGAGATAAAATTAAAATTGTATTTGTGGCTTTCAAGAAAGTAAATATGATAACCATGCCTCGGTCATAGAATAGGATTGTGTTTAAATCTAACGTCGCATTGGCGTTATTTCAACATTGATGAGTTGCAAATAGGGAAAGCTTTGATGAACACTAGCAACAAATTCTCCTGTGTAGGAGAGGCATACATACAGCATGTTTACCTTTATAAAGACGGGATGAGGTAGTGGTTAAACAGTTCGCCCGTCACGCTGAATAATGCTGAAGAGTGCGTCATATTTAGCTCATTCACGCTTTTCATAGAAACAACAGCACTTGTTCTGTAAGGCGTGGCAATCCGTTGCGCTGTACTGTCTCCCTTAACGAGGAGTCGTCCCAGAAATTGATTTAGGATTGTGTTATGGTTCTGTGTTTTGTCAGCACAATTCCGTCCACCGAAGTGTTGGTGTCCCGAGTCGCATCGAACTGACCTCACACATGAGACTGGCGCTCAACAAGTTCAGCCAGTGTCACAAAATGAACGTGTAGAGCGAGCTCTACCATGTATAATTGTGTGTACCATGCATAGAATTTGTAAAAGAAATATTCAAATCAACTGTTGCACCAAATCCGTTCTACAGATTTTTATAGCAAAACATTATCAGGGAATTTCAGGGATGCCATTTTCCTACGTGAAGTTACTGATGTGCCTGAAGTATTTATTTACTGAATTTCAGATTGTTACATATCACAATCACAAACACAATCTACTTAAGAAAATACTATTTTTTGTATGTAGAGTGGTATGAAAACAATCATTCTAAATATTTACCCAATTCAAATGTAGCATCCACAACTGTCTTATTTAGCTGGGCCTCCACAACTGTGAGGCACATGGAAAAACATTTAACATGTATATGAGATACAATCTACAGCTCCAAATAATGTCAACATCGCCAGCCATGTAATCCATGACACGGCAACCGAAGATACATGATGACGTCCAGACAAAACACCGAACATATTTAACAATATCAAATTATTATACGCAATGTTGTATGAACCTTCTGAATTATTAGTTTTATAGCTAATACAGTGTTTACTGTTACTATTAGAGCTATTACTACTCTGCTAGAGGATGTCCACAAACTGATGACAACATGAACTTCCCTCCAGCGCTCCCGGTGGCATTTCCTTGTTCATTTTTTTCTGTATCATTATTATTGTTATTCAATGTAGCCTTATGTATCATCCAAAACTGTGTTCCACGGGAGATCGCTTTCGTGTGTAGATTTTGTACAGTGCCAGACAATGTTATGACGTCACAATGTTATGACGTCACAATGCCATGACGTCGGTGCCCTCCAAATCTAATGACAGTACTGTGTTTAGAAGCGTACATTTTTCATTGTAAACTAATGAAGAATGATTTTGGATGATAAATAGAATCTCACCCTCGTGTCATCTGATATCAATTATATCAAAGCACGCTGATAAAGGTAAATATATTTTTGGCAAGCCTCGGATATTTGTTACTTTATTAACTCGTTTTGCTAATAATGATATCAGTAGACACTTGGGTGAGATTCTCTATACATATCATCTGTATCTTCATATGTACATATATACTTACATCGTATCCCAAAATTGCGTGGATCGATACTCATGCGGTTTGACACTGGGTAGTCGTGTCCAGATTCGATTATTTACAGATCGACGCCATTTAACTGGAATAATGCGGTGGAGTAGCGGAATAATGCTGAGTGTGGCGTTAAACAACAAACCAAATCATATAGACTTAGAGTAAAGCTTGCATTATGCTAGTCATAGAGAATGAATTGAACATATTAATCCAACTTACTTTGCAGTGAAGCTGCAGTGTCGGTCAGACATCCTCCGTTGAGTGTATCCGCGATTACCTGGCCTGGCACTGAATCCAACATAAGATGACAAAGGTTACATGCAGCAACTGAGACTTTCCCATCTTGCAATGAAAGTCATTTAAGGAGGTAATTCGTTCAATAACTTTGTGTATTAATGGGCATCTTTCATCCGGTCGAGGCAAATAAACGTTAGAATTAGGCGATCACACCCTTGTCGTAATCTCATGTTGCAATGAAATAATGACAATCCACTGAACAGTTATATCTGTATCATATTGTGCGTGTTTACGGATCATTTTTAAAAACATACGATATCAAATGCTAGCTGAGGGATGAGCCTCCCATCCCTGCCGTGGCAACCTTCACAACCACACTGCAAATGTACGCCAAATGCTGAATATGGAAGCGACACAATCCTTTCCCACTCATACGAAATCTATGCTAAAAGCAAAGTCGACTGTACAGTTAATCATGAGTGTATATTTGTTTCAGCAGGATTAGAACTGTACGATGTGGTTTGTAAACAAATCGAGTGGGACGAGACAATCCAGTGATTGTCACCATGCGATACGATGCGTGCCTGAATCACCGAGAAATAGCGATGATACCAGGGGCTCGCGAAAAGCTGCGCGGATTCTGCCCCACCGAAGGTATCAGTCATAGAATGCATCAACAATGATAGGCCCTACATACATCTTTCATAAACTATGCTAGCAGTTAGAGCACACTGTAAACACAGAAAACAATTATGGTGAACACCTACTCAAAGCGACCACGAATTTCTGGTCCACAATCGCATATCTACAGCCTTCTGTGAGAATTTTCTTAATTTTTGAGTACTATCCTGGTGAAAGGCTGTCTGGACCACAAAAAACAGTGATTTACATCATAAGTCTGTATCTGCATCACCCAAGTCATCGAATCTTCTTTAGACCATTTCTAAATTAACAGAGTCACCGTACTAACAAGATGTTGAGAAATTGACTCTATAACTTACCTGATGAACCAAACGTTATCAAGACGAAGCACACATATACAAACATTTTAAACATTTCAGTATGTTACGTCTGTGACTGATGCTCGTCTTTTATGAATGTCCGGTCAATTGGAATGGATTTTCAATGACATGTACTGCGCTAACGGCGAGGGCACCCTAATCGCAGATTTACAAATTCCTCCACAATTCCTTCAATTATATATTTTCCCTATCACGCACAGTTAACCCCAGCAAGTGTGTTCAAACTTTGATAATAATCACGACGTGACAAGTGACCCTGTTGTGATGATACAAAGAGTTAAGATAATAGCCAAACGTAGGGTCAGTCGGCGCAAACGAGTAGGACACTCTGTTTTCTAGATAAACAGGACATCTTCATTAGGCTAATCCTTTTTCAAAGCAATTGACCACGGTCCATACATTAAACTATTCATATTAGATATCCCTTGCGTCAACACCAGCATGAATCATCTTCCCATCATGTCTTCTAAAGAACATGACTGCACCAAACATTTGTCCACAAAATTTGGTTGTTTAAACATTATCATAATGGAAAGCTTTTATCTGTTATTTCTGAATAAAACGTGATACTTCATTTTTCAAATAAATTGCCTTTATAACCAAACACTGTTTGTCGGAGTTGAAATGACATACGGTTATACTCTGAGTTATACAAAGATCGCCGCAGCTAAAAAGTACGGCACTATTGAGCGTTTCCGCTTAGGGTATGGCCAAGTATTGTGGAGTCAAGTGAATTACAAGGGACCAAACTCATAACGAATACCCAGGCATAATTTTGTTTAATTCGAGACAAACCTAAGGTCGACACGTTAATGTTCGATACAGACGTATTGGACTGGACTCTAAACTTTTATGTTTATAGACAGCGCTTTCTATCATTGAAACGTTCGTCCAAATAGCCTTTTAATATACATACTTTACTTACAGATGGCCTAGTTTGAATTTAACAAAGAACATATGTTTTGGATTGAAAGGGCAGAATTGCATTTCTCTCAAATAAGCAAGTTAAATTGTGATCTATAATATATAAATCTCGATGCTCCTGGTGAACCATTTTTACTTGTTCAGAAACAAATACTTTAATATTACGAAAGGTAAGAGTGAATGGAATATGACACTTGTCTGAAATTGGTCAGATATTCTTTGTCAGTTTAATGATTCGCACCAATTTCATAAATTCTTCATGTTGACCGGTGTGAAGCTTTCTATTTGATATCTTTATATTCGTATCGTTATTCTGTAATAAAATGTTTTTTTTAAAATGAAATTGAACAATGTGAGGCCTTCCGTATTTCGCTATCCAAAGTTGCGTCCCGTGGCCAGATACGTATCATTACGAATCCTGGTTTCGGTATAAGTTTACAACTCCCTCAATCCTCTCCTCTTTAGGTTTTCCTCCCTCAATCCTCTCCTCTTTAGGTTTTCCTCCCTCTTTAAGTTCAACCCAGTGTTAATATTAGGCCATTTACTCAGTGTAAAACGTCGGCTCTGACGATAACGAAAACGATTATGCTTATCGAAGCACACCGTGGTACAATCATTAATAATGTCTGGGTACAGGCATGTATGCACGTCTGTCTACCATCTCAGAGATTAACACCGATAACCGTCGAGCAGCTAGCGGTACAAACAATCTGTATTCATGATGATAATAAATGATGGGGCGAGTTCGGAACCATTGCGAAACCAGTACATGTAATCTGTTTCCGAAGCGGGAATCAAACCCGTGTGTTTGGCGTTATGAGGCAACCCTGACATCAGTGCCATCTACTAGCCCCCGGGGACAGGTGGGTTCATGATCATTCAGAAGTGTATTACCTCTCACTTTAATTAACGTTGTACAAAGCAATCTTAAGTCGATGGTCTACCACTTTATTTAACCATAGAATCAATGCTATTAATATTATTCATGGCTGGATTTGCCTCTAATCGCTATCATCTGAAAGGATATTGTATTTCCAGGTAGGAACCATGCAGGTATACGTACTGTCAGTTCCCATGATCGAGATCTGTGATGTATTGTCCGAATTGTAATATTACTTCAGCGTTGCATGCTATTTTTAATTCTGTCATACTTTCGTTGTTTTACAATATATATATACTTCTTATCAATGTACATTTTGCTCTCGTCATGATCTGACAAAATTATTACCGATGTAACTTTAAGTGTTATCTCATATACCCTCTTAAGTCACTGTTTAAGCTTTAAGGGTGCAAGTAAAGACCACCTTAGCGCTAAGATCGTTTTAAACACCGTTACCCTGGAAACATTCTTCGTTTCGGAAGTGACGTCATCGTACCCAAAGACCAGTGACCAGCGTACCCAAAGACCAGTGACGATCAATTGACGAGAATTGAACAGCAACCCATGCATGTTATAATTATCGTATGTTACCACACAATTGCACTTGCGTAACATCCATATTTCAGATTAAGCTTTCCTTTCCCATTTTATTTCAAAATGTTCTTTAAGAACGTCACAGTACGTTCACGTTGCAATCCGTCGGCAACAAACCATGCGATTTCTTTAAGTGGCATTTTAGACGTTGCTATGATGAGAATGAAGACTTTTATATGTAGACACACCATTCAATCCGGTCAACATGTAGGTTGGATATTTGGCTTTTTTCAAAACAAACAATTGGTTTAAAAAATTCAATATTCAACTCATAAAGTGAACGAAGCGACCTACAATATAGTTTGTGGGTGCTTCCTGGTCTGGCACAGATGGTACATTGACAGATCCGCACATAAAATGTGTCCATACACGTGTCCACGTTTTGTGTGTTAGAAATCTCCTATTTGCCACTGAGTGGCATAGTTTGTTC
Source organism: Haliotis asinina (assembly GCF_037392515.1). Taxonomy (NCBI): domain Eukaryota; kingdom Metazoa; phylum Mollusca; class Gastropoda; order Lepetellida; family Haliotidae; genus Haliotis; species Haliotis asinina. Next base: position 19,867,291 of record NC_090294.1, on the reverse strand, counting down.
AATGCTTCTGTCAAAGAACATAAATTATATTATATTATACACTATAAACTTAAGTATAAGCTTCAGCCATTCGTCGTGCCTTTATCATCTTAGGAAAATAAACAATAACAACGACTACTAAACATGTGAGCATGTTTAACTTATCTTGATATATTTTCGGAAACATATATTACTTTGGGTTTGCTTCAAAAACATTATATTATTTATTCATCAGACGCAACTTTGAACGGATACATTGTACATAAAGAACAATGATAGGTGAAAGTAGTTGACAAGAAAATGGAGTAATTCATATCATCATCGTGAGACAGCGCCACCTGGTAAATACTGGCTTAGAGTGGACGTTGTTGTTGGCGTGGGTGCAGGCAGGCGTCGGAAGAAACCATAAGACCAAATAACATATTTGTCGATTTATTGACAAACACATAAACTATCACATGGGATGCTGATTAGATTGTCTGATGTGTTCAAAATGAGATCGACATACTCATCACATGTCCTACCCGTCACAAACTGTCAGTTCATTGACCGGAAACATCATTGGCCAATGGCCCCAAATCGGTTTTTGACCGTCAGACTCATCGCTGTTTCTTCGGCACGTTATCATTGTTTGTCTCCATGTTTACATCCTCAGTCAATATTGATCTTTGACCAACTTTGAGAATGAGGCCTGAAGTTGATAAACAATAGAATTGCTCAGTACTTCGCAGGCACTGAACACGCTAAAGCCAGTGTCAGGTTGAATCAAATTCGCCGCAACAGAATTATTGCGATGTTGGAGGATTTCGATTATATTATCACTGTAATCAAATCAAATGTGAAAGTTGGTAACACGTCACACTGACATGGGAAAATTGTAACAGTTGCACCATGTATCTATCGTGATGATGTTAACAAAATGACAGACGCACAATTTAGTCAGGGGCCAATCCCTCGAGTAACGTATGGCACACGCCGTTGACAAGAAAACTGCTCTGTGTCACCTATATCAAATGAAGCTGCGTGTTGACAAAATATACCATACACTAGTTCGGAATAATTGAAACAAATGTGGAAGGGTTTGAGCCAAATATACTTACCCAAGGGTTGTATGTCATTAGTCTAGGAATGTGGAAAAATCTGATATGATCTTGGTTTTGTTCGATTTGTGTATCAACGCATATGTCACATACACAAATGTAAGCGGGGCAACGACCGTATGATATTCTGGGAGCTGGGGTATCGAAAGGAATAAACTGATCTATAAATTCTTTGAAAATAACAATGACTTTGTACCCCTTCTGAGAACACTTCTGTTCCAGGAAATTGTTGTTGCCATATGTTTATAAGAAAGATACACGATACGTATTTAGGATCGTGTTTTTCATTAAATAAAATGCCTGTTTTCTCAGTTGATCAGTATCTATGATTACAATCCCGTTTAGAAAACGGTGAAATGTAACTCATGTCCTGTTTGGGATTACACTTTCTTAGTAAAGTCCACATTGTAATACTTTCTTAAGTTGAGTTCCATCCGGTAGCTGAAAACAATGCCTAGTCTCTCCACAAATTCCGATCTGATATTAATATAAACACAGCCTGGTTTCACACTATAATACTACCATGTAGTGCCATAGACATGAATTCAGTGCGAAGGTATTGGGCCACTAAAATTATTGATGGTCTTTTCAAACTTAGATTTTCTGACACACCAATGGTTCAGATACCTACGTGAGATAAATGGTTTCAAACATATGGTGGGATCGAATGAAAGTGAGTATTCGGCTACATCCTTGGTGATCTGAGTTCATGTGACGGCACACTATTGTTTGCAAGTAGCCGTGCACCGGTAGAGCTACATCTGTATTGAAACCCTAGAGTTAATGTATGTTCATAGCTCTTGTCTCGTTTTCATGTTCATCTTTGTCCTGATAATCTGTCGTAAACGTCTATGTATGAATAGTCACACACTATTCCGTATGAAGTCACAAATGGCTCATTGTGTTATGTATTGATGCGCAATTGTACATGTCTATTTATCTTTTTAAGCATCATTTGGCAATATTCCAGCTATATGGCGGATATCTGTAAATAATCGAGCCTGGACCAGACAATCCAGTGATCAACAGCATGTGCAGTTATCTAAATGGGATACAATCACATGTGCCAACCAAGTCAACTAACCTACCCACCCGCTGCCTTTAGTCGCCTTTTTTGTCAAGCGTGTGTTGATGAAGACCAATTCTAACCCTGATCTTCACGGGGTTCTGTGATCATGAGATCATAGCGCTAAATCGATGCTGAAACGGTGTGATTCCACGGTGATCAGGAAACATTCATGGTGCGCATGCCTGTCAGGTAGCATTTAGTTCTCAAGTCTTTTTCGAAACAATGCAATTACATTGAGACTACTACAAAGATACTAGTAAATAGTTCCTCACTGACAGTAGTGTAGCATTTCTGTGTATGTTGCATGCATATCCACGTTGCAGAATGGGTAACGTTACATGTGTCGTGGAGAATAGAATCTGATGATCCGAATGGATGTCGACTGTCACTGGCTTAATGCGCAATGTTAACTCAGTCTGTTTTGCAATATTGGTTCAAAATCATTTACATGAATAATTTTCAGATTACGGTAATTGCATATGTATGATATTGTGTTTATGTGGGTAGAATTAATGCATAAACGTGGCTTCTTCTCTCTCGAACAAATTCAATAAAACAGAAAAAGAAGAAAATATAGATTGTTTAAGTAACTCCAACACTGCCTACACTGAGTCTGAGCAATCTCTTTCTCACCCACGCACTTTATCGTCATTGAACGATAGACTCTTTCTTTACTCTATGGTCTAGATTCTATGGTCTTTATTTCCACAAATTCACAGTGTCTAATGTTTCTATCTGGTATCTGCCCTGTCTCGATACGACTGATATTTTGCTGAAAACTCACAGACTTCATTCCGTATTCTTTCGTTTACAAACGTAATTATATTTTTACGATTTTTTCCAATTGTGTCCTGGGCGTGTGTTTATGAATATACTGACACTCCTGTATCACCTTTGGCACATGTTAGGGAAAAAACAAACAATAACAACAACAACAAAAACAACATGTACAGTGAGTCCATGGCTGAAAGCAAAACCGTGTATACCGTTCCAATTGGATCATGAGCGTTTGTTTATCAATATACCAGGTGCTCGCGAAAAGCTGAGCGTTTGTTTATCAGTGTGCCAGGTGTTCGTGGAGAGGTCAGCGTTTATTTATCAATCTACCAGGTGTTCGCGCACAGGTGAGCGTTTGTTTATCAATATACCAGGTGCTCGCGAAAAGATGTCCGTTTGTTTATCAATATACCAGGTGTTGGCGCACAGGTGAGCGTTTCTTGTTTCACTGTTGGCTCCAGTTGCAATAACCACCTAGGTAACTAAGTTGCAGTAATAGCATGACATCTGCATCATTTTTGTCAGAGACCCATAAGATTTTAAAACATACTCCGCACGTTTGTTTTTACTTCTTTGATTTATTTTTTTTACTGAAGAAATGAATATAGTAATCGCATTAGTGACTCAGTCGACACACCGCGCTCTTTGAAATCGTGCATGAAAAATCATGCTCAGTTGTTCTTCAAAGGTTGTTTGAATGTTAATTATTGGAGTTTTCATTTGAACTTTCTCATTATTTCTATTTTCAAACAAATCTACTAGCGTTCTTTTTTCTAATATGGATGGAAATTTACTGAGATGAAAAAGGGCAGGATTATTAATGACATGTCTAGTTAATTTGGGGTAGCAAAGACACTTTGCAACGAGTTCTAATTTTTAGTGCATCTACCGAAAGAACAAAATGGGACTTGAATGAATACTGAATGGCCTTTGACATTTAGAAGTATGTAAATCATTCCACAACGATAATGTTACAAAATGTTTTACCCGTGTAACTGTAAAAAGTTAAAGTACTACTGAAATTAAGCGGCTTAACATTGAATGTTTTTCTAGGCGCTTTCTGTGACAGTTCCCTAAACTTAAACATCACATTTCTTTACAAGAACAGAAGAACCTACGCGAACCCTGTGCTTGATCTATTTTCATTTGCTAACCTATCGCTTACCATGTGTTTTATGATTTGAGACCGTAATTCAAATGTTGATATGTCGACGGGTTTTGATCCTCATAATGTTTTCACTTTTTATTGCATAAATAATCGAGTCTAGACCATACAATGTAGTGATCAACAGCATGAGCATCAATCTGCGCAATTGGGAACCGATGACATCTGTCAACCAAGTCAACGATCTTGACCACCCCATCTCGTTAATCGTCTCTTATGCCAAGTATACTCGGCTTTTATGGCAAGTATTGGTTGCTGAAGGCCAATTCTACCCCGGGTAGACCTTCACGGGTCTTTCCATGCACGGATTTCTTCATCCTGGTATTCAGTATTTACACAAGAGCACGATGTGTTTGTAAGAACCTTTCTAGTGACATTGAACTCAGCTAATGAGAGTTTTTTAAAAAAAGAAAATATTCTAAAACTGTAATCCCATGAGTCATTGTGAAACGATATTTTTCACTTGCTAACCTAGTTGATGAGATAACAGTAGTATGTTGACTTCATATTGGGACATTCGGGCGCTCCGATTTAAAGAACAAACAAGGACACAGAGGTCTTAAATTATTATACAAATAATCATATGAAGCACTTAAGTAATTTATCTAACAAGCTTCATATTTTGCTGTTTCTGTATTTGAAGAACTTCTTATGTTATTACTGTAACTAGCCTTATGCTTTGTTGCTTCAGCAAGGTGTTGCGAACGCATTATTAAAGTGAGTACACCCACTGTATGAACTAACCAAACTGTTATCAGTGACAAATTTGTTTCCATGTTGAGGTCACAAGGTACATGTGCCTTAAATTGGCTAGAGGAAGTGACTTGTGGTTTTATAAAGTGCCTCCTGGCTTCACACATTGTACCCATGTGGAAAATGGAAATAAGGTCTTCAGTAAACACTTTGACCTCTAGGCTACCCATTTTTTTTTTTCTGTTCTCTTTTTTTTTTTTTTTTGTTTAATGTCTGTTAGCTCAATTCTTTTACTGTCACCATTCATAATGATTCATGCACACATTCTCAAACTCGTACAGCAAACCCGGCGCTAAGCCGATACCTCTTTTGATCATGTAAAGAGTCATCGCAATGAACGAACTCGGCTTCTGTATTCCGTGTTTATACTAACATGGATGGCTGTAAGAAACTATCGTTAACACGACGCCCTGGTGATCTCATGTCCCGTAATAATTGAATATCGAATTCGCATCAAAGAAATTTCCTTCATGGCAATTCTCCACATTCTTCAAGATGCATTATTTATATGTCAAACTCAATTTTCATTTAAAATACATTCGTGATGCACTATCAATCGTTATCACCACTGTGCGATCGTTTACAGCTAATAACAGATAAAACAGAATAATAGTTATGAATACGTGTATTTGTCTTGGTATTGTGTTGTTGAACATATTTGATAAGGTTGCTTTAGAAGCCTCGGTAATACTCCAGCTAATTTTTTACCTAAATAAAACAGACATCAAATGGTACGACGCCGCATATGTGTACGATGAAAACACTACCGGATTATACTGTGATCACTTAATGGCGATGACGTGGCAAGCAAATGCGCACCACACACACACACACACACACACACACACACACACACACACACACACACACTCTCTCTCTCTCTCTCTCTCTCTCTCCCTCTCTCTCTCTCCCTCTTTCTCTCTCTCTCTTTCTCTCTCTCTCTCCCTCTCTTTCTCTCTCTTTCTCTCTCTCTCTCTCTCTCCCTAACACACACATACAAACACACATGCATATACGCACGATGGCAATATCGAGGGAATGAGTCAAATCAGATTGAACATAACAAATCCCACTCATTTCTCATCAATTAAAATGCAATACTCTTCCCGAGTAACACTCTTAAATGTCGATACCAATTTTAATATGTTCTAAACGCAGAAAGAACATTCTTAAACAAGACTGTCGCTCGTTCCTTTCTCGCTGGGGAGACGTGTTCCAATACTTGGCTTTATTCCGCAAAGGCGTTGAGTCAGCGGTCCAACCGTAAACTGATTTCGACAGAACGGCAAACTGTAATTCCCCCTAGTGTCAAGTCGGCGTTAGCTGTAGCTGCTGCTGTCGGCTAGAAAAGACAAAGGTGAGGTAATAACCAAGCACATCTTGTCCAATACTAATTCTCCTTGACTTGAAAACGTTAGCTGGTGGACACTGGGTTGTATTAAGAGAAACCTGATGACCCAAATGGCTGCTTAAACATGTCTCAAACATCAATAACACTTAAGCTACATTTGAAGATGGCCCGCACAACTAATCCCTTTCATTTGCTGGAGAAATTGATGTTTGCAGTAATCCATTTCATTACTGGCTGAATTTGGTGCTTACGTTGATCTTATTTTATTAGGTGCTGAATTGATGTTTACCGTAATAGAACCCATAGCAAATAAATGAATCGACCATGTAACGCTTGTTTCTTCTAATTGATGCTTGTTGACTATGTCGGTTGCTGTCTGTTATTTGAGCTTTATACAGCATTGACTCGTGCTATTTTAAAATTCGTTTGCTGAAGGTGGTTTCAGACCAATTTAATTTATTCGGCACATCATTCTGAAAGAGAATAGATAGGCCACACAGATCAGCGCATTCAAACGTTATATATTTGAAACTTGTCGTCATAGCAAGATATATGTTTTCTCAAAGTAAACCAGGAGTTGGTAACATATTTAATACAAGGCCCGAAATTTATTTACACGCTATGTGTATTTGAAAGGCGCACGACTTCTTCTTCCTTGGTTATCTTTGTTCATGTCACACAGGTTTCTGGTGAGTTGTTGCCGCCATTCTTCCTGCAAATTCGTTCTTCTGTTGTTTTCTTCATTTTATCATTATTATCATTTCAATGCCTCATTTCCTGTCTGTTCTTTCGGCCTGTCTCTTTGTCTATATATTTCAAGATATCGCATGTGTCTTTTTGTCCTGAAACCCCTAATGTGCATGTCCTATATCCCTTCAGGACTGTCCAATTCCACCATGAGAATCAGCTATGTCCGCCTGTAAGTCCTTCTGTCTTATAAGTGTGCCACAAAAAGTCTGCCATTATGCACTTTGGTGTGTCTGAGAATAGTCGCCAGCCCTTCTCTAATGGTTGTTCATACCTGTCACATCTTGTTCCATGTCCTTGCCAAATCTTGTTCCACCTGCCTATCCATTTGCCTCTTAGACTTGTGTCTAGAACGTTATTTCCATTTTACTGTCACGTATATCTATCGTTGTCTCATATATGTTACATATGACACTGTCTGCAAGTGTGTACATTGCCGATAGGCATATAAACGTGTTTGTTATGAACCATATGCGCCAACGCCAGCATAGAAATGTATGTTTGATTGACACTTGAAAGAGGAGAAACATACGCTAAACGTCGTAACTGTGCTGAAACAGAAGTTATCACCATGTCTTCTTTGTCAACATTATGTTATTATTTTTCTAAATGTTTGTTTAATCGTCTTCAAAGAACGGTTGAATGTTGCTTCACCAGACTCAGACTTATACAATGTAACCGTTACTGACTGGTTCTGTAAATGAAGAGAAAGCTGTTTGCATCGAGATTTTCAAACAGATTGAACAGCCATACCGTTTCCTTGAACAATTCAATTTGTCCAAATTTCCATTATTGTACCTTTTCTCAAGAGTTTCAGATTTATTTATTAATTTTCTACTGAACATAGAGTTCAGACTGGTAATTCTTTACTTTGGATAGACATTCTGAAAACCACATGTGGACTACTCAGTCTTGACGCTTCCTTCGCCCTATGCATGAAGTAATTCAAATAAATTAACCATCGCTCGTCAGCAAAGCAAAATAAATGTTAACGTCATGAAAATAAAACTTCATTGCAACATGTTCTGTCGTCTTCATTTACGCAAAGGATATGCACATAAGCGTCTTGTTTCGTGCATACTGTTGACGCGTATTATAAAATCGATTGGAAAATTAGCATGAATGAGGTGAGCGGAGTTCCAGCTCTACCCAACGGCGTCTCCCACGAGAGGCATATCCTGCTCGAGGTCGACCTAACAAAGACAGTCAGAAAACCGGTCTTCACTATTTCAGCATGGATGTGAGCAGCTTAAATACCAACAATTAAGTCTCATTTGACTTGGCTACAAAGTTCTGGGTTTTCAGAAATATTTTGACGATGGCTGTCCTGCAGTAAACACTTTAACTATACCATTGCATGTGGCATTTCTATGGCGCGACTCGTCACCACCTTACGACAAGATGTACATCCAATAGATCTCATTACGTAAAATATGAAATGGCAATATCATTTCCCCAGAAATTGTAACCCCTACACATACTTTACACACATCCCCTTTCCTCAAAAAGGAAACTTTCTTGCATGATTGTGTCCCTACTTGTGTGAGGATCCACTGGTCATGGATCACCTATAACTGCTTCACTCTGGACACCTAAAATATGTGCAGTGTTGTGCAGCCTTGTTCCCTGACGCTACTCCCGTCGTCGTTGTGTTTGTGGAGCTCGTCATAAAACGGAGGAAAGAGATGGTACGCTTGTAGAAATAAGCGTTAACGTTTTGACGTTTTGCATGGTACGTTGTCTTTTAGCGTACACTTTAGTTATATTCTTTTACTTGAAGAAGTTTAAACACACACGAGCGCAAAGCGTACGTATATACAAACCAAGAAGGCACGTCGCTATGCGGATGTTGTATTCCTGGCCTCACAACTCTTGCCGGAACACAAGACTTTAGTTGGTTGACTGGTTTGCTATTTAAGGCCAAATGTTTTGGACTTTTTTGTGTTTGTTTTTTTCTAACGATGTATTTTTTCTTCTATTTAACGCTTCACTCAGCAATGTTCCCGCTATATAGCTATATGGTAGCGGTTTGTAAATAACAGAGTCTGGATCAAACGATCCAGTAATCAACAGCACAAGTATCGGTGCACGCAGTTGGGATACGGTGACATGTATCACCCAAGTCAGCAAAATTACCTAGTGCATGGCTATACTATGTGATCGGTGATACTTTCCTGAACGGTATGGTTGATTTATAACAGAATGAACACTGTGTCTTTACAAACAGCTTAGTCCACATGTTGATACTGTGGTTCTGGTTACGTTCCTAGTTACCTCAGTCATTGGGAGGTGTTGGTTAATGTTCAACCCTTCCAGAAGCCCCAGTTCGAATTCCCAAATCCCTTGGGCACCTGAATGATGAAGCCAAACTGAACACTTACTCACATACCCAAAATGTGCACCGTACAAATCGTATCATTTACACACGTTTCTCTTCGATTATTCAGAAACCTCACCATCGCATTTTAGGCTTTTATGCCTAGTGAGTAAAACGAAAGAACAGGCCCCGCCATATCACATTCAAAGTTTAGACAATGATTGCTTGTTAGGTCACTTGTAAATGTGTACTTATAACTATTATCTAAAACAAAACAACTCTATTTAATGTTCTTTCTTTCTTTGTTTCGAATTATTCAGTTTTGTTCCTCGCAAAAGTAGTTTGTATATTTTCAGTACCAGAAGCCCGTTTGTCACTCTGATTTAGCCATTATGCAAGAGAAGAAGCAGAATATAAGCGGTATGGACACATTAAAAAAGAAATATCACTCTCAGACAGTCCTTTATCATCAGTTTTTCTACATCGCACCTATGATATGGTCATTGAAAACACGTAATATTCATGAGAAATAATTTGTCCAATAATGTTTTCAAATTCAAACGAAATTGACAAATAGACGGTCACTGCCCTATGTGTTATAAAAAAAGGACTTTATGATTTTAAAAGTTTACATGCTCTGCTTGTTTTGAATATTAAATGAATGGTTTCACAAAACACGATAGAATAAATCATATGTACATATCGTTACATCTGAATATCTTTCACTCGCCACATCAAAGCCTGGGGTTTGTTCAAGGAGGCTTCCACTGAGGCAGAACAGTATTACGATGTGGTATGCATGTGCCCCGCAAAACATATTAACCTTCAGCTGTGCAAATGTTCATTTTTTCTCTAGAATCGTCAGTTACTGATTTGTATGCTGGTGGATGAAACGTTTTGCTGTTACAAGAACAGGATTACAGCATTACATGGAACATTCACATCTAAATCGAAATATTTATTGGTCCATGTTTATGACATTATTTTAATCACACTAACATAAAGAGCTTGGAAGAAGAGTGTTACCAAGCACATCCACACTCAGTGGCGAGACAGTGGCACAAATGGTCACAATATTGTAATCTGATTAAGACCAAGTTTACTTTAGAGATATGATGGCTTGATTTTAGTTAGTTAATGCAGTGGGTATAATTCAATATTATTACATCTGCAAGTAGAGTTAATATTCTACCGGTTAAGAGTCGAATACTTTGGCAGTGGGCCCTTCTGGGTTGGGCACAGTAGAGTAGTGGGGAAGATCATTCTGTGTATCAAAAAGATCTTTTTGTTTCACAGTACTAGAAATGTACGTCCACTTAGAGAATTCGTGGTTCATTCAATAATATTGGTCAATATTGTGTTCGTTTATGAATACACCACTTGTCTCGTATTGGAGGCTGTGTTGTTGTAGAGAAGGAACTTTAAGTTTGTTTTTGTATTCCTCCTATAGGGCGTTGGTCTGCTAAGAATTGCGTCTGGGCCAGACAATCCAGTGATTGACACCACGACCATCGATTTCCGCATTTGGGATGCGATGACATGCATCAAACTAGCCTTCAAGCCTGACCATCCGATCGCAGTAATCGCCACTTTTATGACAAGTATGGGGTGCTGAAGACCAATGTTACCCAACTACGTGATGATATATTATCGTGTGTCACTTAACATATTTACATCAACACCTATTTTCCACACTGATAATTGAATGATATATTTTACTAATGGCAACCTATATGGAAGGCATTATGTAGACGATGTTTCAGATGGAAAGGCACCTTACAAACGGAGGCGTTGTCATCACTCACAATTAACACACAACCTCAATCGACACTGACACTGAATCTCCAAGAGATAAGTGAAATGATATAAATATTCTGAAAATGATTATATCAATTCATGATTGACCATTTAATCGACGCTGGTGTTTTCCTTTCCAGAAATAGACTTCACTGGGAGTGCGTATGCATTAACGTAGGTGTTAGGATTAATAGGAAATCTATTTTTATCGCCAATTTGCTTGTTACGCGCAATGAAAATTGTTCTGTGGAAAACTCATGCATGCCCCTGTGGTCAAATATCAGTTCGTTCGACGTCATTTCTCACGTTATGACGGTGTTCAGGACATTTTAATTTTGACTCTTTCGTAACTATTGTACAATATTTATGAAACACTTGACCAAACCCCTTTCTTTGAATTCCTAGCCCTTTGATGGGACAGACCCGCCTACTATGATGCTGTCCGGAAACACTTACCACTTGGGTGAAGCCAAAGAGCAAATTTATTGATTGTGCTAACAAACCAGGAAACGTAATTATAGCGAACCAGGGTTCCAGTCCCAATAATTATAGGTGTGTGGAACTTCCCGGTGACTATATTATTTACCCGCACGTTTGATCTCGGATAAAAATACACTTTGCAATAGTTGACGCATATATATAAGCGCAGACTACTGTTATACACGCGCACTTAAACGTTTTCTACTTACAGGACAAAGACACGTCCTGCATTCCCCAACATAAAAAAAATCGAAATTCCTAAATCCCCACTGAAACTTTCTCCAGGTCAGCATTACATGTTTTACACTAAAATAACCATACTTCAGTAAAAGAGTTGATGACATAAGCTTTCAAAATGCCATTTCTGTAAGACGACTTACAATTCTTTTTTTAAAAATGTTTAATATTGTTCTTTCACAGCCAGTATCTCCCGCCGTTGACATTACAGTTGGCTACAAAACCCGCGATTATCATTTGCATCAGCTAACGGTAGCTTTGTGATTTCACGTGAAATGTGATAGAAATATCAGTGACATTTGTAAATAAATATTTCCAAAGTTATTTAAATGAAATGAAATTAAGCGTGAAAGGCTTCTTAGTGCAAGTGTTACTCAACCCTTTATCTACGACAGATAAGTGCTGTGATGCAGGTGATATGAAATACTATTACATAGCTAGCACTTCAACATTGTGCAGTCGCTTCATTTTACTCACATCTCTCATGTTTGAATTCAGACTAGTATTTTAGGCTCTGTGTTCCCTTTCGTGTTACTACCAACGTGTTTGCTTCTTAAAATCATTGCACGTTTATTGTACTTAAGTGATTATCTGGCAAAAATTCGTAGTAACAGAGCAGACTCCGGTAAAACTGTTGTACTGGCATTACAGCAGAACAGAAACCATAGTGTATAGAAGATTGAGATCTACAATGAAACATCTAGGCATTCAAGCTTCGAGGACCACAGAAAATATATGGAGTGATCCAGAATTAATTCCACTGGACTGGAATAGTTAGACAGAGGGGTGTCATTTCGGATGACCATATATATTACCATTAAAACCATATTGTCGGAAGACTCCACATTCGACCAAACCGTCGCCTTTCCTTCAAACATACATCGAACCTTAGTTCTTCATGATGTGAACATACATGTAATACGCTCTTTCTATGCCTTTCACATATCAGTCGCCAGCGGCGTTTTCCTCCTATCAGACCATTGAAATTGGGTGTGCATATATCCCGATCAAGGAATGTACATATATGTAAATCTGTGTGTTCCATGCATGAAGAAGTTTCATAAGTACTTCACTGTAATCGAATGTAATTATGTAATCTAGTCTTCTGCTTCTTCTTCACACATGGCGCGAGGATCACGAGAAAAGGACACGTGGTGCAAATTACTGAAACGTCTCGAGACATATTGAATGCAAATAGCACACGCCGTGTTAATATTAACACATCACAGCAGGTCGAATGATGAATTTGAAACAGAAGTCTATTTGTAGTAACGTTGACCGTCGTTATATTCGTATATATCAAAGGTTATGGTCACCGAAATATGTTAATAAAATGAAGCCACTTATTTAGCCACGAATTATCTTTGACAGAGGAAACAAAACCTTTCTTCGCCAAGCCGGAACCTTTTCTATTGTTCGATCTCGACTGTGTCGGAAGCATGTACTCATGAATCACATCTCAAATGGCGATGAGACTAAGTATTTGCAGTAGGCGCAAATATACACAAAAGAACTCGCAGACCTTGGTTATTGCCCGAAAAGGTGAATCGTGGATGCTTTCATGTCCCCAAACGAGGAAAGGGTATCCCGATGGGACAGCAGTTCACGGAATCAATAGTATTCCACAGAATGCTTCCCTTGGTAGCATTGATTCGGGTTGTGGGTGAATGAATCCCTCTATTATCCACCCCAAACAGATTATATCTATCACTGCATAATAATTTATACAAGCACCAAGATCATTGGACGTTAAAGAACATAGTGAGAGAAGCTTTGTCATTAATGTTATGATAAAATTTCGTTTGTTGCTTTACGCCTCACTCAGTAATATTCTACCTATATAACAACTGTCTGTAAATAATCGAGTCTTAAACAGACAATACATTGATCAACAGCATGAGCAGTCTCTGGCCTACTGTGTATAAAACACCTGTCTCAACGTTTAAGCAGAAATGCAAGAGAATCAAGAGACGACTTCATATGCACCGGATTTTGGAACAAATAGATTTGATTGAATTTCCATGAATCCGCAAATTCTTAGTCTGAGTTCCTTCAGAATACATCCAGGAGATTGACTGCATTTTTATAAGCGTCGACTTCCTCTGCAATAGTCCCGCAGCAGCATCCGTGTTGTCACGCCTCAAATGGATCCATGGTACAAAATAAACAAACCTCGAGGGTACATGAGCCCATGGCCCCCTCGTCACCAGTGAACAACGTATTTATCTTACCGAACACCTGAATTTTAATTTTGAACTGTTTGAAGCACTTCTGTTGAATGCGAGGCGAATCGCCATTTTGCAGACGACACTTGCTGAACAGATTTAGAGCTATCTCCCTTCCATTGATTTTCAATCGCAAAACATCGGTAATTTCAGTGCTTCATGCGTGATTGAATGTTATTCGAGATATTAAAAAAGTACTACCATGAAGCACCAGAAGAGTTCGGTGTACACTGAAAATAATACATCGCCTGTAAGCGGGATCCATTGAAAATATAGAATAGCGCTTAGCCAATCAGAAAGCGACATTCATGTGTGAGGTAAGATAAAATGATTTCTAGAGGTGAAGCATCAGTGACAATAGTCATGTCCGATGCAATTCCCTATCTCTACTTAAACCTACAGTATAGGTGACCAGTTGAAGAGCGCTGCCTGGCATTCTTTGTGACCTCATCGTTTCGCAAAAACTTGGTATCACCAACATTTGATAGTGATTAACTTGACACAGGGTCATGATAAAGACGGACTCTTGCAATACTCCTGTGGTGTTTGTTAGTGTGTGTATTCAACATGTCATTGAATGCCTTTCAATTATTCTACTCATCACACCCTCCTAGATGTCCTTGGATGTAACGGTGTTACATGACAATGTATGTGGCAAAGTCTAAAAATCTAAATTCGATCTGTTCGGGAAGGCGAAATGGAAGCTGACATATACTCAATCAACGCTGTTAAATTACAAATTATTTCGTAAAGATTCAGCCACAAGTGGTTTCATCTACTTTCTAGCCTTAGCATGACTCTCAGGAGAGAATGACAAAATATTTTAGTCATAGTGATACCACTGCAACATTTTTAGATATTAAATCTATCTATAATATGAGATGTTACATTCAATTTCTTAAAACAAATATATATGAATAATAATAGATTGAAAGGTGTATTAAAAGCATCAACAGTGACAGCAGCGGATCATGTTCATGAGATATTACGCCATGACGATCACGATGTCAGTTATATTTAGGTACAGTATGAGGATGTTTATGGAAGGTTATCTATCTAAAAGCGGCACTGTTCAGCTGACATGACTCATGATGCACTACATGGATGCCTCTGTGTTTGTACTGGGTCTGCCAACGAATCATCATTACCGTATAACCGTTAAGTCCGTAATGTGTTTCAAAAGAGTCGGTTTTTATCATATCTAATTTTGTCTCGCACAATATGACCTATAATGTCAAAGCAGGTTTTCATACATATATGAAATATATAAAACAGGTATTGTATGCTATAATTATGGCAAGTATTCGTGACTGTGTCATTACTATTTGAAAGGGTTTCAGGATATATGGTTAGATTCTGGGACAAAACCCCCGGTGGACAATACCCCCCTGGGACAAAAACACCTAGGATAACACACACCTGATGTTTAAAGCGTCCGCTCGCGACGCTGAAGTAGCGGGTTCGATTTAACATATGGACACAATGTGAAACCCATATCCCCTGCCATGGTATTACTGCAATATTACTAAAATCAGCATAGAATCACACTCTGCCCCTTTTTGTCAAATCGCTGGATGTGTTATGATCCTCTTGACTACTCGCTCGTGCTAATACTCTGTCAGTGTTGAGACATTCCACAAGAACATTTCTTCTGATTTTCTTTCATAACACATACGTGACATGCTTCTCAGACCTATCTCTCCAATAAAAAAAGCACAATGAAGAGAATGATAAAATTAAGTCAAATTGGATAATCGATTGGTGTCGAACATAGCATGGACATTCTTATTCTTATGCTCATTTAATAATACATGTCGAGAAAGCACCGTAGGTTTTGATTTTGTTTTCGTTTTCGTTTGTTTCGGTTTTTTTAGATATCTTACACCAACACCAGAACTATGTTGAGGGGGTAGGTTTCGCTTCAGTTATCATCTTGCATGTGTCATTACCATTCACTTATTTGCACTAGTGAAGATCCGGGTTAGAACTGTCTTCACGAACCCACGCTTGTCGAAAGAGGTGACTACCAGGATCGGGTTGTGGAGCTCGCTGACTTTGTTGACACAGGCCATCGTATCCCAAATGCGTAGATCAATGCTCATGTTGTTGATCGCTGGATTGTCTGGTCCAGACTCGATTATTTACAGACCGCTGCCAAATTTGCTGGAGTACTGGTGAGTGCAGCGTAAGACTAAGACTTCACTTATTCGTGGTTTTAACAAGATGAAACATCTATGATCTGAGCAATTCAAACCTTCATCTAACAACAGTCTGACATACAGTTGTATAACTGGCACCTAAGCTCCACTGTCACACACAACCTACCTCCGATTATATCGCATGGGGTACTAAACAAACATGTATATACTTTCCACTATCATCTGCATCAGCAATCTTGGAACCACACAGATAATTTGTATAATATAAGCGGAATTCATTTTTCCATTAATTTTAATGCACGAACCGAACAGGGTGAGGCACATGCATATTCTATCAACTATCTCTAAGGAAGAGATTTTAATATATTCATATCTAGAATGGATATGCAAATATCATTAGCTTCATCGCAGCGCAAAGCAGGAAAATATTTGAGATATTGTTTTACCATTCTACTCTAGCTAGGCACCACGTATGCACTGACGGATCTCGCTTTAGATCATGATCCAGCAATGGAATTCATAACTAGTTTACAAACTGTAAAGGCCATTAGTGTTTAAAGCATGGTTTGTTATCCATAACATGTAATTCCTACAGGAAAGTCCATTACCGTAGGGCTAGAGCGCCATTGGACGCAACCTTTCACAGACATTGTTTTGTGTTCTGATTAGAATACGCTCCAGTCATGAAAATACATATACATCTCGCTACGTGGAGATTGGATAACTGAAATGAAGGAAATAATTTAGTTGCCTCAAGGGTTCATCCTTCTGGTCGTCTTGTGAAACAAGGCACTAGCATTTGTATCAAGGATTATGTGGGTAGATACACCGCACAATAGTTCCTTGGTGTTCTGGAAGGTTACATTGATCGCTTGATTAGAAATGGTTTGGTTATACAGGAACTACTAGATATAATGTTATGAAATCATCAAATCCTTAGATACGAGATGTAAACCTGACACTTAAGGGAAATTGTCATCCGTACTGATTACATGATCGTATGAACTCGCGTAATCCTATGTTATTGCAATATAAAAGTATTAAGCTGTTGAAGAGCTCATTCCTTGTGTATAGGTTCCCATTTCGTAACATTTGATATTTTCGATTTGCTGTTTGTAGCTACCTTGCATTACGGATAACATGAACTGATAGTGACGTAAAGAGGAAGTACATATCATAATAGTTGAATCATCTTTCTCTGTTCAAAATAGTCCTTCCAATACACTTACGTTACAAAACTAATCAAGATATCTGACACCGAGTAATTCACGTGTAATAGAATATGATAGATATCTATTCTGGAGACGTAGAAGAGGCCGCTCACTGTGGAGATATTACATTTACGAAACCTGCCCAAACAACATTAATACTTGAACATGTATGTAGCGGATTGTTGCTATTCATGTTGATTGGTTAGTTGTTCTCGAAATGGTCTTATTACTTTCACCCCAAGGGGAGGTCCAACAGCCTAGTAGTTATTCACAGTCATATAATTCTGTTCAAGGTTACAATGGATGACAGTACAGTTTTTTAATGCAATACAAAAGAATCACAGATCTAAAATATTTGGTAAAAAATTTGAAAGATTAACTCAAGAAAGTATGTACTGACTGAAGCTTGTTGATACCTAATGAAAGTTCAATGTAGACGAGGCCTCTTGAAACGCAGACAGAGAGCGTAAATCCAAAGTGGCCCCTGCATACATCTCAAAACCATCCCATATATGCCTTTTATACAGCTGTGGATTTTTCAATGCCATTTTACAGTCATTTAGAAATTACTGGAATTCCACCGTGTTCTCATGAATCGACAAAAAATCAAAGACAAAGAGGAGGCCGAACTCCACAGCAAGTCTCAACAGGTGAATACAAAGTTCAAGATGCATATTCAAATCCACATTCAGCGCTTTAAACTTTTGTGATCAACAACTAAACCTTAACCAGTCTGACACTATAATCAACAAAATTACATTCTCCTAACAATGCAGACACTTTTTTGTGTTGCTTATGCAGATGTCTTCACCGGGGCGTTATAGATTTTATTTCATATTGTGACAATGTGAAGTGACATATTAATATCCTCTTATTCGCAACGGGTAATCAATAACACTTCTCTATGTCTACTCTGTATATAAATGAAAATGATGAACATATATGTAAATATAAGCAACAAAAGCTTTTCCATTATGAAATACCCACTAAAACAGAACCCACATATCATTCCGTCTACATAACAAGTACCATCAAATTGTGACAACATAATGGTCCTTCCTGCAACCTTTTCTCGTAGTCTTGGTCACTTTGCATCAAGTTTTCAGTAGGGAACAATATATGCATATCACACATGACTTGTCTTACAAAAGGACGTATGTGCCTGGCTGGAGGTTGCAAACTAACACAATAGCATAGAAATACGTTCATATGCTTCAACTATGGCTGATAATAGGTGTAACCACGGAAACAAATTTTGTTTGCGAAATGAAGAAATGGGTGGAAAGACTGAATGGAATCCTGAAGAGTCGACACGATCAAATACCGCGTTGGTAGAAGTAGACTGTTTTTGATGAGGAGAACCGTATACATGTACATCACTGACGCCCTCTGTTATGTAGATTGAAGTGTGGGTGATGCTATACATCATCGGGCATACATGTCATGTCAGTCTGTGATATGCGTTAGTCTGTGATAAGCGTTAGTCTGTGATAAGCGTCAGCCTGTGATAAGCGTTAGTTTGTGATAAGCGTTAGTCTGTGATAAGCGTTAGTCTGTGATAAGCAAAAGCGTCAGTCTATAATAAGCGTCAGCCTGATAAATTTGTAGACATTTCTCTTGAAAGAGGTAACCGATGAATTTTTTCTTGTGCACTACTTGTCGTCCGTGGAGGGAACATTCTCTGCTATTACTTCCAATACCACATTTACAATTTATAAAAAAGAACGTTTATTATACTTTAATATTTGAAACCTGAACGCTGTTGTACTATTGTAGAAATCATTTATGAGGCGGTGCCGTTGCCTTCTGGTTTGAGCGTTTGCTCGTCACGCCGAAGACCGGGGTTCATACTCCACAATGGTACAATGTGTGAAGCCCACTTTAGTGATATTGCTGCAATACTGCTAAAACCGGCGTAAAACTAACCTCACTCACACTAATCCATATACTACTCACCCACTGTACACTAAAAGATGCAGCAATATAGTTCATCCACAGGGTCAAAGATCTCATGTCGTATGTGTAATGAGTACAAATCACTTTTACCATGTGACATTAATCATGGAGCGAATTATGAACATTAATATTTGAAAATGTTTCGTTTGGTTATAGTGTGTGAAGCCCACTTCATGCGTCCCCCGTCGTAATATGCCCGGAATATTGCTAAAACCTCACCCACTCACCTACTATGTAGCACATTTGATTGGGAATTCACTTTATCTGCATAAGTGAAAGCAATAGACGTGAATGTCACAAAATCTGAATTCAGTCATCGGGGAAGTTTTGATGTACAAGAGAGGTAATGGTTGGTAAACTGAGCGTGACTTCCAATGGCTTCCCCTCTGCTTCATTCTTGCTTTAAATGATCTGAAGCGATTCGCAATTTTACTAATTATACTCTCATGACAAAGACTGAAATGGCTGAACGTAAAACGTTCTAAAATATATCACCTCAGTCACTATGTGGCGGCTCAATGAAGAAAAACACATTCCCAAGTGTAGGGACTGAAATTTGAGAGAATATCAAACGTATTTCAGCTGGAAATGTGTAGACTTTTATTACCACTCATGAATTTCAGCATCCCTGAAGGCAGGCCAGTATTCTTCACGACATGGCATTTTAATCATTTTCCAGTCGTTATCAGTTAAATCTACATATACGAGAACTACATAGCTATTTTCAGTATTGGTTGCTGCCTCCTTGCAAAATGTCCTAAAACCAATATGTCCACTCGTAATATACTTCCCATCAAATGATTCACTAAACACTCACAATATGTTATGTGTCTTTGCGTGTGCGTGTGCGTGTGCGTGTGCGTGTGCGTGTGCGTGTGCGTGTGTATGTGTGTGTATATTTGGCTACATCGCGGATGAATTGGTTCGGTCCCCGGCCACTTTGTACGAAAAATGCTAAAATGTGATACTTTTTATCCAATCTGACGTTCTCTATTGAAGCTATAAAATAAGGACTGGTCGTCTATGAGCCATTCTAACATTTTGTATGGGGTATGCCGTTTTGTATGTGGCACTCTATCTTGGTCGACTTGAACATGCAACCGTTCATACGTATACTGGATCTGTGTGGACTGGGACAACGAAACCAGAATATGTCCGAACTTTTCAAAGCATGTATACACGTATGATACATATTGCTACAGAACCGAAGTGTTTTTCATCTCCTCTGATCTCATCCGACCTCAAATGTGAATAAAGTTCCAACGTCAGCAGTCGCGTTACACTCAGCATGTGCAAGTGTAGACAAGTATATTATCCACTTTATTATCTGAGAATCCTTATCTGCAATATCATGTTTCTAAACTATATTCTAAATCCCATTCCGCTTCATAATCACACTTTTTTAGATGTTTTTGATATACTATTCAACCTTTGGTAGAGGAACCGGTTTGTCTGCTTTTGATTGAAGCTGTCCCGGATAACCTCTCTTTAATAGGCGAGTATTGTATGGAGTCTAGATAGAGAACTTCCGCCCTTTCCCCACACGTATCAAAATATAAGAGAAACCAAATTCGTTTTCTGACCTTTATTGGATCTGTATGCATTAGAAGCCAATATGCCTGTATACGTAAGCAGTGACCTAGTATTGGCAAACCGCTCCATTAGTAATATCCCAGTAATACTACGAATGGGAACAAAAGAAATCATAGCCTGGAAGTAAGTAATAAAGTATGCGTGCATTTTTTTCTATTTGTGAGCAAATACCACAGGTCATTATTAAGAATAATAGTTACGCAGAACCTACTTAAACCATGACCAGCGAAGACATTTCATTGTTTCAAGTGTACTGAGAGCAATAAAGGTGGGTCTATGTTGTTTTTTCCATGGTGCAAATATCACATTCATGTCTTACGTTATGCCTGCTGTAACACTAAATAGGATTTATTAACCTACGGTGATAATTCCATTTGTTCATGTGCGGATCTCTGACAAGGTGTGAGGGTATTGAGAAAATGGATAAGGTTTTCTCTGCGGGATGATTTACACTTCTTATCGTGTATGTGCTAACTGATCAGGAATGTAAAATCATTCTACCCTTCTCAGAGGACGATTGGTATTGCAGAATATTACAAGGCTTTACAAATGTAACATGCAAAATAAATATATAAATATTTCTTCAACTTACATAATGTAATGGCTCCTCAGTTACATCAGCACTGTTACTGTACCCAATACATGTGTCTGACATACTGTTGACCATACAGGTTCACTATTCCTGTTTCTGTTGTTACGAGTGTGTATTTTCTGTATATTTTTGTTATTAATTAAGTAATAACTATCATTGGGTCACACCATTTAGTGTTTTGAATATTAAATATGATGGGTCACAGTTCGTTTTAATAGCTGGTCAACACTTTTAGTATTCTGGTTTTCCGGAATTTATCTGCTTCTAGTTTTCTATGTGTCTACTTCCGGGAGACTTATTCTAGGGCATTCTACAGTGTTGACGATGTTCCCGAACTTTCTGGAAATGGCTAAATATATACAAAAAGGCTGGTTGCCGTGTTGAAGGCGACACTCATTCATATTTGCTGGGTTACATCATATCTAACGCGTGAAAACCCGTCAACGCCTGACCTACATTATCTTCTGTCACACCGATCGCTGTGTTTACTTTTTGCCATAGCTGTTCTCTCTCACACCAAGACTTTGGTGAGTTTGATATAGATATATACTATATATACTATATATATCTTGTGACCCATTGCCTTAGATTTTGTCTCTCTTGAATTGTATTTGTAATCAGTATTGTTATATTGACTTGTGACTTTGTATACCTTGCTCTCGTTGCATAATAATAGAATTTTAACGTTAACGACTTGTCTCTGTTCTGTTTTGCTAGTTCACAAGGGGATTTCTTACATCGTTTGTCACGGTAACACTATTTAGATACCTAACTTCTTGAAGACAAATTAACCCTTTCGTTTGGCCATCAGTACAGCGTAATGTCACAAAACCATTAAAATTTTCTCCGCACGGTAAATATGTATATGGTCACACATGTTACTAGAGGCCAGCTTATAAAACAAAGTATTGCTTCATTCTGTCTTTTGACGGTAACATATTCCATATATAACGTTTAGTGTTTGTTCTTACATATAAATCGTTCGTTCTGCTGATAAGTGAATCCCAGAACCCTTCATCAAGCATCTACTGACAGACTAGATGGAGACCATCACACTAAAATCGTGAAGATGGTCAAGAGTTTTAAGGTTTCTTCTTTTTAAAGATTAACATTCCATTTTCATTATAGGTATACAAGTTTCACACAAGTAATACGAAGCTTTAAACGTCTTATTCCACGGTTCTGTATATAGTTTCATCAGGATTATTTCTCGGAAAACCTCATGGCATATGTAGCCAACATCTACCTGTATCTTCAGGTATACCTTTCACTGGATGCGCAATGAGCTGTGTGACAGTTGTTTAAATGTCGACACTTTAGCTTTGATATGCAGGCTGAAATGAAACATCAATCTTATTGAGGTTTTAGGTGAGAGTGTATGGTGAAATTAGTAAACGCCTGTTTACTAACATTTTTCACAACACTTTGCAATTTGCAAACTGTACATAGTATATGTAACGGTTCACAGTCACCTCTCTATCACTACAACGACCAGTGTTTTGAGAAACTACGCATAGTATCGCTCCTCTGCAGCCTGGTGCAAGGTATCCTTGCACTGCTAAAGTATCAACCAAACTTTTTTAGTATAATACAATATTTATTTCTCTGAGTAGAATATAAGTACAAGTAAGTCTGGGTTTTAAAGGACGCACACATTTTTCTCGTGGTAGTGAAAGAGACCAAAGATAAAATATTATTTTTTCTTCATGTCTTTTTTTTGTGATGCAAACATAAATAGAAGTCCAGTTTCCTATATCATGACTTAGACAGTAAACTGGACATAATTGATGCAAAACGTCACCAAAGGACAAAATAAAATAAGTATGTATATGTGACGTCTTTGGGGAGAATTGTATCTGATTTTTTGTGTTTGGTCAATGTGAAATATATTCATTTATATCATACTTCAAGAGAAATACATTCGGGTTCAAGAGACTTTGTTCAATGCATAATCTGACTTCCTAAATGCTTGTCATCGTCTCCATTCCCTGTACACTGATACTCATGATGCCAAATGTTGGATTTGTCTGGATTATTATCTACAGACAACAAGTGAGATGTTAATCCCAATACGAACATAAAAAGAACACGAAAAAAATTGTTATTAAAACGGAGTATTGAGAAGATATGCTTCTCTCACACTATGCCCATGTTGAAAATCGACGTAAACCAAAGACTCCAGTATGATGGCATGATTGGTTTTCCACTGTCTACAGCAAAAAAACACAACAAATAATAATAAATAAATGCCTAAAAATAAGAGAGAAGTATCATCACCGACCTGGAAATCCATATTTAGCCGGCCAGTTCTAAATTCGTTTTGTGTTTGGTAAATTAATACTCCTCGGACCAAAAAATATGATTGATTTATAAACATTCTCTAGTCATGTAGTCGAAATCGTATTCTCCACTGTGCATATGATAGAGCCTTGGGAATATCGATGTTCTAATGTCGTTCAATAGCCATCAAACAGTCAATTTCCCTCCACTCAAACTTGAAATAAAGGAGACAAGTGAGACTGCCTAATGTATTTCATATTTAGATGTATGCATGAAGATTCAGTGTCAAAATACTGTCCACAAAGCTATGTGATGGAAGGTATGATTTCAGCAATCACAGGGCCCACTTTCCCTTCACGGCGAGCAGTATAAAGGCAGCTCCTGTCTGGAATTTGCATTTCATCACTTTTGAGGTACAATCGATTTTTATCAACAACGAAGTTTCTGGGGATATAGAAACGAGTTCCGTCCATCCATCCGTCCGTGCGTCCGCAATACTTTGTCTGAAGCATATCTCATAAGGTGTCCGGGAGAACTCAACCAGACTTTATACATATGTCAAGCATGATCCGTAGATGTGCCTTTTGGGGTTAGATTTCGATATTATTTTTAGTTTTTCCGCTTTCCAGGGCAACACGACTTGTGACTAAGGATGTCTTCTTGTCCGGAGCAGATCTCCTCAACTATACATGCTAGTTTCATCAAACTTGATACATATGTCAAGCATGATGCCCACATGTAACGTTTGGAGATTAAACCCCAAAAGATGAATTTCACTTTTTGCGGTTTCCATGGAAACATGACTTAGGCTGTGACTATGACTGATGATGATGATGTCATCTTGTCCGGAGTAGATCTTCAACACTACTCATGCTAGCTTCGTCCAAATTGGTACATATATCAAACATGATTACTAGATGTTCCATTTTGGGATTAGACTCAGATATGAATGGCCTTATTTTTGCGGTTTCCATGGAAACATGACTTAGGCTGTGACTATGACTGATGATGATGATTATGTCACCTTGTCCGGAGTAGATCTTCAACACTACACATGCTAGCTTCGTCCAAATTGGTACATATATCAAACATGATTACTAGATGTTCCATTTTGGGATTAGACTCAGATATGAATGGCCTTATTTTTGCGGTTTCCATGGAAACATGACTTAGGCTGTGACTATGACTGATGATGATGATTATGTCACCTTGTCCGGAGTAGATCTTCAACACTACACATGCTAGCTTCGTCCAAATTGGTACATATATCAAACATGATTACTAGATGTTCCATTTTGGGATTAGACTCAGATATGAATGGCCTTATTTTTGCGGTTTCCATGGAAACATGACTTAGGCTGTGACTATGACTGATGATGATGATGTCACCTTGTCCGGAGTAGATCTTCAACACTACACATGCTAGCTTCGTCCAAATTGGTACATATATCAAACATGATTACTAGATGTTCCATTTTGGGATTAGACTCAGATATGAATGGCCTTATTTTTGCGGTTTCCATGGAAACATGACTTAGGCTGTGACTATGACTGATGATGATGATGTCATCTTGTCCGGAGTAGATCTTCAACACTACTCATGCTAGCTTCGTCCAAATTGGTACATATATCAAACATGATTACTAGATGTTCCATTTTGGGATTAGACTCAGATATGAATGGCCTTATTTTTGCGGTTTCCATGGAAACATGACTTAGGCTGTGACTATGACTGATGATGATGATTATGTCACCTTGTCCGGAGTAGATCTTCAACACTACACATGCTAGCTTCGTCCAAATTGGTACATATATCAAACATGATTACTAGATGTTCCATTTTGGGATTAGACTCAGATATGAATGGCCTTATTTTTGCGGTTTCCATGGAAACATGACTTAGGCTGTGACCATGAGGGTGTTATGTTGTCCGGAGCAGATCTCTTAAACTGTACATGCTAGCTTCATCGAACGAGGATCATGCATATGTCAAGCATGATCCCTGGATGTGTTAGGATTAGACCCAGATATTGATTTTTTTTGTGGTTTCCATGACACAACTGACTAAAGCTGTGGCTTTGAATATGTTATCGTGGGAGCAGATCTCCCAAACGTTATCAAACGTAGTACACATGTTCTCCATGTTCACCATGATCCTTAGAGGGTGAGGGTCTGTGTTGGGGGTTACACAAGAAAACACGTTTGACTTTGATTGAAATTGGTAGCTGTGCTCTTTTCCGGAGCAGAGCTTTAAAACTGTACACTATTTCTTCACCAAACGTGGGACATATATTGGCCAGGTGGTATAGTGGTGCCTTTTGGTAGTTATCTGAATACAATATTGGTTGCTCTTCCATGGCAACAAGTTCGACCTCGACTGAATTTGGTTGTATTGTTCTTTTCCGGAGCTGAACTTTAAAACTTTGCCATATGCACATCAAAACATTGACATACTGTAATATTCTCAGTCAATAGACATATTTATTACGATATCGGCTCTAGTGACCCCAGTCCATCATCACCGTTATAGAAATGATGCACCATGGTAACATGCAATTCGGAAGGTCGCGCTGAAGGTTGCTGTGACCTTTGGGATAGAGGTGGCGTTGTCTTGATTATGGTGCCTCCGAGGAAAGAAAGGAAGTTTTATCATCACCATTGAATCAAGGAAAAACCGATTGATGCCTCTGTGCCCAAAATACTCTCACATAATTAAACAATGTAATTCGTTCGATGAGAAGAAAAAGGAAAGTGCTTCTCAAGTTACTTTTTTCATGTCAAGATCCGTAATATCTGACGAGAGAGGCGGATGGTATCTCGAGAGAGCTGAATGTCTAGCATGTGACGGACTGTAAAAATCCCAAATCTCTCTTGAACTCGTCGTTAATTTAATTATCAGCAAATACAATTATTATGTCTTACTGCCATCGTTTCACGATAAAGAGGCATTTTTCCATACGTTTAGCGACGCACTCTATTTGGCAAGAAATTGAATCGCAAGTCACTTTCCATTTACTGAGGAATACGCACAGTGTCATTCAAAGGTCGCCATTGGCCGGCTGTTTCAAGCTCTGGTTATTGTTCTTGCTTCTATTTAGCTACTCATAATTAATTGGGTACGGAATTTCGTTGCGACACGTTACCTCAGTTGTTGATTTAGATATTACCACCTTTGGGTCCTTTTACAAACGTCCGAGACAACACATGCCCGGTATTATGTTGGAACATTGAGGAAGGTTACGCAAAACTAAATTCACATGTGCAAAGTCAATTTTCACTCAGTAATTTGATTTATCTGGGGACAAACACAGTTAAAAATATACAATGCTTTATGCTGACATATAAGAAGGAAAACATCAGCACAGAAGCACAACATGTAATAAAACCACTGTTTTAGGGTAGGGTAAAACTAGTTGCGTATAAATAATTTCATGAATGTTCTCTGTTCGTGCAAAGTTCTTTGCATATTTTGTGAATCATGACACTATTCTCCTAGATTTATTTCGTGGATGATCAAATGTGTAAAGTCATATATTTCATTTGTCTCAGTAATTTACATCATACACTGACCATGCATCCAAAGTAAAGGTTCATCAACCAACTTAAACCCTGATAAGTCGGTGTGAAACACGACATACGTGCTCACTCACTCACACATCCAACAAACTATCCAACCAGCAAAGAAACTACGCATATATGAGTGCACACTGTGGGATAAACCTGAACTTTGCAGAATTTCACTGTTGGAAGGGTAATATTTTCAGAGTTTAAAACAATGTTGCATTCCCTGAACAGTTAGGATTTTATTGTACCTCAGTGTGCCGTGATATGATATCAAGCTTTGACTGTAGCGGAAATAAATGGTTGTAAACCCGAAACCAGGTTAGTTAAGAAGCCAGTATGTCCTGCAGTAAAATAGAATCATATGAATCATAATGAATTCAATGAACAACGGTTCTTGCTGATAGGTATCACATAGTACAATAGTATTCAATGTTAGCATGGACAATAAATCCCTGTCGATGGTTTCTTCTGCTCTGTGTGTGAGTAATAAAAGAAGCAAATATATGCATAAGCCATTCAGTAGACTATTATTTAAGCTTTTGTTCATCAGATCCAAACAAACAGCAAACACAGAATTTAAACCGCATGCAAATTAAGAACTGTTGTTGGTGTCGGTTGGTGTAGTCAACATTTCACATATACAACATATCCGTGTTGATGTGGTGTTGTACATGGCCCTAAAACAGTGAGGTAATAAAGATACGAAATATACTTCAAACACAAAATATATGATCATGGTCATCAGTGAGATATAAAGTTGGCATGTATTGTCACGTATCACTGTTGTGTACACGAGAAGAACAGAAGAAGGTATGCTGGCCTTATAAAGGTATGACTGGACAGATCGGTGGCATACCCCAAGAAGCTTCAAATTGTATGTGTGAATAGCAAAGAGAAACTGTGCTTTTTTAACTGACAGCATAATAGCTAACGCCGATGCCGGGGAACAGTCAATATCTGTCAAAACAAAGCAAAAATGTAAGGCGTAAAAAGCAAAATAGGGATTAAAATAATGTTAATTGATTGTTGAGGGTGGGTTGTTAACCTGTAGTCTGACTAACTGGGCGTCGTCGTGCTCAAACAACACAGATTACTAAGATCATTCGCTCGATGGTCTTCTCCAGTATTTGCATACTGACTCACTTGTTTGTTGCTTAACGCCTAATTTGAGAAATATGATAGTGGTTTATAAACACTCGAGTGTAGGCCTAGGACTGAGATCATGTGTATAGGAGTTTTCTGCAAAGGAGGCTGAAGGCCCATCGAAGGTGTTTTACAACCCTTGGAAGTAATGCTGTAAGGTTGCTACTTTGCTATTGGATGATATGCTGGTGAGGGAGAGGGTATCACTGCCTGTTGTGCTTTTGTCGCCCGCGACTCATGTGGAAAGGTGATGGAGCAGCTCACAGTGCCCATCGTTCTCAAGCTGCCTGGCATCCCAAACTGATGGAACACTGCCCTCATTTCAGAAATAACGTGTGCATAAAGATACCATTTTGATGTTGTCTAAGGGATGGTTTGACCTTAACCTTACGCTTCCACACATTCATCACCGCCGACATATGTAGTACTAACCCACAAAATGTCGGGAAATATATTAAGCATCCTCAGTTACAAATGAAAATGCATATATGGAGACATGCACGAACTGTATGTAACAAGAGAAATACGAGTCGACACATTTCTGATTTTAGGCCAATCCAGTGATCATGTTTTCGTTCTCATTCGATACCGAGATCCAACTTGAATGAGAATTTTGTCTCGTGTCTACATGCCAAAACCTACCAGATATCAGATCCCATTTTTCTTCCCGACAACCTGTGTCAGGTGTTGCTGGTCTCTTGTATATTAATGTTACCTTTCCCAGTTCATGTTTAATGACGTATTCCTTTCTCTGGACATTTCGCGGGTCCACAAAACAGGTATTGACCAAAATCCCCATTCTATGATAATATTATTGTTTTATTATGTAATTAACGAAAAACATTTCTACAAGCCAAAGCATGTCCATTTAGTCATTTAATTTTTAAAAAGTAATTTCATTTTCATTACAAACGAATAGCGATGTCAACAATACTGGGACATGTAAACAATAGAATGACGTCATAGCTTGAGGTCACACTGCTCTCAAGTCAGTATGACTTTTGGTCGGACCTGGGTTGGAGTCAATATGCTTTTCTGTCGACGGTCATGTGACCGTCTCTAGACCAATCAAACAACCGGAAAACTATGCTTACATAATACAGTGTAATATTCATTTGTCACTTGTCTGTCAAGGCGATGTGTCTGGTTTCGTGTATGATTAAGTACAGTTTTCTGCAATATTCCAGCTATATGGCGGTAGTCTGTAAATATTCGAAACTGGATCAACAATCCAGTGATCAACAGCATGAGCATCGATCTACTTAAGTGGGCTATGATGACAAATGTCAATGAAATCAGCTTGTCTGGACACCTAATCTCGATAGTCGCCTCTTATGACAAGCATGGGTAAATGAAGAAGTTATGAAACTCCCCAGAAACATAACTGGGGAGAACTGAGATCCGAAAAGATGTTTCTGATGTGCCCAACACCTTTTCACAGCAAAGTCCAGTGCCTTATATGAATGGGGAATGGATCCCAAATGCCACCTGTTTTGAACAGGTGAAGTTTAAGGTACCATAATGGCACCAGTCTGAATGGTCACTGATACCACACGTAAGAAATATATACGTCTTGCTTCTGATGGCATTCCCTTGATTTGGTATAGGTGTGCTTGAGACTTCTTACAGGCAGAAAAATGGTTACCTAATTCCACGAGCTCGTTCAAATGAACATTCATCTATTTGCTGACGATATTCAATGAAGACACATGGCCGCAAATGATCAATCGTTGGAGTCGTTGACCTCCTCTGTGGTGTAGTGGAAGGTCGGTGGTCCCATTCCCGTCATGGCGAAATACGTGAAGAAATAAAGATGGTCCACGTAATTTCTGTTTGGCTCTCGACATCAAGGTGATATACCCAGGGGCGGTTTCCTCCAGGCTAGAATACAGAGTCCTGGGAAACGCTCGCACGTCACGGTAAATGGATATAGTATGTGAATTCTATCTGTCACACACACACACACACACACACACACACACACACACACACACACACACACCATTTGAGCTTGGAAAATGAGTTAATATGATTAATTAGTGTACAGATCAATAATACCAACTTGTTTCAGAAGGAACACCCAAAACCAACATGTGAACTAAGGTGTCACATATGCCAATTGCTACATTTGTCAAAGGATCGTGTACGTTACAGTTAATCACACGTTAACTTATATATGGAAGGCGTCCTTGTAAAAAGCGTTAAAAATAAACAAGATTGCCAGAGCATTGCATACACAAAGCTTCTAAATCTGCTGGTCTTGAATTACAGATCAACAATTGTGCAAGACGTGACTAAATGAAATACCTCAAGACTATAACAGAAATACAAATGGTCGAAACCGACAGAGTTATGTCTTTTTTTTAGTTTCAAAAAATAAATGAGACATACTGAGCACAATGGAAGTCTACGCCCTCACACAAACTCTCAGAGGACATGAAGAAGATTATTATCATCATAACAAAATGCCCTCTTTGCATGAATTGACATATCCACCCACAGACATAAAAAATATCCTGATAATGCAAAGGTTATTTCAAGATAGTTATGCGTTTATTGCGTGCACAACTGAGTCACCATTAGTCTTAGATCGAATAAATCAACGTCAAACAGACTACTGTGTTATGAGACCATTTGACCAAAGTACCAACCCATACTTCTTATAAAGAGCGTCTTACGAGATCGGGTGATGACACGTCATCGCATCCCAATTGCGTTGATCGATGTTGATACCATTGATCACTGGATCATCTAGTCTAGACTCGATTATTTACATATAACTGGTACATTGGTATACGAGTGAGTGAGTTTAGTTTTGCACCGCACTCAGCAATATTTCAGCTATATACCGGCGGTCTGTAAATAATCGAGTCTGGACCAGACAATCCAGTGATCAACAACATGAGCATCCATATGTGCAATTGGGAACCGATGATATGCGTTAACCAAGTCAGCGAGCCTGACCACCCGAACCCGTTAGTCGCCTCTTACGACAAGCACAGTCGCCTTTTATGGCAAGCATGGGTTGCTGAAGGCCTATTCTACCCCGGGACCTTCACGGGTATATTGGTATACGAAGAAACAAACAATCTTAATATATTATCCCATAATTACCCACAGTGCAATGCAATGCTAGCGCCGAAACCATGAGACATAAAGAAAAGTGTATTGCCATGTGTTTCCCTACATCTGTCACTTCGTATGTCTGCGTTGTTGTATACTACCGGAAACGTTTAAGTCTCAGACACAAGGACACATCACTTCAGACTTTGTGACTTGGATGTGTTGGATGACTGACCGGTGCAAAAGGCTAACTGTGGTCAATATGATCAGCAGATGGCTGTTGGCTCACATCCATGCATAGTGTGTGTACTCAACCAGCATGACCTGGACGAACAGAGGAGGAAATAAACGCATCGTTGTATACTATTGGTGGTGACAATTAGCGATCACTGTTCATCTCATCATCTTCGCTATGCCTATGTGGGAAAAGCACAAGCTTCCAGTGCCACACAGAATCGGATAGAGACATTTTGATCATTTCCCAGACGTTGTCAGTTAAATATATGTACACTATGATTGCATATCTATTTTCAGTATTGGTCGTTACCTCTTTGCAAAATGTCATCCAACCAATATATGGCCACTCAGAAGACACACACTATCGACGTATATATCGGAAATCGTAGTCATTGCTGTGAACAGTGCTTTTGTTGTATGCGACACTTTCCACTTTTGTAAGCTATGGAGCGGGGAAATGATGTATCAACGATCACATCAGACAATCAACAGCTGTTGCAGTTTTGTATGCAAATGCCATCTGCTCGGAAAAACTGGCGGATGGTTGATCCACGGCCACGTTTCAAACGCGATGTTTTGCTCTCTTCACCCTTGTCTGACCTCGGAATAGGAAAAGGCGACAAACGGGATGGATGGTCATGCTGTTAATTTGGTTGGTACATGTCATCGTATCTCAGTAGGGTAGATTGATGCTCACGCTGTTGATCACTGGCTTGTCTGGTTCAGATTTATTTACAAACCGCCTGATATTTTGCCAAGCGTGTCATTAAACGACAGTTGAAAAACCTACACCCTTTAGAAATATTCCAGCAATAACGAGATGGGTGACACCAGAAGACATGATCGCGTGGAAATAAGTAATAAAGCATTCATTTTTTTCTATCTTTTTAGCAAACACCACAGTGTTACGTGTCTACCAAGAGCAATGTGAGTGGATCTATGTTGTTTTTCCATGGCGCACATACCAGATTCATAATTTTACTGCTGCAACACTACATAGGATTTATTAACCTACAGCGTGGACGTGTTGGGAAACTGGATTACGTTTTCTTGTGGGATGTTTAATCTTTCATTCAATTTATGACAACGAAGTCTGTTTTTTTTGTGTTATGAATGTTGACAGTAGACTAGTCATCACTGACACAACACGTCAATAGAGACTGAGCTGTTCACAATGTGTATTTGAAATGTTTTGGATAAATGTATCTGATTTGTGTCTGTAGTATACATCTCTATCATGTCTCGAGACAAAGGAAACAGGGTTTAAATAGTCCAACAATATCAAGACGGGGCACACAGAAATTACCTTTACACACAGTAAGCAAGTGGGAAATCGAACCGGGTTTTCCCCACATCCCCTTTGGGCTTATTCGATTTCGCCAGATGTATCTACAAATGTTTCGTAACCTATTAAAACCTGCTCTAACCCCGCGAAGATTGCAAAATTGACACAAACCATCCTTGTTGTAAGAGACACTCTCACTACCTTGATGTCTGCCATTTTATTATTAATAGGGCCGTTAAACCAAAAGTAAACAAACGAGAAACAAAACAAAGCCATACAAGAAAATTAAACAAACAGTAAAAAGAGCGCGTATCGTCCAGATATATTCCACTTACACAGTGTCATCTTTTCACAATAGACTGAAACCAAAGCCGTCGGAATGACAGTGTGTCTTGCCTCCCCTTGCCAAGGACCGGATATCTTCACCGGCCTGGAAATCCATATATAGCTGCCCAGTTCTATATTCATTTGGTCTTTGGTCAATTAATATACCGCGGACAAAAAAATCCTATGTATTTATAGTCACTCTCTCGTCATGTGGTACGAATCGTATACTCCACTGTGCATGTTGTATAGCCTTGGGTATATATCTCCGTTCTGTGACGTACAATAACCATCAAATAGCAAAGTCCGTTTCACATAAACTTGAAATAGCAATATAATGACAAGTGAGACCACCTGATTTATTTCATACTTAGATGTATGCATGGAGATTCAAGCATTATTCGGACAGCCAAGATTTGGAGTTCAGATTTCACACCTTTTGAGGTACAGTCGATTTCCTCAATTTTAAAGACCACAGAAGTGTTCGATCAAGGTTCCACCATTCAAGGTTTATGGTGACCGTGTGGAGGAAATTTCGGAATAGGAAGCTGACGTGACAAATGATCCCTTTGCAATTCCATCTTTCTGGGAGCTTTCGGACGAAGAACTGACTGAGTTTGCATGGGTTTATGACTGGTGCCACCCTGGTGGGTCTTAACCCAACAGAAGTACAAGGATAATTATGTAATTTACTGGGGCAGCGTAATAGCAAATATAGCATATGTTACATTTTGACTACTTTCTAAACACCATTGTGCATTCAGTGACTCATAAAGTGGAAAGGGGCTGGTCACTTGTATTTATAAATACAGAAAACGGTCCTTTTTTATTTATCTATAGGTAAGAATTGGTTGTTGATGTCCATTCGAACTCAACAGAAGGATGAGGTCCCACTCAATATCAGCCATAGTATTTCCTCTCGCCGCTTAGTGACTGCTCTGCTGTAAATGTATATACCACATAACAGAAGCGTCATCTAGAGATCATAATTCTACATAATCAATGATTTAAGTATGTTGACATTTAACAACACAACATGTGACATAAACACTGTTCTGAAGGTAACTGTCATTAAAAGTCATTGAATGAAGTACTTGCATGTTTTGTGAATAATGTGCCAGAAATTAAAAGTAATGGCCATTTTACATATATTTCATTTGAAATGGCCTTTTAATATTTACTTTATATACTGACATGTATGTCAGGGATGGCCTTTGATCTGCACCACCCGCTTTAGGCAACAGGTGATTCGCTGAAAAACTGTAAACATTCACGTGAAACAATGCATACCAACTTGTACTCATTCACTCATACATACCCACCCACCTACTCAATGTACTATCCAACCAGCCAACCAACGGAGGTTAATTAACTATTCAAATGGAGACGGCCGCCAGACAGGTGTTTGGATACAAAGTAATTTTGTGTATATAGATGGACACTGTGAGGTAAATCTAAACTTTGTGGAATTTCAGTGTTAGAGGGACGTTTTTTCAAAAATAAAAAATAAAAAAGATTGTAAATTCGTGAACAGTTTTGAATCTTTTACCGCAATGTGCCGTGGTATATTATAAATCGTTGTTTAACAATACCGGAAATTAACTTACGTAAAGCTAATGAAGCTAATTTGTGTTGTGGCATGTTTTACATATAGAATGGCATTCAAATGATGAACTGTTAATTTTGACTTTGTGTAATTATATTTACTTTTAACGTTGTAAATATGTCTCTGTCGAGCTGCCATTCTACACTGTTGTAAGAATGTGATGTAAAAAAGATTCTAGATAAATGAAAAAGTACTTCTGCATAAGCCACACGCGTCTATTATTTACGCTGATGTTTATCACCACCATGTCAAAGGATGTTGGTTTCGACAAAGCCGAATACAAGACATACTTCGGTTTCTATCTTTCTTTCGATTACAATGTCTTTATAGATACTTTTTATCACTGATCGTGTTATTATTCACGTGTTGTTACTTGTGCCAGTTCTTAATATACTATATGGTGTAGATTAAAAAGGTGGTTGAAATGCCAACGTGTAGCTTTGAAAATGGACGAATGCATTTTTACAATTGCAACAGCTAAAAGTGACTCAGTCACCTTCAAGTTGATATTTTAAATCGCATTAAAAACACGCGGACTTTATCTGATTTTTAAAGCAAGATTCCAACAAATATGAACACAAACATGGTCACCATACAGATCTACTTCTGAGAGGTACTGGCCAAGACGGAGCGGTGGGGGTAGCCTAGTGGTTACAGCGTTCGCTCGTCACGCCGAAGACCCGGGTTCGATTACCCACATGGGTACAATGTGTAAGGCCCATTTTCTAGTGTTCCCCGCCGTGATATCGCTGGAATATTGCTAAAAGCGGTGTAAAACCAAACTCATTCACTCACACTCACTGGCCCAGACACGTGCCACTGCTGTCTTGAACGTATGTATTTGTGAGACGCACAGTGGGAGAAGAAACGAACAAGCTATGCTGGCCGTATAAAGATATAACTGCAGATTGGTTGGTCAACTCGGTACTATGTCAAACAAGCTTCGTAAATATGAATGGCAAAGAGAAAGTGTACGTCCCAAACTGACAGCATAATAGTCAAACTCGAGGCCAGTACCCACCAAAACAAATTATGTCGGACGTAAAAAGCAAATTAGTGATACAAATAATGAGAATGGATCGCTGAAAATAAACGTACCAAGGCATGTAAAATGCACGTACACTTTTCTGCCAAATCCTTATCTGTACCCTTATGTATGAAAATCTCTTTTGATTATTATCACGAATAATCATATATGTGGATAACTAACCTATCGGTCTGGATAATTATAATTGAATGCGGTCGTAACTATCAATCAGGGTTTCTGGCTAACTAAAGCTATATTCAAGTTAACTGGCTCACGTTCTCGCATGATCGTGTTCACTTCTGAGAAGGAAGCTCTTGTTCCTGCATCATCACCAACTTAACGTAAATGATGTCATCATCTCCAGAATGTTGCCCACATTGTTCGTTCAACTAATCAAAGAGACAGCGATGCTTTAACCAGTAGAACAGTGCACCTTGAGTGAGCTTCCAGTGACATTTACAATGGATATTGTCGTATCGTTACCTAATCAAATAAATGTAAAATTGTCTTTTAATGGTTTGATCCCATGTGAGGTCGTTCTACTGTAGGATTCATTGGATTCTTCGACGGGGACATCAGATTTCACATCACATTTTTTGGAAGACTCACATATAGTTGCAAATAGCTAAACACAATACATACTGGAACCAGAAGTGCAAAATCTTCTGTCACAATTGTGTGATTCTTTGAATGTATATCATTCTCTGGCATAGACGCGCTGTATTAAATTAATATGTCACGACGGAATTCCCTTTTTGTGTGTGACATCAGTACCCATCCGTACCCATGCAATTTCATAATGTGTCTTCTGCAACGGAGGCTGAGTGCACGCCAAAGCACTGCCTCGAAATACTCTTCTTGTCCGTATTTCAGGAACAAGATATTCATTTTCTGTAGAGTGGTCAAACAAGGAGCTGTCGGACCTAGTCGTTCCACACTGAGAATCAGTTTGAATGAATTTTGTGTTTGGTATTGAGCAGTCGAAGTCTTCCACAAATCAGCTTCCTCCTTTCTACTCGCTCAGGTTCTGGTATTTGGAAACCGCGTCATACTTCGACCTACAGTTATTTTTGTGCGCTTTTTGTTGATGTAGTTTTGTTTTGTTTGCTTTGTTGTTGTCTTGCACTTATTTGGACGGATCATGTGGAGTGAAGTTGTGGTTTCTTTTTGAACTTTCAGTTATTTCGTTTTGTGTTGATTTTGGTTCCGTTTGATTGGTTGGTTGATTGGTTGGTTTTATTTTGTCCGTGTGTTTGTATTATTTTAAGAAATAATACAGGGAATTCAGCAATTCTTTCTTCTATTTTTTATAGAATACTAAGTATAATGAGCACACGTATGGTGTGCCCAGCAGATGCACATTTGTACAGGTGCGTCCTTTGACAAATACACGATCCCATGCCACATTGTACCAATTGACAACAGAAACATGTGTTCTGTAAGGCCGTTGTGTTCTCTTAATAAGGGAATTAGTGAACAAGCGAATTACTTGGCATCATAAAATGGTCAGTTATACAACACGTAATATGAATATCCGTCTTATCTCTAACAGTATACCGTCAACTGAGATGAACATTCAACCTTTCTCTAACGATATTCAATTTGGACTGAAGAGACATGACCGCAACTTAGCCATCGTCGACTTCCTTCCACTTGTTTCAGTGGAAGTCGATGGTCCCAGTCCTGTTTGTCATGCCGAAATACTCTAAAATGTATATGTCCATGTTCTTTCATGCTTGGCGCTCAACATCAAGAGGATATAGCCTGGTTGGAGTCAGAATAAAGTGTCTGGTTTTCAACTCGAACTGAAGACTGGTAATTGTGGCCTTACGTTATCAATACATCATTAGTCTCGCGAAATACAATGTGCCTCATGGGCCACACACACACACACTTTCACACATCCCCAAACACCTTTAAAGCATTTGACAGTCACGCCTCTTCCCTCTATTTATTTCACAAGACAAACTGAATCAAAAAGACTAATTAGTGATACGATAATAATACCACATATACGAGCCAACTGTACTGGAAAGAACACCTTCACCTTTCAAGTTTATAAAGATCTATACATATAAACTATGAGAATAATAATGAACGTTTAATTTGAATTTGTTGAACGACAGTGATTATTAAACTACCCGATGTTCTTCCCACAAATGTTTACATGTGAAAAACATCTTCATAAAAACTATAACCAATACACAAGTATGTCTGCATTACTTCCCAGGGCATTAACAATTTACAGAAGTCTTACATTTACAGAACAGGATTTGCACAAAACGTGACCAGCCGAAATAATCAAGACTATAAATAAAACTATCTTTCCAAAAATGACAGTAATATGTGTCTTTTATATTTAGAAAACCAATATATGAGACATTCTGCACAAGATGGAAGCGTAAGCCTTGACCCTAAAAATATAGCCTGAAAAACGTATTGTCGTAACAATATGTCCACTTTGCAAGAATTGGCGCTTCCACTCAGACACATAAAAATAGTATACAGATTATGCAATTATTATTTTAAGATAGTTAAGGTTTATAATGCGTTCAGCTTGGTCAGAAATAATATTAGATCAAATAAACATGTGTTATGAATTTCTGTGTTATGAGATCATTTGGCATATCGCCAAAATAGATGTTACCACAGTCACTGTTTTCAGCAACCCATACTTGTTTTGAGAGATCAAGAGATCGGGAGATTAGGCTAGCTGACTGGTTTGTGACACGTCATCGTGTCCCCATTCCGTAGATCGATGCCGATACTGTCAGTCACTGGGTTGTCTGGTCCAGACTCGATTATTTACATATGGAACATTACTGAGTTAAACAACACGCAATGGAACAAACAATGCAATGTTTACCTACAGTGCAATACAATGCCACCGACGAACACATCCATCTATAGTTGTACACAAGCAAGAGGACCTGAACCATCAGCTGTTGTTCGAAGGAGGAATCGCATCGTTGTATACTATTGGTAGTAACCTTTAATGATCTCTGCTCATCCCACCGAGTATTCGCTTTGCCTATGTACGACAAGCAATATATGTAAGTGTCACACGGAATCGGACACACAAACTGCGATGAAAGAATGGTTATGGCATTGTATTTTAATCATTTCCCAGACGTTGTCAGGTAAATATATGTACACTATGATTGCGTATCTATTTTCAGTATTGGTCGTTGCCACTTTGAAAAATGCCATCGAACTAATATATGTCCACTCATAAGACAAACAGTATCGACACAAGTATACGGATGGCAACTTCGTTATTGTTTAACACAAGGTTTCTAGGCTACTCCTTGCCCCTTCTTCATGTGGCTTACCTGAACAGCGATTCATCTAAAGAAACAGGCACCACCCACATGCTTGTCTTACATATTCACCAACCCCTAAACCACAGTACTTCTGTTGTATCTGACACTTGCCACTGAGCAATTGTCCTATATGTACTTTTCAGCATGTATTTTCTGAATACTGATTTTGTTTAATTTCAAGAAAATGGAACAATTTAAAGCATAACGTTGTAAATCTAATCTCTTGGAAGATTGACTCGGAACTCTTAAGACACATGTGGCATGTAGACATGTAGGGGAATTATCTCTATAGTTTCTTTTAAAACAACCCGTGAAGGTCCCGGGGTAGAATAGGCCTTCAGCAACCTATGCTTGCCATAAAACGTGACTATGCTTGTCGTAAGAGGCGACTAACGGGATCGGGTGGTCAGGCTCGCTGACTTGGTTGGCACATATCATCGGTTCCCAATTGCACAACTGGATGCTCATGTTGTTGATCACTGGATTGTCTGGTCCAGACTCGATTATTTACAGACCGCCGGCATATAGCTGAAATATTGCTGAGTGCGGTGTAAAACTAAACTCACTCACTCACTTCTTGTTAAACACCGCACTCCGCAAAATTAGTACATTTCATCTGCTTTGCATAAATCATAAATATAAATCATAGTTCCTTCCCCGTTCTAAATGGCACCGATGATGCAATATTATCTTTTCTTCACTTAGTTTTAGCAGAATCAAGTTATCTACCTTATGACTTAGACAGTAGACTAAACAATCCTGGTCCAACCTGTCACTAGAGGGCGAAAACTGCAATATCAATAATCTTCATCATATCTCCAGACAAACGAAATCGGGCTTACGAGTGAGTGAGTGAGTTTTTACGCCGCTTATAGAATTATTCAACAGTATCACGACGGGGCACACCAGAAATTGGTTGTACACATTGTCACCATGTGGGAAATCGAACGCGAGCTTTCGGCGTGACTAGCAAACGCTTTAGCTACTGGGCTTTCCCCACAGTCCCTTGAGCTTGTTAGATTTTGCTAGATGTATCCACAAATAGTTCATATCCTATCCCCACAGTCCCTTGAGCTTGTTAGATTTTGCTAGATGTATCCACAAATAGTTCATATCCTATCAAAATCTGTCTTAGTAGCGTAAAGATTGCAACACAGAACTTAAGCAAATCATTCTTGTTACAAGAGACACTCACGTTTGACATCGTATCAATTCTGTGTATTATGATACTCACGATGGCAAGTGTTTGACTGGCCTTTACAAAAAAAAACTAAAAATGAAAAAAATAGAAAGAAATGTTCCCATCACACTATGCCCATTTCTAGAATCGACTCAAACCAAAGTTGTCGGTATGGTAGTGTGACTTGCCTTCCCTTGCCTACGGAACAACAGTAAGGACGAGATATCTTCACAAACCTGGAAATCCATATTTAGATGGCCAGTTCTAAATTCATTTGGTCTTTGGTAATTTAACACTCCACACTCAAAAAACTATGATTGATTTATCGACATTCTTTCATCATGTAGTCGGAATCACATTCTAAACTGTGCATGTTGTAAAGCCTTGGGTATAAGGGTGTCCGAAAGTTGTTCAATAGCCATCAACCAGACAGTTCCCTTCCACATAAACCTGAACCAAAGGAGACAAGTGAGACCGCCTGATATATTTCATATTTAGGTCTATGCATGAAGATTCAGTGTGCAAAACACTCTCCTTAAAGTTTTATGACAAAAGGAACAATTTTAAATTCTTAATTATTCAGGCAGCTCAGACTTCAGTTTACATATCACAACTTTTGAGGTACAATGGATTTGCTTGATTTTAAACAGCACCATGCTACGCTCCTTCACTTGTTGGAACATGGTTACAACAATTAGCGTGTCAGTAAAGCTCTCGAAATGTTTATGGTAGACATGTGGAGGATGTTTATGAATGGCCCATAATCGGCAAATAAATATGCAGTTTCTCCTTTGTACGATATGCAGGATACCCCTAACGGTGCCCTATGACAGTGGTTCATAAACTGGAAAGGGTTATGTCACTTATATTCATAAATATTGGAACGGTTTTTTATTGTTTGTTTTTAACCATTTGTGAGAATTGATTTCAGACGTGGTTGACCATTCGAACCATGCTAAACATTTCAAATTCCCTGGTACTGAATCCCATACCAACCATACCAACGAGGGTATTTCCACTTGCCACTTGGTGATTGCCCTGCTATAAAAAATATTTAACCACTTTAAACCACATCCCAGAAACTCGATCTTAAGGTCGCCATGACCAGCGCGATAGGGAGGATGGGTTTTTTTTCTTGATGATGGTGTCTCCGAAGAAAGAAGAAAGTTTTATCATCACCATTGAATCAGTGAAAAAGCGATCGATGGCTCTGACCAAAAAATACTCTCACATAATTAAACAATGTAATTCGTTCGATGTGAAGAAAAGTAAAATGTTTTTCGAGGTACTAATATCTGACGGGAGACGCGCATAGTGTCTCGAGAGAGTTGAATGTCTAAGATACAACCACCTGGATAAAGCCCGAATCCTCCTCTCCGTTAATTCAATTATCAGTACATCCAATGTGCAGTTTCGATATATCGACCAGAAAACCTGGGCGAACCCATTAAACCCAGCAGCTTGTCACTTCCATTGTACCGAGGGAGTGAGTGGGTGAGTGAGTTCGAATAAGTAATTGGATTACTTGCTTAGCGAATCAGTAGTTGTTAGTGAGTGAGTAAATGATGCTTTTAACAGAATTGTACTTACATTACGACGGGTATAGCTTCGTTTGGAGGAAAGACGCTAGACGCGTGTCTTACATGTTTACGTCTGAAACCAGTGAGCAAGGATGTGGTGTTGACACTCCTGGGAACCAGACACCTTACGATCATATATTTCTAGTGTGAACAATGGGTTCAAATCTCTACGCTTTATTGCAGCTACGTAATGTAAACAATGAGCGTGTTGTCGTCCAATATCATTCAAATATGATATCTAACCAGGAATCATAAGATTAATTCTTTTAATCTGTCCAAGCTGACAACATTTTCCCAAACATTCAGAGCATGTTATTTGTCCAGAAATTAAAACAAGTTTCATGCTCTCTTTACCTCCAAACTGAGGCCTAAATGACCTATTGGTCTTGTTTTGTTAAGCTTCCCGAAGGTACGTATTTTTGGTTAAGGTTTTTGTTGAGACACACCCTGCTCACGTGCTGATTTAGATCTCCAAGTCTTTAAATTATAAGTTGCTGAACTCATTTTACAAATGTAACACAAGCCCGGCACACGTTCCCTAGAGTTTGGTCCATATCTTACATATGTTTCACTGGTCCTATATACAAGTATTCACTTTATATACAGACATATATGTCAGACTTTGATCTGCATCACCCTCTTTAAAAAAGTATGAACTTGCTTCAAAACTGTAACAATGGCTTTAAAAGCTACATACCCTCCTTCTCACTCACCCACACATCTATCTGAAATGCAACCAACCAACCAACCAACGAAGGTTGACTATTTTTTCAAATGTAGATGGCCGCCAGTTAGGTATTTGATTGCACGGTAAAATAGTTTCGCACAGAAGTGCACAATGTGAGGAAATCTACTTTTGGAAGGGCATTAAATCAGAATGGAAAATATTGTAATTCCGTGAACAGTTTGAAATCTTTTACCAGAATGTGCTGTGTTAAGAAGCCAATGTGTCCTGTGGCAACATAAAATTGAAGAATTGCATTAAAACTGTTCTTGTTATTTATTACATACAGCATATAACTTTTTAAACGGACATTCTATCCCTGTCGACGTGATATTGTACAAGGTTCTAAAAAGTGAAGTAATAAAGATACTAAATATCGTAAATGTTGGTCGTAAATATCGCACACGCAAATTACTTCGGTTTGTATCTTTCTTTCGACTACAATGTCTTTATAACTACTATTTTGCTCGTTGTTCATGATGACATTCACGTGTCGTTACTTGTGCCAGTTCTTAATATACTATATGAAGTAGATTAAAAGGGTCGTTGAAATGCCAACATGTAGCGTTGAAAATCGACGAATATCATTTTATGGAATTGCAAAAAGCTAAAAACGTTCAAGCAGATGCTTTAAAACAAATTAAGAACGTGATGACGTCACCTGTCCTGATATTTAGAACAAAGATTCCAGCAAACATGAACACAAACATGGTCATCATCGACAGATAAAGTTGCCATGCATTGTCACAGAGGCGGGAGAAGAACAGGAGAACGTATTCTGGATGTATAAAGTTATGACTGCAGATGGGGTGATCAGCTCAGTGGCAAGCGAGCAAGCTTTGTAAAAGTGAATGGCAAAGAGAAACCGCGCGTACAAAACTGACAACATAATAATTAAAGTCGAGGTTAGAAAACAGTCAACAGCTACTAAAACAAATATTGTTAGACGTTAGAAGAAAATAGGGATCATAATACTGATTGATCGCTGAAAATAACTAAAATGATACTCCGGCATATACAAATGCAAGTAAATTTCACTGCCAAACCTATTTATATTCTTTCTTTTTTTTTGCTTTTATTATGTATAATTATACCGATGCGTTTTTAACCGGCGGTGTGGCTATTTGGCATTGTCATACCCCAACCACGTGGATTATCGTTATTACTCACCGAACGGTCTTATTCATTAGCGAGTATTTACATATTGGGTGATTTGATTAATATATGATGAAATATGATGATGGAGCCGTCCATAGTCTCGGTCCTTCTCATATTTCCAGGAATCTCAAATAGATGGAACATTGCCCGAATTTCAGAAAAAAC
The DNA here is from genome assembly GCF_037392515.1 of Haliotis asinina. Lineage (NCBI taxonomy): Eukaryota > Metazoa > Mollusca > Gastropoda > Lepetellida > Haliotidae > Haliotis > Haliotis asinina. Next base: position 19,823,124 of record NC_090294.1, on the reverse strand, counting down.
GTGCGCGTAAAGACACTCTTTTGATGCTGTTTCATCTGTTGTAATGTTGGTAAAATATTAAGGAACTTTCTGGGATCCAGTGATCATGTTTTCTTTCTCATTCGATACCGACAAGTTATTTGAATGAATATTGTGTTTCGTGTCTACCTGTTGAAACCTACCAGAAATCAGATTCTACTTTTCAGATTGACTTTTGTTGGTTTGGGTGTATTTGCTTGTTTGTGTTATTATATTCGGGTGTTGACTGCTTTTGTTGTTTGACACCGTACTCACCATTGTTGCAGCTACATGGCGGCTGTGTAATTATAAATAATCGAACCCGGTCCAGACAACCTACGGATCAACCGCATGAGCATCGATCTGCTCAACTGGGAACCCATGATATATGTTAACCATGTCAGCTGGCCTGACCACTCAACACGCAAACCAAAATTGGAACCCGGTGTTTCAGGGCTTTGTTACATTAGCAAATGACAAAATGCACAAGTACATTGGAGAAATCAAATCTGCTAAAATGGGTTTTGAAAGTCCGTAGTGCACTTTTAAGCACACCGTGACTGAATTAGCTTCCATAAGCCCAAATGATCACTGATAAAACACGTAAGAAATACATACGTCTTTTGTCGACATTCCTTTGATTTGATATATGTGAGCTTTAAACTTTTTGTAGGCAGAGAAATGGCTACCTAAACCCCGAGTTCGTTTAGTTTAACAATCATGTTTTTCTGACGATATTCAATTTGTATTGAAGAGACGTGACCGCAAATGATCCATCGTCAGAGTCGTCGACCTCCTCTGTGGTGTAGTGGAAGGTCGGTGGTCCCATTTCGTCATAGCGAAATACTGAAAATATAGATGCCCACGATCTTTCTTGCAATGCCACCTGCATGTAAGCATGACTGGTTCCTGGCGTCAGAATACAGTGTCTGGTTTTCAGGTTCAGATGAAGATTGTCCTCACGTTACCTCTATATCATCTGAGTCACTAAGATTAATTAGTGATACGTTTAATAATGCCTTTTTGCGACGTGCCACTGCATTAGAAGGAACACCTCTGACTGTCAAGTTAATAAAAATATAACAGATATAAACCGTGAGATCATGCAGAAATAATGAACTTTCAATTTTGATTTGTTGAACAATAAAGTATATAAAATACCTGATGGTAATCACAGTCATGTTCTTGTCACATATAATCCATCTTTGCAAAACTTTAAGCATTTTGATAAAGATATTGACAAGCAATAAGCCAGAATGCCAGAGCAATATTTACACACAAAAAACAAATTTACATGCATCTTACGTTACAGAACAACGTCTGCGCGATGTGGCCAAATGAAACAAATGAAAAATATGAAAGCCAAACAACTGATCAAAAACATTAATGCATTTTTAGATGAGAAAAAATAATGTACATCTGAACATAATGGAACCGTATGACCCGACTTACCTCGGAAAAACTGTCAAAGATTAGTGTGAGTAAAAATATTATCAAAATGTCCACTTTGCATGAATGGACATATCGATTCAATCGTATCCTGATCATGACAAGGTTATTATAGGTATGTTGCATGTTCAGTTGGATCTGTAATTATCTGAGATAAAATAGATCAACGTCAAACATATCTGTCTTATCATTTGATCTATCGTCCAAGTAGGTACAACCACCAGTCGCATGGGACGCAGTCAGCAACACAAGTTTTAGACCTGCATATCGCGTTGCACAAACCATAAAAATATAACTCCCTAATTTGACAAAAACTACCGAAACAATACTGAGAAGACACTTAACTTCATTGCAACGTTCCCGTAAACAAAGTCGGGTTAGGATTTGTCTGCAGCAATCCATGCTTAAGAAACCAAGGTTACCAGACTTGTCAATGTATCCTATCTTATGCTTCATCTTCATCATATCAAAGTTACGTAGATCGATGATCATGCTGTTGATTACTGGATTTTCTGGTCCAGAGAGCTGGAATATTGCTGAGTAAAATGAACAACCAAACAAATTTTATATATATTACAAAACCATAGTTGCTCCCGTGCAATACAATGCGTACAAAAACAAAACAAGACAAAATTAAAGTACTTTAGTGTTCCCTAAATTTTAGTATCTCAGTATAACTATATTTTCGTAAACGCCAAACAGGATTTAATTTGACGGATGGCATATCTTGTATCAGTTCAAACTTTCTGATTGGTCACTCGTGTTGAATAGTTACCAGGTTAATGTGGTTAATATGCACGCTGTACAGACGTAACATAGACATGACCATTAAGGAGGAAACAATTCGTTTCAGACTAAGCTCGTTAGGCTGTAGTGCGTGAGATAAACTTCAAAGTCACATCGCCAATATTTCAACCATAACGTGATAAGATCCAGTACCAGGTACAATAGGTGAACGGGCTTGTTGAGTCGGCGTTGTGGCCTGTACCGCAGACAAGTATTGGTTGACAAAATCATAAGATAACGTACCGTTATGGAACCCGCGAGTATGGTACAACGTAAACAAACAAATCCTAATCACAGTGAATGGCTATTCTATGGGGAACAGTAATAATCACAGTGAATAGCTAGTCCATGAAGAACAATCATAATCACAGTGAATGACTTGTCTATGAAAACCAATCATAATCACAGTGAATGGCTAGTCTATGAAAACCAATCATAATCACAGTGAATGGCCGGTCTGTGAAGAACAATCATAATCGCAGTGAATGGCTAGTCTATGAAAACCAATCATAATCACAGTGAATGACTTGTCTATGAAAACCAATCATAATCACAGTGAATGACTTGTCTATGAAAACCAATCATAATCACAGTGAATGGCCGGTCTGTGAAGAACAATCATAATCGCAGTGAATGGCTAGTCTATGAAAAACAATCATGATCACAGTGAATGGCCGATCTGTGATTTAAGTCCGCAATCATAGAATTTTAGTGTGCTTAATGGGCTCTTTCCATATCAGTGCCTCCAAGGGTCTCCTAAACTGAACCTTATATCTTCAGACGGTAAGCTCAGATATTCTAGATGTTCTAGGGGAAGTGTGGGCCCCACCTCAGCCTCCAAATCAGATGTTTTGTTGGTTTTTGTTTGTTTGTTTTCCTTTCGTTTGTTATTTTTTTCATAAATAACACTATGAATGCATATAATAAAAAAACATTAGTAATGCAGTTGTGTGATGATACAATATAGTGATTGAAGACATTTAGTTGATGACGGAACCAAGAATTTAAGACCCGATACGGATTATTAAAAAAAACATCTATTGATAGCTGGATTATGGAATAGATGGTATTTATAGATTTCAACCAGCCTTTATCAACAAGGATGACAATGGGTCAATACTCCGCCTTAATAGATTAAAAGCTTTACCGAAACATCCCGCATTGTTTAGTCAAACATTATAAATCGTGACCATCAAGTGTACTTGTGCCTGTCATTCATTTATAATATCTCTGTGAATCGAAGTTGGGTCAATTTGTACGAGAAGGATCTGGTGTGTAAATATCAACCGACACTTGATGTTAGTGTTTACTGAGTAATGACTAAAGAGACAAACACACTGTGCTTTTAATGTAAAGCTAGGCTACTAACAGATTTAACCACTTATTCCAATCTGGCATCGAACATGCATTTAGCCGAGTTTTCATTTTAAATTTTGCTGACAAATGTAAGAGCGACGTTTTTTCCCCATTTCAGCTCAGATGTTGAATGGAACGGCTTTAGACGATTCCGGTGTTTTCAGTTTGCCTGTCTGAATGAGGAAACAAGTTACTAACTGTTATAGCTAAAATGGATAGAATTAGCATGAAAACGTCCGCTCGATATCAGAAATGAGCGGACCACAGTAACTTGATAATGTACACAAAATGCTTGACGATTGGCTATTATCAAACCCATTGTTAGGTGATGTCATAAGTAGCTCAGCTGTTGAAGTTCAATCACCAACGGCTCGTTTGAACTTGAGCTGATTATTGACTCACATGCAACTTTGCTATTATGCACGTTCTTGCCTGTGCCAACCATAACAATTGTACTATAAATTACAACATATACAGCAATGAAAATATCGACTGGAAGAATAACGTTGTTGAGCACTGAAAACAATGACGGCTGGCAGTATGGGCAAAGGTCAAGGTCAAATGTCGTCACTCTCAATAGTGACATCATCTGTGTTGTTCTATGACATGTCTATATTTGTAAAATGTGCTTCAGTGGCCTCCGTCGTTTGTTGTTAGCTGTAAATGCTTCTAAACGGGTGACGTTTTTCTTCTTATTTTATTGAAAATTATCTTTATTTTAGCTATAATAGTGATAACGCTATTTTTCAGGGCATTATCATTTGCAAGAGCCCTCGATCTTTTCAACTGCCCTCCTTCGTCGGGCAGTTAATGAAAGACTTCTGGCTTTTGCAAATGATGATGCCCTGAAAAAATAGCGTTAGCCTTATATTAAAGTTTGGCGCTCTATGTACTCGAACCTACAAGTTATATGATTGTATATTATGACCAGAAAGTATCGAGAATTTAAAGATTGTAAATATTATTTTTCACTTATTACTCACTTATTAAATGTGAGGATTAGCAGATTAAAAGACAGGTGTACAGTGAGTATTTTGTCACGTCACCATGGGCAGCTGTGCAGGCTTCAATGTGGCGGAGCATACTACCGATCAAAGACATTAGAAAGTCGTGGTCCAATAACGGACCACCTCTTCTTTCATTTCAGCAATATTTGTCAGATTTTTCTCACTGACACTTTCCTTCATAAGTCCCGAAACATTTTTTCAACATAGTCCCCTTGTGAGTCAAGACACTTGTTCCATCTTTTCTGCCAGTAGCTGATGCCATCTCTGTAGAAGGCGCCATTTTGGTCCTCAAACCAAGCCTCAGTAGCAGCAATAAGCTCATTATCATCCTGAAATCTACGACCACGCAAGTGTTTCTTGAGATTTTGGAACAGATGGTTATCACTTGGTGCCAGGTCTGGAGAGTAGGGGGGATGCGGCAAGATTTCGTACCCGCATTCCTGGACAGCAGCGGCTGCAACGTGAGAGGTGTGTACTGGAGCATTGTCTTGATGTAGAAGAATCTGATCTTGCCCCGGCGCTTCTCCTTGATTGACTGTCGCACTTGCCTCAACAATATTCCTCAATCATTGTTTTTCCTTTTGGTAAGTAATCTGTGTGGATGACGCCTTTGCTATCCCAGAAGACTGTCGCCATTACCTTCCGCACTGATCTGGAGGCTTTGAACTTTTTGGTCCTGGGAGAAGTGACATGTTTCCATTCCATGGATTCTTGTTTGCTCTCAGGATCATAGTGGTGGATCCAGGTTTCATCACAGGTCACTAGCGTAAAGTGAAAATCTTCTGGATTCTTGTTGTATCTGGTTAGCATGGAGTTGCTTATGGTGACCCTTGTTTGCTTCATTTCATCTGTAAGCATTCTTGGCACCTATCTTGCGCACACCTTAGACATGACGAGATGTTCATGAAGAATTGTCTCGATGGATCCGTGTGAAATGCCTGTGATCTCCTCTAACTGGTGGAATGTGATTCGACGATTTTCCAGCACAAGTCTATGCACTCTGTCAATGTTTTCTTGACTAGTGCTTGTTGTTGGGCGACCTGGACGGGGGTCATCTTCAAGACTCTCTCTACCATGCTTAAATTCATTGACCCATCGTTTGATGGTAGTAGATGAAGGGGAAGACTTCCCATAAAGTGCTGAATGCCTTTCTTCAATGTTCTTCGCCGAATTTCCTTCAAGAACTAAAAACTTAATGACTGCTCTATACTCAATTTTATTCATTTTCACTACCGTGAGGGGGTCTCTTTCTATCAATGTGACCTGTTCAATAACTTCTGAGAGTAGGATACCAAAACGTATACATCACATCGGCTACACCCCAAGGTTCAATGTCGTACCATAGGCTGTGACACCTGGGTATGAAAAATGCTCAAGGCTCAAAACTCCCCTCGTAGGTCAGCGCTATAGCTAGGCCAATCTAATAATGTCATATGTTGGGTCCGAAACCAGACCTGTGAATCCTTTGAAAGATGTTTTGGGTTGTTGTCGTGCTCGAAAATCCAAAACTTTCCAACACGTGAGCAGATGGAAGTAAATGTCCCTCAAGAACATCTGTGTACCGCTCACTGTTCATATTCCCTTAAAATCCACAGAGGGGTATTGCTCATAACTCAGATATGCCACCCCACACGCGACATTTCGGACTGTAATATGAGCGCTGATACAAAGGTTATTCAGTTTGTTTGGTCCAGATTTTCAGTATACATGTATTAGGAAACAGACGTACAGTGAGAAAATCTGAGAAAATTACACTGTGCTAGTTAAACTTTCAATGCTGTGAGCACCAGTTCAACCTTCGCTCCTTTTGTTCAGGTTTCATGATCGGTGATGGAAGTTTCTGACAACTCATTGCATGCAGCTCAGATCTAATAGTCTCCTTACAGACAGCCACTGTTCCCCTATGAATATCATCCAGCCTTACGGTTTCTAAACTCTTTCATTTATCTTCAGGAACACGAATACCAAGCCTTCTCCTGTTTCCGACAGTAAGGTTGCTGAGCCTCCCTGCGTCTAACTGATGCCTTTTCTACTTGACATCATGTCAGCTGATCTGATGTCCTTGTTACAGTACTTTAAAATCAACATCCTTTCATCTAAATCATCCAGAGGAGGATCACTGAAAAATGTCGTCTGCGAGCAAGTAAACAAAGGGGAATAACTTCACAAACTAATGAAAAATAATTAACGGAGTTGTCTGTCCTGAATGAAACCAAGCACTTGATAAGTGGCCAAGGTTGTTTATACTAGATACCCAATTAATCATATTCCCTTATTTCTAAATACTTTTTGGTCATACTATACCGTTTTGATAATATTCGCATGTAAAATACCACCTTAATGGCCGAAAAAATATATGTAAGTCTTGCATGATGTAGTTGCATATCGCCCGTCCCTATTTTGACGTCACACCGTCAATTGTGGCTCGAAAGATAACGTCACAATTGTGATGAAACCTGGGAAAAAATAAAGGAACACCTGTCCTTTCATGTGATCCCTTATTTGTTCCTCACTAAAGATACGCTCTGTGTTGTATCATGATACGCTTGTACCAAAAACATACGCCACACATACTGTGTATAAGCATTTACAGACACCATGCACTCATAAAGATGTAGGTCCACTTGCACAAAGCGATCTTAACGCTACAGTGATTGTAACTCCCATTCTCCAACATAGTCGTAAGATAGCCGTAGCGCTAAGATCGCTTTGTGCAAGTGGGCCTACATCTTTATGAGTGCATGGTCTCTGGTCTTCGGCATCTCATGATTGTTGTTATAGAAGTCTAACGGGATTGGGTGGTCAGGCTCGCTGCCACATGTCGTTGTATCCCAACTGCGTAGATCGATGCTACAGACAGCCGCCATATAGGTGGAATACTGCTGAGTGCGGGGATAAACAACAAACAAGCGTAAAGACACTATGCACTGTGTGTTGCCGACAGAATATTTGCCATGACAGACCAAACTGCAACATGAATATTGTAATTTGATACCTGTGGTTCCACACCCATGGTAGAATAGTACTAATCATAAAACTGTCTTTATTGTTATTGTCTGGCAGGTATATATACATGAATGTATCATTACTAGAAATGCAACAGTACTTGTAGTGTGATAGGTCACGTTTCGTCTGATTACCAGCTCACTCCGAGACTTGTATACATGTTAATTAACGCCGTCTCAAATAATATTCTATATAATATGTGAGCTATATAACGGGATTATCGAAAGAATCATGGCAGCACCAGACAATCCATTTATACTGAACAGCAAAAGAAAAGCAAATATGACTTCTTGTTAGGTTTTTAAATAGAAGACACAGTTATGAACGTTTACTTTCATGTGATTTCCTTGTTTTTATTCCAAAATAGCTTTTCCTTTGCTGTTACACATAAACCACGAAAGGTAAATATACCCATTCCTCAAATTAAAAAAAATATGTTTGTAAGTAAATTGTACACTGAAACATGTCGCCCCTACCTAGCAATTTCATACCTGATGTGAAATCCACGTGCACGTCGTGAATAAAACGTCGAACTAGTCAGTTGTATAAACCATGACCTGGGGCCTCTGTCAGAATTCCATATGCACTGAGGGTATAAAATTCAGTGTCCGGACAGGTTACACATGCAGTCTGAAACCGATCACCACAGATATGCCTCTGTAGTATGCGTGTGATGTTTATCTCAGGTTGAGTAAAGATGTTGTTAACACCACTGTATTGCTTGTGTGTCTAGATACTCTGGGTCAATGACAATGACCTCTTGAAAACTCTGTATACTTTCTTTAGTCAGCCAGCTTATGTATATGTAGGTGTACTCTGAGATGTAACGTGTACAGATCCGTACACGTTGTAGACAATGGTCGACATCAACCGATCCTGACCCCAGATCCATTCAGTTGCCCCTCATGACAAGTTAACTTGCTGTGAATCAACATTCCTATTGGGATTCCCCACGGCTCTGATGTAAAGAGTGAAAGTGTTCGTAATTATTAGAATATTTGTTTTGACTGATTGTTGTTTATCGCCGCACTCAGCAATATTCCAACAATGTGGCGGTGGCCTATAAATACTGAATCTGGGCCAGACAATCCAGTGATCAATAGCATGGGGCATCGATTTACGTAAGCAGTTAGGGTACGATGACATGTGTCAACAAAGTCAAGTCCCACCACAATATGAGAATGTACTTCTAATTCAGAATACGAATGTTTTAAACTGACAGAACAGAAAAACGAAATATGAACAAAAGTATAAAAAGTATAAAACTTATTCAAGTACAAACGTGTTTCATTCTACATCGTCATAAGCACCTTGTTTACTGAATGAAAAAGCAAGGATTACATTTTACATTGATAACATTTTTGTCAAAAATTTACAAGTGCAATAGTCAACGATTCGTTTACCAGCGTTCAGACATACGTCATCTTCATCTTAAAATAACTGAGTCTAGTTTCGCGCCGTTTTTATCATTATTCCCTCAAAATCAAGGCGGGGAACACCAGACATGAGTTTCACATACTATACCCTTATGGAGCGTCGAACCGGGTCCCCAGCTTGACGAGCAAACGCTTTACTGCAGTTGGCTATCGCCCATCAAAATATGATTTACAGACAATTACGCACAATTCATTTGCAACTCACCGTAAGTCCTCAGATCAATTTAGACTTCGCATAAACTTAGACTCTACTTCTCCTTGTCATAACGACTTGCTTCGGCAGCTATTTTTAACTTATTGCATCTAAATTGAGAGAGAACTGTTCTCAAGCGTAAAAGGATGTCAGAACTTCAGTATCTCCCGACATATCAGACTGCTTTAATGTCTTCCTAATAGCAGTTTTCATACAAATACTTAATTTAGGAGAAACACGAGTACAACAATATTATATTTAAAATATTCTAGATATTCACTATACCTACATCGACCTATATACTTATATATATGAAATTTTGAACGTATGTACATAATTATAGTTGTGGTATGGTGATGGCTTCCTCTGAAACTTGAACTCTCTACCAATATTTGATGACCCATGCACACGTTTTACCAAAGATATTTCACAATTTCTACAGCATAGCATTATTTTAGATTTATCGGTGGCTCTGATGTCTTCAAAATGATCGAACACTCATACCGACTTTGAATACAACAGACAAACCACCCTTTCTGCATATTGATACTTCAAGCTATAATCCACACACGTTAAGTGTAAACTTTAGTCCAAAGTCTCTTTGAAAGACAATTTCAATATGTACCGGAACAAATAGTCAGGAATATATGTTTATTATTTGAAATTATGAATAATTCTCTGTTTATTCAATGACAGTCTGATGAAATATCAATCATAAAAATACCAATATCCATAAATTATTTTGTCCAATATATATCGTGTATATATGCAACGTCAACCATAAAACTCCTCATAAGACAATACTGCAATTGTGTTCAGCATTACAGAATTTTAGGTCTTAAGCACCTTCAAACCCCCTATCTTCTTATGTTTTTTGTCTGGTGTTTAATGCCGTTGTCCGAGGTCAGAAACTTCACGAGCTAAAGTGCAAACACACTGTTATTGGGACATCCTTTACAACAGCACGAGAGTGCAAAACTAATTGATATAAAAATTATTTATACTGGCATCATAAAGCCTGCCGACAATACCAGAACGATGTTATGATAGGTCATCACGGTACCTATCAAGCAATGAAACCGCCAACGCTGAAGCATTATCCAAAGAAGATCCAGTTTGAAATTGTGAACAGACCTTTTAAGAGCGGACTTGAAAAATAAAGCTGAAAGTACATTTCAGGTAAAACGGTCTCATCAAGACGCAGTTACACATTTTAATGGTTTATTAAAAGGTGACAATACTGAACAATCTACAGCATCACTGTTTAAAGATATGGCTTTATAACACGACTCTCATGATCACGGCCTGGGTACGTCCAGATAGTCAGTTTGGACATCTTCGATAGTCAAAACTCTCAGATTGTAAAGAGGGAAATGAATCTGCCTGTGTTTCGTACAATAATTGTTCATTTCAGAACACAAGCGGATAATATATTATTCTTTAAAATTCTGTAATGATGCGACATTTAAATCTTCTTCCTAAACAATCGGGTTGAAGAAAGTTATCACTGTCTTCATATGACCCCACAATAGAAAGAGAGACGTCTGTGAGATGTATGGCAATTCTTGTACAAACAGAAACATTTGACTGAAAATTCATTGCAGTACTGATCTTGCATTTGCCGCAATTCATTTAGAAAGAGTCAAGGGCTAAAAATCTAAAATGACTTAAATCAGAGCATCCAAAAAAGGACACAAAGAGTCACATAATAAGACAAAAGTTAGCGGACACGTCATCAGCTGCGACTGTGACAGCTCTAGCCATCCATTCACGCCAACACATGTCTCCTCATTGACGTAGTACGTCGGCGGTGGACGTCAGCGGGAATCCTGTTCCATACGTCCAAGAGAGTATGTTCAAGTTCCTGTCAGTTGCTGGAGGTAGTACACGCCGTCTTAGCTGATGATCAAGATGATCCCATTAATGTTCACTCGGACTCCTGTTTAGAGAACGCTCTGACCAATGCAGTAGGGTGACCATAACTTTGTTTGAGTATTCTTGAACAATTCTGGCAGTGTGAGGCTTTGCGTTGTCGTGCTGCAAAATGACTCATCTTAGCTGTCGCCGATCGACTCAAGGTGACCACAAAAGGACTTCATCCCTGCACTGCTGGGTATTCAGATTTCCTAGGATGATAACAAATCTTGCTGATCGCGTTCTTGCCACAAATGCTGTACCATATCATGACGCTTCCTAAATAGAACTGATGAACTTTTTGAACGCAGTCTTCCTCCTCTACATCAAAAACGCGAACCCTGCCATCGTTTCTAAAGAGACTGAACCTACTTCCATCTATGGAGTGCACTCTCTTCCAGTCACGTCGCATCCGCCGACGTACAGGCCATTCCATGGAAGGGGCGGTAGGCGTGCATATCAGTATACCAGCTCGAAGTCTTTGCATATTCATAGCCTCGCTTTTTTTTAAAAAAAATTCATTCTTTTTTTCATTTGTAATGTTACTGATTGCTTGCACTGTCTAGCTTCAACATTTAAGCCACGGTCAGGTTTTCTGCTTGGGTTCAAACCTTATCCAACGTTTTGCCCGGTAGATTATGACAATCCACGGGTAATCGATTTCTTCAGATGCAAATTGATACGAGTAATGAGCTGAGATGTCCGTACATTTTAGGAAGGAGTATGTGTATGTTCATGCGTTGTTAAAGAGTAAATTGTGTTTTTAAGTCAGCTTTAGGAAACAGTATTTGTTAAAAGATCATCACCAGCATTTGATTTGCAATACTGTTGGAAATCATATGAATTGTTTAGTGTTGCAGGGATGAATTTCCGGATATTGTCATTTCTGGGCGGATTTTGCAGCTATTTTATTTGCAAATAGTATAAATTTAAGCGTTAGTCTTTGTCTTCTCTGCTACGAGCATAACAGGTTATAGCTACTCACAATGTTGGGCAATATTGAGGATGATGTACTGGATATGAAAATACCTTTTGACAGAGCCACTTAAATCAAATCATATTGCAAAGTAAATATTCCAAATGTATACGCGACACTGATGTCAAAATATATGCATATCGACATTCTTCATGTTCATTTCGTTTTCCAATATCTATGAATAATATGATGTCAACTGTTTAAAACTCCGTCCAAGTTATCTGAAATGGATATTGTTGGACGAAGCTTAGGCGATCGATAAGTAAACCGGAAATTCTCACACATTTCGTTGCATAACTAACAACCATTACCATTTTCTTGGAACAAACACGTTACAAATAATCTACTGTCAGTCAATTTGGCGAGTGTATGTTTTCATTCAAAATTATTGGAAACGTTTCGCTCGGCGGTATTGCATTTTGTAAGAAACATTTTCGAAACCTCGAAACTCAAAACTAAAGAAAATTGAAAACGTAAATGTGCTGCAACATAAAATAGATATGATTGTTTTTATTGCATTTTTACACCTTTTCATCAAACAATAGCATGGAAAACGCAGACAATGCAATACTGGACAAACGTTTAACAATATTTTTCGAGTAAAGTTGAAATTATTCTATCACGGAACTGAAAGTTATGACCGTTTCTTTTACGACACCATGGGCATTTTCAATTTCTTTGTCTGAAGAGATTACGACGCAAAGCAGACATGAGTTAGCTGATAAACGCGTCGTACGTGATATTTTGATTATTGTTTGCGGTCTAGAAATGAGGTAGTTGAACCAACTGGTGGTGATAAACAGTTGGAAATTGGCCACGTTTGGTGGAAAATCACTCTGTTGGTTTCATACAAGAAATGTTTCTCTTATTTTTTCTTTTTCATTTCCTTTTTTATTTTTATTTGTTTATTTGTTTGGGTTTTTTGGTTTGGGTTTTTTGTGTTTTTTTGGTTGTTTTATTTATTTTATTTTTTTTGGTTGTTTTTTTTTTGCAGAAGGTATTGTCACAGTTTCAGATGTGGACGATTTATTGTATGATTAACGTTTTTGAAAACAATATGTGAATATACATTCAATAACTGTTACAATCAGTATTTTGATAGAACAAATGCATACTCAAACATGTATATGCTAAGGGTGGCATCATATACCCTATATCGGTGGACATCGCACATGGTATTGTGTATATAACTAACGTGCGTATGTGTGTTTCTGTTTTCGGAAGAACTTCATTTGGAGTTCATGGTCATTTGACCCGTGAAGGTCCGGGTAGAATCGGCCTTCAGCAACCCTGCCTCGGCGACTATGCTTGTCGTAAGAGGCGACTAGGATCGGTTGGTCAGGATCGCTGACTTGGTAGACACGTCATCGGTTGCCAATTGCACAGGTCGATGCTTACGCTGTTGATCACTGGATTGTCTGGTCCAGACTCGATTATTTACAGACCGCCGCCATCTAGCTGCAATGTTGCTGAGTGCGGCATAAAACTAACTCACGCCTGTTCATTTAATGCATATTGGAACTTGTTTTAATATGTTCAATTTTATGATTTTGTTGAATTATTTCAGACCCGCTAACATATAGTTTTACTATGGAACAGATCGATTGTGGAAATAACGTATTGTGTATGTGAATTTCATACAACAGTGAGTGGGTGGGTGAGTTGGGCTTTATGCCGCTTTCAGCCATATTCCAACAAAATCACGGTGGAAGATACCAGTAATTATTAACATAATTATATCAACTGACCGTTTATCTAAACGTGAAAAACAACGGAAATTGTCATATTTGCTAAGACAAATCTCTTAGCACAACGTCGGAATTATGGGAGAAGTGTTCTGTGAATTATGTATAACGCAAACGTAGTGGAAGCTCACAACAAATCTCATTGAGTTTTCAAGTTGTTACATTTATTCAAACGTTACTGCACAGGGAATACATATAAACCACTGGAGGTATGTAGATCTCTGTTAGAACTGGTCTGTAGCAACCCAGGCTTGTAAGAACTGTTTCAGGGGACTAACGAGATCGGGTAGTCAGGCTACTTGACGTGGATGATGAACGTCATCTTTGCTGATGATGTCAGTCACCGGACTGACGGTTCAGACTTAATCGTTTACAGATCGCTATTTCATATATTTCATCAAATAACAAACTAACAAGATAGATGTTATTTTGTCGTTCAGAATATCCCAAATATTCGGGTATGAACTGAACCCCTTCCGCACTGTTGAGATGTCTTTGGCGCTCACCCGGCAACGTTGGACTTCGATTGCCATAATGATATGGTCAACTCTCAGATTTCTTATTGTTGCTATATAGGTGGTATATTGGTGGGTTAAAAGGCAAACAAAAGGAACAAAATAATAAATCTTTGCGATTTCAGTAAATAATGTTGGCCCATTGTACAATCCCAATATCACCAGGCACCACCTCAACTCTTTAGAACTGCATTCTATTCCGACAAGGAATCCCTTTGGAATGCATAAATAGATTGTAAAGTAATTTACATCTGCAAATCTTTACAATCGCTTTGTAAATTACATTCAAAATAGTTTTTACATCCGGCGTCGCCACTGTTTGCTTTGGTTGCGCAGAAGAAATATTGGCATTCCCTGCAGACAATGTTTTTCTCATTAATGATCATCCAGATAGGGCCAATCGAGTTACACAAAAATGTATAAGGTCACCAGACTATAGCTGTAAGTGTCTGCTAAAACATGGTACATGCACTTGCACACTTGTTCTGCTCAGAGGTTAATGACTGTGACCAAGTCTATTTGTGCAATGTATCAGTGTTTGCTGACTGAAAACATGAGCTGACACTTTAAAGAGCACGGCAATCGTACGAATAGGCTACGGTCTTCGAGAGCGTGGGGAAGACAGGGTCATAATGTTGACAAATTACACCATGTTCAAAAGGGGGAATCTTTTCTCCATAATTGGCGGCGACATCTCACTGGGAAACACATTTTCAGATCAGAGTTCTTTGTTGATGACCTCTTGTTTTAATTTAATGACCACATGCCGCGACTCAAAATATAACACATTTATGATCATAATATACTTTCTGAAAACTAGTATTCACTCAGTGTAAAAACGGCACATATATATATTGTTACGGTTACAAACGATGTAAGAAATCACCTTGTGAACCAGCAAAACAGAACAAAGACAAGCCATAAACGTTCAAATTATGTATTATTATGCAACGAGATCAAGGTATACAAAGTCACAAGTCAATTCCACAATACTGATTTTTAGTATAATTCAAGAGTGACAAAATCTTAGTCAGTGGGTCACAAAATACAATATAGCAAACTCACCAAAGTCTTAGTGCGAGAGAGAATCAACTATGCAGAATGTAAACACAGCGATCGGTCTGACAGCGGATGATGTAGATAAAGCGTTGATGATTGTTGGCAATGAATGTGTGCGTCGTAACACGGCGACCAGCCTTTATATATACCTTCAGTCATTTCCCGAAAGTTCGGGCACATACGACCATCGTCAACACTGTAGAATGACCTCGAATAAGTCTCCCGGAAGTAAACACATCGAAAACTAAGAGCAGATAAATTCCGGAAACCAGAATCCTAAAAGTGCTGACTATCTATTAAACGAAATGTGACGAATCATAATTATTACTGAATTAATAACAAAATATACAGAAAATACACTAGTACTCTCGTAACAATATATACATCTGGAAAAAAGTATAGCAACACCAAAATAATTAAAGGCTGGAATTTCTTTGAGTTTGATAGTGACCTAGTTGTAGAAAAAAATTCGTACTTTTTCATCTCCTCCATCTGTTGCATCTCCCAAACACACCCATGCAAGAAGCATGCAGGAAAAAATGCACGTTTAAGTCATGCACCAACAACCCTATAAAAAGACACTTTAAAAACTTGATCAGTTCAGTACCGAATTCAAAGAGCACAACATATCTGGGCACACGGATGAAGAAAATGGGTCCTCCACACTTGTCGACAGCACTGAGATGGCAGATAATTGGAATGAGGAACGCTGGTATGTCACTGCGCCAAACTGGCGTTCAAATTGGTCATCATCCATCAACCATCAGCCGCAATTTGAAAATGCATCCGGAAACTAATGATGTGAAGGACAGAAGGCGTTCTGGCAGACCTCGATTCACTTCTTACAGAGAAGACAGGGCCCTTCTGAGGCATGTGCGGCGAAATCCTTTTGTGCAGAGTAATGTTTTAAAACGAGAATGGCTGTCCAATCGACGAATTTCCGACAGAACTGTCCGGAATCGACTGAATGCAGCAGGTCTTCGTGCTAGACGGCCTGTTAAACGTCCGCTGCTGACAGCTGCTCACAAAGCTGATCGTCTGGGCTTGTGTAGGGACCGTAGGAACTGGAACGTGGCACCGTGGAGAAAGGTCCATTGGTCCGATGAGAGTAGGTTTTTACTCTTCATGACAGATGGCAGAACCCGTGTTTGGCGACGGAGAGGCACCGCTTACACACAGAGGAACATTATGGAACAGGTCCCATTCGGCGGTGGATCTTTGATGGGGTATGGGGATGTTTCTCCTACGATTGCAAACTGCCTCAGGTGACCGTAAGGGGGAACCTCAATGGCGTTAAGTATCAAAGAGACATCTTGCAGCAGGTCGTTGTTCTACACTTTGACAACCATCCTCTCCGTACAAGGCCTGTTTTTTATGGATGATAACGCTAGATCTCACAAATCTGCCCTGGTTCGCAATTATCTTCGTCAGGAAGCCATTACAACATTACCCTGGCCTGCACGAAGCCCTGACATGAAACCAGTTGAGCATGTGTGGGACATTTTAGGGCATAGGATACGACAAAGACAACCTCCAGTTCAAAATCTCGCACAGTTTTATGTGCCTCTCCATCAGGAATGGAACCAATTGCTTTAAAGACAAATCCAACGCCTTGTTCTGTCAATGAGGAGGCGTGTTGCTGCAGTTGTTGCTGCAGTTGTTGCTGCTGACGGAGGTTACACCAGATATTGATATTCCTGTCAGATTTAAGGACTGCAACAGTAATTCTAGTGACATTAGTGTTCCATTAACTTCTCACCAATAGTACCTTACTGCTATGACCATAGTTATTCTGCAACCGGTTTTGTGTGTTTTGTGCGATTGTTTCAAAATGACAAGAATGGATTGCAAATATGACAGAATACACGCAGTTTTGTTGTTATTTTATTGTCAATAGTCTATTTATCTCACGATGATGGGTTTTAGTCCATTTTTTTGCACAACCGTATCATACAATTCGTATATGTCACAGCAGATTTCCAAAATCCTAGTGTTGCAATACTTTTTTCCAGATGTATATATAATGTAGTGTTTTTTGTGGTCTTAAGTATATGTATCTTTTGCTGTATCTGTTTTCAGTGTTAATCGTGTACAACAAATTTCCTTCAATTTCGGAATAAGAAAACATTATCTTATATTTATTTTATCGTATCTCACATAATGCGGTGAATTTGGTGTCGTCGAGGTGAGCTACGAAAGAACTTTTGATTGAGAGTTATCAAGTTTTTAGTGGGTACAAAGACTAACTGATCAAAAGCTGTATCATAAAAATCATAATGAGAAAATTATACATTATATTCAATTTAGATAAATGTGTATCGGAATACAGACTGAACATTCATCTATAGGGCACACGTTATAATTAATGGGGTCTTGAAATCAACAATTTGATTCTTAATGCCAATTATGCCAGTGTTATATGTAACATCCAGGGCATTGTTTTGGTCACGATATCTAAGTGTGTGGCGAGTGTACGACGCTAACTAGCTCTCGGATACACTTCATCTTCTCAAAATAAGGATTACAGACAACTGATGCATACAATTTATGTGAAACATATCGTAAGCCATCAGATCTATTTAGACCAGTGGCACGCATATGTCATCAGAGCTATTTTCCAAAAACCAATATGTTCAATTCAAAGTTTCCAGTTTTTCAGCTACTTCCCAAGTTCTAATGCGTACAATTCATTTGGACTTATTGTCGATATTTTTAACAGGTGCAAAATCCCACTATGCCTATTTAAGCTATAGTCTACACGTGTGCAGGAGTAATTATGTATGTATTTGCAAGTATTTTTCAATTTGTATTGTATTAACTAAGTGTTCCCTCAGCTTAATCACTCATTCTACCCGGCTTCACTTTCCTATAGCACAGAAACCCTTCCGCTTACGTTGTCTATTGCAGCTATTGTCTTGCCTCAGCCCCAAGCCCCTTATACTAAATGGCAGGATGTTGAATGGGATAGTTTCCCTTTTCACTTCAGTCTGTCTGGTCACTTGTCATCACTGACAGTTTCAACAGGTTAGTGAATATTAATATTTGTGTTGCGTATTTTATGTGTTCATATTTGGTTGGGTTTTTTTTTTACACAGTAGATTATAAATCAAACCATCTATCTGTTATATGCAACATAACTAGGTCTGAGCAGTGCTTTGTATATACGAATGCATGGCAGGTAATCTTAAATAGCATTCTCACGGGGAAGCTAAGTAACTTGTTGTGTAGGTAAACATAGTGTGCGTCCGTGCGTGCGTGTGTGACATCCCCTATATAAGTAAGTCACCTAACTTTACTACAGATGTGAACGGATGTATGTACGATGAGATGAGTTATTTCAACTGATATTATATGTACTTTGTAGTGATAATATACAGGTGTAGAACGTTACATGGACCAGTGTATTGTATTTGTTTGTATACATTTACGTTCGGGTGTGGCAAACATATTTCCTAACGTATCTGATTGTAGTATTTATTTCTAAGTCTCACGTTAGTTTGTCATTAAACTGACACCTGTGGGATCCGTTTGCCTTAATAGTATACATGTATACCAAACCTCTGTGGGTACATATGTTGAGGTATGAAATTTAGTCCAAAGTATCAGTAGAAACGAGACAGTTTTTGTATATGTCATCTATACATACAATGTAATATTTAACTCAAATACAATCCCACATAAGATCGTAATGGATTCAGTGTTTCAGTAAGTCGAAAGGCTTTAGTTTTTCTTCCTCAGTAGCCTCGTACCTGATAATATTGTGTTCAGTATTACGGCATTTTAGGTTCTAAGCACCTTCAGTCCTGTTATCTTCATAGCTGTTGTTTATTGCAGGTGTCTGAGAGCAGAATATCACAACCAAACGGGCAAACACACTACTAATGGCACGTTTATACTACAGAATGAAAGTACATAAGTGACTGATACAAATAATTCATATATTCGAACCGTAAATAGTACCGACGTTACCTAAATTATGTTATTTCAGGTCTTCGCGGTACCTATCAAGTGATTAAACCACACACGCTAGTATTATCCAGGGAGAAGCCCAGTTGAAATTGTCGACGGACTTATTCAGAGCGGACATGAAAATATACGCAAGTCAAGCTGAAAATACATAACAGGCATTATGATAACATCATGGTGCAATGACAAAGTTAAAGGAAGGTGTTTTAGGATTTATTAACACTCACAAAGCAACAACATAATGGATTATCACTTCACATCCGGAGTCTCACACCTTTCGTATGTCCAAACAGCTGTTTGCAGATTCAGTTCGGGCATCACCTCCTTGATTCCCATAACCCTCAGACTGTATTGCGAGTTCACCCCTGTTTATTATAATTTCTTGTTTTCAAAACAACCGTTCGACAGACAGAGAGACGGACAGATAAATTTCTCAATTTCTTTGAACTACCAGGGAATGATGCGAGTGGCTTGTTTCAAGGCCTTCCGTTTTCAGGCCTTCCACAATAAACCTTCTCTGTGTTGTTTAGACTGCTCTTGGTAGGTGTCATGAGGAGCGATACGTAAGCGTTATTTCACATTGGATTATGTGTACTTTCACCAGTTGTGCGTTTGGAAGATATGTTGTGTTTTCATGTGGGCCTTGGGAAACGGTGCTTGTTGAGAGATCAGAGTCAGTATTTGATATGCAGAACAGAGGGAAATCATGTGAGCTCTTAAAAACATACTGCAGCAGATATAAATTCCGATTTAAGTCAGTTCGGTTTGAGTTTGAAGTTGTGATTGTTTATAGTCTCAAGTCAAACAAGTGTCAGTCTTCAGACATTTTTTTTAGATTTTGTTAAGCCTGTTACGGGAATAATGGATAACAGGTCATATATATCATTGAAATGTAATGTTTGGCAAGATGTCAGAATGTTCCAATCGATTATAAAGAGACGTTTGTAAATCTGGTTTGCCTAAAAACCATTTCAGAAAAACAATTCCTAACCGAAACCAATAGGAAATGTCTGACAAAATATACACATATCGATATTGCTCATTTCGTTCACACATCTTTGTCAATAATACCAAGTCAGTGTATGTTTTACATCGTGATTAGGTTTTACTGTTAATGTCCTCGTGTCTTGATTTTGTGTAAAACTCCCTCCAAGTGGAATTGGATGACGCTCAGGCGATCGATAAGTAAGCCGGAAATTTCGTTGCATAACTGACACCCATTACCATTTTCTTGGAACAAACACGTTATAATTAATCTACTGTCACTCAATTTGGCGAGTGTATGTTTTCATTCAAAATTATTGGAAAGTTTCGTTCGGCTGTAATGCATTCTGTAAAGAGAAATTGAGAAAACTCGGAACTCTGAACCAAAGAAATTGAAAACGTTAATGCGTTGCAACATTTTTACAACACTTCACAAACAATAGCATGGAATACACAGACATTGTAACATTTGACAACCATTTTACAACATTTTCTATGTAAAGCCGAAATTATTTTTCAGAGGAATTGTAGGTTGTGAGCATTCCTGTTACGATACTATGAGTATTTCCAACTGAATAAAATTATCTGAAGAGATTTCAATTCAAACCAGAGACATAATATTGTTGATAAACACGTCGTGCTTGATAGTTTGATTATTGTTAACACTTTAGAAATTTACTAGCTACAATGAACAGGTGATGGGAACCATTTCCGCTTAGGTTACATTGTTGGTGACACACGAAACCTATTTGCTAACAACTTTATGGCAGACATGTGTGCGATAATTGAATTTAAGAGTTTGTGTTGACGCATTTATGACCAAGATAATATACTTAGAGATACAGATGCTATTTTAGCATGAATGTTACTTTTCGTATACTTTTAGGTGAAAACCGAACATGTTTTTGTATGTTAATGTTACTGGCCATTGATAACAATGTATTTGTGTGGAAAATATCACACTGTAAAAATAACACTATCGATATGTCAGTAAGCTTTTTGTACTGTCTATGTGAATATACGTGTTAATATAAATAAGTGTTAATATATTTATAATGTGGGCGTACGTATATATTATGTTTCTTGAAAACTTGATTTTATCCGTGGAGGCAATTGCAGCTCGAGGCCATATTCATTTTTTTTTATTATTTTGAATATGTTCGCTTTTATGATGTTATTTTAGATCAGGTGATTCATAGTTTTAGCCAAATACTGGGATTTACTTATAATAAATTTTAATGGACTGTGTGTCAGTAAATATTTACATATAAACAATTTTCCAGGAACACTCTGTAAATCATGAAGCTTAAAATGATAATAAGAAATAAATGCCAGCGAATTCTGTTTGTTGTTTTTGGTGGTGGTTTTTGGTGTTTCGGGAAGTTGTTCTTGTTTTGTTTTGGGGGTGTATTTATTTTTTGGGGGTTTTTTTTATTTGTTTGTGTTTTTGTTGAAGTCACGACCTGACAAATGACTCATATTTGCTTACATGTGAACGTTCTCCAGACCATTCCAAAATGAGGGAATCATGTTGCCGTTTAAAATTTAGTTACATTTCCGCGCGCGGAAAAAATATTTACAAAACACTCCACATGGATGCTAGAGAAAAAAACATATATTGCATATAAACGGCATATATCGCTGAACACGTGTTAAACAAAAGCAGTATTGAGTTCACGCCACGGTCAGCATGTATTGAATCTGCTTTATTGCCGATGTACCTGCAGCACCCAAGCCTACATGTCACAAACGCGTTTACTGCGCATGCTCACCTAATATGTGTCAAGCAGTATATATGTAAATTTTTACATCCTTTTGTAATTACATTTAAAATAGCTTAACATCCGACATCGCCACTCTTTGCTTTGGTAGCGCAGAAGAAATATTGGTATCCCATGAGACAATGTTTTTCTCATTTATGATCATTCAGATAGCTACAACTGAGTTTATATGAAAATGTATAAGGTACCGGACTATAGGTGTAGGTGTCTGCTAAAAATATGGTACATGCACTTCAAAACTGCACACATGTTGTGTAATGATTGTGATCATGTCTAATTGTGTAATGTATCAGTGTTTGCTGACTGAAAACATGAGCTGACACTTTACAGAGCACGGTAATCGTAGTAATAGGCTTTACAGTCTTCAGACATCTCGAGACCGTGGGGAAGACAGAGTCATAATGTTGACAAATTACACCATATTGAAAAGGGGAACCTTTTCTCCATAATTAGTGACGTCGTCTCACTGGTGTATTCATTTTCAGACTAGAGTTCCTCGTTGATGGCCTCTTGTACCAATTTATTGCTCGCATCCTGTGAAATACATTTATGAAAACATTTATGTTCATAATATTGGTGTGATATTTCATTACACTATAGTTCTATGTCATAAAAATGTTTACTTATAATACATATGGCACGAGACATTTGATCTTTCTGTGTTTATCTAACACTGCCTCTTTAAATGTACCATGTATGAGAGGTATATGAAAGGCTATGAGTGAGTGAATGTATTTTAGGAATAGAACCTAAGTCTGCGGCGTGACGAAGGAACGCTTTGGCTACTCTGCTGCTACGTGCCATCCGTATATAGATTAACCCGCTTGTGTTTCATATGAAATGGATTGCATTGCAAATGGAATATTTGCTGCTTTACTGATGAAAGACGTTGTTGCCACTGTCACCTTTTGTTTGCAATTGTATAACTCATTTCAAACTATGTTCGATATAGGCAAAACACGTGATAATGATAATATCGTAATTACTTGTGACGAACATTGTTTAGATGTTGCGATCTGCGTAATATTAACCAATACCTTATCTTGCATATATACGGGGAACATAAAAATTCACAGAGAGCAACTTATTTCAATATACAATAATAATGTAGTTCACTTGGCTTTTGCCCTTAAAAAAATATATGTTGTGAATTAGAAATAAGTAAGCAGTTTGATTTTTAATTGTACATTTTAATGGAATGTAGAAAAGCTGCAAAATATTTTCCATATTCAGAAAAAGCCTCCCACAAAAGCAGTACGTATTATAAATTTATTCCAAGTCAGTTATTCTTCGTAATGCTGGCATTCCAACGTCAGCTAGTGCTGTGAACAATGGCAATAACAGTAGATACAACTGTGGCATATACATTCGTTTCAAAGGGTTGAAATCAGATGAATATTTGACCAAAGTCTACAGACTCAATGAATTGGGGAAGATACCAGCATAGAGAGAACACGGAATACGATCACTGTGTTGCTGTCAAGCTTAACTGCAAAAGAACTTTCCGCAATGATTTGAAAATCATCTGATGCGAAGACAGCCTGAGTGGGGGTTTTTATAAACTTTAAACTGGAAAAATGCGAATGCTAGAAATTGGCACAAAACTAACCATAAACAAATACGTTTAAATAATTGTGCTCAATGAAGTTGAAATACATTTGTTTGTTTTGTTTTTAAATATGTTATGTTAGTGCAATCATGATATCAACGATATATTTCCTCAAACTTCACATAGAACATACATGGCAGCCATTTGGTGGACTATAAATCCCGATGAGTCGAATGTCGTCGTTTCGACTATTCTGCATAACTCGAGGTACATGTTAGTCCGGACCCTTCCCTGTTATATTTGTCATTATTAGATTTCCGGTTACACGAATTCGTTTCGAGAGAAAATTCGTTCACATGAGATTCCAGTGACAGCAATCCTGTATACATAATCCACAGTAAGATGAGACGTTAAATGATCCAGTTGATAAACATATATATATATTAAGAGCGTGTGGATATAAAACTATATATCAGTTAGATATTATCCTTATCTCAAAATATGGACGACAGATGAAACAAGCAAATCATTTGATACACACCGTAAGCCATTAGATCTATTTAGATGCTATAGAGGCTTGGAGGCTCTACTCCACCTTATCATAACGATCTCTTTCAATGGCTATTTTAAAACTACTGGCTCTACATTGAGAGTGAAGTGATCATACGTGTGTATCCATGTCACAACATAAATCTCTCCTTACACCATTGGAAAGTTTAAACGTGTCCATACTGGTGGTTTTATTAGATCTCGCTACTACAGGATTACCACGCTATCATACTTTGATATTAAAATAAATATTAGAGATATTTATATCTCTTATATCGCTTCTCAAAGAGGTCATTTTAAGAAAAATCTCTTTGTTTTTTATGTTACTCTCGTTTTAGAGTGAAACAGTTACAACTGTGGTGTATCCCTACAACTGTGGTGTATCCCTACAACAGTGGTGTATCCCTTCTTTCAAGATTTGAAGGAAGAGTTCTACTGTTATAGAATTTGTTCTTGTTTATCATTTCCTGAGAACTTTTTGGAAAAGATCATCTGTTAGGATTGTTTTACAATTTCTTTGAGCGGCATTTTAGAAGTGCAATCACGAATAAAAAAGTTATCATCCATAAATCTATATCGTTTCACAATTTCAAAAGCATAACATAGAAATGGATATTTCGGTGACTCAATTATTGCATACACGGTGAACAACTCATTATAACAGTTCTTGTTCTGGGCTGTGATGCTATGTAAACAAGCGTGAATATTCCGCTCACATTAACGCATTGCCAAAGAGCGAGACGACTGGAAATTTAAACGATGAAACAGGCAAAACGATTGCATCAAGCCGCATTGACAAAGACCAACCAACTGAAGCTTAGGATTTATCACCAGAAGACAATATCCAGCAAGCTACAACATTATGTCTTTACGTAATCCATTCACAAGGTCTGTCAAAGCGTTGGTACGTGTAAATAACTGTTTGCAGTCTCAGTACCGTCGCATATGTGCCTGTATTGAACATGAATAGGTCCGTCTGATACCACTGATCACCACCTAAAGGTCATTACATTAACTTTGCTTCGTCATTGTGGACGTCATGTCTCAGAGTGTTCCAGTGAGAGCAGACTGATAGACAGGTAGAAATATATACTAGGTACTAATATACGCATGCTTGAGTATAAGGATATCGTGAAAGTAAACATTATATACTAATTAGAATGCCGTCATTGTCTTGTCGTTGAGTAGAGCTAGTGAAACAGGTCTCTGTTATGATTTGAATGTTGTGTTTGTGCATCAGATCCACATAGTTACTGCATTTTAAAGATGTTTTGACAACCTTGGTTTAGTACTTGACAATAGTTCGTAAGTGTAACATTCAACGAGTCTCTGCATGGTAGGTCACGAAACAAGTAATCAGTCCGCAAGAATGTTTTGATGTGGCAGAGAAAGTTTGTGGAGTGCGTGTCATTTACAATCCTGACTATCCACTTTCCTGTCCTGAAACAGTCACGAGAGGCGATTATAGCATGATACAAAGTGTCTTAATACTCCTGGAAGGAGTCGGATAAATGACTCCCCGGAAAAACCATAAGATAATTAATCAGGTCCATCAGACGAGAAGAAAGCATTTGAGAAGGGCGCTTCCGCATATCTGTGCTGGCTGATTAGACTATGGGGTTCTTCCAGGGGTCAGCGTTTCCCCAGACTGCCCTAATCCTCTGTACATGGAGAAATCAGACATGTGTCATGTTCAACGATGCAAGATGCAGTGTGTTAAAGAGGGTGCAAAACTCTGCATCGTCGTGATAGACATACCGACTCACGTATCGGAACGATACACAGAAATAATATAGACGTTGAAATCTATCAAACATATCTGTATCTGCTTGCCTAATAAAGAACCAACACTGACAAAATCTAGAAGTTGAAATCCATCAGTAAAACCTGTCTTCATCCACTAGCTTCGATCAAATGACCAACATTGTATGTCCCTAGTAGTAAGGTCCCAGTCAAATCACGCGGAGACACCAGAAATGAATTTGAAAACTGTATCCTTGCGGAGCATTGAACCGTGGTCCTCAGTGTAACGATCAAACGCTTGACTGACACTTATTATGGTAGACGTTTTGGCAAGAAGGTCACATTATTATAACCCTGTCTTCTGTGATACGACAGCTTCCAGAGAATCACTTAACGATACTCAGCAGCTGTTGCTAAAAGGGCGTGTAAGGTCTTGTGCAAATTGCCCTTGCCGAATATTTTAGTCGAAATGCATACCGAACTATGTTGCAACAAACTATAATTAGTTTTTCCCTGTGAGTTCGTTATAGCCGCATTTTACAGTATATTGCTTCCGGTGTCCAGTTTCCTTTGCATGTTGTAGGGGTGGTCTAAGTTGAGCCGGAAGTAATTTGTGACATTACTGGTAGTTTGAAATCACCCCTGACATGAATCATTGTGCATTTTATGACTCATGGTTCACCAGTATCTGTCGCGATGATTTAGCAGCGTTGTAAAGCTGGACTGTTACAGGCTGTGGATTAAAAGGAACGTGACTACTAGTAACTTGTAAGAGGTATCGGGTGCTCAGGCTCTCAGATACTCCGATAATAATGCTCTGATGATGCATGTCTTCGAATCCTAGCTACGTAGACCGATGCTCATGATGTTGACTGCCAGATCGTGTGGTCCACGCTTATTATTTACAGACCGACGTCATATACGGCGTTGTCTAGTTAAGTCCCAATGATATAAAATCGTCGTCGTTTACTTGGAACACTGTGCCACGTTAAGCAACAAAGAAGCGCTCACTCACGACCACATATTGAGCGTTACCATTGAGTGCCTCTGCTCAGATAACGAACACTGCCCACGCAACTCTGTTCCAGATAGTCTCTTTGTGTCTCAGGAAGGTCTACGAATGGCATTCGGAAAACGCTAGATCAATTCCCGGATCAAAGACGCTTTCACAAACTCCATGGCATGAGTTTGATTGAAAGTGTTGAATCTGTTACATTACTTTGATATGTTACTTTAACAGTTTAACAGATCGTGTAAGTGTAATGTCGTTTGTTTTTAGTGAATATTGAATAACTGAAATATGTTTTAGCGGGTATTAAATAAGTAAAAAAATATGTTAACACTATACTCATCGAGAAAGATGACATTGCCAGTACTCAACATCTGCCCACTTAATGAAGGCTTTGGCACGGTGACAACTGTTGTTTTCTAAGTTGTACATTTCTTTGTCTAATGTTCGTTTCGGTGCACCAGCACTGTGTGTATCTGCAGATTTTGCTCATCCCCTGTCAGTAAATGATTGATTATTCATGTTATTTTCCAGAGTACTAATGCAATACATTTAACAATTGTCTGATAGTTTTTATCTCCATTAGAATTATTTTATTTAAAATGAGACTCCAAATGAGATGTACCAGATTGCATCTCGACTCTTGAAAGGATTAGAAACAAAACCCGAGCTGCTTTGATCTATTTGATACAATTGTAGCAGCGGATCATCATCGTTGACGCTTAAATATCACTTCTTCAATCAAGTATATTCATCAAAAGAGTTCAAATGAAATTGTCAAAGTGTATTAAATATCATATTTATATTGGAAAAAACACAACACGCGCAACACAAGGAAATAAGGGATTTTAAGTTGACTCTATTGTTTAAAGCTACGAGTAATACCGGTTATGTTTGAAAACTGAGCGGCCCGTGTTAGAGAATAACAGGCTGACTATTTGACCGTGAAGGTAAGGGGTAGAATAGGTCTCAGTCCATGCTTGCCATAAAAGGCGCCTATGTTTGACATAAGAGGCAACTGACGGGATCGGTTGGTCAGGCTCGCTGACTTGGTTGACACATGTCACCGGTTCCCAATTGTGCAGGTCGATGCTCATGCTGTTGATCACTGACTGTCTGGTCCAGACTCGATTATTTACAGGTTGCCGCCATATATCTTGAATAATGCTGAGTGCGGCGTAAAACTAAACTCATTCACTCACTCATGTGCGCTCCCCGTTTCGCGAACGCATTATTTTTACGCGACTTTATTCCAGCAACATTACGACGGGGACACCAGAAACTGACTTCACACATTGTACCCATGTGGGAATCGAACCCGTGTCGTCAGCTTAACGAGCGAACGCTTAACCACTAGGCTATTCCATCGCCACGCGCGAACACGTAGTGTGAATACTAATTAATAGTGATTCTCGTGAATGACCGGAATCGGTCTGACCTGATTCTGAAATAGATTTTGTCAACTTTAGTCGGGCGGCCGACAGTGATATTTTTTTTAATAATGACGAGTTATAACTACAACTTGTTTAAAATTATATTATATTTCCCTTCTCTTCTTTCATGTCTTTGTTTTTCCCTTGAGGCGCAGTGGGGGTAACCTAGTGGTTGAAGACCAGTTCAAATCCTCAGTGTGTTAAGCCTGTTCTGTTCTTCGCTCCCGTGATGTTGCTATAATTAAAACGTAATAAGGAATGTATTCGACATTGAATGTGCAAAGGGAAACGAATTTTGATAATGTTATTGTTTTCATACTTTACCAGATTGATGTCAACAATTTTACATATTACATCCACCTTTAAGAATGGAAAGGCTGTGCCATGTGCTCCGTATGTGTTTTTGCAACAAAAGATTTCATTATTTGAAGACGTTTTTGTGGTGTTTTTCATAGGCTTATGATAAATCTTCGGAAATCTGTTGGTGACATGAGAGGAATGAAGCTATCTACACATGGAAAATAAGAAAGAATTTCAAGACTTAGATTGAGGAGAGTTCCGCGCAAACAAAAACATATGTGAGACCAAACAGAGAAGTGAAATTCCTATTTGTCTCAGTGGACTAGGACAGAGTCTCTAGGATCTTGGCTGACCTGCCTTGTTTAGGAAAACTCATTTGAAATTTACTAATGAAAAAGGCGTTGATTCTCAGTTTTAGCCATGGACCACTTTCTTAAAGTCTTCACTCGCCAAGGTAACCGTTTTGAACATTAGTATGAAAATGGTGTCCTAATTTTGAGATTTAAAGACACGTATGCAAATGATCATTCCTATAATTTAGTCTTTGCTAGTAAGGTTGGTAATATATTGTTTTTAACTTGGGTTTCCCTTTTCAAGAGTACATATGCATCTTCTTATCTACGCGGAGTATGCGAAGTACAAGTGACCGTAAAATGGGAATTTAGTTGTCATCCATTGGCGAGATGGTTTCATTTCAGAGGTCGTGAAATATGAAGAGGACAATTCTATAAACGTAGGTAATGCCTAATGCATATAAGTTCATTATAGGATTCTAACTATAATTTGGGCAAGTTTTAAAGAACCACACTTACGAAAGAGACACCCTCGCAAACACACGCGCAAACCGCCACCATCAGCACTACCTCGGACAAGAAGAGGAAGAACAACTACACATCATAGGACATACGTACATTAGATTTAGAAGTGCACAGACGACAAGTGAATTAATCACTGATTGTCTCGAAAAAAGAGATCAGGAATCGCTTTTGAAAATACCCAAAGATGACACTTAATCAGGTAAAATGTTCTGTCATTACAGGCCTTCATCAGAAGACTGGCTCTGAGCCCAACACATTCCACCTACATAATACAATCACAGTCTCGTTAAGCTTCAGTCGAATCATCTCAGATCCCCCAGCTCACCTGGAACTAGACCAGATGGCTAATTTACACACCTGCTGAATATGTTAAAGGTCACATGCAACCAAAAAATCATACATAATTAAAACACAGTTATCACTTATTATTGACATACAATATACATTGCTGATTGTAAAAAACAAATAAACAAAATAATAAGCGTACAATCGCGATTCAAAAGTGCAAGATTGTGTACTTGGGTTTACTTCCCTCGAAACGAAGCCCTCGGGAGACCGAACCCAGTCATAGAGGATGGGCGTGCGTGAATTTGCGTTCGATCCAATCAAAATCCACTTCAGTACAGATGGTGAACTACTGCGTGGGTGAAAACCGTCATTCGTCCAAGTACAGAGCAGGACTTGAAACTAACAAGAGTTTGCACCAGTTTCCGTCGGATACAGTCACCCGAGAAAAATGGATGTAGTTTGTTTGCAACCCACAGACATAAAAAAATTGTCATGTGTACAAGTATCACACCTGCCTAATTACATAATGTGGCAGAGAGAGGACTCGGGTGCACGAGTCAGAAATCAATTTATTTTGTTTATTGCGTTTCGCCTGATAAGTGTTAAGTTCAAATTGCATGTGGTCAATGATTGAAGCTGTGTATTGCGTATTGTCTTTAGCAGACAGACAGGCAGACATATAGGTGTCAATAAACCAGACATTGAACTTTCTCTGTGACAGAGCTCGAGGTTGCTTATCCTTTTTTATGTAAGGAGTAGATTATTTACTTGTTTGTGTACACAAGCAAGATTAGACTACTGCTCACGACCCCATACTCAGGGCAGGCATACTGTTTCAAGCTCAGCGAACCTATTCACTGCGCATGCGGTATGGGCGCAGCGCAGCACTGCACAGCACTTGAAACCACTTTTTGGAAATTTAGTGAATAGTTTGAACTCAACTTTATAGGTTGAAGTGACATTTTGTGATGATTTATTTCGGTATGTGCACACCGAAAGGTATCAGAATCATTCTGCAAAGTTGTGTTTTACGTTGCATGTGACCTTTAAGCTTGCTTTCACAATTGAAAATTCACCCAAACCCACCCACTATTATTCTTGTGTTAATTATGTTGCATTCTGACAATTAGTGTCTCGTTTGGTGCCGTCTTTCGGAATACATCATTCCATTGATGCAAATCTGGTGCCGGAAGGCTCACATGACATGTCAACCATAGACGATAGACTCTGAGAAGGGTGTTAGATTTTACGCGTGTTAGGAATAGATTGGACTGATCTAAAATAAATTTGATGTTTAGAGTTGATCACAGAACAAAGGTAGCTGAGTCTCGGGTCCGCCTTTTAAGTGAGTATCCCATATCAGTTTCAAATTGTCTTTCCATCTTAACTATCTCTTCTACAATTAAAAATCAAGCAGCTCAAGTGTGATTCAAATTACACGGCACACACGAGGCAACGTCGGGTGGGCAGGCTCGTTGATTGATGGACGTCATCGTCACACACCTGCATAAATTGAAGCTCATGATGTCACTCACTGGACTTTTTCGTTAAAGATGTAGCTGGAACATTGCTTATTGCGTCAAACAATATTTTAACAAACAAAGATGAAGCAACGTAGTTCCATGTCACCGTGTACAACGGTTGTGATTACAAATGCAGGCAAATCTTCTTCACAAAATGGTTGTGAAACGCACAAAACTGCTATGTAATCCCCGTCTCGACTTTCAATACTTTTGACGCCAATCTCGACACTGACGAAAACGGTCAGCTGTTGATAAGTTACACGTTCAATTTAAGAGCCACAGGGGTAAATGGGTAACGTGCACTGTTTTATAAATGTAGGTTCCTATCGATATAACACTCTGAATGTTTCTACCTTGGCAGTATAACAAATGCCAAGTTCAATAATGGGATTGACAAATACGTAGATTGGGAACCGTTCAGGAAAATATAGTCCCGATGTGGAGGAGAAAATGTTCCTAGGTACAGTTGGGAAGAAAATGTTCGTAGGTACTGCCACATTTGATTTTGGAGGATTTTTTTGTTTTTGCCTTATTTGTTTGTTTGTTTTGTGGGGTTTTTATTTGTGTGTGTGTGCGCGCAAACTCCCGCGCGCGTGTGTGTGTATTTAATGACATGATCATACTCTGTTCAGCTAAGATGAAATACTTCATGTAAAACTTTAAAGTATTATTTGTTGACAGAAGTGGTGGTTAAAGAAGACCCCGAGTTCAAGTTCCCACATGGGTACCATGCAGTATGTGTAATGGTTTCCAAGTACTAGTTTTGGTAGCCAGTCGGGCTGGCTAAGCTGGAATGTTACTAGCCCACAAAATAATTCACAAGCCAGTAATTTCAATGTAGAAACTAAGCAAAGGATTACAGTAATAGACGAGAATACGATATTGCCGACATGACACGTTTCATCATTGAGCTGCTAATAAAATGGACATTTGTATCAGGCAATAATCTTGCATGATTTACAAGTTCATCATAACTTAACAAGTCGAAGAGAGGTATATATAAACAATATTACCCCATGTAAATTCAATATTCAACTGTGAATATTTACTATCCCAACTTGAGTTTTACTAGCCACGAGTTAGCGGGCCAGTTGTTATTGAATTACTATTCTGAATTACTGAACTACTATTACTAGCATATTGACAAAATCGGTGTAAAACAAAACTGACTCACTCATGTGCTCAGCACAACACGACATGGACATAGAGTCATGTAGAATAGTCAACATGTCGATTTTATTCTGTCCGAGTTGATTCATGCTTTTGAAAACATGTGTTCCACGCAGTCGGCATTAATTGAGAAGTGAAGTGTTCAATTTGATGAACTAAGATCATTGTCAACGCATATTGCTAATAGTATTTTGCAAGCAAATATGTCAACCTGTGACAAATCCCAAACGTTTCTGTGAAAAGTCGAATACCACACGCCTCTCAGTACCATTTGATCTTTGATTTCCAGTCGGTACGATTTCATTGCGTGTCACAGTTCGTAAGCACAGTAATGGTGTATGTTTCATTGATGTAGTATGCGTTACGATCTGTATCTTGGGACCCCTCCCACATCCAGCTGTCACACCATGATATGACTCACTCACTCACTCACTCACTCACCCACCCACTCACACGCTCACCCGCTCACCCACTCACTCACTCACTCACTATTACTTTGATGAAAAGACGTGAAGGTGGTAAGGAAACTATGTGCCCCTGTACTGAGAAATCTACTGGGGATTTGTTTCAGTAATCCAATAAAACCGAAGTACTCCCGTGTCTTAACTAGATAAACAATTTATACGGCAACGGATAGACAGTGAAATAGCCCTAATAGATTTCATGTCGACACTGCCCATAAAACTAAGATAGATTGGTACGTATCTCCTAGTGTTTGTTCCACCTTGCTCTGCTAATACCGTGTACATTACAGTTTTATTGTTACTAACGAGCTTAAGTGTTTAGAATTGACTCATTTGCATTGTATATGAAACCTCTCTTGTGAATCTGTATAATTTTGCCTTTGTTTTGCTCAATACAATTTTGAAAATCTCAGACTTGTCGGTGTTATATTTTGCTGGTTCTGTGGGGATTTCTTACACCTTTTGTCATGTCAAATCTTTAACCGTAAACAAGACTTAGTATATACACTGTACCGCTCCTGAGATGTTGATGTTGGAGACAATATACAAGAACCATAGCTACACTGTTGTCCA
Organism: Haliotis asinina; assembly: GCF_037392515.1. Taxonomy (NCBI): domain Eukaryota; kingdom Metazoa; phylum Mollusca; class Gastropoda; order Lepetellida; family Haliotidae; genus Haliotis; species Haliotis asinina. Next base: position 19,789,535 of record NC_090294.1, on the reverse strand, counting down.
GGTAACCTGAGGTGATTTTACATTCCGTTTGCCATTTGAGTTGTGGTTTAGTAGCCATTGGCCATGGCTCGTATTTCTTTGGTCATTGGATTAGATAAATTCTCATTATGTCAGTATTTCAAATTATTTGAATGGGTATAATGTGTGAAGGCCATTATCTGGTGTCCCCGCCGTGATAATGCTGGAATAATGCTAAAAGCGGCCTGAAACTAAACTCACTCACTCACTCAAATCACTGTATGTATGTGTGTGCCTGTGAGTCTGCCTCTCTCTCCCCCTCTCTCTCTCTCTCTCTCTCTCTCTCTCTGTGTGTGTGTGTGTGTGTGTGTGTGTGTGTGTGTGTGTGTGTGTGTGTGTCTTAAAGACTTTGTAAAGGGCATGCGGAAAACTCCGTTCAGGAATCAGTATTGCTGCACCTGTAAACCGACAGCCTGGAAATGTTGAATTTCGAGAAGTAATCAATACTTTTTAGTATGTTAAAGTGTAGTATCTCAGTTTACTACTTCCGTGCTTCGTTACGCAACAGATGATTGTTGGACGGGCATACAGAAGATGTCCAAGCCGCTAAGTCTTCGTTGGATCAGGTCACGAAAATGTGATGCATGTGTGAGTTATGCTTAAGTATGAGAATGCATGTATGTGTGAGGTATGGATTACAATGAGTGCGTGAGTAAGCAATATCAGCAATATTCCAGCAATATCATAACCATAATCATAGTCAGAGTACGGAGAGATCCCAGAAACTATATTTACCCTTCAGTTCCGGGAAGAAAATTCTATATACTAAGCTCTTCTTCTACAAACACAGAATGTATTCGAGGGAAAGTAATGAATACCATTTGGATTCTTATGACCGCAAAGGATTCGGTTAAGGTTTCACCTCTGAGTTCAGATCTGTCAAAACTTTTGAATTTTTGAATTTTCAACGATCTCATATAATAAAGTTGAAGAAAGATTTCATTCCTTGATCCATGTGATTTTGTCTTCAGATTTTCATGATCTTCATGAGTTATTCCATACCTAGAAAGGGGAATCGCATATTCAGTATACCTTTTCTAAACCGGAAACGTCATTAGGGTGAATGAATTATCCTCAGTACGAACAACCGACGTGGAACCTAAGTTTCCTGTGTGCGGATATTCGTGAACCGATGACATGTTTAGGTGTTCATATTTTCACGCATTTGTTTGCCTGGTCAACCATCTTAGGACAGCATAGTTCTAACTCCCATTCACATAATATCCCCCAGTTAGTGACGTAGATAAGACAATTCCTGTTCTATGCAAATGCAAGCTATTTGAAGATAGGTGGGTACTATTTTCTATCCCAAATGGCAATCATGAGGACATCATGACAGATGTGTCAGGCTTAAACGTGATACTGTGAACGCTGTGCAATGAAACACAGACTGCTTTGAACTATTTGATAAGCAGCAGAGGATCAATTTCATTGCCGACTTAAATATCGGCTTTTTCACTATCATTAAGTATGAATTTATTTGTCAAAGACTAAATTCTCAAAGTCTAATAAGTGCATTATTTATCCTTTGTTTGCTGTGTATGTTGAACGCATATCGTTAATGTGTATCAGAAAATGAGTAAGAGATTTTCGTGACGGTATTTGTGGGGTTTTTTTTATTCACGTGAAATTAATTGTGTACCATCTGTACCCCGTATTCTGGAAGAAATGACATGACCGTGGTTCGACATGCACGTCCAAGGTTGAAGCAAATTCTGTGACATGCTCTCAATGTAGCTGAAAATGTTATACTCACACTCACGCACTCATTCATCTATAAAATCTCTGTATTGAGCCTTGGCCGATGGCCAGTAATATGACCTTGTGTTAACCATCAACGCTCTTTTCCGAACTGGAATTTGTTTAAGGATAATAAGTACCGGATCATCTGTGGCAAAGTCATGTAATTCCTGTTTCGTTTCAAGTCACAGTGGACATCCATATATACTGTACAAAATAAGTTAGGGATACTGGAATTTTTATGACTGATATTTTATCAGTGTGCCAATACATCATTATTCATAATTTATATATATCCCTAACTATTTTTATCCAGTATATGTTGTGTTTGTTACCTTACCCCTTTATCGGCTGTATGTATACCTAAATAACGATTGTGACGGTCATTATGATTCTCTTTGGGAAAAGTAATGTTAGGAATCATCTGTAATTGAAGTGCGTTTAGTATTTGCTTTGAACAACATTGGCAATAACTGATATCTTTAAGTAGGCAGTTAGTGGTAATAGACACTGTGCAGATGTTACTTTAATAGGTATATGCCAAAGCAAGTTGTCACTCGTTTTGTGTTCTACTCACCAGAATACAGTAGGTCTACGAATCCAACTCCTTAATGATTTTGTTGGAGTATAGCTAAGCAGTAAGTAGGCACAATTTTTGCACGAAGAATGAGAGCAAGACGTTCAATGACACCATTGCATTTTTATGGAAACTTTCTTCGTATTAACAGAAACTGTAGCCTATATTAACACGCTGTATTTACTCGATTATTTACAATGTTGTTTCTGTGTTGTTTACTTCCACAGGAAGTGGCAGAAATTCTGCGCATTAATCTACACATCTTAGTATTTAGGTTCTAGTGCAAAGGTCCAGCAGGTAACTTATTATTTTATTTGTCACTTGCTGTGTATCTTGAAAGCTAACCAGATGAGTGTTCATTAATCTCAAAAGGATTTTGTTTCTTATTTTGACTTGCACCAAATGTTCAACTGTTTGACTTGCCTTTGCATGTGTATGTGATGTGTGCCACCGGTGGAGTTGAATACTGCCAAACATTTCTGATCCTTACACATGAAAACGTCACATGTTTTACTTTCAATCGGAAAGTCGATGTTTTACAAGAGATACGACTCAGGAGTACGAAAATAGCTTTGCCGCTCTCATAAGTATATCAGCGTCACGGGCGATAGATGTTGATCTACAGTTTAGGCAATATGCAGATGTTACTGCTATTCTGTCTGTGTTCGCATGCCAGGTTCACCATGTCCCAGGTTCACCAATGGTCTGTGCTCACCAAACATACCCGAGCGGGTGAACATCGACCCCGAGTTGGTGAGCATGGACGATCTAGTCTGCTCTAGCATTATCCACGCTGTCACGCCAAAACATATTGCTAATGGCGTTGAACCTAAACACTTACTCATAAATCAAATAACAGAGTTCTAGTTAGAACAGAGTTCCTGTTTATTTCCTCTCCTCTCAACAGGGTGATGCAACAATAAGAACACAGAACATCAGTGCAACGAACACAGTGATATAGCAGCTTAATCTTGAGCATTTGGTACTGGGGTAGTCCTTTTGTTTCTTACATATTCTTCAGAGTAATTCCTTTCTGATTTCTATTGGTTTAGCAGCTATGTAGAGTCTTCTGTAAGGATTTGAAAAGAATGGTATCAGGAACGTGTTTGGGAACATCCATTAGGACACCACAGCAGCCAGCGTAACGAGTCGATCACCTTCTCAAACTCTTTCATATCTTGACCTTTGATCTCCCAGCCTGAAACAAGATCACATAAGGTAACATCATACTTAAACACTGTTACGCTTTGATATAAACCTTCCACGTAAAGACAACGGTAACAGTTGTATCATATCCGGATAAATATTTTATGAAATGTGTATGATTACGACACAACATTGCCACATTTTTGGGTCAGGTATTTTATAAGGTTACAAGATCTCACGACTACAGCGACTAAAGGCCATCTTGCAGAAAAACTATGACAGAACATTCTGTGGCATTAAGTCTCTGGATAAAAATCCCTATATACTATCTGTAATTTTGTGACAAAATTACATTGTTATAATGAAAAGAGTGATGACGTATCCTCTATGGCACTCATTACCCCGGAGATACGGAGATATTTACTAACAACCGTTATTGGTCAACTTCTGTCAGAAAGCGTGGCAAAACCCTGGGGCGGTTGGCTAGCCTAATGGTTAAAGCATTCGCTAGTCACGCCGAATACCGGGTTCGATTACCCACATGGAACCAGTGTGTGAAGCCCATTACTGGTGTCCCACCACGCGATATTGCTGCAATATTGCTAAAAGTGGTGTAAAGCTAAACTCACTCACTCGTAAACTCTTACTGGTCACTGTCATGTTGCATATATCATAACAAACATGAATGTTGGAACTCTACCCCTACATGGGTTTTCCTACAGGGATCCGTTGTACCAAACGACGCTACCGCAGTCAAAAGTCTATGCTAAGGTATGGGAGTCGCGATCACCTCAGCCCAAATATTGCTTCGGTACAATGGCACCCAGATGGTCAGGCTATGTCAGTAAGCTAATTGCGTGTCGCCGTGCCCAGATGTCCTCTGCTAATTATTGTTTGCCTTGTCATGATTATATGACTGTATGCCATTTTGCAAGCTTTACCAATCCATCCCCATCTTTATATAGTCTTGGAACAGTTTGTTGTCACCCCGAATCTTTATGCATTATGAATCTTTATCTAAATATATGATAGATGCGATGACTTTACTAATCTGTTTCGTCACGTGGTCACGTCGGTAGATTAATTGGATAGTTGAGTACTGACCAAGGATAGCAGAGCACCGACATACTTGAAGATGAACCCAATCTGCGTGGTCAACTCTCATGTTATTTCAATTCTACCAGCCACGCAGGCATTCTGATTCCTTGGCATGTAGAAACCGATTACCAAGAAGAGGAGTGTAAATAGTTCCCACTTGCCTGCCTACTTCATTCATAAGTACATTACTGAAAAACCTCACTCAAATATTATCAAAATTTTATCAACGAGGAGATCCAGAATTGTTTAGTTATCAGACAAAATTTGATTTCTTGTCCAAACGTTTGAAAACAGGGATATAAAGTTTTAAATCGATTGTCACATATGTTATATTTGGAATTATACTTGACCACTTGACCACATACGTTTTGCCATTGTGTATTCAAATATCGATTGTCATCACGTTAAGTGACAGGTGTCCATTCAAATGACTTTTATAAAATCACTCATGCATATAAAATATCTTATTTTGAAGAAAAGCGTGTCCAGTTCTATGGAATTGTTCTTTTACGTGATCGACATGTAGTTCCTGGAACGATCTCTATCCATATGATCAACGATCAATAGACTTTAAGTTGACAGTCATGCATGTCTCTAGATTATATTTATATCTTTAAAATAAGAATTCGTGTAGGTACATGAACTTTCTCTTTCGTAGACATGGCGCCACATCTTGAAGGACATCCTCTAGTCTCATACCGACTTACATCTGCTTATGGTAGCGTGATCACGCTATTCGCTTACGTCACATTAGTCGTCTTGCACATCAAAATATTGTATGACTTAGCAATTCTGCTTCATTAAACATCCGTATTTTCCATTTTCCTTTTGCTATGTACTAAAATATATTGAAAGGAACGATGACATAATATACCCATGCGTAATTAACAGCTGTTCTCTATAATTACGCACTAATCAAGTGCAATTTGGACATCTACTTTCGGAGCAATCGTTAGTAACAAGGAGAAATAAATGAAAGTTTCGATCTGAAATTCGTCTCATCTGAAAATAGCATAATTTGATCATTGCACAAGGCGTTTCCAGAATTACTAATCATCAGAGAAAGACTCCTTGCTTAATTTCGATCTCGTGAACTTTTCCATGGAGAGTCACCCGCCTTATTCCCTTTGTCGTAAGCCATAGTTCGATGCGTCAATATTTGCAAAGCTCAAAGCAAGCCAAAAACACCGCGCGGGCACACAAGCGTCGTAAGCAAGAGTATCAGTTCTGTATGGTACTATACTTAGGGTCTACTTACAGCAGAAAACCAATTATATTAGAAAGGAGATCCTTTCAAATGTACAGGTATCAACGCTATGTAAACTTGTATGCAGATGCATTCAAGAACAGTTAAGAACTGTGCGTCAAAAGCAAAGCTGTTTGAACTATCCCCAGTATTTCGTACGCCTATCCGTCTTAGAAATGGTTCTAAGACTTTATCAACACGTTTGTTGTAAGATGCAGCTAACAAGTCGGAGTATCGTATCACAAATACGAACATTAGATTGATGATCGTGATATTGATCTGTGATGTTGGATTATCTGGTCCAGACTCGGTAATGAACGGACCGCCGTCAAATAGCTGGAATATTGCTGAGTGCGGCGTGAACAACAAACAAGCAAATCATGCTCCTGCGTCAACAAACAATCGGTGAAGACATACGGTGTTCGCAAATACACAAATCAACGCACAGGCATAGTAAGGCAAATAATCAGTGAACACGTTTCCATCCATAAATGGCATAGCTCCATTTACATGTAATTCTGTGATGTTATCCTTTTCCCTCTTCATTCTATCTCCGTCACCCAGCGGAGTACAGTTACAGACTTTCTGATAATACTTTATTGTTTGTACAGATCGCAAGCATAACATTTGGTAGAGGCGTTACGTCAGTGACACTTTGTTTCTTCATAAACACAGTTTCTCAAATGTTAAAACAATTCGTTAAGAAAGTTTAAATTTGTTAAAGATCTTCCAGAGCGGCACAGATTTTCACAAAGAGAAATGTTACCCACTGTGTGATCTGGCCAAAAGACTGTTCACAACATCTTCACAGTGGAATGTTCTTAAGGTAGGTAGGTTTTCCGACACGATACTGGTCAGAGTCTATCGATACGTTTGCAAACTCTCTCACGATCGTGTGAGCAACCGAAACACGACTCTAGCGTTTGGTCGATACCTCGACAAGTTACTGTTGATACACACCAGTGTCCGGGGTTAAACTGGTTACCGACAAATTGACTCTGGCTGATCAGGTGAGCGATATCAATGATTATTGATCACCGGTGGGCGTGACAGTTGCCTTAACATGATCTAGGTGCCGTGTGCAAAGGCCAAGATGACAAGATAGATGTGCGCAGAGATGGACAAAATCTCTGACATGCATGCAAAGGATCGTTCAATATCATGAAAAAAACAGCACATGATCAATCTCGAGATAACACATTCATGGGCAAATAAGTGATTTGGCTTCTTTAAATTTATAATTCAATCGCTGACAAAAAACAAAGGAACGGATGGTATCATTTCATTAAACATTTCAGAAATCCACATTACATGTAATTTAATCTCCCAGAAAAATGTTATCCCATTCTTCAAATTTGCATAACAATCTAAGTAAAAACGGTAATTTAATTCTTCAGTGACGTTGTGGTAAGAATGCTAAAAGAATTTCCCCTTTATAACCATTAAGACGTTTTGGAAACGACACACTTAAGCATCACCTTCTCAGACCATGGCTGGCAAGTTCATTTCGTTATCATCTTTCCAACACTACATCATGTGAATAAAAACAGAGTTGAATTACTTACTCGTACGCTGCACCTCATTTCATCATTTTACGTATTGTTTGCCTACCTCACCAAGGAAATTCAGTTCTTCTATTCGTCAGCTTCATGTTTGTCTCTTAATTGTTAGAGGAACACCCCTGACCCAGTTAAAACGTTGTCTAGTTCCTATTTACATCAACGGGTCTATCAATAAGGTTGCTTTTCAACTGTGTAAAAGTAAGTAGTGGCAATCAAATTGTTTTGGCGACATTATTCACCATTAGCGTGTGATAGATAACATCTCGCTTCACGTGGTCAGTATCTCATAGGACCATGATGAAGCTGAAGTGACTTAATTTGACATTATACACCTGTTTTCGGGGAACTGTGTTCCCGCTAACCAGCTTAGAAAGATTGCAGTGAAGAGGCATGAGGTATTTTTTTTAGGAATTTATGTTGGTCGAGAAAAACATGAGCTAGTTAATATCCTTTGGCTGAGAGTTATCCATTACATATAATTAATGACGGCATACAAAACCAGTACGTTAACTGACTCAGAGGAAGAAATCTGCAAGCACCAGTAAAATCAACTTTGGTCCTGTCCTGAACTTTGTCGAAAAAAAATCAAGGCGCTTTATGAAGTCTTGCAAATGTACCACCCACCTGGTATCTCTGAAACGATTCATATTCTTTTGTACAGTTTTCGTCATTCTTGCAGTGAGTATTTGAGTCGACTAGTCTTGAAACATACAGGATTTGTCAGAATTTACTCGATTTGCGAAATTTTGTATTTCCTCATCTAGATAAGCTTTTTGGTGAAAGCCATGAAGATTTCCTAAACTTCAGAATGTGGATGATATGGTTTCCATCAATATAGCCCAATTTCCCGTCCTTGCACATGTGTATCCCACCTTAAGCAGAAATAACCTCGAGGACTAAACCCATTAGCCATTTCATGTTTAGGTGTATTATACATACCAAGACAGCGCAATGAAAAGAAATAATGAAAATGAGTGCGAAGAGTGGCTTCAGTTATCAAATACTCACCCCCTGGCCTCGACTTTTTAATGTCAAGATGTTAGCTGGAAAATAATTTGCTACCATATATCACGCCCTAATGAAACAATCGTCAGTGTGGTTAAAATGTGGGGAGGAATCAGTTATCTACCAGTTTGAATAATATCGTATGACGAGCATAGTGTTCAGCACAGAGTCCAGTTGTACAATACGATCGTAGCGCTAAGGTGACATTAACTCCCATACATTAACATCGACTAAAGTTAGTCTTAGCACTTAGGTTGTGTTGTACAACGACACCCAGCACACTGGCTTAGGTTCTGACACGACTCTCGGATATTGCTTGGCTAAGGATGACGAACGCCTTCAGTTCTTTGTCCATGACGAAATCATCAGTGCCGGGGATTTGTGCTTGGAAAATAATTGAACAAGGTGTTATAATCCAAGTTCCTTTATTTCCGTTCATGATTCATTCCCATTGATGCAAGGCACATCTCTGACGCCAGAGAAGACACTCTGTCAAATTTTGCAAACTGTTGATTATGATAATTAGCCTTTTAACATTCAGCTGCATAAAAACACCTGCACCTTAACGGATCGAACGTCTTGCCACAAAGCATTTAAGATGTTCACTCGTTTGAGATAAATAGCGTTTAAGTCAGTATCACCTTCATTAAAAAATAAAGATCCAGTCCCCCCATGGAATAATACAAAAATAATGAAAAATGCAATACATTACATGGATGGGTGCCATGTCAAAATTAGCGGATTGTCACAGAGTCGAAACATTCCATCTCAGGTTTCAGCTGTCAACTTTACAACACAAATCACTGATACACAAAATGGAAAATGGATTTGCATTTCCTTTAAGAGACATCTAGACGAGAGTTTCCTCGACAGAGCTGGATACATAATTTATTTTCCTATGTCACTGGCATAAACATTAATGAGGAAATAAGTACTGGTGAATTACGTCGCGTTGCTCAAGGAACCCTACGACCAACATTCAGCGAAACTGATATTGATTTCTAGGACCAAAACCATGTCCAGCATACCTACTCAAGATGGACATCTCAATTATCTGCATAGACGTATATATACGTACTGTACCATCGGTATTACTATATGAATGGTCATTTTCATGTTTATGACAGAGAAGAAATGTTGGGAATGATTGGAAGACATATTCGTAATGCCCGTGGTCCTATATCTGCAGCTATTCATATACTGCAAATGTTTACACACAATGCTGTCGACGTGAGTGTATATACTCAAAAGGCGGGACTTTCAGGGATGGACAAAACGTTATGTGTGTACCCTTTACGCGAACACCTGGTTTCGCCACTGATTTTCAGTTATCTATTCATACAATTCAAGGCTTGCTTACCCATTACGCCGACTAGAATCTGAAAATGTGATACCTCTGAAGACGTTTAATGCTCTAGTGCATCAAAGTTTTTCTGTACTTAATATGATCATGTACAGTTATCCATGTTTCGTTGCTGAAATGATAACAAGCACATAAATGATAACAAGCACACTGGATGGAATCACCTCTATCCTGTAAAAATTATGAACACGCGTTTTTTGTCTCATGAAATTCCCCATCCAATTTTAATAATGGTATAAGGTATCAGGCATTTGGCATTCTCTACGGTCGCTTTGATGTGCCTCGTTGTATGCAGCAGTGGGGTATTATATGGCTTCATTTTAACTTTCTACGTTTTCATGAAGGAAGTAACAGACCATTATCAAAAAACGCACCATATTTATCACATAAAAGTTCGTCTCTTTTTAAGCTAGTTCACAAACTGCCGCTACATTTGCACCAATGTCGTATGTGCCATCTCCAGGAGCCTTAAATCTGCAAATCCGACGCAATCTCAAATTCCTGACTCCGTGCTTCGTAATTGAACGTCATCTATGGTCTTGGAACAAATGTTCATTATCTGTCATCTTGTTTGTGACACATTGCTATCCATCCTCATCCATCACATGGATATGACGGCATCCCTCCTGTTATGTGTAACGAGTTTCAAATCTATGACATAATTGAAGGACAGTGCCAAGCAATGTGTCAATGCAACCTGACACGTATCTCCGTCCCAGACTGATACTGGAGCGCTCTCGTATCAAACAAAGTCAATATTGCTTAACCCGAAACTACCAAGTCAACGCCTTTTCTTGTTCCAGTAATATTGTGAGTCGAGACAGGCTATTCACTTAAACTAATTGTGATGTTTCAAATTTGCAATTGTTAAATTTAGAAAGGATTTGGTATCAAGGCTTTGACATATTTCAGGATATTATCAGAGTTTTTATCGTTTACAGCATACATTTGAAGAATGCATTACTAGTTTTCTGAGCATGACTTGAAACCCTTCCCTTCTTGTGGTATAATATTGAAATTGATATCAAAATTTTGTTTTTGCATCGAATTTGCTGGTTAAATTAATCAATGTAAAAAATCAACGGATCACATTAATCACGATTATTTGTTCACTCACAAACAGGAAGACCGTATGGAAATGAGCATCCCTTGATTGACATGTCTTGTGATCGCTGTCACACTGGCTAATCATATCTAGACTACTCCGAGGAATAAACTAATATAACACCTCATTAGCTGCCGAGATTCAGCGATTGATGACATCGAATGAAAGTATCATGACGAATTCTACGAATAGTAGTAAACATATATTTCAGTGTGCAATTCGAGCAGGATACGTCCACCTTTCGAAGACACCTGTCACAATCACTATTTGATAGCGCCTGATAACACGACCAGGCTATAGCAAAAATCGTGCAATCGACACTGCCTTTAGCAGAGAAGTGGTTTCGAGGCTTATATTTACTACGTAAAACGATGAAACGGTGGCGTGGACGCTATATACTGTGTAAAATCGATTGATGCTACTCCAGACAGTGATACATACAAAACTTGATATAACAGTAGTTTAGACAAAGGTCACCGAATCCTGAGAAAGACTAATACAATGTTGAGCGACCAATTTCTAATTATTCCTTTTCTTAATTCAGTTAATTGATCGTGGCTTGCGTTGTGGGAACAATTTAAGTCAAACGTTGCAGAATTATTTGTCTTAGTTGTAACAGTACGTTCAAGATCGCCTCAGCATAACTTAGTTGCTATTTGTTCAGTATTGGGGCCACAGGGCATGACTAATCAAACGTTGACTGCGTTGCATGAAGCACCACTCGTAACTTAAGCTCGCTTTGCCTTGCTTTACAGTTGACACAATACGCAACATGTTTGGTTTGGATATATACAACGTACGAAACGTCAAAGCCAAAGATACTCTCGTTTACTCACCGAAACAGATTCCATTGCAAATTATGCAACTCAACATAATAATGAGGGTACTTATACCGCGTACTATTCCATAGCACCAAAGGGGGTGAGTGAGTGAGTTTAGTTTTACGTCGCACTTAGCAATATTCCAGCTATATGGCGACGGTCTGTAAATAATCGAGTCTGGACCAGACAATCCAGTGATCAACAACATGAGCATCGATCTGCGCAATGGGGAACCGATGACATGTGTCAACCAAGTCAGCTAGTCTGACCACCCGATCCCGTTAGTCGCCTCTTACGACAAGCATAGTCACCTTTTATGGCAAGCATGGATTGCTGAAGGCCTATTCTACCCCGGGACCTTCGCGGGTCCCATAGCACCAAAGGGCATGATCAAAGTACACACATACAGCTCAGCATTATTACCCCGGATAACCCAAGCTGCCTGTTAGGTGTTAGAATGCTATTGTCATATTGATTTATCCCACCGGGTACCCATTTATGCTGGATGATCAGGGGCAGGTTGAACAAACAAACTTGCCTGATGTGAGACCACATGTATTACATGTGTTTCGTTGTGGGGCTCGTCCTTGAACAGGACCATGCGCCACCCCATGCTTTGGGGAAATTTGGATAAACTTTGGCTTATCTGATTCTAAATAAACATAACTCGTCTCGTTAGATATACTTTAACTAGATAAGTATTCAATAGTCAATGCTACTGAAATTTACCAAACTTGAAAACGGTGCCATCACCAGTAATTCGATAGCTCTGACAGGACAGGTAACATAATAATGGACGACAACAGCCGGTGTAATTATTGCCATTCCACAATATGCAACAGCATGATGTTCCAAATCGGGATTGTAAGTGGTATTTACCATTTACTGTCACCAGTTCAATACCTTTCATCTTCAGTTATAATTTCTCTAACGGTCCCTAAATGAACCTACGTCTTTGGCGTCACTGACAAACGCTCAGCCATTCTCTTGTATATCACGATTTACATTATTTGTGAAAGAGAAATTAATATTATACATATTATTTCTATTGTCGATATCATACATCGTCATATTTGAGGGACTACAAAAACTTCTTGAAGCGAAAATTGCATAATTTGATCTTGAGAGCTACCCTAAAATGCAATAACGGTGCATTAAGACATAATGTTAATACATATGGTGTGACCGTGTTGACAACTTGGCGCCCGTGCCGCTACCAATCCAAAACGTGATGGATCTGCCAAATGTCCCTATTTTGAAATACGCCCTTTTCAGTCCTAACGGGTCTTGCAAAAGTTGTTGATTTCCCTTGGGTGCAAAGTCGGGGGTCACATTGTTGGCTCGGTTATGGGATGAACATACAAATTTAGAGATTTTACTATCCCTGGCATAGAAAGACTGACATCCCGAATCGTAAAACCACGTGCAATTCATTAGATAAATCTCATCCCGGATTCATAACTTTACTACACCGCACTTTACGTGGCAGAGGTTTTGCTGATCCTATACCCACTCTTTGCCATGATCCGACACAGGGATATATTTATTGGTAGCCTGTCTCCAAGAACAGCTGTGCCATCTTGTGATGTCTACAGTATATTATTGTCCGTTCACTTACACAGCACTTTTTGCCTGACATAGGGGAAATTTGATTAGCTTCAGCGGTCGTGTACGTGAATGTAGGATGTGTGTTTTTTGTTAGCTTCATGATCACAGAGATTATCACACAGTGTGTGGGTTGAAGTGTACAAATGTAATTACACTCCAAACGAACGTGCAAGATGTGGTTTATTTATATTCTCATAAATGTCGATTCGCGTGGACAAGACATAGTGACCTCGTCATTTTTAGAACATTCTGGTAGCACAACGTATAGTAGTATTGTGAGAAGGGACGTTCGACAGAGCTGACACTTCAGAATGTTCAGTGTGTGGAGTAATTATACAATAATAATAAATCACAATAACTTACTTATATTGCGCCCGGCATCCATCTGACAAGTTGCTCACTGAATGGTGTAAACAGAATCTGATTATTATTATTACCCCGGATAACTCAAGCTGCCTGTTAAGTGCTAGGATGTTAGAAACACATGACCTTATCCAACCGGGTACCCATTTCCTGCTAAGAGATCAGAGGCAGTTTTGAACAAACTGACTTGCTTAAGGTGAGGCCACATGTACCACATGGGCTTCGTTGTTTGGCAGGACTCATGGAGTCCAGCTGCCGAACACGGACTATCCGAGCTCGACGTTGCTTAACTTCATTTGATTCGTGACGTCAGCTCTACACACAGGATCACACACCGCCTCAACATGATGAACGCTGAAGCAGTGCGTTATCCAGATAGTATTTCATTCTCGGATATCTTTACAATATGTACTATTTATGATACCCCGAGAGAATCATGTCAGAACAGAAACATATATGCCTTCTGTTACAGTGTGTTTGCGACTTGTGTTTATGTTTCCTTGCCGTTTGAGATATCCTACCATTATCACACCTGTGAGAACCATGCTTTGTACCCACGGCGAGAATCAAACCCGATAAAGCGTTGACCACTAGGCTACCCTGCAACAAGTGGAAAGCAAACTGTTTGAGAAATCTCAGTTTCAGAAATGTCTTCCATGTCTGGATTTGCCATAAATCTAGGCAACATTGAGGATTACCACATACGCATCTTCTGGGACTTGTTCTGTTTAATCTAACCTTCTCTTTCAAAAATATTTCCAAAAAGAAAAAAAACAAGATATGAGCAAGGCGTTTAAAACTAGCACTTAAGATGCGAAATTTCCACAAAAATGTCACGATTACTGAAACACAGAAATTCACATCATAAAACAATACACATGTTTACAAAAGTGTTCTCATAGCAATCGACCAAAAAACACAAATCTACGTAAACAAAAAATTCTAGAAGAGAGAGTTCCAAGCCTGCAAATGCAATAATACACAAAGAAGAGGTATTAGCCCAAATCGAAGAAACGTAATGTAAACGCACCGGTTTCCCAAGAGTGCTAGCGGGAAAACCAGACATGCATCAAAAACATTATTACGGACACTAAACTCGGCTTCAAATTCATCCCGTATAATGGCTAATCCACAAGAAAGGCACAGGAGTAAAATCCCGTCCTTTGGGAATCGTGCAAATATCTCTTTCTAACAAACCCTTATGGAGGGTAATCCACTCCGATGATCAATGAATAGCTTAGTCTCATGGGATACGAAACCCATGTTTGGACCTGATTCGACATTGTCAATAAAGCCTACGGCATTTTAACAGACTGGTTTTTTTATACTATGGATCATATGTTACTATCCTAAGTGGTGCAATCGTATTCACCATAAATTCTTTTGAGGTTGCGTCTGAAGACAGTGGGGGCGCGCATCTAATTGAATTTTTGGAACAAATCGCTTCATCCGACCATTTGCTATTGTTAGCAATGTTGGAATCAAACCATAAATTCGATCTATTCCGAAGGACGTTTTTAAACGACAATCTAGACATGCATGTTTCTCTCGAAGGAGCCTCAATTACCGCCGGTGGAACCTTTCACGCAGCTCGTCGGTTAAAGCTGTAATTGCTGTGCGGAAATGCTCGGCTATTGAGAAGGGATCTTCATACTTCATCGTTCGTATGTTTCATTGTTCTGAAGCATTACGTTGCAACTGTGTTATTATACATCATTGCAGTTCTCAGCACGATGTGGCCAACTCACTTAACACATAATTACAATTGCCATAAAATCGCCGGATATTAGAACCTGGCGTCAACACTATTGTAGAAATAACATTAATCTTGACAAAATCATAAAACGTGTTATTTTCGGCAATTGCATTTCAACATCTTTTGATACCAAAGCATTCTGTCAGACCAGATCATATTTTAAACTGAAATCGACCGCTACTGTTATATGATGCGCTTTCGTTTGAGTTTTGGAAAAATTGTGTAATGTGTTCAGGTATCAGTTGATAGTTATCTTGTTCTTTTTACTTGCGCTCTTGTTTTTGAAAAGAAATCTTGGTTTCGATCACGGCCTACGGAATGAATAGCTTGTCTTTATCATGAAGAAACATGAAGAATATGGTTGTAGTCTGGTATATACAGACCTTATGCCATGTACCAACCCTGTTATTTACTTGTGCACTCACAATCGTCGTTTACACACAGCAGAAAACTGTGATTACACGATGCCATTTAGAAAGTGGTCAAATGCAACATATGTCATATTTGGGATGTCACTTTCTTAGTTAAGTACAAGTTCTAGTACTTTTGTTTTGGTTGAGTCCCATCCGGGATTCGAACCCGCACCCTCAGAGTCAGGCACCTAATCGCCAGCACACAAAGTCAGCCGCCTAGCCTGCTCAGCCACCGCGACTTCCAAAATGAAAGTCGGACAACTGGTAGTCTAGATTGCGTACTTTGTGTACCCCTCTGATAAGTGTAAATTGGCACGGCTCCCACGGCCGAAAGCTATGATTACACGATGCCATTTAGAAAGTGGTCAAATGCAACATATGTCATATTTGGGATTTCACTTTCTTAGTTAAGTACGAGTTCTAGTACTTTTTTTTTTGGTTGAGTCCCCCCCGGGATTCGAACCCGCACCCTCAGAGTCAGGCACCTAATCGCCAGCACACAAAGTCAGCCGCCTAGCCTGCTCAGCCACCGCGACTTCCAAAATGAAAGTCGGACAACTGGTAGTCTAGATTGCGGCCGTGGGAGCCGTGCCAATTTACACTTATCAGAGGGGTACACAAAGTACGCAATCTAGACTACCAGTTGTCCGACTTTCATTTTGGAAGTCGCGGTGGCTGAGCAGGCTAGGCGGCTGACTTTGTGTGCTGGCGATTAGGTGCCTGACTCTGAGGGTGCGGGTTCGAATCCCGGATGGGACTCAACCAAAACAAAAGTACTAGAACTTGTACTTAACTAAGAAAGTGAAATCCCAAATATGACATATGTTGCATTTGACCACTTTCTAAATGGCATCGTGTAATCATAGCTTTCGGCCGTGGGAGCCGTGCCAATTTACACTTATCAGAGGGGTACACAAAGTACGCAATCTAGACTACCAGTTGTCCGACTTTCATTTTGGAAGTCGCGGTGGCTGAGCAGGCTAGGCGGCTGACTTTGTGTGCTGGCGATTAGGTGCCTGACTCTGAGGGTGCGGGTTCGAATCCCGGATGGGACTCAACCAAAAAAAAGTACTAGAACTTGTACTTAACTAAGAAAGTGAAATCCCAAATATGACATATGTTGCAGCAGAAAACTGTCCAAAACATTTCTACATCAAACCTGGCATTCTTTTTACACGCATATCACTTGGCCCCGCCAAGTCGAATAAGCCGTGAAGATCCTTGTTACTATTGGTGTCCAGCAGACTATGCTTGTCGTAAGAGGCAACTAATGGGATCAGGTGGTCAGTGTCGCTGACTTGGCTGACACGCGGCATCGTATCCCAGTTGCGTAAATCGGAGATCATGCTGTTGTTCACTTGATTATCGAGCCCAGACTCGACTGTTTACATACCGCCGCCGTTAAACAGCTAACCAGCGAGGCAGTCAAAATCCGATTATTAGATCGAACATTAGATGAAACTATATATGCACTTACCGTTTGTACTTTGATTTATAAAGTCGAGATATCATATTAACAAAATGGCTGAAAACTTGAACATGGTCATGGTTCTCTTACAAATTGTCCATTTTTAATATTTGCTGTCAGTAATGTCTTTTAAATATACATAGAAAGTAGTCAATGATAGATAATAGTCGTATGGAATGCATTTTCTTTCACAGAGTCCACTTTTTTCAAAATATGGTAGAGAAACCCATAAAACCTATGATGTTAGTACTTCTCAGCATTAAACGCTGCTTAGGGTTGGATCTATGTCGTGTGTGTGTAATGTATATTTGCTCTGCGCTACTGGTGCACACAAAAGGCATTAACATGTTCCCCAGAGAAATTAGAATCTATTTTACTAGACATTCCGTTTATAGACTCAATAAAATAAACATCAACAAAGGTCCCACATGTAATGGTAAAATACGGATCCTGCAATCAAGGCAAGCATCTCTATCCCTGCACAAAAACACATTAATGGTGATATCGTTCAAGTGTTGTTTAATCATTCCGTCGTCTTACAATGTGAAATGTTTGGTAAAGAACATACTATGTTATTTAAAATTTTTTACCTATTTGTAGAGATGCCATTTCTGCCAACTGCGGCTGTGGACCCAGTGATAATTTGACAACTAACTGACTATGGGTTTACGTGTGGTTTTACGCCGCTGTTATTAACATTCCAGCAATATTCCAGCCTCACACATTGCATCCATGTGGGGAATCGAACCTGGAACTTTGGCGTGGCGAGCAATGCTTTAACTATTAGGCTACCCAACCGCCCCATGGTTTTACGACGCTTTCTGACAAAGGCAGAACAACAACGGTAAACGTAGAAACAAGAGGGTCGTACATTATTACACTACTAGTAACAGTTTGACGAGTGAAAGCTTTAACCAAAAGACTACCTCAGCGCCCCTATGATTTGACAAAATAATGTGTGCATCTAAATATACTATATTTCAGTAGCTTTAGATTGCTGTCTCATTTGTACTTGTACAAATACATTCGCCCTAATGATTAGAGTTAATCTTTCTCCATTGTAAGGTGTGTTTATGTTTGGAAATAGACAAAATGTTGGGGTTGTTTGTGAAAAGAAATACCTGCTGTTCACAGAATCAAGTATAAATGCAGTTAGCGAGACTGGTTCTTTCAATACCCAGCTGCAGCTCGTCACCTAAAATGAACGTATCGTCGAAAGTCCTATTTGAGCCCCATAACCTACGCTTTCATTATGTTTGTTGAAACCATGGACTGAAGCTATACAACACTAAATCTTTATGATTCGAAACAAAAGGCCTCAATGTGGATACCCTATAACTGATGAATTCTCCATGAGTTCTAAAATAATAGCCAATATATATATATGAAATGACCAAAACCGATAAACGTAACATTCAACCTACTGTATATTAATAGTTCGTCTCCATTGCAAATCAATGGTAGATAGACGAGTAAGCAGCAGCCATTTGAGCCGGGTCCTCTTCATGGATTTATGCTTGTCAGTTGTGTTTCCACAAGGGATCAGAGTTTCTTTGCGTGAGACAAAATTAGAGGCATAAGCCTACTTGTAAAACAGCACACATCCCATTTCCAGAGAACTATATCGAATATGTACTGGCAGCTGTATATCACTAGCCCAGTCTTTGAACATCTTAATCAAAGTTCCGAAGTAGAGAGATAGTACAGGGCACAGGCAGATATCTTATCTTGTAATTTCAAGAACCGAAATTTAGTTTCAGAAAGTTACATCTCTATAGAACCATGTCTTGGACCTTTGTGTTCAACTTTCATCAAAACCATAGTGTGTTTCTTGCAGATGGAAAGTTCATTGCCTGACAATTCAAGAGCAAACATTCGATGGGTCAAATTTCTATCTCTCTGGAACCAGCTACTTTGGCTGCTCTGTCAAATGTTTATCTTGCATTACCAAGATGGACATCTATTGGTGTATTCTTTAGTATGTATCGCAAAAAAAGGCAAGAGAGGTGATCTTCATATCCACTATATCACAACTTTCAAATGTCAGTTCTGGAGATTTGACAATACAGTTATACCGACTGATTGGGATTTGTGTCCCTGGAGACTCGCATTGTTCAGTTTCCAAGACAACAGACTACTGTTCAATGGTTAATATCAAACTGGAGTTGTACTGTGATCCACTATCTAATTAATGGGTCTTATTACATGCTTGATTGTTATTCCTAATATGGCGGGAGTGGGTTGCTTGACAATGATAGAAACACACTTTCAATGAAATGTCAAATCAGTAGACTGTGCCAAACTACACTAAATACATTCTGCAGAGTTCGGAAGGCTTTGTTTTCTAAATCTTCAGAGACCTGGCTCTCTCCAGTCGATCTTTAAAAAGGACACACTCTGTGAATGCTAAAGCCCAGATTTATCACGCACGAATATCCAATGATTTAATTGTATGCCCAACGACATAAAAATGTAAACCTATGTCAGTCGTTAGTTGGAAAGAATATGTGAAGTATCCCCTCCAACTTCCCTTGTCTCTTCTGCTCATCGAGATTAAGTTTCATAAACAAAACCTCTGAGAATTATCTGCCATTCCTATGCCCAGATAGAACAGACCGGTTGTAAAACATACCGAAAACATTTACTCATGAACACGTAAACGAGCCCTTTGTGAATACCTTATTATGTACGCAACGAAAGTCAATCCACAACTTTCTGATGACTGAGGCAGTAACATATAGCAGATGTGTACAGGTGAGTCGCTGTGAAGAACGGGGTGAGTGTAGATGGAGTGTGTGGAGACGTCAGGATGAGTGGAGAGAATCAACTGCTGATAGGATTGTAGATGGTAAACTGTGTATAGGGAGGTGGTACTGATGACGAACAGACAACGTAGAATGTACGTGGATGACGCTTTGTGTGGATAACTGACTTTATGTTTGCAGGTGAGAGGATGTTTGAAGATATGTGTTGATGGCAGGGTGTGTCTGAGAATGATGTAGTCTGTGTCAGTGACGGGGTGTAGCATACATGTGAATATGATAGGAATGATGGACGTAACGTGGGTAGATGGGAGGGTGTTTGGAGATGACGGAATTATTACTGACAAAGTCTACTCTGAGGACGACATGTGTGAAGATGAAAGGGTGTGTATAGCTGACAGCGTGTATGGATAACATAACGTAGAACGTGTGAATCGCGCTGTTTGTATAAAAAGGACTGTGTATAGATAGCAGAGCATGTGCAGATAATGGAATGTGTATAGGGAGACCTAGAATGTGTGTAGATGAGATCACGTTTGGAGTCGGAATCTGTGTTGAGTGTGTGTTTTATTATTGGTATGAGTTATTTATATAGCGCACATATCCACGCAACTAGTGTAGTACATGTTCAAGTGGCTGGTATTTTTTCCCTGGATCATTGGATGTCCATCTCATCGGCACATCTTATTATCAATCTCAACTCTCCGGGGATCATACAACTCTGCAGAGACAAGGCACACCGTTATTGTGATTTTCTCATCGAGTGCACTGGAACACATGGTCTCAGTACTTTCACCAAGTTTACTGCATATTGTTGTACCCGCAGCTAGGTGTTTGCATGTATTCATGTGGCCACCATCTGGCCATCTATCGACGCATTCGTGGGTTCTTTTAAGTGTGCAGGGTTCTGTACTGTACACTAGGGGCTGTAACAACGCTGCACGCGTCTGCACACAAAGCTGACTCCAAGGTTTTCACACCCCGTCACAGGTGGTCTCAATTCTGACACCTCAAACTTGCTCGATCATTAGCCTGGCGCCCTAGACATATGTGAAGATGATACAAGTGTATAGATGATAGAATGTAGAATGTGGAGATCACACTGTCTGTTTGAATGGAATGAGTGTAGATATCAGAGTGTGTGTAGTTGCGGAATGTGTTTAGGGAAACCTCGAACGTGTGCAGATGTCAGGATGTTGGTAGATGACGGAAAGTGTGGTAATGACAGAGTGTGTGTAGACAGGACGAGTGTGGCCTAAAGTGTGTGTGTGTGTGTGTGTGTGTGTGTGTGTGTGTGTGTGTGTGTGTGTGTGTGTGTGTGTGTGTGTGTGTGTGTGTGTGTGTGTGTGTGTGTGTGTGTGTGTGTGTGTGTGTGTGTGTGTGTGTGTGTGTGTGTGTGTGTGTGTGTGTGTGTGGACGGCAGGTTGTGTGTAAAGGACATGACATTTGTAGGTGAAAGGGAGCGCGTGGCGGCGGAAATGGGAGCGTAGATGGAACAGTGAGGATAGATAAAGTATGTGTAGATGAACAAGGGTGTGCAGGCGGAAGAGTCAGTGTAAATGGAAGAAAATGTGTAAAAGGAGGAGCGTGTAAAGATGTAAAAGTGCGTGTAGATGGTCGAGCGTTTATAAATGGACAAGTGAGTTTGGATGGAAGAGTGAGTCTATGTGGAGGGGAATGTGTAGATGGAATAGTATGACTAAGATGAAGACTGGTTCTAAACAGAAGAGTCTGTATGCATAGAAGAGCGCGTGTAGATGGACGAGTGAGAGTACATGGGAGAGTGAGCGTAGATGGATGGTATAGATGGATGGGCGTATGTAGATGGAAGAGTAAGTAAAAAATGGAAGAGTAAGTGTAGGTGGGCGAGTATGTGTAGATGGGAGAGCGTGTAGATGGACGAGTACAGATGGACGTGTGAGTGTAGATGGAAGAGCGTGTGTAGATTGACCTATGAGTGTAGATGGAAGAGTGTGTGTAGATGGAAGAGCATGTAGATGAAAGAGTACATGTAAATGGAAGAGTGGCCCTAAAAGTAAGAGCATGTGTAGATGGACGTGTGAGTTTAGATGGAAGAGACTGTAGATTGACGAATGTGTGTAAATTGTAGAGTGTGCTTAGATGAAAGAGAGCATGTAGATGTAAGAGAACATGTAGATGAAAGAGAGCATGTAGATGAAAGAGAGCATGTAGATGAAAGAGAGCATGTAGATGAAAGAGAGCATGTAGATGAAAGAGAGCATGTAGATGTAAGAGAGCATGTAGATGAAAGAGAGCATGTAGATGAAAGAGAGCATGTAGATGAAAGAGAGCATGTAGATGAAAGAGAGCATGTAGATGTAAGAGAGCATGTAGATGAAAGAGAGCATGTAGATGAAAGAGAGCATGTAGATGAAAGAGAGCATGTAGATAAAAGAGAGCATGTAGATGTAAGAGAGCATGTAGATGAAAGAGAGCATGTAGATGAAAGAGAGCATGTAGATGAAAGACAGCATGTAGATGAAAGAGAGCATGTAGATGAAAGAGAGCATGTAGATGAAAGAGCGTGTAGGTGCATGAGCATGAGTAAATGGACGAGTGAGTGTAGGTGGACGAGTCAGTTTAGATGGAAGAGTGTGTAGACGGAAGGGTCTGTAGATGGAAGAGGGTGTAGATGGAAGAGTGTAGGTGGAAGAGTATGTAGACGGAAGAGGGTGTAGATGGAAGAGCGTAGATGGAAGAGTGTGTAGATGGAAGAGTGTGTAGACGGAAGAGTGTGTAGACGGAAGAGTGTATAGATGGAAGAGTGTAGATGGAAGAGTGTGTAGATGGAAGAGTGTGCAGATGGAAGAGTGTGCAGATGGAAGAGCGTAGATTGAAGAGTGTGTAGATGGAAGAGCGTAGATTGAAGAGTGTGTAGATGGAAGAGAGTGTAGATGGAAGAGTGTGTAGATGGAAGAGTATGCGTAAACGGAAGAGTGGGTGGGCGAGTATGTGTAGATGGAACAGAGCGTGTGAAAGGAAGAGCGTGCATGGATGGTAGAGTGTGGATGTAAGTAGATGTATGTAGATGAAAGTGTTAGGGTAAGTGGGAGAACGTGTGTCGATGAAAGAGTGTGTGTAGAGCGTAGATGGAAGGGTGGGTGTAAATGAAAGAGTGTGTGTATAGCGCAGATGAAAGGGTGGGTGTAAATGAACGAGTGTGTGTAGAGCGTAGATGGAAGGGTGGGTGTAAATGAACGAGTGTGTGGAGATGGAATAGCGTGTGTAGGTGGACGAGGATATGCAGACGAACGATTGAGTGTAAATGTGAGAGCGTGAGTTTAGATCGAAGCGTGTGTAGATTGAAGAGTGTGTTTACGTTGAAGAGCGTGCGTAGATGGAAGGATGTGTGCAGATGGGTATGTACACGTAGATGGAAGGATGTGTGTACATGGGTATGTACGCGTAGATGGAAGGATGTGTGTACATGGGTATGTACACGTAGATGGAAGGATGTGTGTAGATGGGTATGTACACGTAGATGGAAGGATGTGTGTAGATGGGTATGTACACGTAGATGGAAGGATGTGTGTAGATGGGTATGTACACGTAGATGGAAGGATGTGTGTAGATGGGTATGTACACGTAGATGGAAGGATGTGTGTAGATGGGTATGTACACGTAGATGGAAGGATGTGTGTAGATGAGTATGTACACGTAGATGGAAGGATGTGTGTAGTGTGTACATGGGTATGTACACGTAGATGGAAGGATGTGTGTAGATGGGTATGTACACGTAGATGGATGGATGTGTGTAGATGGGTATGTACACGTAGATGGAAGGATGTGTGTAGATGGGTATGTACACGTAGATGGAAGGATGTGTGTAGATGGGTATGTACACGTAGATGGAAGGATGTGTGTAGATGGGTATGTACACGTAGATGGAAGGATGTGTGCAGATGGGTATGTACACGTAGATGGAAGAGTAAGTGTATATGGAAGCGGGCGTGTAGGTGGACGAGCGAGTGTAGATGGCTGAGTGAGAGTAGACGTTCCAAGAGTGTGTAGATGGAAGAATCTGTAGACTGAAGTGTATGTAGATGGAAGTGTGAGTGTAGATTGTAGAATGTAGAATTGAGAATGCGGGAAGAATGAACACAATTGGAAGAGCGTTTGTATACGGAATAGTGCAAATGATATCAATGCTGATAGGAACAGACAGCCATTTACTACCGATCAATATCCACGAGGCGGCTTCTCATTAGCTCTTTATTCCAAGGACTATCGTTATCATAATTCCCTACTCTGCTCAGAAAATATCCTTGTTAAACTATGCATATTTCCATAAGGTTCCTTCCAGTAAGAGAGATGCGATATTCGAATCCATGTTACAGCAGGCAGCCATTGTACCTCGCATCTAGGATGACAAAACTAGAATGGGAGGAACATACGATTCCAAGTGTAGCAGTCTTGTATAACAGATGCCTGAATTAGCAATTTACTTAATTCCAACAAGTTGATTAATATTACGTTTGTTGGACAATGTTCAACAACTCACCAGATGAATTGTACACATCATTCATGGAAACATCAGCATTGATTATTTTATCAATATCTATTTCCATGAAAGTATATTAACATTTTGTCTGTATGTTAATTATTCCAATATTAATTATTCTCAGTTTGCGCATTGTGTGCATATATGTTTGTGGCAAGGGCATTTTTAAGTTGTACAACTTTTGCCAAATACCTTTCACAAAAAGGTGTTTATTCAGAACGTTGGCTTTTCACATTGTTTTATCCTCGCCACAAACATATACGTTCGGCTGATTCGCAAACTTTCAACCAGGCAGTTAGCCCGTCTCCTTTATAGAAGAAAAATTGCTTGAAAGAATCCAATAATTTTTATTTTAACATACAGAAAGAAAATATATATCATGTATTTCGTACATCTTAGACGACATACAGACATTAGTTTTAAAATACTTTATCATCCACATCTTAATACAATATATCGTTTAAATTTCAGTTACGTCTGTGTCTGTGTCTGTGTGTGTGTGTGTGTGTGTGTGTGTCTGTCTGTGTGTGTGTCTTTTAAAGAATCTCACTGTAGTTCTTCAATAATTAATCTCTTTGCTATCAGTCACAAAATGTCTCCAAGATGTCATATAGAGTTACATCATGTCTGCACAGAAAGTAATTGAAGTGTATCAGGAGTCATTGATAGCGATCTCAGGTGATGTTTCACTGCTTTAATGGCTTGGATATGCTTTTGCGTTCGGCTATTAGAAGAAATAAGCCTCTTTCAAGGTGCTGGGTCGTACCTCAGACGTATGCATGAACGACTTGACCCAAAGGAAGCTCTCTCCTCACTTCCGAAGGACATCATTTCCATTGTATTTGCTTCCGCACTCTAGAATTCTTCTTGCCTCGGCCTGAAATGAAAGACATACTTATTGGCAGAGTATCATACTTTGTAAGAAAGATGTCTTGTTTAGACCCGCTTTTCCTAGAGCAGGTGGCTGGCAGCCACTAGCAATTGATGTGGGTAGAGCACAGACGTTCCGACTGTCACTCACAGATTTAATTGGTACAAGCCGGTCTAAGAAAAACGGCCCCCCTCTTTTATTGATGTAGTCTTTTTACTTTTCTGATAGCTTAATCTGAGGACCGGTTGAGCTGTTGTGGACTGTTTGACAAGATAAAGTGTTTGGTGTTTAGATGTGCTCTTTCGATGTTCTGTTTTTGAGGGGGGTTGTTTTCTGTAAAGGCAAGTGTGCTTTTGAAATGAAGCAGGCTCCTGTTGCACTTCCTTTTCATCCACTTCCGATGGTCACAGTGCTTTGTTTGAAAAACATTCATTATCAAAAAGGCATTACATTAATTTTGTTACAACATGTTAGAATAGTTTAAAGAGGTACTGTTGCTCACCTAATAAATTACAATACCCTTCCATGGCAGATATTGAGTAACAAAAACACTAGCAATACATTAGGTATATTTTATCTTTAATAAGTCTCCTGGTTATTGTAGGCATCCCTATTGCTGTTTTATTTTTTTATGTTTTATTTTGGGGGCATTTTTAAGAAGAAGAAGACCTAACCGTGGCATAACTCTTTGATGTTGATCGATTTTGCTAAATCTACAAACACTGACAAGCCAACAGTCCCAGTGGCATCTGGCACGCGGGTTCGATCATGCAGTCAATCAACCACTGTATTTTTTAACCAGAGACAAATGCAGCTCACACATAGTTTAGAGTATATTCTGTATACAATCGAACATAGAAAGGAGCATGAACTCATTGTGAGTGTCTGTGAATCTAGATTTACGCCGTTTTAGCAATATTTTAGCCATATCACGACAGTGTTCATGTGGGGAATCGAGACCGTGTCTTCATCGTGACGAGTGATTGCCTAACAATTTAGCTACCCCACCGCCCCAACTCATTGTAACACGAACAAAGTTTAGTCTTTGAGAAACAGCCATGATATGTTATGTCATCACATCCCCTTTCTTGTAGAATATTAATGATACATTCGAACAATAACATAACACAGACCTTTCCAGTGGACCTAAAACATTTGCATACCTATGTTTGAAGAACCCAACACATATAAAATTGCACAGATACTGGCGTGCAATGTCATGTAATTGTCTGCATGACTTGTTTAAGCTGAAGCATGGCTAATGCTGAAACAGTTCAATCGCTTCAATGGTTTTGTCATAGGGCAACGATAATGCATAGTTTAATTTGATATCATTCAATTCCCAATGTCACAACGCTACGGCACAGCTCGTCTCGATGCTGAAAAACACTAATTGTCCAATATACCAGATATTCTATCAAATAGATTAATGCATCGGTTGACACCTATCGTTTTCTGCTGACACTTGTAATGTGTGAACCTCCTTAAAGGAAGACAGGAATTTCTGATACAAAGCCTAGGAAGGTATTTATAAACTAGCCTTGTGCGTTCAATATTGACAGAGATCCACAGTGTGCGTAACAGTCTATTACGCAGAACAGTCTCTGACATGCCATGGAGTCGGCTGCGTTACGCGGTCTTTGATACTCTCGTCCAAACAACACATTATTGAAAACAGCCATTACTTACATGAGCCAAATGGCATTTGTCACGTGAAGAGGTTAAAAACAAATTGTACTATTAGCTCTTGCTGTCGGTGGTTCCTAACAAAACGTAAGCTGTACATTTCCGTCTTGTTACTGAACCTTTTCAATAGCGGTTCCTTAAAAACAGTATGAATTCGAGATATCCGAACATTCAAGACATGCGAACATCTATAGGAACAATTACATTTGTACGTTTCACTCTTTTGCTTAACCTGGTGGTTAAAGCGTTTGCTCGTAACACCGAGTACCCGGTTTCGATTTCCAGTACGTATAATTTGAATGTATGACGAACCTTTCTGGTGTGTCCCGCCGTGATATTGCTGGAATATTGTTAAAACGGCATAAGGACATTCACTTTTTATTCTTCCTTGAAATAAGCTGCTTTGTATAATGTCAGCATAAAGCAACAGTCGAGACCTGGTGTTCGAAGAATGATGAATGTATTCCGCGAGTAT
Source organism: Haliotis asinina (assembly GCF_037392515.1). NCBI lineage: Eukaryota > Metazoa > Mollusca > Gastropoda > Lepetellida > Haliotidae > Haliotis > Haliotis asinina. The sequence continues at coordinate 19,761,930 of NC_090294.1, read as the reverse complement.
TCATATCTGACAGATATGCTTCCCCTCGGGTTCCCATAAACACATTCCAAAGCCTGAAATATACCATAAATAAGTGAATTCTATAAAATTATTGACAACATTCGCATGTCGTGCATGATTTCGGTATCCACAGACCAGCGTTGCTACCGTAATATAACTTGAATAATGTTGAGGCTGGCGTTAAACAACAGAGAGATGCATTACATGTTAATGGACATGCTTTTGCATGTCTCCCAAGCACAACAACAGCTTTATGTCTGAAAAGGCAAGGGTCAGACGTTCTGTATTTATACAGCAGGAAACAAGCTTCTGGTTTCTTCATGTGAAATCTTGTTGATGGCCTGGAGTGACCATCGACCATAAATTGCATGTTTTACGTAACCTGTGGAGCTTTCAGCTGGAAACTTCGCAAATTGTTGATATTTCTATTGTACTCTTGATGTAAAATAGATTACGTGTTTTTCTAGCGTTAAAACACGTGTTCTTCGTGTATTAATCTGGTGTGATTCGAACGGTTATGTTTTTAACATTGGTCATTAATCAGTCCTTGCACATGTACATTTGCGGGAATAGCTTTTATCACATTTAGCGTAGTACGGTATTTGTCATGCGTCCCCTAACCAGACTCAAATATTTTCCAGGCATCACGATCCTAATTGTCCCCTGTAATGTATTTTCAAATACGAGGCTTTCCCGTGTCGATCCTCCTGTTCAAAGCAATGTCAATATGACCGTATTCATGAAATGAAACTCACACGAGAAATGTTCAAATAGAATGGCAATAGACTATTCATCCTCACAGCACTACCTCAAGGGTTATGTGTCCAGAATCCTCCACTTCATGTTCAGTTGTATTTGTCGATAACATTAGTGTATTTACATTTGTTCATAAGAACAAAAATGCGAAGTTGTTTTAAATATGAAACGAAAAGGCTGTTTGGCATATAACTGAATTTAAGCCATTTCTGCCACTGCAAAATGAATATACCTTTGGATACAAGAGTTGAAGGGACAGAATTGATGTTTGGTTCCAAAGGTTAGTTGGACAAATTCAAGAGTTCTGAAGGGAGTGAGTTCGGTTTAACGCAGTTTGAGAATAATATTACATCTATATCAGATCATAGTTTGAGAACGTATCATTTGTAAGTGCTGATATCACAAGAACAGGTTGGCAGGAGACAGTTCATAATCAGACCGAATCCTAGATTCGAACCTGTGAGGGTTTATAATGTGCCGCAACTACGTACACCGGGACCATCTGCTCCTTTCAAACATGTTCAGCAGTTCACGTGCTTATTTTCAGGTGAACAGGTGACATGCCTTTGCATGTGTTTGTAACGGATGTTACAGATGGCACAAGATTATCACGTTCACCTAAGCTGTTATTGTCACTGAGAGATTCATAGACAAAAGCGTAATACAATAGTCGGGACGTAGGGCTATTGCTTGTCAACGTACACCAATGACTTTAATCTATTGTTTGCCACCTTCTGTACCTTGTTTGCCACTTTTAGTCCAGTGTTTGCTAGTTTTAGTCTATTATTTGCCACTTTTCCATAGTTTCCCACCTGCAGTCTACTGCTGCCACTGTTTGCTACTTCTAGCCTATGTCCACCACTTTTAGTCTATTGTAGACCCCTTGTCGCCAATATTCTTGATGTAACTGGAATCTCTCTCTGCATATTAGGTTGGTTGGTTGTTGTTTAATGTCGCACTCAGCAGCTACATAGTGGCGGTCTGTAAAAAATCTTCAGTAACCCATGTTTGTCGTAAAGGGCGACTAACAGATTCGGGTGGTGAGGCTTGTTAACTTCGTTCACATCCCATCGTTTCCAATTTGCGTAGATCGATGCTTATGCTATCAATCACTGCTTTGTCTTGTGGTCTCAAGTATTTACATACCGGAGTAATATTACTGAAACAGTACTGAGTGCAGTGTTATACAAACACTCACACAGCGGTTTGAAAGTGAAAACCAACAGCATGTATGATACTTAATTGACGTCAGCTAGCTACCGAGAATGCTAAAGTACTGGTCACAACTCGGCCATTAGCTTCAACGGTTGTCATATGTTCAGATATTTGCATTAATCATGCCTTATTTCATTTGATGTGAAATGTACACAGTAAGGTGGTATTGTGTCCGCTGAATATTATTCAGTAATGTTGAACTCAGCCTTCACATATAAATCATCGTATCCTCATAAATACAATACCGTTGGCATTACAACAGGAACAAGGCCCAACCATGTTCCTAGCATGTTTTATTGATGATGTTCAACACAGGTATTGTAAACAATGTTGTTTATGATCAGATTACGGGTTTAACATTTCTCTGCAGAGCTATGTATCATTTAGTTTGTCGATATGTCAAGTTAATCTTCAATAGCTAAAGTTCAGTAATAAAATAATTACACTTTAGTGTAAAATGGATTTACCGTCGACACTGACAACATGAAAATAAGTACCGAATTCTACAAAAGAATTTCTTAGTGCTTCATTATCCCAATAACAAAGGCTGGTGTCATGTCCAGGTAAATTGTGATGTATGTGTTTCTTTCTGTAGATAGTGTTTCTGTTAGAAGTGATGCATCATGTTTAGAAAAAAATCTTCCTGGATCTTGAATTACAAAGCCCTTAGGTTATACGTAATAAAACTAATTGACGGGTGAGCTGAGACCAAAAAATCACGTTGTAAGGTTTAACAGATTGCATTGTGTTCCTGCAAGACATATGGTCATCAAGTCAGACGGCTGTAAGAAACAGTGAATTCACAATATGAGATTCCTTCATTTCATGCTAAATACAAATATATCCGACTCGTTATCAGGAAGTTAAAGACTGATAGACGGTCTATGTCATGGACAAAGACGGATGATGTTACAACAAACTCTACAGAAGATGATCTTCGGTTGTTCAATATGGTTTAATGAAACAAATACCATCGGAAGCGATTAGATAAAGACTGGGTATCAAACTTGAAAATGTTATTATTTACGGATGTATGGTTAGCACAAGATATTGGTTACAAGATATGTTGTCTTGAGAATTATTAACACGTGGCAAAGACTTTTATAATCAAGAATTATATCAATACATAGCTTTTTCCAAATCCTTGACATTGTAATAAACCAAAAGGATGGACGATTTTCTTGAAAGGTATCTTGTAACTATCAGTTCAAAAGACTTACAGATATGTCAAACATAATTTCGTTGTAATGTACATGATTAAACTTTAATGTTAATTCGTATAGAAACAAAAAAAACCTTGAACTGCGAGTTGCAGTTCCTGTGTGACTGGACTAGGAGATGAATTCCATACTGTATTATTATGTCCTTTTTTCAGAGTATCAGTCGATATTTACCTGAATATTGCCGTAATTATCCCCATGTTTAATTTTTTTATTGAACTGATAAGAACAACAAATGAGAACAGACTCACAAGACTTCTTGAATATCTTTCTTAATACAGTATTTACACTTCGATCGAAACAAATAAATCTCTGTGGATATATGATCATATCTGTTGATGTAATGACATCTATATTTTCAGTATCGCTGAATCGGTTAAAATTTTGGCTCCCGATAGAGCAGATCGATGCTCATGTTGTTGATCACAGGATTGTCTGACACAATTATTTACGGACAGCCGCCTTAAAGTTGGAATAGTGTTGAGTTCGGCTTAAAACTAAACTCACTCGCTCGCTATATTTTCAGTGTGGCTCATACGCATGTTTTTGTTTGTTTTTGTTTTTGTTTGTTTTTTTTGTTGTTTTTTTTTTGTTGTTGTTGTTTTTTTTTGGGGGGGGGGTTGTCAATTTGTTACACAGGCTGCTATGTTAACCTTGGGGCTATCAGTGAGTAATAAATGATGTTGACGATGAAGACTGATCAGTTGGTTCTAATGCTGGCAGACTGTCCCGCGAGAAGATGAATGTTGTTGAGCGTTACTATCCATTTTCAATTATATTACATAAACGACGGCGCTTTAGCCTCCAAACGTTTCGCCTCGAAAGTTGTTGACGAGAAATATTTCAGATAAATAATTGGTAGTTAATTAATCATGCTGGAGTACACCATTTATTACACATGCATCATACCGAAAACTATCCCTGTCAACACTGGCAGCGCTGAAGAATGAAATGTAGATCATCTAGTATTTCACACTTTGGGATTAAGCATCGTTCGCAAAATCAAATCTACATGTGAATACTACCAGTGGTTGGGTTATCTTTCTGTGACATTGTGTGTTTGCAAACTGAAGCACACCTCAAGTTTCCTCCCAACACTCATTACGTGCCAACCTCAACGTCAGTCTACATCAACTGCCGAATCAGATTCCAACGGACATTAAAGCAAGTATTCTAATGAGGACCATATTAATTGATCTCTACAAATCTTTCGTAACGTTAACATACCAAATTTTTAGAAGGATACCTAGTTCTGTCAGCAACGTCCGCCATGCACTCAACCTTCATAAATACGTAAGCGTTTGTTTCTCAGCAAAAGATTCTTTACATCCAGAACTAATATAAATAACACTAAGCCGAAAGACGTTTCCAAGTCTCTGCTTCAACTCGACATTTTACAAGACTTCCAAAATATATTGCACTGACATGGTTTTAACTTTGTCATAGCACCACTAAGCACCTGTCAATGGTTCTAGTCGTTTAGGAAATCAAATATTATGACTGTTATCGCTAGAGACACGCACTGACATATTCTGGGTCTCATTGTGTGATCTTAAGCGGACAAGTTGACGCGTCGCCAAAAACCTATTACCATTATAATAGTTCCATGTGTATTTGACCAAGTGATTCCTTTTTCTTCTTTTTCAAGAAGGATGATACACATTTGTGCAAGAATGTTAGTATGGGAAGGGACTTCTAACTTTGCCAATATGATGAGATAATTCATGCAATGTACGTTTGGAAATGATAGGTGAGCTACAGGAGCACACAGGATAAAGTTTGTATTTCAAATTATTAAATTTCAATTTATATACGAGTCTGTAAGCTTGTTTATAGAAACGTTCTTAAATACTGGTAAGGAACTATTTATTGTTTGCCTGTGAAATGAGATAACCTTTTAATGTAGGATTCAACAACTACGACAAATGTAAATGGTGAAAGTCCACGATTTTACCACATCGGTGGTGGCAATAAGATTTCGGCTGGACGGAGCCAGCAAGACTGTACATCGGATCTACTGAGCTCAAGTTATTTCATTATGGGGCATGACCTCTGTGTTGACACTTCTTTGCACTGGCCCTAACGAGAGAGCAACACAAGAGCACACATGATGTCTTCATTTGTCTCTGATGATTATCACAAACGGGGAGATAAAACGAAGCCAACAAATTGGATTTGAAATATGACATTTTCACGTATGAGTTCCAGAAAAGAGGACTCTGCAAATGCGCCTCTTCTGAGTCTTCATAAAACGAAACAGGTTCTATTCAAATGTTCGTTGTTTTTATTGATGCACATACGCAGCGAATGGATACCCGTAAGGATGAATCGTATCGTATTGCGTAAGGCAAAGAGAAATACATCCGCTATAAAAGCATATGCCTTAGGTCATTGGCTTTAAAACCTCGTGCTTTACTCGAACATAAATACATAATGTATCATTTAACGTGATGAAAATAACATGTTTTTCTCTTTAGATAAAATGTCATAAGCAAAGCAACGTGATCATTAACCACGTACACACATACCTGTGTTTCACATTCCACGGAAAACAGTTCGCGTTTATGTATCCTCCAAGGACTCATTTGGGCCTGGGGAGCAGTGAATGTCATGAAATACTTTGGAATCATATAGCCTTACGAAACATATTGACTTTTCAATATGTGACTTCTACTGATTTAATTATTAGTTATTTTTCTGATTGTACATTTATTGATTTTTTGTCACAGAACCTATAAACACATAGAGACGTGAATTAATGAAAACGGCTAGTATGGAAATTGTTGTCGAAAACATCATGACGTGTTGTAATATTGCTGACACAAATATTTCCTCATGATATAGTCACACTTGTACAATCGGCATAAATTTCATGGGATTGTGGAAAGGGTTTAGTCGCTATCTCTTTGTACATTTTACTGAGTCAATTTCCTGTCCATGGCTGTTACCACTGGTTTTGGGTTCGAGTACTGTCGCTTTGTAAGTACAGAATTCCTGATGTTTGGTTTGAAAGTGTTTTACGACATATATTTATACGCTGTCAATATCACGTTATACCCGCGAACCCGTGAAGATCTGAGTTAGAATTTGTCTTCAGGAACCTATGCTTGACTTAAAAGGCGACTAATGGAGTAGAGTGGTCAAGCTTGCTGACTTAGTTGACACATGACCTCTTATCACAGCTGCTTAGATCGATGCTCATGCTGGTGATCACTGGATTGTCTGGTCCAGATTCGATTACTTACAGACCGCCGCCATAAAGCAGGAATAAAGTGCGGTGTAAACTAGTGCGCTGAAATGCGGATCTGTAGCTGAGTTTGCCCAGTGATATCGTCATCTCAAGTAAAGCCAGATTAAAGACGGTGGTAGCCAAAAATACATTCGACGTTGGTAACCATTTTAATGCTGCCTTAACCAGAATCACCAAACACCAACGTGTCATGCAAGTCGACTTGTCGATTGCGTGTTCTGGACTTTGTTCGACAAAGCGGTCACGGCGATACGACAGTCATGAGTTATGTAGCAGAGTTGATGCCACCTTAGCGCTAGAATCGCGTTGGTACGAGGATCAGGTGTGTTTCGTACTGTCCGCCGCTGCTTGTCTACTAGCAATACTACAGATGAATGTGCCACTCACTCGTAAACTCACTCGTAAACTCACTCGTAAACTCACTCACACAGTCAATCACAAGCAGCCTTCCACGCAATACCATCTCTCTCGCAACCTCACTTGCAAGCAGTCTTCCACAGAATGCACACATGCTCCCACAAGTTCGAATGCGAGCACTATGTTACCGCTCCTATGTACATTTAAAACAAAATATTGTTTTGCACCACAAATGTACACGTATCATCCAAGAAAGTCACACGTGTCATCCAAGCATGTCACACCCGCTATCCAAGAATGCCACACGTGTCATCCGCGCATGTCACACGTGCTATCCAAGCATGTTACTCTAATCACGAAAGAGTGAACGTAACTTTAGATTTGTGGTGTACGTCTACACAATACATATCTGCATCATACAATATCTTCTTCTGTTACTAATTACGATATGATGTCGTTGCCATAGTGACCGATCCCTGATTTTACCTATTCTGATCAAATAACTAACGTGAGAATTGATTTTGTTCATGACATCGCGTTACAAATGTACAGACAAGGAATATCTGTGTTTGACACATACTGATCTTCACAGAACGACACGAAACAGAGTGGAAAGCTGTCCTGACAACTGTGTCGTTTATTATTAAGATAAATGTAATGTTCAGTCATTTCAGATCTAATGACGATTATCAGTCAACCTACTTCAACAAAATCGCGTGTTACATGGAACAATTTCCCTCGGAAAGACGCCCATTAGATGGGTTTAAACCGGTGGGGAGAGGGGGGATTATTGTCCGTGGTACAAAGCTGTTACGTGTGTTATGTTTTGCCTTTGTGTTGTTGATCTTGTTTTGTTTTTGTTTCTTTTTTTTTGGTTGTTTTTTTTGGAGGGGGTGTTTTCTTTTGTTTCTTTTTGGTTTTTTTTGGTTTTTGTTTGTTTGTTTTTTTGTTTTTTTATTTTTTTGGGGGGAGGGGGGTGTTTGTTGTGTCTTTCATTTTGTTTTGTTTTGTTTTGTTTTTGTTTTGTTTTTTACCTCGGTTTCTCAATTTTCTCCAAAACCAAATCTATCCTGCCTTGTACCCATTCGCTGTAGGTTTATTTTATTCCTCAAGTTTACATTGAGAACACCTTATTTCCAACAAGGATGATCCGTGAAGATCCGGGTTTGAGCTGGTCTTCGGCTGTCCATATTGTCATTAAAAACGACTAACGTGATCGGGTGATCAGGCTCGCTAACTTGATTAACACATGTCATCGAATCCTAGTTATGTACATTAATGCTGTCGATGACTGGATTGTCTTGTCCAGACTCGATTACTTACATACACCCGACATAAAACTGAAAATTGGCGTTTAACTACAAACAACAGATAAACAACTTAATAACCGGAATCTATTTCTTACCTAGATGGAAAAATGACTTAATTTCTCCTGAATAAAATAATCATTATTCAATTTTGTTTTATGGTAATGACACGATGGACATTTCTAAATCTGGTGTATTAGTGACAAAATCTTACCTGTTACTAATTTCTTTCTTTCTATTTGAATATTCCCGTGACCTTTTCGGGTACACACAAAGACCTGTCTTTGCGTGTGTTTGTTGTCGTGCCACCATTTGCTTTCCATTTTGGAAACACCTAGATTTATCTGTATTATATAATGTTTCGTGAACACATTGTCATGAAATAGTTTGGATCGCACCGACATTGGTCATTAGCAAACCTTAGCATTATTTATCAGTATTTACATCTTTTGTGTTGTGTTGGTCTTTTTATTCGTTGCTTAGAAACATTGCTCCGTCATTTTCCCACTACCTGACGGCGGCCTGTGACTAATGGTGAAGTCCAGTGAGTGGTATTACAAACAATGATCCACTTTGTTTCGGTACGATGACACGTATGAATCAAGCGGCCGAGAATTATTAAACTGAAACTGAAACGAAAACACATTGTTCGACACCTATGTTCATTTCTTGACATACAGGAAACAGACATTCTCTGATATTACCAGGGTGATCTGCATTATAACAACGTGTGTTGGTAATAATATTCCAGCTATGTGGCGGTGGTCTGTTTGTAATTGAGTCTTGAGCAGTCAATCCAGTGATGAGGGTACATCTATGATATGTGTGTATCCAGTGTTACATGTGTGTATCCAGTGTTACATGTGTGTATCCAGCTGTGTTACATGTGTAACCAAGGATTGCTACAACCTATAACCTATATTGTTATATGTGTAACTCTCTGTAACAAGCATAAGCATAAACACCGTATCTGGTCACCGAATCTGGTCAGCGAATCTGGTCACCGAATCTGGTCACCGAATCTGGTCACCGAATCTTACTTCTGTGTGCAAGGTGCAGCAGGTCAAATCTACCCCGCATCTCCCATATTAAACAATGCCGAGTCAACAGATGCATGCAATGAAGTTCAACTCAAACTTGCTGTCAGTAAGAAGATTATTGACCAGGGCGAAGTATCCCTTTAACTGAAATCCTTAGATGAAATTGTAAGGGCATTAGTTATTAATCAACTAATGGTTGGTACAACTGCATACGATGCTGCAAGAGTAATGAAATATGTCTTCTACACAGCCGTCATCACCAATTAATTGTGATTGCCAGCTCGCCAAGTGTCTGTGTCCAGACCTAATTAGTTCTTATTAGGACGTAATCTAATTCTGAGGACGGTGGAGTCAATCATGAAATTGACGCTGCATGATATATGTACACAAACGTTAGTGACCATACCAAGTGACAAGTCACCTTTGCGTTTATTTGTTTCTTTGTTTATATGTTTCTTTGTTTGTTTGGTTCTTTGTTAATACTACATTGTGTTATACAGCTGAAAATAATAAAACAGTGATTAAATAAGATTACTCCTGGTTTCTGCATGTCCATCACCTTTACCAATCAGCGCCAATTAACGCCAATTCTTCAGCTTCCTTATCATGTTACCATGTAGCCATCTGTTTCCTAGTTTTTTCATTCACCTGATGGAGGAGTATGAATAAAATTGACAACAATACATTCTTGTCTTAATGTGTATCACTCCTAAATGCCATTCAAATATTATATACTGAGGGAAACAAATAAGGGATCACAAGAAAGCACAAGTGTACCTTTATTATTTTCAAGGTTTCTTCACATGCTTTGTGTCGCACATGTTTTAAAGAAAATGGAACAAAATGAAGGAATGCTTGTTCTTTCATGTGATCCCTCATTTGTTTCCTTCAGTATATGTAATGTGGCATTATCTTCTTAGAAATAGTTTCCTAAGTTGAGAACGGTGTTCAGAATGGTTATAAAGGAATATATATATGTATGTTTAACAATGATATTCAATAATTCAGTAAGCATCGAATCACTCGCTCATACCAAACGCTAACCTGGTAACTAAACAATAGATGTCAATCAATGAAACGACTTTTGCGTTCAGTGTAAAAACGATTTGCGATCTTGTGAAAAATCAATGAACGGGATAATTACACATCCAAATCAGATATATATTTCATGAAAGAATGACAGATCATCGAGACACCTATATTGATGACAGAAAACAACACTGCAGTTCTTTATTAGTTTTAATTGCCCGCGTGAGGACAAATACGTCAATGTTAGTGTCCAGATACATTCTTGTATGGTTGCTGACAATCCCTAAGAGAATATGTCCGTTATGAGTGATTGCGTTAAATTGATAACAGGCTTCCTGACGCGTTTATATTGTTGGCGAATGTTTTATGTCCATCGTTGCGCGAAGACTCGCACAAAAATCGAATCCATTTTGAAAGGAATTGCAAGATAATGATCTTAGTGAGTAAATATTACATTAATAATTATTGCTATCCCTGTCGAGCTAATTTCAGCCTCAACAATTTACGCTGGCGTATTTGAATGGATCGAAGGGAAAATTCCTGTTTTGCAGTCAAAATAATTATGTTAGAATGAACTCCTAGGAACCTTCAACTTTTTAGCAGGTCTGTTTGTATATTTGTATGCTTGGTTTTGTATGTATGTATGTATGTATGTATGTATGTATGTATGTATTTATGTATGTATGTATGTATGTACGTACGTATGTATGCATGCATGCGTGTGTGTGTATGTATGTGTATGCGTGCGTGCGTGTGTGTGTGTGTGTGCGCGCGCGTCTGTATGAATGGATTGAGGAACGGAGGAATGCATGGGTGGGGGAAGGATAAACTTACACCAGTTTATTATGAAACGCCAGTTGATTCAGCTTCAATACTAAATATGGGTAGCATGTCTTGGTTATTATTCCTAATACAATTGGAGTGATATATGATCTAATAACCATGTTCCTCTGCACTCTCACACAAATCTTACTTGAAAATAGGCACATTTACACTAATTTTCCTAGTTAAAATGAGTGGGGTGAATGCAGTTAACAGTAGTTTGTTTTGATCAGTGTTTCAGTTTGAAAGGAAAGACAAAAGTATAGCTTTCCACTGACTTTCACGATAAGGTGCTGATGGCCCCGGGGGTCACAAGAATCTAGGGTTCGAAATCAGAGAAATTAGAAAAGTATTTCCTGTCCACAAAACGCAACTTTGTCGACAGGGGCACCCATGCTCTCACAAGTGGTAGTGAAAAAAAAAACATTTTAATGTTTCTGGGGGAACGGTTTCAAGGAAGATAATTGATTGAACCGAATTCCGTATTCCCGTCAAGCCTTCTTCGTAATTCGACGCGTAAGGACATTGTCAGTTTGTTTAAATGCTCCTTCTGTCCAAACAAGTATCTGAAGATGATTGGAAAAGCCTGCTTCAACGTCCTCAAATCCGTACTTCACTGGTCTTCGTTTGATAACGTAATTGATTGTTATCATGTAGTGAAGAAGATGTGTCGTTTAGGAAGACACATTTCGACGTATTTGCAAATTTGAGAATAAATAAATATCAGCATCGATCTGAGGTCTGTGACATCGTTTCATCCGTTATGGATTGTTTCCGTGTATTTTGTGTCATAAAATGTCAATACTGTGTCACTGTGCACTCTGTGATCAGGAAAACATCTAGTTTTGAGTAATTGTATTGTTACTTAGACCTCCAGACATAACTACATGTAAATAGAAGCGACAAATGCCTTTTCACATTCATAAGGAATCTCTGCTAAAAGCAGAATATATTGTACAATTCCGGCTGTATCATGAGCATATATATTCAATAATGTCACTTTCAAAATAAAAAGTTCAGCGCATCCTGATCTACGGATGGAACCCGCTGTACACACACTAAAAGGCTAGTCAAGAGTTCGCCTGAAAACGATGGTGAAGGCTTGGTATAGGTCAAAATAGGGAATTGCATCGAACATCAATTTTTGTCCGATGCGCCAGATTTTGAAATATCCTCTTCTTGTCTACCATACGCGTTTGGAAGTACTGCTGAGGTCTTGAGATGTGCAAACCTGATGGAATAGACATGAGTCATATGACGCCCTTGGTAACAGGATTGCACTTCAATAGCTAGGGCTATCAGAGTACTTCTCATGAAGAACACACATGCTATTAAGAGGTACAAGGTGGTCTGTCGTATCAGTCGCGACGTACTGGTCATTAGGTAGCTATCGATCATGTCAGATGATTGAGTACAAAGTTGATGGCTTACTACTTGGCCCCGTGTTTTGGGCTGACCAATTGACTTACCTTGGACCTGTATTACACATAACTTTATATTGGGTTATTCGGGTGTCGTAGGACGAGACATATGTGTCTATAACAGACGTTAGTCATGAAAGAAACTGAATATCTTCCAGAAAGTTTGATTTCTCAAAGGCCTATTGATCACAATAATATCCCTGATCAAAGATGTTAGATCTATTTAGCCATTGTTCGTACGCATATCGAGGGAACTGAATAACATGAATATTCAACTAATATTAAACATGGAGTAATTTCTCCTTACAAAAGGAAAAACGGAGATTTAATTTAAACTACTATAAATAAACTATCAGGAGAATAACCAGACTCACCCACGAAACAGGTTACACTAAACGTAAAAGACACAACAGAGTGAAAAATATTGATAATATCTCTTAGCATCATAGATGCCACCAGATGTTCGCGAAAGACATAAGCATGCCCACAGAAAGAAAACGTGTCCTCAAGGGAACCTATAATGTCAGATAGAACAACATGCGTGTATGACGCTGAAATAAAATAAACGCCTGTTATTTGCAGATGTCGTTCACACAGAAGACATCCGTATATTGGTCATGCTTGAAGGGGGTATGGTGAAAGAACTGTGACATTGTACATGGGTGTTATTTACGCGTGAGTGAGTGAGTATAATTTTACGCCACTGTTAGCACTGTATCGGCCATATCACTCGGGGGACACCAGAAATGGGCTTCGCACATTGTATCCATGTGGGGAATCGAACCCGTGTCTTCTGCGTGAAGAAGGGACGCTTTAACCACTCCAGCGCCCCATATCTCACGAAGGAAGTCAAAACGTAGACAGTGGTCTCTGGTAACCTGTGGCAGATTGTCTTATAACCTATTATTTCTGGCACTGTCATTAATCACGGAAAACAATTACATAAAACGTTGGACGATGGTGCCATGAGATTGAGTGGGAAATAAAAGTTGTCAGGCAGGTGGTATTTCAAACAGGTTAAATTATTTAGTTGGAGGCGTTTTTGCACACAATTCAAACCAACTGTGCACAAATTACTAGTGGACTTTTTGCAACTAAACATGTAAACGGTGATCTTTTAGACACCACGTAACTGTTAGGTTACAATCACAAATAATGAATATATTTTATTTTATTTTTATTTTATTTTATTATTTTATCTAAGCAATATTCCAGCTGCATCACAGCTGGGGACACCAAGAACAGCTTTCACACATTGTACTCATGTGGGGGAATCGAACCTGCGCCTTCTGCATCACGAGCACGAGCGAACGCTTTAACAACTGGGCTCGAATGATATTTAATTACCAACAGCTAATGTTCAAAAATAGAATTTAGTCACTAACTAAAACAAGTTAACTTAATCAATATACTCAGGATGATTCATATTTCAAGTATTCAGACCAGCTTTCAACTGACGGTAATTCCCTGGAGTCTATCCTTTCAATATGACTGCAAGTAGTTTGTTTTGCTACAACACCACAAACCAGATCGAGAGCAAAACAGCCGTCACGAGAAGCCAATTTCCATATGATCTAAGCACATCAATGCATCTGCCCAGCAATAGGATACAAGGCCAGCAGGTCAAACTGAAATATACATTTTCATTAGCTCATATGTAATGGCCAGTCTAGCCATATCATATCCGAAAAAACATACCACTGAAAAAGGAAAGATTGAGTCCAATTTCCTTATTACATCTACGGGAGCTCACTCTTGTGACAAAGAAGGCCTCGGATATCCAGTAGGCCAATCAATTCGTTTCACTTATCTGCTAGAGAGACACATTTGTGATCTCCTGGCGATTACATGTGTAATGGATTTCAGCTTAGCTGTATGTTAGCATATGCTTTGATAACGTATTTATCAAAACTTTCACTGTACTAATATTGACTTAGAAACATACCATCACATAAGCGGATCCAGAAGTGGGATTGCAGGGACACGCAACTCCCCTCATCTTTTGACCAGTCAGGTCATCAAAAGACCATTGAAAACGGGTGTGCACTACCACCCCCTTTATCAAAAGTGTGCACCCCAACCCCTTTTCTCAAAAAGCTGTACCCGCCACTGAATCGTACGTGAATGTTGAACAATAATTTAAAGTGAGAGTGTAAAAATGGTAGTTTCGAAATGATTTCTTCCATAATGTGAGAGTGTGAGACGTAAACCACCGTAGGGATTCTGGAAAGATATTTTCTCCAGAAGTCTGTGGTGGTCCTAAGAGGGGATCTAGGCCATTGTGTTGTCAGGCTCATTCACGCCCACGACGTGGACAGTTGTTCATAACATCAACTACTTTTTTGTCTTGTCCGGATTAGCTGATTTTCAAATCATATGGCGTTAAACATCAAAACGAAGCGAAGAACACCGTTTACGCACTCACTCATAACCCTATTCAGAATTAAAAGGCACAATAGAAACATAAATTAAGCATACGATTAAAATGTCACAACAAAACTGTACTATCAACAAAAAATAACGGTTCTCTTCATCACAGATTTCTCAGTTAGAACCATATTACAAAATCAATCAAAGAGTGAGCGAATTTAGTATTACGCCGCTTTCAGCAATATTCCAGCAATATCACCCCGGGAGATACCAGACATGGCCATCACACATGATACCCGTGTGGGGAATCGAACCCGAGATACCAGACATGACCATCACACATGATACCCGTGTGGGGCATCGAACCCGAGATACATGACATGACCATCTCACATGATACCCGTGTGGGGAATCGAACCCGGTTCTTCAGCTTGAAGAGCGAAACCTTTTACCACTAGGCTACCCCACCGCCTCATCAATCGAAAAAAAGGCATCAATACATAATATCAGTGGACCCAATCACAGTGGATGTCAACATCAAACACGATGTAGGTACATCCAATTGATATTCCATTATACATGGGTAGGTTTGTTATCGGGACCCCTACCTTTGCGTAAAACAATAAGTATTTAGTTATTGTCAACCAGCGTGAAAACGGATGGGCAACAACTGTACCCAATTATATACAGGTGCTATCTTATCATCAGGGACCGCCTGTTTCACACATGACAAGGAGAGATCGCTTGTTATTGATAAAAGTGGAAGAGGGTATGCGACAAGGTGCTCCACTAGGTCTATTGTTATTGCCCACAAAACCTTAACCAATCGACGATATGTCCGGCTATATATTTATTACACTGTCAAAGCACTTGAGTAAATCTATAGGAGACATGTGCCAAAACTGCGCTGCACGTGTGTTTATATGTGGTTCAGATTGGTGGGCCGTCACTGCTTGAGTTACGGACCACTAAACTTTATCTTTGTATTCCGTCCATGCGACGCATCTGATCATTTCACGTTGTCAAGCATAAAACTGCAACTTCAACAAGACAGATATTATCTTGACCTTTCAGATGTTATCAATTTTCGATTAATAACCGAAGCTTTGACGAGAGTGTTTTTGGTTTGATGATGTGTGATGGAGATATTTACGCTTTGCTTACGCCAAATTCGGAATTCGTTTTTCGTATGGATCTATGTTGGAATAGCTCCTCAGCAACCCATGATTGCCAAAAGAGACTACTTAATTGATAGGATGGTCAAGCTTGGTAACTTAGCTGACAGTGAGTTATCATGAAGTTACTCTCATAACATGAGACGTTGGTCTGACGACTGGCCACTAGACTGACAGGTCCAGACTCGAAAACCCTGGAATAGTTCTAGGGTGGGTTCAGTGCCTAACTATGCCTTACTTGATACGTCGCGTTTACCCCCGAAACAGATTGGGGCGGTTGGGTAACCTAGTGGATAAAGCGTTCGCTTGTAACGCGGAGAACCGGATCGATTCCCAAATAGTTTGCAATGTGTAAAGTCAATTTCTGGTGTCCCCCGCCGTGATATTCCTGGCGCGGCATGAAACTAAACTCATTCACTGATGTAAGAGGCGAGTAACAGGATGGTGTGATCACATGTCTTCATATCCAGATAGTGTGTAATTGTTGAAAATTTCAATCATTGAATAACTGAATTTTCTTTGGTCCACGTCGAATATGTATAGACCGCATCAAATAGCGGCAATATCGTGAGGGATACGATTAAGTTCTTCACTCCATAGGGAGCTCCGAATGCAATTTGAATACCCAATTTTGGTAATAATGACATGCGCTTTGAGCCTGTACGTGCTTTCTTGTCCTTTGGAAGTGTTCTATCAATATTGTTATAGTAGACGTCAACACTATGTTTCAAAGACAAATGTTAAATCGCGCTTTTCTAACGTTTGACACTACTGACTCGAAACAACAATATTGATGTAAACCGGCATGTTCTGAAAACGAACGGATCCCATGGGTATTCTTGCTGTGGGCGAAAATATTCACTTTCGCTATTTGAGCCTCCAGGTTAAATACACCAAAAGACGATATAATTTCACGCAATGCCTTTGTATTAAATTTACAAGCAAGTATTGTTTTCACGCATTATCAATAATGTAATAGTGTTCAATAATCTCAACAATATTAGATGCAAGGTCCATTATCATTGCAATACATGTCAC
Organism: Haliotis asinina; assembly: GCF_037392515.1. Taxonomy (NCBI): domain Eukaryota; kingdom Metazoa; phylum Mollusca; class Gastropoda; order Lepetellida; family Haliotidae; genus Haliotis; species Haliotis asinina. The sequence goes on along the minus strand of NC_090294.1, from coordinate 19,744,930 downwards.
ACGAATTCTATTCAGCTTCGTCACGAGAAACCAATTGCGGATCTTCAAGTCGATTTAAATTCTCTTAATCAAATTGGCTTTTTCAACATCGCTGGCTACGCAAGGTGTTCGAAACGTTTTGGTTTGGGAAAATAATACTTAGTACGCAAGTCATGATAATTTCATTCAATAAGTTTCTCAGTCCGTGTCTAGACACCATGCTGCCCATCTAATCAAATACATGTCGCCTAAACACCTTGTTAATGTCGGTAGATCTAATATTACATCATAAACATGGATTATGTATTTTCATATTGATAGCTGTTGTTTTAAAGCTGGATCTCCTTCCTGCAGCAAATACTGACGCATGAGTTTGCGATAAAGTTTGCTCTCATTACCAAATGGAAAGGGTGGGTTTTGAAACATCTTATCTTGATAATACGAAACTAGTGACGACGGTTACGGAAGATTGAAAAAAATGTCCAGTTTGTTTACGAATTTTGTGATTGTTATGATTAAGGTGACTTGAATGAGCCTGTTGTCTAAAGCGCCTCAACTAGCAACTTCTGGTCAAAGCGTCGATAAAAGCCACTCACTGTAGTGTTGTAAACTGAGAGGACAAATACTGATAAAATTACTGATCTTCGCCGCTTATGAGGGAAAAGTTTAATTTGTCCCTACTCCTAGTTACTGTTCCTGTTTAATATACACCATGGCATTCATAACGCTGATGATAATGATTGTTATGTTTATTATTATGATTAGGACGATATTCATAAACACCAGTAAATATATTAATTTACTTTCTCTCGTCTATTTTGGAGACAATACTTTGGAGAAAAAAATATGTAACCTTCGTAATCGACTTGCCATCATGCATTTAGATTTAAATGATTTATGCATCAAAACAGGTCTTCATTCCTGAAGGACGCCATGTCGCCTAGAGACGTTACATGCGTGGTAGCCTACGTATCACCACTCTCTCCATTATAACTGAATTAAACTGTATTTATAGTAGTTGTTTCGTGGAAAGGTTAAGTTGAAGGCTGATAATGCAGCTGCGTGTGTGAGGCAAAATGTACCCTTACGTGCACAGTTTGAGATGATGTCATATATAAAGGTCATGTAAAAACGTCAAAACTGGTAGCATTAAGGACATTTAAAGCTATGGAGCGCCGTGTATATATACAAAGGCGGTTCCAGATGCAGGGGTGTCTCCCCGAACCCTACTTCTTTCTTGAAGGTTTATTAAATGACCATTGAAACTTGTTAAATGACAGTCGTGAAGACGGATGACAATGACGTGTGCACGCCACCACCTCTCAGCTCTCCGCCCCATATGTTGCATTTATTATTGAAGGAAACATTAAAACGTCAACATCTGAATCAGTTTGCTTTAGCAGATTGTGTGAATAACTATGGCTGAAATGTTATTATGTAGTCAATGCTTAGAGTATACACAGGAAGGAAACATGCAGTCTAAAAACATCTGATGGGAATATGCCAATGTTAGAGACTCAACTGTTGTGTGACTGCTTTCTGCATATAACATCTCTCTCTGGAGGTTCTGTGAAACCTTGTGTATATTCACGCAAAAAGGAGGGGACAAATACGAAGCTTTCAGTCTGATCAGTTATGGGGGTTCATGCAACGAAATCAATAGCACAAGCTTTTTTAAAATGAAAATCAAAGTGCCAAATGAGAACAACGCCTGAAATCTTCTGTACTGACATACACAAAACGTGTTTTAGAAATACAAGGATATGAGTTCCTGTTGATTCAGAAATTGTATGTAGAAATCCATATAACTGCACATTGTTCAACACAGCAGATCCTCATGAAGCCAACACATGTAATAATTATGTTCTCCTTCTCCGCTTTACTATATCCCTGATCACGAAAACACGCGTTCTCGGCAATAACCGCGTTAGTATGACAGCTGATGTGAGCAACAGTCTCTGACATTTCGTTATTGGGGATATTGTCTATAACATGATATTAATTCCTTTACGCGTCTCTTTGTAGATTACACTAGCGTATGCTTAACATTTTAAGATCGCATTTGTTCGAAGAGGCACGATCAAATTTAGTTTGTGTTATGTTTACTCTTGCAACACGTGCCAGAGTCACATATTGTGACATTCGTTTCATGTCATATTCATGGTTATTTAAATTTAGGGAAAAAATATGCAAACAAAATGGGAAGTGGCTTCCGAATTCATAATTTGTTACCTTATTATACAGCCGGGTGATTTGTAAAAAGCAATTACATGATAGAATCGTTCGTGTGTTATTATTCCCTTTTTTAAGCAATAAACCCTTTGTCATTCTGACCATAAATGCCCAATCTGCAAACTAAACGTGTTCATAATTGAACGTGGGAGATGACGGACGATAAAAGGTTATCTCATAATCATTTGTCACTTTAAAATAATGCATGAATGACAATGAAATCATCATCAATCCTGTACTCCTGAGGAATATGTAATGCCCGAACCTCAGTGATCAGCCGTTTTATGAGCTTAGTGCGATGGTAAGTGTAACATGAAGAATACTGAGTCAACCAGTTTGAAACCTCAGATGTAGAACAAATAGAGGACATATTATAGAAGGGGAGGGTGTGGGGGAAGATTTAATAAACAAAACAGTGCTGTAGAGGGGTCAAGTTGCATCTGCTTGTATGAGATATGAAATATTGATTTCGCTGTCTTCGTGGAAAGTTACAATGTCCACAACACTTTCAATATCGAGTTGTGTCCGTGTAGGTTATGCTTATTTAATTGCGCTCATGTGACAGAAATATCTCACTGCAAATGATAGATTTGTAAAATGGTTAACATTTAGGCCATATAATCACAAAGGTCTCTTACCTGGACAGCTCTGTATATGTAATAGTCAACCTCCTCGTCGATTCCAGCACATGATGTGTCAGAGCGTTTGCCCCATCCAGGTGCTCTTTTGCCCCAACCAGGTGCACGCTTTCCCCAGCCAGGTGCCCGTTTTCCCCAGCCAGGTGCACGTTTGCCCCACCCAGGTGCGCGTTTGCCCCATCCAGGTGCACGTTTGTCCATATCGATATCGCGTTTTCCCCATCCAGGTGCACGTTTAACATCTAGAGAGTCCCTCTTACCCCAGCCGGGTGCTCGTTTGGTGTAATCTTCTAGAATATCTAAGGTACGCTTGCCCCAACCGGGCGCGCGTTTGGAAAGATCAGCACCTGATAAAATGTCCTCTGGGGACTCACTGTCATAAGACATATCGTCGTCACTGTCTACATCCTCATCCAGCGACCGCTTGCCCCAGCCTGGGGCCCTTTTTTTCAAAACATGTACAGAGTCAAGTGTCCTTTGAGAAAAGTCCGATTTTTCTTTGTCACCCGTTACACTGGCAACTTGATCTTCTCCCAAACTACAACTGAGGACACTTAAAACCACAACAACTCCCAGTGTGAGCGAATTTATGAAAGAAGACATCGTGGTTTTAAAGAAAAAGCCCCACTGGAGAGGGAGGGATCTGGTGCTTGCAGCCTGGCACACGGGCAGTTACAATGGCAAGTCAGTTGCTGCAAACTTATATAGGGACAACGAGAGAGAAAAAGTTGTGACAAGACTAGCTTACATCCCCTCTGACACCAAACCCACGTCATCAACCAAAGGAAGGCGTTATTGATGCCAATCGGTTGTAGAGCCTCCACCTTACTTGCACCAGTTATTGGAGGAGACAAGAACGAGTGGGCTGCCTCACGCACAATGCCCTTCCGCTGTGCAGCAATCAATCCGCTGGTATAGCCTGTACTGGTAGTTCTGATCGCAATGTGGCATCGGCGGCTTGTGCGTTGTGTTGTGTAGGTATACCTCCTCGTTGCATTAAGGACAGAACGTGAAACGGCACAGTCAGATTGTCCCTTCGGAAAATAGTTCGTGTTATTGGTTGCAGTGGAAAAGCCTTTAATCTTGAAATAACAGCACCATTAATTCGACCTGATCATGGAAATCCCCTTTGTGAACGCTCTCGCGCATTAAATAAACTTGTCAGCTCTATGCTATTGTTATATCGAAACCACCATGCTAAAGGTAATGTTGATTTGCTACTAATGGGAGAGAGTTACTTAATCTCGATAACTCTAAAAGTGTTGCAATCATCGATTTATCCACACATGCGATCCCTCCGCTGAACACGATTTGTTCTCGAGCGTTGTAGTTTGTGGTCAAACACGACCCGAGTAACAAGGCGACTGTTAGAGGTTCAGGCTAATTTCCTATCCTTCGGGGACAACTTTAATTTATTTAAAAGTAGTTGCAGCTTTCCTAATTGATTAATGTTGATGCTCTGACTTAAATCGAAACGATGTCATCTACGGCTTACCGATGCATGAATAAAATAAACACAGTTCTATCAGATATCTTTGAGAACGTTTAATAGTAAGTAATTAGATAACAAATGCGGGGAACTCATCAAGAGGATTCTTTGTGATGAAGCGATGCCCCCAGCCATGACCGATAACAAGATACAATTTGTGCACTCAGTCAAGTCTCATCCCAGTTTCACATCAGTTGTTCAGATGTTTGTTACTGCTGTAATATTTTCACTCGCTTAGGTCTTCGTGGGTGACAACTAAGTTTTTAATCAAGAACAAAGACCACTATAATCTCAAACTATAATACCCAAACGTGCCCCGCTCACGATTTTGTGAACTCATATCACGTTAATAAGGAAGGGTTCACATTTTAACATAAGTATATGTTTTGAATGTATTGTTTGCATGACAAGTTCTCCTTAGCCCTGACTCATATGAAGTCTTAGATTTGATACGTATTAGTCTGCGTTCAGTGTGTGGACTCTTGGGCGAGAATACGTTTGTTTGCGGTTGATCTTGGTGAAGATTCCGTGATATGTCGTATGGTTTAACGTTTACCTTTATAATGATAGGGCGGTGGTAAGTTTAAAGCTTGGCAGATTTGACAGTACCCGACGGCGTGAATCAGTTGGTATGCACTAGTGTATTAGGACATACAGTGGCATTACAAGGCTGTGGGGTAGCCTGGGTACAATGTGTGAAACCCGTTTCTGATGTCCTCTGTCGCGATATTGCTGGAATATTACCTAAAACTCACTCACTGTCATTCCACATTCTTCTGTAATCTAAGTAATTTGGCGGCAACGCCCAGTCATGCAAACTAACAACTTTACAGCAAACCAACCTAGCGTTATGCTAGAAGGTGGCTGAAAGTCAGATCCAGACTCTCCTGTGACTTGAATGAATTTGTGTACGGACGACGCTCGCAAAGTCCTCTTTGGATGTTTCGTGGTGTGTCAACGAAGTGTTTGGAGTGGGGTTAGCTTTACGACTTTATAGCTGCGTTATGTTTCAGCGAGAAGCAGCGGAATCGGGTTTCACACATTGTCCCCATGTGGGAATCGAACCCGGGTCTTCGGTGTGACGAGCGAAACGTTAACGTTTCAGCTACCCCACCGTCCCCAACGGTTTCGGGAAAACACGACGAGGCAAGATTTCAGATGTTTGCTACATTGGTGAACCTGTAAGTCTGGTGCTCACAAATGTAGAAAAACAATCACAGCGGACAGGCATTCGAAACCAAACTTTTCCAACTAAACAACGAACGTCAGCATCTCATTGCTGACATGGACGGACCAAATACCGACCCTGTCACCCTCATACAACATCAACAGTGTTGCTACAGTCTCTCTCGCAATACGAATGCACCTCATTCGTGAGTTAGCGATACGAATCAAGCCATACTCTACAGTCTCGCGTGGAGGCAATTACAGACTCGAATGCAAATTGAATTGATCATTTCTACTCAATCGAATTAATAATGGTTTTTGAACCGCCCAAGAAGCACTACATCGATGTTGTAAGTATTAGCTCAGACCCAGGCCAAACATATTACATATCCTTTCCTCAGTTAAGTAATGTTGATACGTCAATAATATTAATCCCGACACATATTCATCACTCCCCCTGGGGCGGTGGGGTAGCCTAGTGGTGAAAGAGTTCTCTCGTCACGGTTTCGATTCCCTAGATGGGTGCAATGGTGTCCCTCGCCGTGATAATGCTGAAATATAACTAAAAGCGGCCCAACACTAAAACTCACTCGCTATCAACTATGTTGGTGTTGTTGTTGTCCTTGTTATTAATGCCTGGTTGGCTGGCTTGGGGTTTTATTTTAATAATTCATTTTTTATGCTTTTTTATTTTGTTTCTCTATCTATGTTTTAGTTATTTATTTTTTTAAGTATTTATTTTTATGTATTTTATCTATTTTTTTACTTAGTTACTATTTATTTATTTATTTATTTATTTATTTATTTATTTATTTATTTATTTATTTATTTATTTATTTATTTATTTATTTATTTTAATTTATATTTGTATTTATTTATTTTTTCAATTTTTTTTTTTTTTTGGGTGGGGTGAAATGTGTTAATAGTAGGTTTTCACCGCTGAAATTCACTAGATTCTGTAGCTGAGGATAGCCAAGAGTTGGAATTATTTTGCAGTGTTCTTAATTGCTTGGGCTCGCGTCTGATCCAAGGCCAGAAGGTACGGTATTTCTATGACGAACCTTTTCGGAGGCAAAAACAAAGAAACCAAGAATCGCTTTTGACGTATATATCTTTGCCACTGAAATGGCTGCTGTTGCTGCTACTGCAACTGTTGTTACTACTGCTACTAGACCTACTTAACTAAGTTCTAAGCATTAGGTTCATGAACAACTTGAAAAATATATAATTTTATTCCAACCATAGGATGATTGTCTGTACGCATAGATTCTGGACCAGACATTCCACTGATAAACAGCTTCAGCGTCAACTCACGCACTGGGGTTACGATGCCATGTATGTCAACCAAGTCAGCGGCCCTACCACCTGATCCCAATAGTAGACTCTCACGACCAGCAACCGTGTTGGTGTTGCTGAAGAACAACCCTGAATATTCACGGAGGTCCCACGTCCCCGTTTCATAAAAGACATCGTAGCGCCACGTTTGTCGTAATTCTCATATTTTCACATACTAGTAGATTTACGATAGCCGTAACGCTGTGATCGCTTTGTGAAACAGAGCCCAGCGCTCTGGGACCTGGGCCCGAAGAACTAAGATAGTCGTAAGTGCCATGCATTAACATTAACTAACGACTACCTTAGTGCTAAGAGAGTTCCTAAATTTCGGCCAAGAGCCTAGATTTTCTCAGATCTCTTACCGCTAAGACAGTTGTACGTGCCGTATATTATAGTTAACAATAACTTTACGCTAAGAGAGCTTCGGAAATCTAAGCACAGGTTCGTAACTAAATGTACAATACATCTGGACGGATTTATAGAGCTGAGATGGCTGTGAGGACGAGGTCCAGGTTGTATGACAGTGATTTGTAAAATATGCTAATTTGCTCATGACGTGAGAATCCCTCACACACTTTTTAGAACTAGGTTCTCTTATCATTAAAGTATGTGTTCAGGGTCGTTTTTATATAAGGACTATTTATATAAAATCATTATTATTTATCGTTTTAATTGTTAACATGGGACCTGTAATGTTTACTGGTTAGGACAGCACGTAGTCGGGGCGGCAGGGTAGTGTAGTAGAGAAATGCGTTGCTTTCCCTATCGATGACACAGGTTCGATTCCAGTCATAGTTACAACATGGGAATTGTTACATAGTTGTTCTGTAACGTGGGATTAGGCTCAATCGTAAGCTTAGTGTTTTTGTCAGTCGTCACACGTATTATTGTTTACGTTCACGGAAAGCATCGTGAAAATGATACATACCGGAAGATATCAACAGAGCTGAAACGCCATCATCTCGAAACGTTTTGGGCCATGCAGTGACACTTAATGTCTACCCTACAAATGTTGTTTAAATGCATGGTAATGTTGCCAGAAGGAATGCATGTTATAATGGAACTCTAATCGACTGTCTACAATTGTCACTACGGATGAAAAGACGCGAAACTCTACATCAAAGACCATGGAATTGGAACAGGAATGGAGAGAAACCAATATGATGGTAGGTCAAGGTGAAGGCCACCGCCGCGTGAAAGTAAAATCATTCTGTGTCAGTGAAGAGATGTGTATAAGACACAAAAACAACTTTAAATTCGCTAAACCCACAATGTGAAATGACATTTCGGCTTTTGATGCAGCTGTCACTGCAAAGCAGACATCGGAAGAGTCTACTGCTTATTACGTTGATGACTTGAAAAAATAATGCTACAGATGTCACTGCCATGCTCCTTCATAATTGCAGTGGCCACTATACCATTATCAATCACAGGTACGACGTGTGAAACATAAGTTTGTTAATATGCTATTAGTAAACCCAGGAAGTTTTATCGACGCATGTATGTTACTACCACCGGAAGGGAACTGTACTAGTCTTCAAATCATGCCGTCATTCCCATTGATTTGGGAAGAGCACATGGTTGGGCATCACCTGGTTATAAGACGATGCTAAGGCTTCAGCCTTGCAAATTCATGAGGGCGAAAGGCCTCTTTGAGTGGGATGTTCCAGCGACAACGTGCGTCCAATCGTTTGTCTTACAAATGATGGGCGGCGGTTTGATCTCTCCGCGGTGACTAATTGCCCATTGGTTTAGTCTTCGCTGGGTTCAGTCAGATCTGGATCCAGTAGGACATACACTGTAGCCAGTTCATTTGGTGTTCTGGCATGTCTCATGTACACCAGACATATAGTTCATGTCGCATACTCATGGTGTATATTACCTGTTCGTGTACTTGTCACATAGTTATTGTCGTATAGACAAATTAATGTCAACATGTGGTTGTTTCTCGTATTAATCCAGTCCGAAAATGAAACCGTAGCTTTGAAATTGTGAATAGATCTAATAGAATTACAGATACTCCCTAAAGTAATTTACCGAGACAAAAACAACAACCAAAATGTACTGACCCTGAAATATTGGAAGTGCTTTTCGTAGGTTCATTCACATTAAAGAAAAGCATTTCCACGGTATATTTCGGTTTAATTCGATATTTGTGTCCTGCATGATTTCGAAGTGAGTGAAGCAATACTGGCAGTTCAGGTTTTGATTCAGATAAATGATCAGTTTAATTTGTAACAGTCTTACCTTCTCAGCAAACACGTAGTCAGAATACTGTGAGAATAAGAGGACAACGCACAACGCGTGTAACGTATACATGTGGCGTTTGTTGACGTAGTACATACATGTGACAATCACCCCAATCGCTCATGATAAACAGGAAGACCCAATTTAAGATTGATCTTCAGTAACCCATGTTTGTCGTAAGAGGCGACTAACGGAATCGGGTGGTCAGGCCAGCTGACTTGACTGACACATGTCATCGGTTCCAAATTGCGCAGATCGATCACCAGGTTGTCTGACCCAGACTGGATTATTTACAGACCGCCGTCATATCACTGGAATATTGCTGAGTGCGGCGTAAAAACCAAGCTCACTCACACACTCACTAATTCATTTTGAAGACTTTCAGACCTTTTACATTATCAATATTCATGTAACACGGACTGCTGTTGCCTGTGTTCGCCTCAGGCACAACTGTCGTATTTTATGCATGTCAGAGACCTCTTGCCGTAGGCTCGAATCCCAAACTCGCAATGCTCGTGGGTCTGACCAGAGACTAAACGTCAAAAAGTTGAAATAATTCGGTCTTTTCCTTCCACGCCAGAAAGGAATGTTAGAAATAATCATACTGGAAGAGACGAAAGATTTTAGTTGGTTGTAACCACAGCTCGTTATGTAAGACTTAAATACACAGAACGTGAGGTTGATTATATCCGTCAGTTATTTTACAAGTCAGTAATCCTGTTCGTTATAAATGTAGTCAACGATGTTGTACACTAAGTCACCTGCTAAAGAATCTGGTCTTCTCAACAAAACCCATATGAGGGCTAGATTCGGTTCATGTCCTGTCATTAGATATGAAACGTCAACGAAACAAAATGTCACTGCCATTTACACGCCCTAACAGCCTAAGAGGCAAAACAGTGTAAGGTTAGTATAAATGGATACCTAAAAATCAATGACACCAGGTGTTCGCGACAAAGGCAAGCGTGATCTGCTTTACCGGTAGCACATGGCCTTACAAAGCCATGTTTATCAGTTACGACTGATCAAATCGAGTTCGTTTCAGATGGTGATCAATCTAGAATTTGACATCACACGACGTATCGATAGAATAGGAACGTTAAGATAAACCATCCGGTATTATCTAAGAATTTGATACATATGTAACGAATATGAAAGTTTCTTCTTTTTTAAACCAAACACCAATGGATAATGTCACTACATCCCTTTTTGAAGACCTCTACGTTTTTCATTAATGGTTTTAGATTTTATCAGACAGATAACATCTGAATAATGACCGAATCAGTTACGCACTTTCACATCGATAACGTTTGAGAATGTATAGCCAAATCAACTGGGGATTGAACCAATACCAATGTGCATCACATGAACCTAACTAAAACGCTATTGCACTAACAGAACGTATGCCAAATGTTCCAGATAGCCGTTAGATACAAAGATTCAAAACCAGGTCCATGACTAGCGTTACACAGAAAATTCACCACAATAAAGATGTTACGACCTTCGTCTCCGAGGTCTCATTGAACCTAATGATGCCAGTCGCAGTAAAGATTGGATTGTAGATTACCGAGATTTCCTGGCAGCGCTAAACAAGCTTACCGAGATGTCCCATGCTGATTCGTTCTTAAAAGTCCAAGACCGAAGTCGACGGTATGCAGGCAGTCGCGGCTAATACCTTGCCCGAAAATCGGCATTCCCTGTCAGAGAGCATGCTCAAAATATAGACTAATTAATAGGAAGTGGGGATCTCAACAATACAAGACAGTTCTGCTCAGCGGCAATCTACAGATGATGTCGAACTGCCATATGGAAAGTGTGTTGTCATGGGAATGCGCATGAAGTACGTAGTCGGTTGATGGAAGTCATCTTTCTTAATTTGGCGGAGGTTTCGGATTGTGACGAATCGTGTATATAATGGTCATAACCGGGAAGAGTTGAACTGTTTGATTTTCTCTATTGATGGGTTGACTGTTTGAACTGTTTGATTTTCTCTATTGATGGGTTGACTGTTTGAACTGTTTGATTTTCTCTATTGATGAGTTGACTGTTTGTACGGCCTTGGGACCGTGGACGAAGGGATAAGTCATAGCTATCGGTTACAGTGTTTGCTCTGTTTGTCGAAGGTTTCTGGTGTCTTCAACCTGATGGTGCCTGAATATTCCTACAAGCAAAACCATTATCATTCACTCACACACTAACTTTGAGTTGTTGATATCTAACACTGGAAGTTGTAAACGAGGTGACAGGTGCGCGTATGAAATTAACTTGATACCAATGTTCAAGCAAATACATACAGTGCAGCTCCTATAAAATACGTCTAAATCGCCTATCATCATCAATCCGATTCCTCCTTTTGCGATCTGCTTATGTGCCGAATATGGAGCTCCAAAATGCAATCAACAAGAAATCTGCTATCAGTGTCATAGGGTACTGTAAATATCTCCTGATGAGAGGGCAGAAAGCACTATACCTGAAACCTTTGACGTAAGTGTGTGCCTTGAGTACTCATTAGAGGGACAGAGTGTTTGACGCTGGTATTTATAAATTTAACATATAAAAACTATTTAGGCTCTACAGATTACTGTTTAATTTATAATCTGTCCAGGTAATTGTCCCCTTCACACACATTCCAGGTAACGAATGGGACTTCTCCCAGGATTCCCTTTTCTCGAAGAGCTTTCCGGAAAATATAATGACGCCCCAGAACAGCCAATGTGAGAGTCAGAAGACTTATGCACCCGACTGAGGACCCGGGTACACGCCTTGCCCGTGGCAAAAGATCAGTAGGTACCTAACCAAGGACACCGAGAATGACGGGGGGTTATACTTAATACTTCGGGTGAAAGCGTGACATTTCGTATGCGATGACTGCATATTTGCCATGTTTTTTTCCTGTAAATCACAATACCGTCAAAATCGACAGAAAACTGAAAGAAACAAATAATTTCATTGGTGATATCAAAACGGTTTATCAAGATTTGGTTTATTGGCTTCGCCATGTCCTAGGCTGTGTAAGGGCACATTAAGAAAAGAACGAGCAATCAAGGATACTATATTTGTGCCAAGGCTAGACATCCACTCACAAGGTGATAGACGTATTAAAACGTTCTCTGTCTCTTTTCAGGCCAAACAACCTCATCCCAACAAATCAGTCCTTGTTCTCCTCAACAAAATGCTCACAAACTCTATGCGGCGGTCGTTCAGAAAGTCTTCCCTTAAACACCTAAGTATGTGCCAATTTGAAAGGGCTCTTCGCTTGTTTGATTCTCATTTCCGTTTCGCCCTACAGTACAGGGTCATCATCAAACTCAACATTCCGTCCCCAATCTTCGACCATTCCAGTTAGCTGTGAAATGCCTTGTTTTCTTCAAGTAAATGTGTCCCGAAGTTCACAGTGAATTTCTGTCATGAATAGCCTCCATGTTCGTCCAACCCCGCTCACCAATAGAATTGAGAAATACAAACGGTTGGAGGAACAGTGGTGTGGTTTCTGTTGTCTGGATTATTCAGAATATATTTTTATGATTTACAGATTAAAACACATGACAGCAGCAAGGAACGCACGGGAAATCCTGACGCAGTTCCAGTGACTAGGCTTAGAATTACCTGAGGGTTCTTACTCTCCTAAAAGACGACCAAACATTTCTTTCCCAAAATCGATGCCTCGCCGAACCGACAAAAACCTTTCGGATAGTGTGAAGACTCTCAGTGCTGCTGCCTTCTACATTGCCCAGAGTGTCCCATGGGCATTGCCCAGAGTATCCCAAAGGCTGTGTAACTGGTAGCAGTCCTGGTCACACCACTAAATGTCATTTAGCAGCCAAGGAGATATCAAACCTAAAGAATATCCAAGTACAATGGGGAGAACTTGGTACTCAGGATGCAAGCATGACATTTCGTATGCCAAATGTTGACCTGAAAAGCATTGAGCCATCATGTCGGTTAACCTATTGTATTTGTTTTTGTGTCAGCACCACTGCCAATGTCTTTGATATTCTGATTCAATTCTGATTATCTACATTTCATATTTACATTTTGATAAAGCAAAATCACACATTGACGGTTTCGACTTGAGTGACTGGTCCTGAGCAGCAAAGAGAAATTTCTTTCTGCTCAAAGAGCAGCAAGCAGAAGTTCCTTTCTGCTCAATGTATATTTTCATTGGTGGTATGATGAAATATACGTCATTTTCTAAACTAAAATTCATTTTCCTTATAAAGAAAACCCTATGTTAGAACAGATTTCCAATCATCCTTTCGAATTCCAATTGCTTCGGCATATTGAATCGACAGTGAACATCGACAATGATGATAAGTTTTGAAATGAGAAAAACGAGGAGTAGAATGCTCAGACCCAAATGATTTTGATTTGGCCAATCCTATTCCCACATGTGTCTCAATAAAATAACACTATGCCGTGCACACTTGTCAGACACATGTCAAGCTCGTGAAAATATGGCCAGCAAGGCAGTGTGTGTCTACGATCACGAGAACCGCCGGCCACGCAAATTATGTCTGTGAGAACTGCAAACCGATGCAGACTGTTAGTCCTTCATCTGTTTCTAAAAGCAGGATGGACAGGCAAACATGAGATAACAAGAGGCAGCGGGGGAGCCGAAGACGAGCGAGGATGAACCAGGAGAAAGGCAAGACAGGGACGAACTGACCAGTTCATCTTCCGCCCAAGGGTCAGCAGGTCCTCACCGTCTTCCCTGGTAGCCTCTGTCGACTCTACTAGCTATCCCGACACAAACGTTGTATTGTAAGAAATAACACTGCCATTCTTCTTTCGACACTACGCCTCGTGTTGTTTCAAAAGCCCCCTAGGAGTTGCAAAAGCTGCGATCTGATCGTACCTCATGGTTCATATCGTTTTGTCTTTATTTATTTATTCTGCTTCAACGAACATGGTCGACGAAAGGTTAGGTTTACGTGGTGCTGTATCTTGGATGATGTTTTTGTCTTTCAGAACTCCCAACAGCATACAGATGTAATGAATCATGAACTACTCGCCCAATGCTCAAGTGTAGGTACGACAGCTTCCCTTTATGATACACTGTCAATGTTTTGCCACATGCTCAGTCCTCCCAAATATTTGACAAGGAATCGACAGCATTTACTGTCAGTGGTCGCACACACAGAACTTGGTGTAAATTCTTTTCCGAGCGTTTGAGTGTCGATAATTGATCGACGCGCTTTACACTTTATTGTTTACTTTCACAGAAATCAAAGCGTGCAAGGTCAAACTCAAGAACCTGTTTGCACTGGCGAACCTCAACATTTGCACTATGGGCCAACTTTTGGAATTCTGCGCTACGATTATATCGTGATCTGAAGGATATTTGCCGACCAGCTACATGCCCATACATCTTGTGCTAGCGACTTTCACATGGAAATGTATGCTCTGATTTAACTGTTGGAATAACACTTGATAAAAAATGGGCACGGCATGGGAACCGTCAGCACCAACACACTACAAAAACTTCACTCTGTGACATTTCAGCCACTATTTTTGCATAATACATATTACAAACTCATTTATGAGATATGACCATGTGCCTTGGCTAACGCATATGCTGTTTGTTTTTACTCAATCGAAATATGTGGTACATACATTCAAGGACGAGTCACGTACATACATTCAAGGACTAGTCAGGGACGACGGCAGAGCTACGACTGTCGTAAGTCTATGTTATGACGTCGGAGTTACGATCATCTTAGCGATACGGGATACAGATCTGAATTTGGGGAAACTTCAGCATCAAATGGGATTAAGGCGAATCCTGGATTCGAACCCTCGATCTCAGATCCATTTAGCGTAAGATTCTTCAAAAATGAGTAAAAAAGATACACTGATAACTGATTCGCATGACTATCTAATTCGTGCTCTCTCAGCTATTTCTTCGTCTAACCTTTATTAGAAGTCCTTCCAAAACTAAATCATACCTAAATTGCCGCTGATTCTGGGTATTTCTAAAAGAAAGTTTTATGACAGTCTCAGATTATTTCTGGAGATCTCATTATCTAAACAGAAACGACCACACTACTTCCGGGTTAGCATTGTCGTTAGCAACACACGTTTGTCGTACGAGGCGACTCCCGGGATCAGGTGATCAGGCACGCTGACATGACTGGCACATGTCTTTGTATCCCATCGTATCGTAACTGCGCAGTGTCAAGCCATCACGCTGTTTTTGACTGGATTGTCTGGTCCGGACTCGATGATTTACAGATCTGCGCCATAGAGCTGGAATATTGCTGAGTGCAACATTAAACAACAAACCAACCAACCAACAAACAAACAAACCGACGACTTTACATAGGCTGTCATCCTACCCGATGTCTTGGAATGTTGTAATGGCGATCAAAGACGTTCCTGGCCAGGAATTGAGTAATATATACATAACGAAGACAGTGTTTTCATTCTTTTACTGACTAACATTTAAGCGATGTTTATAATGCATATACCGAGAGGATGGCAAGATCTGCACAAGGAACTTTGTGAACTCAACCACAGGGATTCTTTGGCATTGTTCTTCCAATAGAAGACTCAGCGGTTACTCAGGTTAACGTTCCGCAACCAAGATGAATTTGGATACTGATCAGCAGTAAATGGAGTCTATTGAGCATACAACCTCTCTGAGAAAACGACTGGTTGAAATACAACGAAGGAAAAAGCTCTAAAATATGTGCGCATAAACCTCAATACGTACACGTTTTTTTACGAAATACATAATCTGACCAGGGATATCAGTTTACCGATATCGCTAGACAAGTTCAGCGCTCTGGAACTGCGCAGTATATAACGTATTGCATTTTACATGCTACTAAAAGATTTTTAAAAATATGTTCACCAATGATCGATACGAGAAACACACATAAAGTATTCATATTTCCTTACAAAAAAGAACGTTGGTATTTTGCTTCTGATAAAATACCAGCGTGCAGTCGGAGTGGGTTGACTTTAGTGATAGGATGAATGTATCTCTTTGTTTGGAAGCTGTTGCTGGCTTTGCTTTGTATTTAATGGCACTGAAGGTGTGTATGTGTTGAAAATGACAGAACTTTTAGCAAATTTTGGCTCGTCCCTATTAGCCATTGATGTGTGATACTCGGCTTGATATTGGCCTGCATCTAGTGCCTTTAAGCCATTTGTAACTATGAGAATCGACTTTGAGTTGAATAAATCCGACACATCAAAGCCAGAGACTGTTCAGTCTTGCATCTCTGACACAAAAAACGGTGAATATGCAAAATATGGATGGAAATTATTCTACTAGATTGCAGAAAAGTAAGGTTAGAGTATTCTATTGCAACGATGGGTCTGCCTTTCAAAATTTCTGTGATTAGCCTTAAGTGTCTTACTCCACAAAGGACCCGTGAAGATCCGGGTTAGGCTTACTTCACAAAGGGCCCGTGAAGATCCGGGTTAGGCTTACTCCACAAAGGACCCGCGAAGATCCGGGTTAGGCTTACTCCACAAAGGACCCGTGAAGATCCGGGTTAGACTTGGTCTTCGGCAACCCATGCTTGTCGCAAAAGGCGACTAACTGTCAGGCTCGTTGACATGAATGACACATCTCATCGGATCCCAATTGCGTAGATCGCCACTAATGCTGTTGATCACTTGATTGCCTGGTCCAGACTGGATAATATACAGTCTACCGTCACATAGTGGGAATATTGCGACGTTAAACAACAAATCAACAAACGATTCAACAAACGGGTTTTACCACACTGTTCAGTGATGAGCAACATCATCAATGAGCCACGCCGTGGACGGAAGGGAAGGGTACTATTGTGTGACCTGGCACTTGATTTTCGAAGCTCCCCTAGCACTAAGATAACCGTGAGTGACATGCATTAACATTGAGGTACAACTATCGTAGCGCTAAGAAGCCTCGAAGATCTGGGCACAGGAATCTATGTCACTGAACGTCAACGAAGTTGATGTCAACTGGTCATGTCAATGTTTGATTTAAATCTTCTTGTAGATTAAGAAGACATCACATCTGTGCCCGCTTGTGACGAGGCTTTGATATTTCTAAAATCAGTTAACTACTCCCACAGTCAATCAATTCTGAGAAGCCAAACTGGTACACAGGACATATACTACATACGTCTACAATACACGAAGTTCATTTCTTGTCACACCATCAAATAAATATCGTAGAATTAAACTCTGAAATACATGATCCAACGCAACTGAGAGTATGTCATATTGAACTTAAAATACTTCTACATTTTCTGACTTTCCAGATTAAAAGAACACATTTATTGATTTGCACCTTGGCATTATCGTTGTGTCACGATGCAATATAACCCAAGAACTTTCTGCCATGTGCTTTTCATTGGCAGATGGTTTTCATTTTCACATTCTGAGACACATTTACCCAGCACGTAAACCATAACAGTGGGTGCGGTGCAGTTCGCTCTCCTGACGACATCCTACTAACAGTCTTCAAAAGTGGTAGAAATCCTCATCATGACATTCTTGATAGTCTCCAGTAGGCTATGACGTATGTCAGTGGAGTATTCGTTTTGAACTGCATCATGTAACTTAGCTGATATGGTACTAAACAGCTCAAAACCGGAGGCAGGTGTCTTCACATACGCATGGAACCGCAGAAGGGACATTGACGCGTTGTAGCATCAGGGCCTTCCTGCCCTTAATAAGCAACGAGCAACGCATGTCAATAATGACCTAAGCAGGACAACGCGATAATGTCCCTTCTAGGGTTCCATACATTCTCATGCACGTTGCAATACATGTGAAACAATTTTAGACGCGACATTGACTAATATGTCTCACCACCTCACCCCACTTCATCCAACCTTACTCCACCTGACCCAACCTGACCCCACTTCTCACCCCACCTCACAGTATGCGACATACGTCTTCCACAGCAGAACTTTAATTATGCTAAGGCCGAGATGTTCGGGATAAAGGTACATATATAAAGTTAAGCGGACGAGGTTAGTATTATGCAGCACTCAGCAATACACCAGCTATACGGCACAGATCTGTAAATAATCGAGTCTGGACCAGACAACCCAGTGATCAACAGCATGAGCATCGATCTGCGCAAATGGGATACGATGACATGTGTCAATCAAGTCACAGCGAGTCTGTCACCTGAGTCAGTTAGTCGCCTCCTAGGACAAGCATGGGTTGCTGAAAGCCAGTTCTTACCCGGATGCTCACGAGTTGCATACAGTTAGCACACAGGGTTTCGGAATGGTTTACATGGAACTTTGCACAGTTTTCGTGTTGATTTCACAACACATTCATGGTATATTTAACACACTGGTTCGTTTACAGTTAAACAATTTGTTAAATATTAACAAACGTCCCAGTATGTTTGAAGAAAAGGCGGAGTAAAACATACTGGGGTTCATCGCCAACGCCACACATGTAGCAGAGGGTACACGTCTTTCGAGTGGAAGTTGGTATAACCTACCTACTTCTATAGGTGAACGATGATAGGAAGTTCTAAACAAGGTAGAGCTGAGGCGAAGGGGATTTATGTCGCTGTATGCATTAACTGGGATACTCTACGTCCCCAAACCTACATGTAATCTTCTGAAATTGACGCACAGGCTCAAGACAGTTGGAGTCAGTCGTAGGAATACACATACTGTTTTATGTTTTACTGATAAAACATGATCATTTTATTCATACCGGCATTTCGGTTGCATGATCTGATTCTATTTAAAGGAAAATCACAAAATCATTGTTTTTAAGGATTTCAGTTTAGAACCAATTTGAATGCATTATTCTCAAGAGGTTTTATTTCGTTTGAAATTATTCAAAGGCTGTACTTTTCCGTTTAAAAGTCAGAAATCACTGTGTCTTCTGACTTCAAATCAAGCTCAATCGTAACATAACACACTATTAGGAACTCGTGCCTAAGATCAATTGGAAGGTAGCAGTCATGAGCTAACAGGTTATATATCCAGCCTACGTCTGATTCCTGTAAACGGTGATTTGCTTGTCCAGACATCGTCAAAAATTGCGTGTGCTTAGAAGCTCAGTGCTCATGTTCTACGATGAACATCTTGTTCCTCCCAAGATAAATATGAACATCGCGTGAGCTTCTTCTCATGTTCCACGGAGTAGGAATAGGATTGGTAGTACTGGAATTAAACATCTGTCTGAGATGGACAAATGCTTATTTCGCAAACAGTAAAGAATTACATTGATAAAAAACGTAAAGGCATTTTTTTATTCAAGCCGGTGTAACAGTACTTCATGTTGAATTTGTCCAAAGAAACGACACAAAAGTAGGGGCATTGTTTATGGGGGAATGAGGGAATATCGTCTGTGGATGGGCAGATTTTGTTGCTTGTCATATACTGGAACCGACTCTTCTCAGTTTTGTAGCGCTAACCCACGATGCCGTGCCGCTGTGGATTTCCCCTGAGATACAATATACGAACATTGAACATTGATATTGTAATGACTAGGGATACTGCATAACTGATTACGTATAGACGTATAGCAAAAGGTTCCCTGTAGTATTCTGTAGTAAAGTCTTTGAAATATAAGCGTTACAATGCGCGGCAGGAACACCGCAGGAACTGCGTTTGTGTACAGACCTGCTGTCACCTTTCGCCCACATCACTCGTCCACCTCTACATCAGCCCACCTCCAGTCGGTAGTTTGCGACACAGCATACATATAGATAGTTCATCACTGGTTAGATATACTTTCCAGTCTTCAGACCACTGGACTCGTGAAGGTCCCCGGCTAGAATAGGCCTTTAGCAACCCAGGCGTGCCATAAAAGGCGACTATGCTTGTCGTAAGAGGCGACTAAGAGGCGGGATCGGGTGGTCAGACTCACTGACTTGGTTGACACATGTCATCGGTTCCCAATTGCGCAGATCGATGCTCATGTTGTTGATCACTGGATTGCCTGGTCCAGACTCTATTATGTGCAGACCGCCGCCATACAGCTGGAATGTTGCCGCGTGTGGCGTAAAACTAAACTCACTCACTCACTTCAGACCACTGACGTCGAAACCGACGATGTTGTTGCATCAAAACAACACCTTCCATATATCATCTGGCTTTGAGATCAGCCTCACGATGGCCGTTCCACACTCTGTGGTCAGTATCCGTCACAATCTAGGAATAGGTGTTGTTATGTAGGATGCATGCTTACACATAATGAGTACACCGTACGTTGCGTAACTCACGTCACGTACCATGCGGGCCTAGTGGTTAAAGCGTTCGCTTGACAAGCAGAAGACCCGGGTTCGATTTCCCTCATGGTTACATAATATGGAGCTCATTTCTGGTGTAGGTCGCCACAACACTGAATAATATTTGTTTCAAGCAGCGTAAAAGTAAGCTCTCTCTCTATCCGTTATATCTGCTTGCGAACTATGAACAGGATGAAGGTTCGAACCAACGATCATGGGTGTGTTTCACTCCCGTGTCCCTGAGCGTATCTAAAACCACCGATCTAACCGTGCAAAACTGGTTTATTTTGAAATAGATATTAATTTGTCGAGTTTTCAAAACAGGTCATTAGTTTATGAAATAGACAACTTTTGGTTCTGTTCAGAAAAGAAACCCATATTACCGATAATGCTTGTTTCAGAATCACTGGAGCTCAATCTGACGCTCGAGTTTGAAAATGCAACCGATGAGAGCATTTATGCGCACTATTGATTAACAGTGACGACAAAGAGATAATGCGACACTAAAAGTTGCATTTTCACGTTAGTTTGAACGTGTCACCATTTAGTAAAAATACGATATATTTTTAATGTAGAAAAGCGAAAATAATTCTGTGATCATAAGGAATATACATTTCGACGAAATCATAAGGAGATGTTCATAAAACGAGGCAAGTACAAATAATACCAGATAACGTCTTCAGTCCAATTTGTGGTATTCGTCCAAAGATACGCCCATACAAATATCAGTCAATAGTCCACCTATCAAAAATAAATAACACAATATGATATAAAACGGATATCTCTTGACAGGTGGAAATGCCTTTCACATGACGAGACTACAATAAAACTCTTTGGCAGCTTTATGCATGCCTTGAATACTGTAAGCCTGAGTGAGTATGACGCAAGGCAGTGCGGCAATAGACTCGTTTTAACACCAAATCCTCTCCATTATGAGAACATCAAAGCTTCAAAAGCCCTTTTTAAATATTAATTTGCAGAGACCCACATGTTTTTGACACAGACTTGTACACTAACCGGTGTATTTCTAATAAACAAAACCCCAAAACTAAGCTCTCTGCGGGTATTACTTGCATATGTACACGACTGGAGTTTCAGAAGCAATAAAAACCAAAACCAATGACCAGCTCAACACGACCCATTTCAGTGCAATCGGGGCTATCATGTGAAAAACCATAAACAAATTTAAATACATGGTCAAGTTTGGTGTACATTTTTAAAAAGTCAAGAAGCTTATTTAAAATCATCTAATTACTGTTGGCTACGACTTATTTTGATTTGCTGTTGATAGTTAAACCTGCAATAAAAGTATCTCGACATATTTTTTCTATGAAAACACATTGTTCACAAAATCCGATCGGGGACAGTTTCACACTCTGAATTTGCGTCATAAAGATTGCGAAACATGTTTGTTTGCTAGCCCTAGATTATTTATAGCAAGTGTGGCAATATATTTTTCACAGAAAACCGGTAGTATAACAGCTAAGAGAGTGTACTAGAAAATACGGTGATATGGCTTGGCATTTGGAGCTACTTTATCACTTTCTGTGACGTCATGTCTATTGTGTGAGAATACAATAGTGGTCTCTTTATCTTCTTCTTGAGAATACTGCTTGGATGATGCTTACAAATTTGCCCTGGATGATGCAAACCAAACAGACGTGTTGTGAAATATCATGATGTTTTGAAAATATGAAAGCTAACCATCTGCGAATAAAAACTTTCGGAATCAGCCCACTTGTCGAGACTAGACTCAGCATTCGATAGTTAAAGACCGACGCCTTAAAGCTTGAATGTTGTGGAATGAGGCGTAAAATATTATGCAGCAACTTATCAGAATCGCCCCATCAATTCTACTATAGTTCAACACTTTGTGCACATTTTAAGGCATTCTATTTGGAATACAATTTACAGATATGAAATTGAAGTTCATCGACGAGCCTTTGTTTGAATAATGTATTCAGTTTTACGATTCTATATATAATTCTAGTCAGTTTGTATCAGATATTTATGTCCGTAGTTCAGGAATAAGAACATAAACTAATTTCAGAGATGTATGACTTCTGTTCCCAAAGATAAATACACATGGATGTATATATGATGCGGTACAACGTTATCGGTTCTAACAATTAAACACTTAGAATCCTAGTGGTATTGCTCAATTACATGTCTAGACTATGTTCATTATTGGATGTTAGCTTCGAAATTTAGCTGCGCTATAGATAGTGGTTTTGTCTACCTAGTCATTAATTGGAAACACTGTCCATTTTGCAATCTTCAGACGACTTGAGTAATCATTGGACAAATGATTGTTGACATACCACCACAATTTGTTTGGGTCTAGAATCAATTCAAACGCACGCCTATACTTAAGAATCCCATATTGGCTGAACCGAGCAAACATTAGGTGTACAAGTCTTCACTAACCTACACGAACATGGGCGGATCTCTGGAGTGGAACGTCCATACGTGGTGACTGACCTGCGATCAAGTCATGAGCATAAACATCACTTGCTTGCAACCAAGTCGCGTACGTATGGAGAGAACGACCCGCGATCCAGTCACGGCATAAAACAATGACTTGCTTGCAACCTAGTGACGTATATATGGGATGACATATCCGCAGAGCAGTCATGGGCTGCAAAAATCACTTGCTGGCAACCAAGTCACGTACATATGAAGAGAATGTCCTTCGATCCTGACATTATATAAAGAATCAATGGCATGCAATCTATTCACGTAGGTATGTTATGTTTGGAATTCAGGCAGATTTGCACAAAGATTATCACTGACATGCAACTTAGATATGGGATCACTCTTCTGCCAGCCAGTCATTGCCATCTAGGACCACTGGCTTACGACCCAGACACGTCAATACTGGATCACTAGCATCCTCATTGACAAACAGTTTGGTAACTGTATGCAGAGGGTGTCAAATGCGATTCAAAACAAATATTCTGAACAGGTATATTCAGGGGTTTCTGGATTGGTAACAATACTGATTCAGTGCTTTTTGGGGCGTGGATGTTTTTAAATCAGTTACCTTTCATACTATGTTCAGTATTTCGTTATTAGTGCTATGTTAGTCCATAAAAACGCCGTGACAACCACATAGGCGTTATTCAGTGACACGGTAAAAGAATCATATGAATTTCAGGTTTCCACAAGACAATGTCCCGAAGTGAACACATACATTTAAAGTAGACAAATTACAGGACACACAAAGGCAGACTCCGGTGTCTTTGAATTCATAAAGTAGATAAGCAGCATGTAAATATTTGAGGATGGGTCAGAGAATAGAAGGAAGTGATTGCAGCGGCATCACCGAATTTGACCAGCCGAATCAATGAAGTCGTCTCCTGCGAAACTGAAGATAGTTTTTGACCCGTTTGATCGTCATAGTTCTTGTTGTGGTGGTCATAGTTCTTCTGGTAGCAGAAGTAGTAAAAGTCGTCGTCGTCGTCGTCGTCGTCGTCGTCGTAGTAGTAGTAGTAGTAGTAGTAGTAGTAGTAGTTGTAGTAGTAGTAGCAGTGTCGTTAAGAATAACAAAACAAGGTACTCAGCGTTGACATAATGCATACATTAAATCATCAGCGTTCGTAGCAAGGCAGCTGAGGCCAGTTCGAAATCCAAAGTCCCAAAGACACTTTAGAGCAAGAAAGATAACAGTGACATCTTCTGCATACACGATTCCATTTCTCGCCTGTCGAGTGCCTTAAAGCTTCTAGCTCAGGTCTCTGGGGTTTCAGCGAAGACATGCGTGTGTTCTTTTGATGGAATCCAATAAGACGGACGCGAAACAGTTGCTAATCGTCTGTTGATGTGTTAAAACCAGAAGTGGATACAATGAGGTTGCTTATTCCACAGACAGAACAGTTACGGCAATAAAGTCGATCCCGGAACGAGATTGACTGAAAATAATTTTTTAACCGTCCGATACTGTTATACCACAAACAAAACATGAAAGAATAACCCTGTCTTTTGTGTTGTTACATGATTTGGGAAAACATATTTCCTATTATCAAAATAGGATCAACTCTGTTCGGTGTATTTTCACAATAAAAGCATGGCGCGGTAAGGGCTAGGCATTATTAGGAAAGCAACGTGACTGTGCAGAAGACGTGCAAGGATGCAAGCGCGCGACACACACACACACACACACACACACACACACACACACACACACACACACACACACTTAAAAGGTTTTTTTTACGGATGTCAGGATGTCTCCAGAGAAGCATTTCACCACGTCTTCGACACAAGAGGTTGTTTGAATAGAATGTGCCTTTAAGCTGATTTTCAGCGATCCATTCCTATCAGTTGCACTGATGTGTTGCCTTTCTCACTTCCAGTTTAGGGGACTGTTATTTTATTCTCTTATTTAAATAATACATGTTCACTGTCCATTCTTCTTCGTTCAAGAAAATCAGCTTTGGTCACCTCACGAGGCACAGTATTTTCCAAATTTAATCATGTTAGTATTGCACGGAGCATCTGGCTGCCAGGTTTCCATTTATTTGGCATGAAATATAAGTGCAAGTATGACAAAAGTGAGTAAATGTAGCCATCGGATTCATATATTTGTAACATCTGAAAAACTGTTTTTCATTTATGAGTGAGTGAGTGAGTGTGTAAATATTTCACATCACACCGACAATATTTCAACCATATCGTGATAAGAACATGATTGATATTGAAATGAAATTTGTTTTCTATATTAAAACCTGTCGTCAAAGGACAGTGAAACAACTAGGATATCACAGTTATAACTGAAACTAGTGTGGAAAGTTATAACTAGTAGCACTATTTAGACAAACGAATATAAAATACGGTCTATACATCACCAACAACTCAAGATAGAACACCATACAGTTGACCATTGTACAGTACACTTGTTTCCTGCAATGACCTTACCTGGATTTACATCATCGCTTCAGCTATTAGCAATTTAGGAAATCTAGCCATACATTAAAAAGACACATATCCTTCGATTAAAAATGTGGAAAGTTTTAATTTACCTTGAGTGTTTGTGGATGTCCATCCTCTCAGGAGGACAATAATTAGACTGTACTTGAACCCCCTTTGAGGATACTGTTCATTTATGAGTAAGGTTTTAATACCCTTGAAATCGTGTATGACAAGTTTAGGTCTTTGGTATGATTCATACCTGCTGGTAGGTATGTGGATTAAAACCATATTGACAGATGATAACTATCATGTCAATGGTTCGGTAATATATTGGTAGCAACGGTTAGAAAGGTATTATATTGCCAGCAACGGCTCATTATCATGCAATATTCAGGATAGTGACGTAGTGAGGTACTTGACCAGGTAACGCTGAGTATATGTTATGCCAGCCGTCATCCACGGATTGTATTGAAATTATGTCAGCTTTTCACTAAGCAAATTCTTACAAAGAGTATATCGGTATAGTGTTTGTTTTGAGTTTTAAGTTTTACGTCGCACTCAGCAATAGTCCAATTATATTGCGGCGGTCTTTAAACGATCGAGTATGGACGAGACAATCCAGTGATCAGAAGCTTGAACGTCGATCAACGAAATGGGTATGCAATGACATGTGTCAATTCGGTCGGCGAGCCTGACCATCACATTCCCTTAGTGGCTTCTTATGACAAGTATTTTTAACTGAAGATCAGTTCTAAACTAGATCTTCACTGGACTGAATATTTTATGAAAAAGATGAAAATATTCAATAGGACTAAAATATGCTCAACGTATGAGTAGTCTCCCCAAAACGTTCGTCTCCAGTGGTGTTATATTTGGAACTTTATCTGATACAATCCAATGACAGTTGCATTATGTACAAATATGATTGTTTCACACAAATGGTCTCTCTATGTATATATCATTCCATCAACGTCAAAACCCTATAATAATTGCATCATTAACGTCCGTGTATTAATTTAAACTTAAGGCGGTCAGATAGTTTTCAGTCCTATTTTGCGTGTATATAGGAAAATCATAGTCATTCACGATCTGGTGGAACTGAAGAAGTTGCCATCAACTAAAATAACATGCAAGCTTCATTAAAGGTCGGGGTGGTGCTATAAAGAATGCATATGCACACGCAAATTGGATATTTTCATTCACTGAGTTTTCTCGAGGTTCCACCAAACCGTTTTCTGAGATTCAGAAATCAGAAATCCACACATGCATGGTGATATCCGGGCAACTACATATATATTAATGGATGAATATTTCCACAATAATGGCATACACTATTTGGATAATATTTTAAGTCCATTTTGTGTCAAAAATTGTTTGACTTACGCATATTACTGAATTAAAATCCCCCAGACTCCACATTTGTCACAACAGTAGATCTGCATGACACGTCTCTCACTGACGTTCGAACGGGACTGGATAACTGTGGAATGACGCTCCTCACTGCTTTCATAAAAATGTACAGGTTCAAAACCTCTTGAGATTTTGTGATGTTGACAACCTGACAAGTGTTAGACCAAAGCAAGTCTCTATTCCTTTTGGGATTCACAAAAAATGCCAAGTTTTCATTTTTCTCTTTAACGCATTTTCTCTGAATATATCAGCTGTTTTCTCTTATTACATGACAATTAGCCATTACCTATGACGGGAGACATTGGAGCAAATGTATATTTTAAATAAAATGTAATGTGGTGTAATATATTTCCAATGACCGGCATAAGTAAAAGATTAAATTTGAATCTGGAGGGTGTTTTTGCAAACAGAAATTTATGTTCATGTACATATACTTACATGCAGAAGGTAACAGAAAGTAGAGATACAAGGAACGTGTATCTTTCCCTCATATCATCAACTAAACATATATATCTATTTACTATGACGTGTAATATACATAAAAAAATCATTTCTATGTCAGTTATTACTGACAAAATAATAACCCACTTCATCATACTTAGTATTAATGTAAGATATTTTAACAGTGCCAAATTTGCCTTTAAATGCTCCTGCAATGAAGGTTCGGGCTTTTAGAAATTGGGTCTGCTTGGAGGTTCGAACACAGACCTGTTTCTTTGTCTCTGTAGGTAAGCGTTATGAAACCATCATCATGGAAGACGAGCAGAGCCACTCATATCCTCCTGACATAATTAATTTGTCGTTGACATTTTTTATAGTGTACTCAGTTGCCTTCACATACCAAAATGCATGTGTCGTTTTCTGTAAGTTAGCGACATGAAGTCTTCTTGCTTAAACTTGTCAGTCTATCCATTTCCGTTATTCTGTCTTGCTCGGCCAATCTGGCTGAACTAAACCCGAATGCGACATTTGTTTGTGCTTGGCCCTCTTGTTCATGCTATTTGTATGTAGTATAAATCACTTTTCTAGAAGAATGATCATTTATCCTCTTTAAATAGGCCTGTGAAAGATGTGGAGGGTAAAGTATTTTCCTATAGTTGTGGCTACTATTATCATCCTTAATGGTAATGGGGGCGGTGGGGTAGCTTAGTAGTTAAGGCGTTCGCTTGTCACGCCGAAGACGCGGGTTCGATACCCCACATGGGTACAACGTGTTAAGCCCATTTTCTGGTGTCCCCCGCCGGGATATTGCTGGAATGAAAGCGGCGTAAAACGTAACGCACTCACTCACTTACTGGTAATGTCAGAAACACAGAAAAGATTGTTCAATGGCGCAAAGAACTGATTGTTCAAACAAAGACTAGGAAGTCACCAGCTCTGACCAGTGCAATGTTTGTTCAGTGAAGGAAAGCATTTGCATGTTCAAACCTTTCTTTACTGACAAAATACATTGACAAACTCTAACCATCAAGATACTGACGGAACGTGGAATGTTACCAAACAGTTGTGCATCCTCATCGATTCCGGTGGAAATAAACTTTGTTTAGGCTTTCGTTATTTTCTCCGATGAAAGTCATGAAACGATGGCAGATATATTGATTTGTTTTGTTTTTTTGTGTGACCATTTGTACCTCCCATAATAGAAAGTAATTCACAAATCGAGTTTATATTTTATATTTTACATATACGTGCATGCTAAATAAATTACAACTCGCTATACGCTACCCTCATACTTCTAAGGTCAGTTTCAAACATTTCCACTATATCATACATTGCCGCTCCTAATTAGTCAATTTTTCTGTTTCCGCGAAAATTAAGCCGCGCGAAAATAAATGATTTTACAGTAGTCATCGTGATATTTACCCAGTCTAATAGAACGAACTGGTTGGTTAAGGTTTGCCCTCTTTGGCCTGAGTTCATCTAAACATTTTAGCCTTATCAGACCGATATGATGGCAGACGGAACTAAGATCACATAAATTAAACTGTCTGCATCCTCGTGTATATCAGATGTTTGACATCAGCGCTAAAATGCCAGTCGGGAGGACCTTTTAAACATGCCATGAGGACTCTGACATATGTTGTCTTCTTGTGGTCTGAGACCAAGGTTTTCACAATCTGCCAGGGGTTATTTCTACATATGGATCAACCACAGAAGTTAATAACTACACCAATTTAAAATGTTAGAAGAGCAGTAGAAAAGAATAGTGGTTAAACCATTCGAGTTACCGAAGGGTAAGGTTCGATACAACGAATGTGTCCAGTCTTCGTGAAGCTTGGTTTTCTGTCCCGAAGTGACCTTCCTGCGGTGTACTATCATATTTACTCACTCACGACATATTTCCCTCGAAACAAATTTTAGTTGATCCACGACACATTTTCCTGTTTTTAAAACTACGCTGGCAATTGCCCAACACAGAAAATTCACTGGTCCCTTCGAGACAGATAGAGAAAATCTATTGTTCCCTACGTGCACAGATTGTTACATGCATGTTAGGATTGGCCGACGGGGATATGTAAAATAATGTGGTTTCCAAATTGATGGATGGGTAGTGGGTGACAGATAATGGTAATTATGTGCAGAAAGATGAATGAAATATATCTATATTTAACATTGTTGGGCAGGAATAGGTGTAGATTGATGCATCAGTGATTCGAAAAATTAATCACTAATCGTTAGATGTGTGAAATGAATGAAAAGACTGGTGGTCGAATTGTCGGATGACGATAGTAAGGCTGTGAGGGACAATAAACCATGGTGGCTGAAGATCTAATAATATGTTTATCCCACTCGGTAACGATCTAGCGATGACGCACGTTGTGATCCATAGTCGCTGATAATCATCTAAAGATCTGGCACATCATTGTCCTGAGGTTTTTCGGATCGCTTAAGTTTCAGCTACTAGTGATATTCTAGGGAACCGCCAGTTAATCACTGGCCAGATTTAAATATGTATCATCTATTGTCGCAGCAGCTGGGTTCCCGTTTGAAGGCATTGTTAACTCCTTGTATGATGAGAAAGAAGCTGACACGACTTGGACTGGAGGTGTTTGCCAGATTTACAATGGTTTATAAATGTTCATTGATTTTAGTGAAAACTCGAGTGTCACGTAAAACACTGGCAGAATGTAAGAAGAACAGGACCCCTTTCCTCAAAGCGACCGTAGCGCTAAGGTGATCGTAACTGCTATACGTTAACATAGACTTGCGACAGTTGAGGAACGTGGTCCTAGTCGCGTAGCATTACAAGGAACCGTATGCCGACGTTTAAACGTTGGATTTCGTCAGGTACCTACTATTTTGACAGTATGCGCTTTTGCAAATATCCTTACCTGGGTTACATTGTATCTCTACATGGGGTGACTGATTTCTGTTTCCGAAAAAAAACCATTTCATGACAAGGGGTCGTTAGAGGATGATGTATATAGCTCCATGTTAAGTTAGCCTCTCTATTCCTACCATTTAACTAACAGTGGTATAATTAAGTACAGTTCAGGGAACAATGAACTTAACATTTCCTTAACTTTTTGTCGTTAACCATATTACGAAATGCCGTTTTCTGTTGCGATATGTATCTTCTCGGAAATAATGAGACAACTTAAATATAAAGCGTGCATAGACGTGTATCATACAGGTTCATTTGCGCTCGAAAACAAAAACAAATATAGCCAGGCAATGTTGGGAAATCATAATTATTTGTTTTCTTGATGTGATGTTTTCTTCGTGGAATTCCTCTCTCCAGGAATCATGTCGTGAATATCTGCAACATTGCTGATGCGGTGTTAAGCAATATTCAGTCAGTCACTCACTGGATAAATCAGGGAGTGTTTCCTCAGATCGAGCCAAGTATTCAGATGACAAGTGTCCTTGACCCCTTGGATGCAAGAGCTACTGTGTGATAGTGACTATTTATTTTATTACCTTACGAGTAGTAACAGAACAGAAAACACATTCACAAAATGTATTTTATAACAAACACTCGTTTATAGATTTAGATTCATAATGTGAAAAGAACTGATTGGTATAATGTTTCATTTGTAGCGTCATGGGCCAAACTGTTATTCAAGCAATCTGTAACATATCAGTAACACAATACATTCTCTGGGTCCCAGATATGATCGTGTAATTTCAAACATGTGAGCTACACATTAATCAAGCCACACCAAACTTTATCTTACAATTGGAGTCATCCGAATGATGTTCAGTGGCTGGTTTTTATCTTTATAGGAACATTGAATGACATTGAATTTAACGATAATTATTCTTTTTTTCCCCTTAGCTCTTTTCGTGTTTATCATTTTCAAGCAGCCAGTTTGATGGATTGATGTTTAACGTGCAGTTTACAGCGATGTCATACATACTCACATCATGGCATCAGGTCACAAGTCATACGTTACTATTATTATATTTGTCATTGGCGTGTTTCAGTTACTTTTGTGTCTGGTTAAGAGTCGATCATTTATAAGCCATCCTGGTGTTACTGAGATACAACCCTTATCAACATTCGCTGTTGTGGATTTACTAACATGACAGTCTTTCTCTGCTTGTTTTCCAACAGTATTCCAACATTTTTACAAATGTTTGATAACATGATATGTATGCAGGATTCTTTGTACTGTACAGAATTTGAGATATTGGTATGCAAGGTTACAGTACGTGCAGTGTGTGATGACGCAAGCTGTAATTGATTTATGTGGGATAATGCGAACGCATTTGAACGTTCGGTTACGTTGTTGTTACAACAATGAATTACATGGAGGTAATATTATGCCATTGCCACAATGTAAAATATAATTCCAGCTATCTGAACAAGGACACTATCTCCATGACCAGCCCTACCATATCGCATAAGAAAACAATACCGACATTTGCACTGAAACATACTTGGTTCATTGACTGGTTGGTATATTGCTTAACGCCAGTACTCCGGTTATTTGGAAAATGCCTGAAAATAATCGAGTCTGGACTAGACAAACCACATATCAACAGCATGGCCATCGATCTCTACAGCTGAGAACCGATGCCATGAATCAACAAAGTCAACGAGCCTGAACCCCAGATCCCGTTAGTCGTCTCTTATAACAAGAATTGATGATTAAAGATCAATTCTAACCCGGAACTTCCGGGACTGTAACATGACAATATCACAGATGAAAGCTTGAAATTCGTACCTTGGTTTTCATCGTAATGAAGCTGTGTTCAAATGGCATCGCTGAAAATGTATGCTTGTTTTGATGTACGTGTAAGGAATTCGTTTTCAGCATAATTCGACGGCGTATTTAGATGTTGCTTTATACAGTTTTTACAAGTTATAAGGTATGATATTTATCAAAGAAGTCAGATCCAGTATATCTTGACGACGATCCATCTTTGTATATTACTATGACACACGGGTGTTCAGAATTTGTAACACTGGTAAAGTGGTCACACTCTTATACTTCACAAGGGCCATCCTAATCTTTTTGTCGTGCTATGTAGGACAAACAGTGCATACAACTATGACAAATTAAATCTTTTTCCTTAATTTTTATCACGAATGTTTTCATGTATTGTGGCAATGCTGTTTCTGACGCCGTAAATTATCCACGTGGAGCTATGGCCATTTCTCGCATTGATCAGTATCCGCTGGCTATATCTATTATTTTAATGACATATACTATAACCAAAACGTTGATACAATCTGATAGTCATCTATGAACGTAAATACGATGAGTTCATTTATACCTCATATGAGGTAAATGCAACTATGTAAACTAGTGTATTTAATGGGCACTTTGAAAGACATGTTAGAACTTGCAGTGGCCCCATCACAATCAAGTTTATATCAAGTTTATATATCAAAATGTTCCTGTAGTTTTTGTTTGTAGTATTTTTTCTGGCGAACAACCACCAATTACATTGGTGCTCATAACCTTATGACTGATGGACAGTATTTGTTTTTCAATTCACTCTGAATATCATTGGAAATCCTCATATATCAGTTACACAGGAAAACAGGTAAACAGGGTAAAAAAGGTAAACAAAATATATTGGTATATCAGTTGTATTACGTTCACAGAAGAAAGAACTATTCGTTTAATACCTTCCTATGACACGATATCTTAGACATCATAAACAGAATATACTGGTATAGTAATTGTATTAAGAAATAATCATTCGTTTAATACCTTCCTATGACACGATATCTTAGACATCATAAACAGAATATACTGGTATAGTAATTGTATTAAGAAATAATCATTCGTTTAATACCTTCCTATGACACGATATCTTAGACATCATAAACAGAATATACTGGTATAGTAATTGTATTAAGAAATAATCATTCGTTTAATACCTTCCTATGACACGATAGCTTAGACATCATAAACAGAATATACTGGTATAGTAATTGTATTAAGAAATAAGCATTCGTTTAATACCTTCCTAAAACACGATATCTTAGACATCATAAACAGAATATACTGGTATAGTAATTGTATTAAGAAATAATCATTCGTTTAATACCTTCCTAAAACATGATATCTTAGAAGTCCTTGCTGGTCACCAGAGGCTACTAATGAGATCGTGTTATCAGCTTGGTTGACACAATGTATCCCACTTGATCGATGCTCATGATGTTGATCCCTGGGTTGTTTCGTCCAGATACGACTGCAGCTGGATTATTGTTGAGTGCGGAGTTAAACAACAACCAACAAATATACCTTGACATTTTATGCCCTGACTATCTTTATGTTGATTGTCCAGTGATTCAATTCAGTTGACGATGAGCAGCAGATATTAATCACTAACAAAGTCGCTTTTATCTTGAAGCAGATAGAAATTGTATCTTCGTGGCGTGTCTTGAAGCAGTTAGAAATCGTATCTTCGTGACGTATCTTGAAGCAGTTAGAAATCGTATCTTCGTTACGTGTCTTGAAGCAGTTAGAAATCGTATCTTCGTTACGTGTCTTGAAGCAGTTAGAAATCGTATCTTCGTTACGTGTCTTGAAGCAGTTAGAAATCGTATCTTCGTTACGTGTCTTGAAGCAGTTAGAAATCGTATCTTCGTTACGTGTCTTGAAGCAGTTAGAAATCGTATCTTCGTTACGTGTCTTGAAGCAGTTAGAAATCGTATCTCCGTTACGTGTCTTGAAGCAGTTAGAAATCGTATCTTCGTTACGTGTCTTGAAGCAGTTAGAAATCGTATCTTCGTTACGCACAGCACATTATTATCATTATGACAAAGAAAGCTAAAGTATTACAAACACATTGCCATCATGGTATTATTATAGTAAAATGATATATGGTTGTAGTATCAAGATGCATATCAACTGATAACGGTTCGTTGTCCTGAGAAGAGCGTCCATTTGACTGATCAGATCTATTCTGTATTCATCATACACTCAATACAATTAGATATACCGCCATTCTCAGAAAACAAGATGTAACAAATGTCAAATCTCTGTTCGAGAATCTCAGATCAGATCATCGTTTTTCATGAATAGCAAAGATATCTGGTATTGCACATCGCTGTAAATGATAATATCTGACAGTGTGATATGAGCTCTGGCTGTTGTAAGCAGAGGGTTAGTTTACGATTTTGTTTTTCAGAAACAATCAGTGTTAGAACATGATATTTGGCTAATGACTCCGTAGTATAAATAGTATAAATATCGTTTTTATAATCTGATTCAAATGACACTGTATTCTTCGGGCTTTGGTTAATTTTCTGTTATGAATCCAAAACAGTGCAGTACTTTAGAGTTTTGGACACGAACTCATGATTATATGTGCACTGTGCGTGGACAGTCGGCATTCATGACAATATTATCAAATGCACGTTTTCGTTTATATAAGCAGCGTGTATTTATGAATTACCTTGATGTGTGAAGTGATGAGATTATGACACTGTGAGTTCTAAGTCCCACCACCACCCCCATCATCATCTTCTTCTTCATCATCATCATCATCATCATCATCATCATCATCATCATCATCATCATCAACATCATCATCTTCTTCATCATCTTCATCATCTTCATCATCATCGTCGTCGTCGTCGTCATCATCATCATCATCATCGCCATCGTCGTCGTCGTCGTCGTCGTCTTCGTCGTTATTGTCGTCGTCATTGCCATTATCGGCACTGTTTTTATAGAACTATAGATTGGATAAGGACATTGTGTCTGATTCCATTCTCAGACTCAAACATAAACAAAGCAAATATCAATATTAAGTCATAAAAAATGAGGAACACAATAACAGAAAGTAATTCCTTTTCGAAAAGTTACAAATTTTGTCGGAAATAATTTCAAATTGATATTATGCGTGCCCACGACATGAATAATCACAATTAAATTCATTTAAGACGAATATCGTTTACGTTGGAATACACAATAAATGATATGTCCCGTCATCCATTAACAATACCGGCTTTATACGTCAAATGTTATCGGGTTCAATGTAAAATGTGACACAGAAAAAAAAGGTATGGAGCTTCATCAGTTCCTATCACAGACCCAGTTTAGGGACAAATGTATTCACCTTGCAAACCAATGAGGCGAAAATGTTATACACAACCCACCCTTGCTACTTGCATGCTCCTGTACAACTTCTTAATACAACGCTTTCATCTCTGAACTTCTCCACAGTGGTCGTAATTCAATTCAAAATGAACAACTAGTACCGTCGATATCAGTCTGCTAATTAATGTTATTTTACAGGCAAACATAGGGAGCGCCACGTTCCAATGGTAGGAACCGACATGCTTACCCCCTTCGCCAACACCTGGTACACCTGGTTTCATAACTAGTTTCCAATGCTAACGAGAGGACTTGACATGCCTATCATTTTCAAGTACACCTGGTTTCATAACTAGTTTCCAGTGCTAACGGTAGGACGGGGTGTATTTCCAGTATTAACTGTAAGACAGTACATGCTTACCCTTTTCACAAACACCTGATTTCATAACTAGTTTCCAATTGTCCTTTACACTGAACGAAATCTGTTTCTTGGGACAGTCATGCATGTACTGTTTACAGCTTACTTGTTTACAGAAAAGCAAATATTAATGTTCAAAGAAAAGTCCAGGACAGAATTCCCTTCCATCAACCAACATCTTCGATTGCAATATATCTTAAAGATAATTTAATGTCACGAGTATATTCAAGCATACCCAGTCTTGATAGTACACCGAAATTTCCATGTTGTGTAAATGCAAAATTGCAGGAGAAAATACGCACTTCAGACGCAAAATCTGTTTGATCGTAGTGGTCATTGTAATTGCTGCATTCCAATTGGCTGAACTCTTCAGGTGTTACAGTATTGTTTTCCCAATAAATGTAAACAATTAAGAACCCGCGAAGATCCTTCTTAGAATTCGTCTTCAGCAACCAAATGCTGCAACAAGAGGCGACTAAAGGCATCGGATGGTCGCTAACTTGGGTGACACATGTCATCGAACCCCAGCTGCAGACATTGATGCTCATGCTGTTGATCTGTGGATTGTCTGGACCAGATTCGATTAGTGTGACGTTAAACAACAAACCAACCACACAAACAAACAATTAAGCCTAGGTCATCAATGCGGACCACTGTAACCAATATTGTCGAAGGATCCCAATAATAGTCTACGAAATTCCATTTTTGCTTACCTGACTCATTCGTGCGATATTTATACATATTCGGGATCAAAACATCTTTCGATACCAAAACCTCGATATTAATGAATGGAATCACTTGCTACGCGGATCCATGTAGTTTGCACATCGGTTAGTCTATTCACGTCACAATGAGTCTATTCACGTCACAATGAGTCTATTCACGTCATAATGAGTCTATTCACGTCACAATGAACCGAAACACCTAGTAAATCATTAATAAAATTCGATCTAGTTTGTTTCTTTTGTCATACTCTACAATCCAAACGATTTCGTGATTTGTTGCATGATGATTCATAGCTTTCGAGATTGTTTTGCCATGGGAGTTCACTTACACAATGAGCATAACAGATAACGTGGACTTTGCACCTATAGCAACAAGTATATGTTCTAGGAGCTCGTGAATGTCTTTGAGTCTTTGGGGTGATCAGTGGCCATCATCTAAACTTGTCTCAATATTGAGTAGTTGCATGTTGAATTTAATGCTCAATAAATCCACAAAATTGAAAACCGTTGCCTACAATGTGATATATATGTATATATATATTGATACACACACACACACATATGTATATCCATGCATGCATGCATACATACATACATACATACATACATACATACATACATACATACATACATACATACATACATACATACATACATACATACATACATACATACATACATACATACATACACATATGTAAGCGTATGTGTATGTGTTATATATGTATATAGATTGTTTTTATTTGATTATAACGCGATCACTTATACATAAACATACACCATTTTTAAGTTTTGTGTAATCAAAATGCGGAAAAGATTACTTTTCAACAAAAACAGTCACTCAGTCACATTGGATTTGTCTGATCTGCACCGATAATATTGACAGCAACAAATATCAGCGCCCGTGTGCGCTCGTATTATGATCCTGTATTGACAAGTCCCCAAGTACACAAAGAACAGTCCTGTAGGGCCGGACGCGAATAATTAGTCGTCGGTGGTCTGTCCACAGGTGCAAATGAAGAAGACGTATTCATTATGATCGGTTCGATATCTGTCCACTTAGTTTGATCATTGGTTTCTTCATGGGCGGAATGATAGGTCTTTTGTAGTTGTTTCCTTCAGTTCGAACGAATGAGTATGTTCACTGGTAAAATATCGATGGCCGGATAGAGTGTCCATCAAAATGGTTCAGAAATCCGTGTAATGACGGTGGTGTTCTGTAACAATATTTTACTATGCAGTGATGGGTCAACTGTCAGTTAAAACAGAGTATATTAAATGATAATAACACTCTAATCCAGTATGTATGTATGTATGTATGTATGTATGTATGTAGGCATGCATGCATGTGTGTATGCATGAATGCATGCATGCCTATGTGTGTATGCATGTATGTATGTACGTATGTGTGTGAGTATGTGTATATATACGCATGTGTGTCTTTTTATATATGAATGTTTGTGCGTGAAACAATGTATACACGGATTTGATCATTTGATTTCACAAACGCCCACAGAGTATGTGAGGGAACTGGCGAGTACAGGATGGAAGTGCCTGTGGTTCCAGTTTCATTTGGAGCTGATCATAAAAACTACATGCCCTATGATTGCAAAGATTTTCCTACAACTGGGGATAAAATTGAACTACCACTAATAGTAATATATCTTAATACGTGATCGTGAAATCTTTTAAATTTTGCAACCTAGTCTGCCAAGTCAATTTTCCTGTACATTTTACAACAGTACCTAATCATCCACGTCAAAACATCGGTAGCTCCTCATCTTGCACTATCAATCGTTATATACCTATTATGACAAGCCGAAAAGGTCTTGGAATAATGCCATATAAACAATAAACCTTTAACCTTTTCTGGTATAATTGTTCAACGACGCAGATGGTCTCGTCCTACTTACTTTCGGGTGACTGACTCGAGCAAAGAATATGATCTGTAATCGCATATTCTTATAGAATGTGTTCACGTAGCTTTGACATAGATCCAGATGGTAGTCATTTCTTAACGTGTATCTGTTATGAGAGTTTTTGCTTTTTTGTGATATTTTGCAGTAACCGTATTAGATAAGACAGCCATTTAAGATAGAGGACGTCAGTAAAAAAGAACGCAGGGTCTTGAATGTGTTCCATTGTCATTATGAATCACTTTATTTCTTTCCGTTATGCATGGCATCGTACACACCATCAGTATTATTGGTAAGATGATACATGCATGTGAAATTGTTTTTCTATTGTCAGTTTAAACAGTTTTATTATTTGTCAACATCGATTACTGGTGAGAGAGAGATGACACTTCTTTCTTTGCCTACGACATTTCATCGACAATGCATCAATACAACGTCACCGGAGAGCCACTCGTTCTTGGACAAACTTTTGACATTATGACATTACTGATTTTTTTTCCTTTGTTGACTTACTTCTGTAACCTTTACTGATGTTACATATGTCATAGTGTACACGTTGGATCCCATTTTTCATGGTGAATAGACACTGAGAATAGTTCTTACTTAACAAATGAAACATGAGCTTGAACACGTATATACTGATGGAAGACTATGGAGGAATGCCTGAAAGTCGACACCACCAACTGCATCTATCTAGTGTCTCTGAAGATAAACAGCCCTACACCAACAGCTGCATCTATCGAGTGTCTCTGAAGATAAACAGCCCTACACCAACAGCTGCATCTATCTGGTGTCTCTGAAGATAAACAGCCCAACATCAACAGCTGCATCTACCTAGTGTGTCTGAAGATAAACAGTCCAACACCAGCAAATGCATCTGTCTAGTGTTTCTGAAGATAAATAGTCCTACACCAACAGCTGTATCTGTCTAGTGTTTCTGAAGATAAACAATCCTACACCAACAGCTGTATCTATCTAGTGCCTCTGAAGATAGACAACCCTTCACCAGCAACTGCATCTATCTACTACTGTTTCTGAAGATGAACAGTCCTACCCCACCAACTGTATCTATCTACTGACTCTGAAGATAAACAACCCGACGTCAGCAACTGTATCTGCCTTGCCTTGCCTTGCCTTGCCTTGCCTTGCCTTGCCTTGCCTTGCCTTGCCTTGCCTTGCCTTGCCTTGCCTTGCCTTGCCTTGCCTTGCCTTGCCTTGCCTTGCCTTGCCTTGCCTTGCCTTGCCTTGCCTTGCCATATCATTTCGTCGAATGGGGATAGATATGCTTGGGGCTGTTATGATGCACCGGTTATGAAAAATAGCTGTGATGTGAACAAATATATTGCAATAATATCAACGGGATGTAATCATGCAGCGGCGAGGCTTTCAAAACAAACGAACGCATGTGATACTGTATTGGTGCAAACGGTCACGATTTAGAAGATGAAACAAACATCGATCCTTTGTTGAAAACGGACGACAATGCTACACACGTGTCCCCGACGAAGCAAAGCAGTTGTGGAGATTTGGTCGCACTGCAACGATGTTTCTTTACGAGCGTATTGATAGTGGTTTCAGACCTCACATAGGTTTGTATGAGGAACCAATAATTCCTAACTAATACAAAGGTATGGAGAATATACGCGTCTTTATCATTTTGTTGCAGCAGTTTGATGAGAGAATGTGAAACATATTTCATGCTATTGAAAAGCGCCTGTACATCACTTTAAGATGAAAGTTTAAATGGATGCCAAACAGTCACAGAGCTGTAAGGAAAGGTCAAAATGGTCTGTCTTCTCGCAATGCCGTAATAAAGGTGCCGTCACGTAATGGGCTGTCCAGTTTAGCTCATAGTATCAGATGAGCTTGATCCGACCCAAGGGTATACATTTAATAAAACGTGTATACCCATTTCATTCTTAACATATCTATAGCCCCAGTGTAAGTCGCCTTATGGGAGACTTGAGGGGTAGAATAGTCCTTCTTCGACCCATGCTTGCAATAAATGGCGACATTGCTTGTCGTAAGAGGCGACTAAAGGGATCATGTGGTCAGGCTCGCATGATTGGTTGACACATGTCATCGGTTCCCAGTTGCACTGATCGATGCCCATGCTGTTGATTACTGGATTGTCTGGCCGGGACTCAATTATTTACGGACCGCCGCCATCTAGCTGGAATATTGCGATGTAAAACTAAACTCACTCACTGACTTGAGAATGTCTTGATAAGCCAGATTTCATTTGCAGAATTTGTATTCAACGTTAGATGTGTATTGTTTTTTGTGTGTTTGTTTGTTTTTGTTTTTGTTGCTTTTGGGGTTTTTAAGGATTTTGTGTTTGTCTAGGCGGGGCAGTGCACGTAAATATGACGATATTAGATTCCAAATTCCTAACTAGCAACCTCTTCGTTGCACGGAACAAGAAAATGGGGAAAACCAAGATGAATAGCGCGCCTTTATGCATTGAGTTTGGTAATACCGAAAATGTTACATGCGGCATTTCCTGCCTTTGTTTGTAGTGGAATTCCATGACGTTTCGGCTTAAGGACACGATTAATTGCACGAAACTGCCATTGGTTCATTTCAGATAAACACATCATCATAATTACAACATACAATGCACAGATAACTTTTAGGGATTACTCTCTTCATCGTTGACATATAATCAATCAGATAGTCACGAACAGTAAGGATTGGCACTTCTTAACAGCTTGAAACTATCCATAAATCGTCCAGTGATTTGTGTAGTGTAGAGTTGCCTCCCGCTGGCACTCCAGAATTATGATTTCCAATTCTCATCGCTCCGATCCGTCTTCTGTGTTTGTCAGCACAGTCCTCGTGGACGTGGATTTCAACAGTGCAGTAAATGTCCCAGCAATGTATCGCGATATACTAAACACTTGTTTACTCACTAATCTATCATTTTCTCGGGAAATGAAATTATGTGAGAATATGTTTTAAAAATGGCCCCGACATTTCGCACACGTAACAACCTTTGATGCAGAGTGTAATATAACTTCCCCACAGATAGATGGATAGGTAGGTAGGTAGGTAGGTAGGTAGGTAGGTAGGTAGGTAGGTACATAGGCACGTGCACCAGAAATGAGCTTCACACATTATCCCTATGTAGGAATTAGAACCCGGGCCTTCTGCCTGACGCGAACGCTTTAACAAATAGGCTACCCTACTGTTCCAGATACTTAGGTACGTAAGTAGGTACGTACGTACGTAGGTAAGTTCATAAGTAAGTAAGTACATAGTTGCGGACTCACATAGGTAGACAGGTACGTAGATACACGTATGTAAGCAGATATGTAGGTATAATTACACAATGCCATTTAGAAAGTGGTCAAATGCAACATGTCACATTGGGAGCCGTGCCAATTTACACTTATCAGAGGGGTACACAAAGTAAGTAGTTTAGACTACCAGTTGTCCGACTTCCATTTTGTGGAAGTCACGCTAGGCGGCTGAGTTTGTGTGCTGGCGATTAGGTGCCTGACTCTGAGGGTGCAGGTTTGAATCCCGGGTTCGAATCCCGACTCAACAAAAAACTACTAGAATTTGTACTTTACTAAGAAAATGAAATCCCAAGCATGACATATGTTGATCGTATGTAGGTACGTACGTAAGGTACGTTAGGTTGGTAGGGACGGAGGGAGCGGCAATGGAGCTAGTCCTTTTTGCCCCAGCAGTATATTTCAGCGTAAAAAGAGTAGGTTTCAGGAAAGAACAGTTGTCCATTCAGAAGATCTAAGAGGTTGTGCATGACAACGACATTAATAGCGCTGTAGACGTCTCTTAGTACCCTGTATTCTTTAGTTACTGAAAGGGAAATTCCTTGAAGCAAATGCTTGAAGAAATAGTCTCGAACAGACGATGCGAATAAGACATTGTATGGAATAGACATGCGTCTCTAGTTTGGTTTTAAGTTTATGTCATGTCATAACATAAGAAGACATCACATCAGGTATTTTCTTCATGAAGTAACCTCCTTTCTGATCACGAAATATCTCTGTTTACACTTTGTGGGGATTGTATAGATGTACTTCATCTTTATGAAAGTGAAAATATTTTGACTCATAGAGTGCGTCAAC
This sequence comes from Haliotis asinina, assembly GCF_037392515.1. Lineage (NCBI taxonomy): Eukaryota > Metazoa > Mollusca > Gastropoda > Lepetellida > Haliotidae > Haliotis > Haliotis asinina. The sequence goes on along the minus strand of NC_090294.1, from coordinate 19,702,656 downwards.
TAACAGAAGATCTTCATGACAATGCATGGTACAATAAGGTATTACGCATCCCAAAGTTTAAATAGCAATCTAGTTTCACTCCATGTACCTTCTAACTAATCTAACCCATTTGAAAACGAATATGAGCAGTAAGTTTTAAGTTACATAAACGTATACACAAGAGTAAAACGTCATGACACTGTTTGCAATGTTTGCATTGTCAAGCTGTGATTAGTATTAGTTTCTATTAATGCCGATCCTTTAACCTCCCGTAGTCTGGTTGCTGGTCCAGCCAAGATGGTAAACGCAAACCTCTGCAGCGATAATTCTTCATTTAGGGGGCGGTGGCCTACCATACAGGCTAAAGCGTTCCCTCGGCAGGCCAAAGACCCGTGTTCTGTTCCCCACATGTGTAAAATGAAGCCTCTTCTAGTGTCCTCCCCCCCCCCCCCCCCCCCCGCCCAAACCCCACCCTCCCCAGTGATGTTGATGGAACGATAATTTTGAGTAAAAGAAAATTGCTAACAGATTCTCTTTCACAGTGAGATACGTTTTCCAGTTTATCCTAATCCAATGGTACATGAATTTTTATATAGGGAGCAGGAAAGAGTGACATTTTCCGGTAATATTAGGAACAGTAATAAACAAGGGTAAGCGCCATAAAAGGTGTGCAATGCATAAGGACTCCAAGACGCCTCATCACTACGCCCATGAACATGTGGCTTTCATTAAGAAACAGATGCCAACACCTACGGTATATTTCCAAGTGCCTCATTCATGGTCACACTGACGATAGTTCCGAACTTAATTAAATGAAAATGCAAACACATTTCTGTTTGATCTCCAACACCATAGAATTAAATATCACCCTGTACAACTGGTGATTACAAGGCCGTCGACGCTGATGTAGGTAACAGCATTACCATCGTCGATAGCACCCAGATAGAGGAAATTGTCTTGTATCAATTTGACAGCACTGCTTATCTCCAACACATACGACCCTGACCATATATGTTTTGAAACGATGAACTTAATCTAGTTTATACGGGGGCGTCAGGTGGTTGTGAGCGGATATATAAAACCAAAATCACGATAACTAAACCTTTCGTTATCCATTTTTCGATTGTCGAGTAAAGAACTTTGATTTTGTTATCGACTAAATAGGACGACTAACGGGATCGGGTGGTCAGATTAGCTGACTAGGTTGACACATGTCGTCGTATCCCAATCGCATAGATCAACGTTCATCACTGGATTGTCTATTCCTGACTCGAATGTTTACGGTCATGATCAGTTGCCATAGTTGGAATGTTGGGGCGTTAACCGAGAAATAAAATATATAAGGGTCCTAAAAAGTGAGTGACTAACTGTTGCTGTAAGAGGCACCAGCAGAAGTTCAGCATTTCTTGCCGTTATCATAAAACGACTTTTGTAACTCAGAATGTCTTGAAGGATAACACACATTCAGCATGCATTCTTCATCTGAATACACGTTGTTGTACAACGCAATCATAGTGACGTCAAGCCAGGATTAGTATGTCCTTGACATAATGCGCATCGTCATATGTACGATGTCATCAACATGGTCACAAGTGATTCCTTGTCCATTTGGCTGTCAAAGAATGGAACACAAGTACAAAGAACCTTCATCTATATTTATATCGATTTAACAGCGTTGTAAATTGATAGTTTCGGTATCAATATAATTTCAGCCTAATGATGCACGGACTTTTTAATATAATTCATAAACTTCATCACACATGACATATACACAGTCGTACGTCCAATTGACATTTAACATTACGAGCGCACATCTCTGTCCTTTCTAGCACCTTAAAGGTGGATGACGACATACAGTACAGTAATAACCTCAGACTGTCTGTTTTACACGTAAAGAAAACGTCGAGGTCAGCCGAATGAGACATATATGTTACTTTTCTTGATGAAAAACTACATTGTAACATGAAGGTTGAGAGAACTGATGCATTTATAAAGCCAAAGAGACATCCCACCCCCCACGCCCCTGAGCGTGAGGTTATTGCAGACCTACAAGGTCATGAATTTCTGAGGCCACTTGAAAGGAGGTGAAGAGAGAGTCCCTTGACAGCAAGATAATCCGGGTACTCAAAGGTCACATGCAACCAAAAAATCAAACATAATTAAAACACAATTATCACTTGTTCAATACATATGATATACATTGCTGCTCGTAAAAAAAAAGACATATAAACAAAATTATAAGCGTACAATCGCGATTCAAAAGTGCAATATTTTGTACTTGGACTTACTTCCCTCGAAAAGAAGCCCTCGGGAGACGGGCCCAGTTATAGCGGGTAAGTGTGCACTCAAGTGTAACGACGGCTTCCGATTGGCTGGTTCAGTACTCTGCAATTATTCTAGTCATACTGCATGGTCCATAGTATGGTAATCTACCTTCAGTTGTTGGCAATCTATAGCCTGGTTTTACATTGTATTGTTTCCTTTAATGATATCGTTTTATGATGACATGCTGGTTTTACTTTGATATCTGTGATACAATGGTAGTGTAACTGTTCCTCGTCAAAAGGCTTTTAACTGCTACTGCTTCAGGCACAACATCGAACTGCTTCAGACGCAACATCTGACAGCTTCAGACACGACACCAGGCTACTTCAGGTACAATATCTGACTGCTCCAGACACGACACCAGGGTACTTCAGATACAGTACCTGACTGCTTTAGACGCAACATCTGACTGCTTCAGACACGACACTAGGCTGCTTTGGATACAATACCTGGCTGCTTAACACACAAAGCCTGACTGATTCAGACACAACACCTGACTGCTTCAGATAAGATTCTGAACCATTACCTGACACCACAATACCGTATACTTTCAGGACGATCACATGACATCTTCAGACACGATGCTTGACAACTGTTCATTCTACAACTGACATCATTTGAGACAAGAAAAGATTACGCACACTTTTCACCCCCTATAGCTGACAGGTTTAGACACTACACCGAAGACGCACAGTTTCAGCTTCTCCATCTTACAAAACTTAGTCAAAACTGTAGATTTCAGGGGTAAAAAACTTTCACAGTTCTGGTATCGATACTTACATCAGCATCTACATCAACAGAAATGTTCAGAAGCAACAACTTCCAGGGAAACAGCCTACAGTTTGAGAACCACCCCACCCCGATTTAAAAAACAAATGAAGGCTTCGGACACAACAGCTGACACAATGGGGCAGCCCAGGGGAACAACTGCTCCTATGTCAACATGAGACTTGCTGATATTCGCTTAAATGAAATACTAAGCCAATTGAGAAAAAATAGCACAGAGCCAAATAGAGGCAACATGATACTGACACACAGTTTTTAGAACACGTGCTGCTTTGACGTACATAGTAAACTAGTTCTCAAATTCACCATCTTCATCATTTTTTTATCTTAAATCTGTGCAACACCTGTATGGAACTATTTACGACGTCGTGAACAATGGACGGCGTCTTTCTGTTGTCTGAGACAATATGTTGTTGAAACATCACGTTGAATGGTTCTCATCATTTTACAAGGGTCGCTGCATCGTCACACATGATATCATTTTACACTGGTACAGTCATGTAAATCATCTAAATTTCTATCTCCCCCTACTGACTTTATCACCCCTGCTATCACTGTTCACTGGTAAAGTCACATCAGTTATCCTTGTACACTGGTAACCCGTGAAGATCCGGGTTAGAATTGATCTTCGAAATTCCATGCTTGTCGTAAGAGGCAACTTACAAGATCGGGTGGTCAGGCTGGCTGACTTGTTTGACATGTCATCGGTTCCCATTTGCACAGACCGATGTTCATGCTGTTGATCACTTGCTTGTCTGGTCCAGACTCGATTTGTTTACAGACCGCCGCCATATAACTGGAATGTTTGTGCGTAAACCTAAACTCACTCACTCACTCGTACACCGATATGTCTTTGCTTGCAATGATATGATCACACACGCAATCACTGTTCATTGATAACGTCACACCTGTGTATGCTGTCTTAGGGTTAGGTTAGGTTAGGTTAGGTTAGGTTAGGTTAGGTTAGGTTAGGTTAGGTTAGGTTAGGTTACGTTACGTTACGTTACGTTACGTTACGTTACGTTACAATGTCATACTCGTATATGTAATCACCGTTCACTGTCATACTTAGTATCATTGTGCAAAGCTAGAGTAAGTATGTTTTCATTGCACATCCTTATCGTCATATAACGTGTCTTCGTCCACTGCAGTGTTACAATGTTATACTCCAACACTCGTATATTCATACATGTCATCACAGCTCCCTATCATACATGGTATCATCGCACAAAGCTACAGTAATACAAGTTATCTTCACAAGGGCATTTTACTACAACCATCACACTCTTCATATAGCAGCATATCTTGATATACCAGCATAGTCACCTATTGCATTATGCGTTCATAAAATTGCAACGACTTTCTAAAACATACCCCGTGATTGATCACTCAAGTAATAGAAGACTGTATGAACGCAAAAGTTAATATTGATGGTAAAATCATGGTTGGAAGACAGTGTCAAATAATTATACCAGCAAATTGTCGGTTCACTATTCAATCAATCATGAAGCCATGAATAAGTGTACCACGTGGATATTTGTCCAACTAGAACTGGCAACGAAAGTCTAGCTATGTTTTACACGTTCATAACATTAGTACTCCAAAAAATGTGTGTTGTTACGTTTTCTAATATACATGTAGGTAGGGAAATGGTAAATTTTATTGATATAAACGTCTCCCATTTCTTTACTCAGTTAACGTATTTTTCTATCTCAGTAGGTTAATCTGCAGGTTAATATAAACATTACAGCGGAAAACATTTAATTTCCCATCACGATCGTAACAGCCTCTCTAGTAACTCACTCTTAAACCCAATTTCAATAAGAACCACGCAATGTGGGTAATTATTCCTAACATCATTCTAGTATTACCATATTTATAACGTTTTTCTTAAATGTCAGTTGAATAGGAAACTCAGCCTTGCAAACACATTGCAATAATGAAGCATAAGTGGAAATGGTAATAATGGCGGATGTTGTCCAGTCAAAAGATGAACCTTTGTTAATTGTCAATTTCACAGCGTGGTACTGGTATTTGATTAGCGTTAAGGATTTGGACTGGCCGTTAGAATGACGCGGAAGCACCTGCTGTATCTGCACAATTTCCTGTCGGTCTCAAACTGTCGCTATTGGTACATGGATGGCGACTGGCAAAGGAAACCTTTAACCTGCACTGTGTGATTCCAAATAACAACCGACACTGATACATGTGTTGGAACTTACTCACGACAAAACAGGACACTAAAGTATTTACACAAAATCGTTAGTCAACAAAGAGAATATATGTCAGGTAAAACAGTTAACACTTGGAGGCACCATACTGGATGTTTTCCGTGGCTTTGTCAAACCCACATAAATGTCGTGTTTAATTTCAGTCATGTTCATTGCTAAGAAAGGTCCCATTGTTACTGTGTCTATCGCTTATACTAGTGGCCTTTCGTGTCTTCTTACTGCGATTGTGTTGGTTGCAACGAGTGATTAAATGTAATTCTACCTAATACAGGTCATGGATATGTATGGACGACTCAAAATAAGCAATCGCATTTGAATTGGACAAACCAGCAACATGAGAAGCACATTCAGGGCGCAAAGTACCGGATCCAACCATAACTTTTTTAATAGCTGCACCGGAATGTACAACCATGGCTTTTCAATAGTTGCACCGGAATGTACAACCATGGCTTTTTAATAGCTGCACCGGAATGTACAACCATGGCTTTTTAATAGCTGCACCGGAATGTACAACCATGGCTTTTTAATAGCTGCACCGGAATGTACAACCATGGCTTTTTAATAGCTGCACCAGAATGTACAACCATGGCTTTTTAATAGCTGCACCGGAATGTACAACCATGGCTTTTTTATTAGCTGCACCAGAATGTACAACCATGGCTTTTTAATAGCTGCACCAGAATGTACAACCATGGCTTTTTAATAGCTGCACCGGAATGTACAACCATGGCTATTTTAATGCCTGCACCGGAATGTACAACCATGGCTTTTTTAATAGCTGCACCGGAATGTACAACCATGGCTTTTTAATAGCTGCACCGGAATGTACAACCATGGCTTTTTTAATGCCTGCACCGGAATGTACAACCATGGCTTTTTAATAGCTGCACCGGAATGTACAACCATGGCTTTTTTAATGCCTGCACCGGAATGTACAACCATGGCTTTTTTAATAGCTGCACCAGAATGTACAACCATGGCTTTTTAATAGCTGCACCGGAATGTACAACCATGGCTTTTTTAATGCCTGCACCGGAATGTACAACCATGTCTTTTTTAATAGCTGCACCAGAATGTACAACCATGGCTTTTTAATAGCTGCACCGGAATGTACAACCATGGCTTTTTTAATAGCTGCACCAGAATGTACAACCATGGCTTTTTAATAGCTGCACCGGAATGTACAACCATGGCTTTTAATGGCTGCACCAGAATGTACAACCATGGCTTTTTTAATAGCTGCACCAGAGTGTACAACCATGGCTTTTTAATAGCTGCACCGGAATGTAGCCTATTACAATATCCCTAGACACAAGTTACTGTGATTTAAAGTTGATATAACCTTTGCCGCTCAAAGTTTGAGTTGGGTTAAATGTCGCATTGTTTTCGTTTCAGTACACAATGCGCACATGGGCAATTACTGTCGTCGTCCATCATTTGTGTAATGCAAGAATCAACATGATAGGTGCAAAGATATAGCAGTTTTTATAAGAGAGTCTTATTCTACACATCCATCAGATTTCGTTTCTGGAACATTTACACATGCTGTTTCGAATTTTATGTGGGTAATGAGTATGGCCAGTGATTATGTGCACTAAACAGTTCAGTTTAACCACTGTTAAACTATAACCTTCACCATGTCTTTCTTTCCCGGATAGAACTGGTCTTCAGCAACTCTGGCTCAGGCGACTAAACCGATGAAGTGGTCAAGGCAGTATGGCCTTGTAGTTGATACTTTCATCCGTCGATCGCAAGGTATTTGGTTCCCCATATGGGTGCAGTTGTAAAGCCGGCACACTGTTTATCTGCGGTGTTATTGCAGAAATATTGCGAAAATCGCAATCAAAGACTTATCATGAACATTCTATTATTTCGGAGCAAATGTATACTGGATAAAAAAATCTTCATCGGTTAGCTGTTTTACCCCTTCAAATGGCCTTTACAGATTTGTTTATTTATCTTTTCAATATACGAAATTGGTGCGAATATTAATAACAGTCTAGACACTACGCAGAAGGTTACCTGAGCAACCGCAGTTATTCACTGTGGGAGACGCTTAACCTTAAAATAAATACTAATAAGTCATTGTATGTCTAACTTGTTGCTTAAGGTACGCTGTAATGTGTCAATGTGGTTTGTTTCATGTATCTGTCAGACATAAATTGATCTGTTTGATTATCACTAGAAATATGTAGCTTCAAGTGCTTTAACCAAAGAGTTCACATTGTATATTATTTTATCATGTATAATAAAGGAATGCTCGTGGATTCCTTAGAAATACTCCTTGAAGTAGAGGTGCTGATGTGTGATCTGAGAAAACGGGTTTAACGTCTCGCTAAAGATTATGTGATACATATCACAAAGTACATACGTGTGTATGTGTGCTTGCTTATACCAGCCCAGACTTAAGCTTTTTAACAGTGCGAGCTCACTGAGATTCCACGCCGCAGTTAAGCATGAATACCCCGCTCAGACTTTGAGCCGTTTAGTCCTTATTGTACTCATTAATGCTGAGCGCCAGGCAAGGACCAGCAAGTGCCATAGCTTAGCGTCTTTTGGTGTGACGCGGCCGGGAATCGAACCCGCGACCTTCCGATCTCCGGCTGAAGCAGAGGCAGATATTTATGTATACATATATCACTTTTTGTACTTTGAGAATGTATAGATACTGATTACACAGTGTTAGCATATGTTTATCGTTAGAACCTATGCCTTACCACGTCAGTTAACTTTCGAGTGGATTTTAAAATCACACACACACACACACACACACACACACACACACACACACACATACATGTGTGGGCACCAATTATGATTTTTATCTTGTGGAAGGAATTCACCTCGGACCGGATTGGCAATTCGTCCTAGAATTGTGGAGGAACCTTTATGCATACCGATGATTTCAGTTATAGTAATATAACCAGTTTCCTTCCCCTGACTGACCACCCTATAGAGTGAATAAAATTCAACGTCACCTCGGCAATATTCCATCCATATAATGACGAGAGGTAGATTTTGTGTACACAATAAATATAAGTCATTAAACAGTCATTGAAAGGTTGCAAAATATCTAGAGTATCACAAATGGTGCCTAAACCAGACGCTGACGATTATAAGAAAATGAAGCCGGACTGTAAAATAACAAAAATACACTTTTCAAAAATCTAATATATTTAATTTTATCTCGTAGTTCAGGAGGACAATATTTTCTTGACACTTTCACCTCCTTTGAGCATACGGCCACTACTATTCGGAGATGCTAATTCATACTGCCATGCTTAGAATGTCATTTATCTATTTACAACACATGTTACTCAGGATTTACCAAGTAAATTCTATTGCCTTAAAACATCAATTATTAAGTGATATTTCATATAATAAAAATGATCCTTAATGGTTGTGACATTGAAAGGATATTTAGAGCAATAGGTGTCTCTGACAAAAGTTTCAAAGTGTTTTACAATGAACACTAGACATGTTAAATACATTTACAAATGGCGGCGGGCAATTTGTTGTCATTGTGACGGGGAGACATCTGCGGCATAGATGAGTATAGCGTGGGAAATGCCACACAGCCAAACACATAACCAAACAATGAATCTAATTGTTTGTAAAAGGTATGATAGAGATAAATACTGCCTAATACCTCTAGGCACCTAGAGTTATTAAGGTACCTACATAATTCAACAATATGTCTGATGCGGTATCTAGCTCCTAAAGTTTCCCAGTTTTCCATAAACAAAAAACGTTAACATAATAGATCAGAAACTTTTGTAGTAGTGATATCTCGGGTCTTCTCGGGGTTTCTTTTTTTATGTCCATATGCTTCACGCCTTTCGGAATATGAACTATTATCATGTTTCCTCAATAACACGTATGACAATAAACTGAGCTACTACCCATCTGAATCAAGTGTCACTTGCATGTAAAATATGTGCAGTAATTGATTTGAATTTGAGCATACTGATTTTCTCATCTTCCCCGAAACACAAAACCTGATACCTGTCACTTTCGAGGAGTCAACCAATTTTCCATGGCAAAACATAAGCGAGAATGCACGTTTTGAGTTCAGAAAATGAGTTAATGGAATTTATGGGATGATAAGTAACATAAAACGATAACAGACAGGCATATGTACATTGCGTTCTTATTACGTCCATGTAACTGAAAAGTAACAAGATCGTTAAACTGAGAAAACTGCAACCCAACACAAGATAATTCATCATTTATCTTATTTCATCATGAGTTAACATTGGTCAGTTTTAATAACATTACATGTTATACTTTACAATGACGCACCACGGATGGTAAATGGTAAAGAGAAATAACATGCTTGCGCGTTCATGTTTTCTAAAGAAAGCGTTGAATGTTCCAGACAATTGCAAACGATCTGTCAGTGTCTGCCACAAAAAATACATTAAATTGGCTTTCGGTTTTTCTTGCGTATTTTGTGATATTTGTGATATATTTGAATGTGTCTACCTGTCGATGTATTACACAGCCAGCTGAATCAATTTGCCATGTCCTGCGTTCCTGATTAATGCAAAACTTCTGGTCTACCGACAATCTAAATGAAGGCGTTTAGTTCGTTGTGGCAATGTATCTATCAGTAGGTTTTATCAACATATTTCTGATATTGCTGGAATATTGGTTAAAGCGATATTAAAGTAAACTCACTCACGCTCTAATTACGTTATATTTTATGTGTTGGAGATAAAGTCGTGAAATCGGAGAAACGATTACGAGCTTGTTCTTTTCGTTGTTAACAAACTTGCAGACATTTCAAACAAACATGATAAAAAATGTGAGTGCTCTTTTTTAATTATTACCTCAGAATAATTTGAAGAGGGTTCAAGAAGACCCTCGCCATAGTCAAGGTTATGATCGCTGTTGTCCAATCTTTGTCATAAGAGGTATGCCGAGTTTGGTGATGTGTGTAATTTCAGCTGATGCCATCGATGGCTATCACCAATGTATCTAGTCCATATTCAACGACTTGAAGGCCTTTGTTGATCTCGCCATCGTAAGGCAGCAAACACACAAACAACACGAAGACATATTTGTTTCATCAGAGTCTAGATACGGTTTTAGAAAATGGTTATTTTAGAGACAGAAGTGATGACAATTTGTTTCCAACATATAAATTGGTGTGATGTTTTTCTGCCACTCTAGGACTATGAGACCACATGAAACTATGCTCTACCTTTTTCTGACACAATACGCAATAACGTACATGTCTGTGTGACTCCAGTATTTACGAGCCGCTGTTATTATAGATGTAATATTGACAGCAAGGTCACATTGTTTTTGACGAAACTACAACAGAAGTCAGCGATTTCCTGACGCTGGAAACGACTGTTTTCAGTCTCAGTTTTTCAGTTTTTCTGCAGTAAGGTAAAAGATATCTTATTGCTGCGAACTGACAGATCATATAAATATTCTAAGCAACGCCTTTCATAACTGAGAAAATGTTGTCCGAGAGAGGGAAAATGTATCGTAAAGTCCAAAGAACTTCGAAACCAGACACCTTTGGAGCAGTGTAACGTAGCCAGCAAGTGTGCTTGCAGTTATTGCTGATGAAAAGATGATGTTTCAAGCGAAAACATGTCAGAGCACCTTGCAAGAGAAGGGGATGTCGGAAATGCTCACGTGTATCCCTATTTCTCCACTGTTCATCATTCAGCAAGGTTTCAAAGCACTCACAAGAAAATTTCGGCCTGAGACGTATCATTATTGTTATTTGTAATGTGTGTTGTAAATTGTGGGTTGTACAGTTGATCTAAAGGTACTAAGTCCATATACCTGGAATATCGCTGAATGGCTCGTTAACAGACAAACCAACATTAAAGTACAAATTCACATTAATCCAAATTGCGTTCCTTGGTTTTGGACTTTCAAGGTAAGTGAACCCGATAATATCTTGTGATCGCAATATGAACGAATGAATTCAATGAAAGGCGCTGTGTGAATGCCAACTATTTCAATTAGCCAATGAAATGTCTACATTTGAGTTAACTGATCTCTTATATACCTATAGGAGCGAATTTCATGTTCTCGTATGTATTTCTAGCTCGTGTTCTCTGCTAACAATACCCTTGCTTTAAACATAAACGATTCACGACTGAATACTGGCTTGGTTTACCTAAAGTCCGTAGAGCAAGTCCCACCTCTATTGACACACTGTATTTCCCATAATCCCATCAGGTTGTTAAAGACCTTCTTGATCTTGGATATCTCCCTGTTTTGACCTCCTCTGGTGATGTCTTTGCAAATGCAAAGAAAAGGACATCATACAAAAAAAGCCAAACATCTTCTCCCCGAAGATGACAGAGGATACTGTAGATGGCAGTACGATCGCCACATTAATAATGACAGTTTAGTCTTTTTTCATCAACAGGCTCCTTATGACTTTAATACTTTTTCCATGAAGAATTATAGTCACATACAATGAACTACGTTTGTAGCGAACGTGTTTCTAACGCGCAAATGGATAGAACGAATAGGGTTATCTTTGTCCTGGGTCTTGATTTTCGAAGCTCTCGCAGCTCTAAGAAAGTTGCAAGTTAATGTTAATGCAGGACACTTACATGTATCGTAGCGCTCAGAGTGCTTCGAAAATCTAGGGCCTAGCCACTTTCTGTATGTTTTATATCGAACGGTTATAAACGAACTACCGTTTACTTTGACTTCGTGATAAACAATTGTGATGTCATCGCAATTGAGCAGGTCGATGCTCATGCAGTTGATCACTGGAGTGTCTGGTTCATATTCAATTATTTACACACCGCCGCTATATAACTGGAAAATTACGTGCGACGTAAAATTTAACTCAATCACTTTTACTTAAACATGTTTGTGAGCTACTTACTATGAACTCACACGTTTCAATGCCATTCCTATCAGAAACGGACATTTTAGATTGTAAAACTGACGGTCTCCCCAAATACTGCCATGTTGTTATGGTCTACACAGAACAAATATCCGTAGATTTCAACATTCAACCTTTCAACCTTTTCACGTGATCACTGTGATTTCTTCATATGTCGCATGGAATGCCAAATAGATTGTAAATGCTGCAAATTGTAGTCCATTATTATGTAATGTTGACAAACTAAGCCAGAGAGTAAGCTGGATGTAATGCCGCTTCAAACCTTATATGTCGACCCGTGAAGATCCGAGACAGAATAGGTCTTCATCAACCCATGATGCCACAAACACCGACTCTCCGTGTCGTAAGAGGCGACAAGTGGGATCGGGTGGTAAATCCGAGACTTGTTTGACACATGTCATCAGTTTCAAATTGCGCAGATCGATGCTCACGCTGTTGATCACTGGATTGCCTGCTCCAGACTTGATAATTTACAGACCGCCGCCATATAGCTGGAATATTACTGAGTGCGGCGTAAAACCAAACTCACTCATTCGTTTACTACAACAAATTAACAAACTTGAGTCGCCCACAATTTGAAAACAATATGATATATCAACACAACTGAATTTTAAATGATTTACTTCGACTTCAAGAGGTTGGCACCCTCTAACAGTTGATCAAAGCGGAACTGTCTTTCATAGGTTTCCTAAAACATAACTCAAAATGCAATTCCTACGCTACCATAAACATGTGTTTTAGAATCATTAACACATAGTGGTGATAAAAGGTGTGCGAGAGCGCCTACTACCCCACGGTAGGCGCCCTTCATAAACAAATGCAAAGACTTGTCACTTTATGCTGCCTGCTGATAAGACGCGTGTTACGTGGGACGTGTTGAAGATATTCAGATGGTTACCATGTCTGTATAGGAAATAACATTTTATCACCCAGTTAAGCTGTTTGTAAGAACATATGTATCTGATGTAACTTATACTGAAAAATATTCCATTTTATTACACGGACTAATTGTGATGAATTCAAACACCTTCTTGTGCAACCTGTGATCTGAAATGAGAAATGAGTACCTCACCTAATGAAGAGCCCGGACACTGTCAAGCATGTTATTCTTCTCGAAGAAGTAGACATTCTGATTCATCTGTTATACTTCCTGAATAATTACCTTTAGGGTAAAAAGGACACTGCTCGGAGACAAAGAGTCTGCAAAGAATTGCTCTGGAAGTTTGCAACAATGATAAATTGTAACATTTTCAATGGCGATTTTACTTTTTGATATTTCATGTCGAATTCGAGACATTGTTTTTGTATTACTATGGGTTTAAAGTAAAGGACTTCTGGAAAAAAATCAAGGCGTGTTATTATTTTTCCGAAAGAACATTAAGCTGAAGATGATAAAACCTACTGGAGTAATCTTATCCTGATCATCATATTTCTAATCATCAAGATCTGTGCTACGAAACTTTTTCTCACGACGTTTTTCTCAACAGCAGTGCTACATCTGAAAGGAATTTGCCTAGCGGTTAATGTGGTCTCTCGTCACTCATGTGATCATCGGTTCGATTTCTGAAAGGTAACAGCTGCTGTCCAATTACCCCCGAACGATTACTCCGTCACAATATACGTACGTTAAGACGTCATGACGTCATTGCTGAAATTGTCCCGATAGTCATCGCTCTAAAATCTTTCAGTTACTTCAAGATGGCTTCAAGCAGTAGATATGGAGACGAGTATTTGTCACCTGCGTCGGATAATGAGCGAGTGAGTGTGGTTTTACGCCATGTCAATATCATGGCGGGTTACACCAGATATGGACTTCACACATTGTTCCCATGTGGGATTCAACCTGGGGTCTTCGGCGTGAAGAGCGATGACTGGGCTGATAATGAAGACTTGGTTCTGGAATTTGGCATTTGGAGGTACCACCTGTAAAATCTTTAAATGTTGCCTTTGCGAATTAACGTGACGCTCGTTTCTATTGGAAACTATTTCCATTCTCTCCGAATAAATGCTCAATTTCGTTTGGTGGTAAATTACGCCAATGATCGTCCAGGGCTCAACTGACTGGGGACCTGATATGTCTGTAATTGCTTCAATCAACTCCTATAATCAATTAATACCATTTAGTATAAAAACATATAAACCTTGTGAAATTGATGTCTGAAGGATAAATGTGGATAAATATATCGGCATGGACTTTCCTTACAGCTGTGTGTGAATTTATCTCAGATACCTCATACGTTTTCTTGTTGTTTAACGCCACAAATATTCCAGGCATATGGGCACCCTTAGACCGGCCATTTACATTACTTGCACCGATTTATGCAAATGAGAAACGATAACTTGCCTCAAGCAAATGAGTAAGCCTGATCACCCGGTCCCTGCAATAATTACCTACAGGTGCGAGAAGATTAAGCATCTCAAAAAGATATTCCTTTGAAGGGCGTACAATCCTTACATACAAGTCTGTCTGATAAAAGCTATCATTCCCTCATGTCCAAAGATTTCTTGAAAAACAAAACGTCCGCTGCGGTCAAAGCCATTCATTACGATCTCCAGCATCCGTTCAACCATCATTACGGTGTTAAACTGTACATATATCCCAATATTCACCCAACAGACACTTCCAGCGGCCTAATAGTTGCCACTTCATGAATATCGTTTAAATATATTTCTACACTTAATGTATATTCTACCATCAAACTAATCCCCCTTCTCCGTAAGATGAGAATAAATCTGTCTCGATGTTATCGTTCAGGGCTATGCACTTGTCGCCAGCGACTTTGACCTTAAAGGAAAACATTATAATCCGATGTAAATTCACACAATTTCCCCTGATTTAAGCACTGGGAGAATAACTGTCTTAGTGCCAGGAACTCAGTGACAAATTAAAGATCTGGTTAAATTATAACACGACAAATGTGCAGTCTCATCAAGGGGCGTTGGAAAAGAAGAGGAAAATCTGCTCAATCTCCAACAAAACTAAGACAAATTCTGTAATTTTCCTCACGGAATATTCCAACTGCGTTTCGTAATTAAGGTAGGAGACTAGCAAGCTCTTCTGTTTCTCTTCAGCGAGACTAAGTAAGAGTGATTATGATCGTGGGTACTATTATGCGGTGAGATGTTCATTAGGCTTTGGTTATGCAGATATGATTAATTCCACTGAAAGACAGACCTACAATTTGGTCCTTCATCAGTGCTCAACACTGCATTGATGTAATTGTTGTCTTCCAAGGATGGACGCTACAAGAGCACGAGCTGAATGAATTTGCATGTTTATTCCAATGGGGTTGGTGATGTATGATGCTCCTCAGTTTCAAAGGTATGCGTTTCAAAGGCAGGAGTCTGGTGATTGCATAACACATTCACGACGAAGGCGGTGGAACAGTATAATGCAATGAAGCGAAGAGGTCGTACGTTACCTGTGGATCAGCAAATACAGATACACATGTACAGTTATTCGGAATGGTGAAAAAATCGAGCATGATCACCAATGCAAAGAATACCACGAAGGGTAAATCAATTTTGAATCCAACGATCACTGTCTTCCTGAACTAGACATGCAGACATGTCATTCCATGAGAACACACGAGAACTAAGGGACTGGGAATATAATATAAGAGACAATATCTTCATTATGAAAGATTTTGTGGATCTAAATGCAAATTGTGAATATTCACGCAGACAACCAGCGCATTTGTGACTCCAAGATAAATGGTTATATAGACCTGTATCTTCACAGATGAAGACATGGAACAGCATCAGGAATATCAATTCCCATACTGGTCCATTTTATAGGAAACAAGCTAATTTGAATAGGACAGTAGGTGAATACCAAACAGTACCTGAGGGCTATTTTAGCAGGGAATAGAATGCAATGAGGTCTACAGAGAAATAATGTGTCATATTGGTATATCGAGTTACTTGATGTAGAGGATACGTTCCCTAACTATGGAATGTAATGATACATGTTTATGTTATTTGTGAGATAGGAAACCGCGTTAAAATCGACTTACAACACAACTCACTCATTACGTAACTGATATCTAGTATGAATATATGTTTGTGCGTCTATACACACGCGCGCGCCCGCGCACACACACACATACAATGTATTCAGTTTTAGGGAATCAGTGTAATTGGATCTGTAAACAGTACATGGGAAGAAGACAGTACATGTATCTATTGATCATCTGCATCATCATCAGACCCGTGAAGGTAGAATATTTCTTCAGCAACCCATGCTTGCCATAGAAGGCGACTATGCTTGTCGTAAGAGGCGACTAATTGGATATGGTGTTTAGACTCGCAGACTTGGTTGACATCGGTTCCCAATTGCGCAGATCGATGCTCGTGCTGTTGGTTGTCTGGCCCAGACTCGATTGTTTACAAACCGCCGTCATACAGCTTTAATACTGCTGAGTGTGGCTTAAAGGTAAACTCACTCACTCACTCACTCACATCGTCATCATCACCATCATCATCACCAATGCAAATCACCAGTGATAATAAATATAGGCCATGAGACGAGATCAGTCATGCATGGGAAAGTTGGGCAACATGGTCCTTGTTTTAGTTTTCATGTTAACATTAAAATATTTCAACTCGTAATTGTATATTCTTTCTCTTTCTGTGTCGTGTGGCAATATAGATAGTTAGTTGATGTCTTCAGCCATTGTAGCAGGAATAATGAAGCGTTCGTAAAATGTCACGAGATTGTTTTGTGGTGTGGGACAGTTGCGAATTTGATGCCTTTTTATTACGTAACGACACGTCATGGATTGAGACGTTTCTTGACCTTACTGCTTCAACTGTAACTGTGCCTTACAATAGTATCACAGTCTTCTCGGTTCAAAAGCACGTTCTAATGTTGCGGCACAGATGGCCCGTGAAGATCGAGGTTAGAACTGAACTTCAGGAAGCCATGCTTGTCGTGAGAAGAGACTAACGGGATGGTATATTCATACTCTCTTACAAGGTAGCTGCATGGCATAGTATCCCAGTTGAGTAGATCGATGTTCATACTGCCAGTCACTCATTTGTTTGGTTCAGACTCCAAGACTTAAAGACCGCTGTCATATAGTTGAGTGCGGCGTCATAAAGCAAACAGACACAAAAAGCATCAAACAGTAAGCTGGACATAGTAAGCGTAAAACGTTCTCGTCATTGTTGAAAACGTTTGTTCTGACATTTTTCTTTGTTTTGACATTTCTCCCGCGTTTCAACGTGGGAATCAAAACGTATCAAGAGTTGTATGGTCCCAGGGATCTGAGATTGATAATAAGATGTGCCGTTGAGATTGACATCCACAAGGTCAAAATACCAGCGCCTTGAGTTAATTTGCAACTCTGAATAAAATGAAGGAAACAAGGAGATTGTATCCACCTTATAGTTGTGCAACATTAGTACAGAACTGTATCCTATTCCTCTTGAATACTTGCAACGCAGATCCCTACCTGTCATGTCATATGTGATAGCGTTTATGTAGCATTAGTTCACAAGCAATCGTGTTCTTCTGAAATGGAACACCATTCCTCGAATAACATTAAGCATCTCAAACAGATTAAACACCACTTTACTTCACCGATATATATATATATATATATATATACCAGCCATCGACACAGAACAGCGTCGTTAGGAAATGGACTGAGTATTTGGAGAAATTGCTCGTTCGTCGCGTTGTCTTAGGCCCATTTCTTGTGTCCCCTGCCGGGATATTGCTCGAGTTTTGCTGAAGAAACGCGTAAAACTATACACATTCTTTCTGAAAAAAAGCTCTTGGTTACTTGAAATAGCACAGCCGTCTAAACAGTGAATACCTTCGTATCGATTCCTGTGCCATGATTGTACATTGGGTTCCAAGAATCAAACTTTATCAGCCACCTGTCTCTCTTCCACAGTATATCTGTTAGGAACTAACTTTCATCTAACTTTCTTCAAACAAGTTGAACGTTAAACGGCCATCAACCGTTGTAATGAGCTAACGTTGTTTACCATTAATTAAAGTAACCGCCTTGATAGAATGAACCTTTCGTTTCTTTACGTATGAAATCAAATCAAATTTACTTGTACCATTTTATTCGATAAAGAGATTAATCACAAATTACATGTGGTCTGAAGGCCAAATAAATCACAATATGCCCTGGTGAAAACTTCCTTGTTCGTCAATAGGCGTTACGACCTTCACACACGGCCTTGAACAAATCAACTCAGTGTTTCCGTAATTGAATCTGCATCTGAATGTCGGGACTGGGAACTGTAATTATTGTCAACTTGAATCCTGTTCTAACATGGGCATGTTTCCACATATAAGTGGCCCTAGCTCTCTTGGAACTACCAGTTCACGCGCCCGCGCGCGCACACACACACACACACACACACACACACATACACCCCGTTATGTCGAACTCGTGGGGGCCAAGGAGACAGTTCGACTTATCCGGGTGCTCGACACATCCACTAGTATATACGTGACAAATATAAGGATGAGTTCGACACAACCGAGAATTCGTCTCCACCGAGGTCGAGACATCGGGGTTCGGCTGTATAGTACATTGAGCATAGCTCGAGTGTTGTAAAGTTAAATCAGAAGAAGAAGAGAAAGATGAAAAAAATATTTACAATGTGTGCCTCGAGTTATATATATACCATGCACAGGTACTTTAAGACACTCAAAAATTATAGCTTCCGTCCATTTGGCCTACAAGACACAAGACGCTACATTATACCTAAAACAGATAGTAGTGAATAAGATATCATCCCTTTATAAGCAACAGTGTGGTCAGACTCTTCTGATGTTGGATGAAAGTAGACGTTGAACGCTGCAGAAGCTACTTTATCTATAGCATGCAACCTGTACGTTGCGAACACACAACTGCCCTGACGGAGTCAAAGCATTTGTCATGACCCACTGGCAGAATGGATTTGGCCAGCATATTGCCGAATTTGGAAGTACTCCTGCACACTGATATACACAGATAAACATAGGATGAGGATCATGTACGGATGAGTGCCAGTTTGGACCACTGGGAATGTCCAATACGAAAATGTGCATATGTCTGACATGTCATTTGGCTGACAGCTGCTCCCGTTTCTTCCGTTCTGCGGTGTCAAATGCGCATATATTGCCAAATGTTTAAACTCCTTTTGTTTTGTTTTTGTGTAAATAGTTTCTGATAATTGTATGCACATCTGCTGTGAAAATAAGCTTGGTCAGGGACATGCGTATGTCTAAATAATACAAGAATGCTTCATGCCATCTCATGAATCAGCTTTCTTGTCGCGTTTTATCCCAATCTATGCATTTGCTGATTTCATAAATTACAATTTCACACGAATGAAATAAACAAAATCTAGTTATCATTTATACGTACACAATTTAATTCTTATATGACAAATGGCGAATATAACCCACAGATTCTCGACCTCACATGACACATATGTATAAGGTTCTGATATGGAATCAAACACAAATGCTGAAATGATGTGAAAGTCCTTTCATGGCCAACACCTTAAATGAACAAGTCTCGTACAAGGAAAGTGAGGTTTTTTTAAAACGCAATGCAATAGCTACTTTTGCGTTTGTGGTGCACTTCCAATCATACCTAATTCATCCCAAGTATGTACATCATATGACATTACTGCACTATTGTATAAACACAGGATCAAACTAATGCAGTCATTGTCTAAGCTGATTCTTAAACCAAAGCTCCAATGAGAGTGAGAATCCTCACTGGTTTATTTTGGAAATGGCGTTTTGGCATTTTCATGTATTATGAATGTATTAAACAAGCATGTCTTTTCAAACATATTTCATTTTTGGTCGACTTCCTCCCTGCTTTTAACATAAATACAAAAGGACCCTGTGCGCATTTCAACGTTTTTTATACTTCTTGAACGGAACTAAATGCAACAACGTGATATAATCTCAACACGAAAACTGTTGCGTCGTCAACTGTCAGAAGCATCGTTCAAAACGCGACAATGCGATTAATTATGCTAGTACTCAAAAAGTCATGTAATCGAGTTGTAAGGGCGGCAAGAGTTCCCTCCAAGGATTCCATATCAGAACCTTACTTAACTTCCAGTGCCTGTTCATTCCTTGTGCATATGACTGTATTGTATTGCTAATATACAATATACAATCTGACCGAGGCGTTAGCATTCGTTTACACTCCTTCCTCACCCTAGTCCACGTAACCATTATGCATATTGTGTTTCATTTCACCACTCATCAATTTGTCATCCCAACTCTTACTTTCTCTCACTCCCATCATCCCTTATTCATCCTCAGTATATTACTACGAATTCCGTTTCTCTTTCAATATCTTATCAGCTCACTCTTTCAACGACTGTCACCTCTAAATTCATTTTCTGACTCTTTCAGATTCTGTTTTTCCACTGTGGTCATTCGACATATAAACCTTGATGTGTCGGTCTGTGTTGTGCCGTGTTGATTCATTGATTCGTCCTAATACCTAGTGCGCGAATACCTAGTTTAAATTAAAAATGATATATCTCGCACCAAACTTGTATCTGTTGCTTTCATCCAAGTAGTGAACGTCTGGGACGTACTTCAAGTCGGATGGTTCTTACAAATATGGCTGATACGCCATGATGTGGGTGCAATAATGTTGAGAGCGACATTAAGTACAGGTAATCCAGGCACTCGTTCACTCTATTATTCCGCCATTCACTCCAGCATACGAGATGTTCAAGGTGAAGAAACTTACTCCTTTGTCAAACATCTGAGTACAAGTAGCCCTGGAGTGTAAAGTCGTCTATCCCCTTGAAAACATCCGACATCTTCTACCGTCTTATGTTGCCTTCTTCTGACGCTTTGTCACAGTGGTATTATTTAAAGGATTCAGCTTCAATTTTCAAAACATCAACTGTTTACGTAATGAAGCATCTTCCATGTGACATCTCTTGAGGCTTGAGATCTTCCTGTCAAGTTGAGAGCTTCAAAAGTGTTCTTTTACGTTTCTTGTGAGTTAAGGTCCACTCATATTATTACTCTAGATAGCAAAAGCTGCCCATTTTCTGCTTGGTGAAACAGAGGCAAGGTGTAAACAAACTCGTTTGTCTGAAGGTGAAGCCATATGTATGACATGCGATTCGTTTTGGGGCAGGACTGAAATCCTAGAAACTCTCAGAAGTCAAGATTTCAAACATTGTCCCCCATTGTGTCCCCCATGGCGCCCCATTCAAGGTGTCTTCTCCCGCGACGCGGCTTAACTGATTTGTGACCTTGGTTCAATAACGAGACACCACCATACTTCACACCATCGGGCAGATGACTTTTGCGGTGTAAAATAGATGAGTCCACCAGTCATTTCCTTTTACGTTAACGTGGAGAAACGAAAATTATATTACATTTTATATATACTACATAAATTACTGTCACCAGCTCTCAACGATGAATTATTTTCTTCTCAACGGTAATTTTCTCAAAGTTATCGGTGTGATGCAGTGCAAGTAGATAGCTACACGTCGCTTTCAGCAATATTCCAGTCGTGTTATGTAGTCGAGTTGGAAATGAAAGGACAAAAGTAAAAATCAGCCAAACCAACATGCTTATCATATGTACCGTTTGTCCGTTTGTTGTTTCACCATGCACTCATCAATTTTACTGTAATAAATCGAATCTGGATCAGACATTCCCGTGATTGATGTTTTGATATCTTCGAAGACAAGCTGCGAGGATAAATATCCAACAGTCCTTACAATGTGACTGTTGTCAATATAATCGGTGGCTGTTTGGTACACCTAGAAACGAATAAATACAACAATCTTTGCTTTTGTAGTGTACTTACTTCAGTAGCTTTAGGGCCGCCTAGAAAAGAATAATCAAGGGCCAAAAAAACTGAACAATTTATGGAAAATCAATAGATTATTAATAGCTAGCTGCTTTATAATTGTATATACTTGTTTAGATCAAGTTACTAAAACTCACGAAAATGTTGCACGAAATTGAGGATTTAGATTTATTTTTAACAAAAGTTGAATCCCTACCAGGACACAACACAACAGAATATGGAAGATTGATGGGTGTTGCCTCAAATCAAATGAATGACATTATTACTATTGTTAAAGCAACTGACCGAGGGAGGCTGACGCTAACGAGTTTTGTTTTTCCTGTTTGATGAATGGTTGAGCATTAATTTACTACGGAATAGGCACGTATGATGAATGGTTCAGCATTATATATAATCAAATGTGATCATATACAACATAATCTAAAAACATATAAATAAATCAATATGAATTTTTCATCAATAGTTAATTAACGGTATGTTGCAACCGTGCTTTAACACATACATTCTGTTTGTCAGTTACGTAGAGTGAGATGTACGTGACAGTATATATTTGACATCATCTAATCACAATATCTTAGTATGTAAATTTAAAACGTCCCGTGAACACAGAGTATTGGGACCGAGGGTCAGCCAGCCAGACGGCCCAGCCAGCCAGACGGCCCAGCCAGCCAGACACTTAATTATGTCTAAATTTTCGCCAGTTAACATAAGATTGCATCGTTTCCTTTTTACAAGGTCGTTGTGATTAAATGTGTGTATTAAATGTAATACTAATATAATAGTACACGTATATTACATGCTTATCTTCATACTTCGCACTATTAAACATCAGCCATCTTTTCATTGAAGCTTTAGCCTGACGATGCCTGATTAACAATTTTTGAAATACTGACAAATTTACCTTACGTGAATATACACTTATAATTCACTATGTACTATGCGTTAGCATGCAATAATACAGCTTTTTACCATGAAATGTTCAATGTTTATTACATGATAAAAGCGACAAATCAGGAATACGTAAAAACTAGACAATATTAACAAGAAACGGATCTTCAGAAACTAATCCCAAAGTCCATGAATAAAAAATAAAGACGTACAAAATCAAAATCCACTATTCCCAGTGCTGCCAAATGTTGTATGACCATCTGACAGAAACCCAGGTTGACTTAAACTACTGTGAAACTAGACACTTTGAACAAGGAGACAGTAAGCTTGAAGCATAGAGACAGCAAGGCGTGCTCGGGAAGGGGAGTGGAGTTGATGATTTTGGCTGTGGTAGAACACCCTTTCAATAAGCTGAGAATTGGGGAAGCTGAAGTGTGTGGTATATCATGCCTAAAGAATGTGACTGATTGTTCAATTCAGGCAAAACGAAATTTCCTTTCACAATTTCTCAAAACAAAATTATTGAAAATCACCATATCTATGATTAACAATATCATAAAGGCCAGAGAAAATTATTTCATTGTGCCTAAAGAGAAACGCATTAGAACGTCATGAGGCAATCCAAGAAGCTAGGAAGCGTAGCTGTATATGCATCATGGTAGAAAGTAGTCATAAACAATAAAAAAAAGGTTTCTTGAAAGGTCTTTCTAGCTTGCATCTGTCTAGCTTGTGGTCTGCTTGGAACTGTCGCCATACGGGCATCGTGGAAGAAATGTTAACTAAAAATGATTTGTGAAAGGTATTTCTACCTTGTATTTAAAATATAATGGTGATATTGCTGAAAGTGTACATGTAACGTAATGTAACACAACATAAAAAAGTTGACAGGACTTACGCTCAACCTGGTCAATCAGGCTCCCTTCCATCCCAATACAAACACGCACGCACGCACGAAATATAAGATAAACAAACAGTAAGGAATCAATCAAGAAGCTTTCTGGGTTGATTAAAGCTAAACGACCCCATCATAACAAGGTAAGATGGCTAAGGGCAACATAACATTTTTTTAAGTTTTTCTTTTTGAACGGACATTGGATATTTTCATGTTCCAAAACGTGCTTATTTATGAAAACCAGTATTTGTATATGGGGGGCACTTTGACAATCAGTCTGTACCTAACTTGTTATTGCTGAGCTTGGCTCCTCGGAACTGACAATGGTTTACACTGATGGTGTTGTTGACATGGATTAGTTGTTTCCGGGTCTCCGCCTCCGACACCACTCACGTTGTGTGTTGTGATCAGAACGTTTAGTTCCAGTGACCGGAGCTAACCTGAAACAGATTATATCTGTGTGACCGCAAGAACTTCAGAAGAAAATTACCAACTAATGAGTTCCTTGACCGATACAAAATGGCCCAGGAAAGGAATTTAATCATTTCCGTACAGTGTAAACATCCGCAATGCCCGAGCTGACATGCCTTTTGATGTCCACTGGAATGCACACGAACAAAGCATTCAATCTTTCTTTTTTGTCCAGATCACTTCATGAAAGTTAATCGCTGTGATTTCAGAGACATGTTAACAACCTATACAGAACAGCAAATGAAACGCAGGTATTGAAAAATGAAATCTCAAGAAAGTAAGCGTAAATGTTTATGCCCTCTCTTTAAAAACTTGACCCGAAAAATAGAGTTGCGTTTCTTTTGTTGTTCTGTATATTTCGACTATGATTTGAATGATAGCTTTGGGCCAAATGTACATTTGATCCTATAGATTCGTTTTGACTCATCAACTTTTGTCATTTCATTTTTGGGTTTGTTGCAGTGATTCATTCATGTTATTTTCGCCTCAAACTTGCCTTTAACGCCAAATGGATCCTGCTTGGTTGGATAACTGAATATCCTATTGTCAGGCAATCAAATTATGATGCATGTACCCTTACATCTATTTTACTCATTCAGCGTAATTTTCGATAATTGATGTTTCAAAAATAATCAACAGTGTTGTGAAGGTTTAAAAGGTAAGTCCAACATCTGTATGAAATTTGAACATCTTGCAAAAACGCAATGTACCTTTGCAGAGTCGCGGCTCTGTGTGCTCATTGGTTGCTGGTTCGAATTTAAGGGCGCGGTGGGGTAGCCTTGTGTCACGCCAAAGATTTTCCACATGGCTATAGTCTGTGCATGCGATTTCTGGTGTCCCCAGTCGCGATATTGCTGGAATATGGAAAGGACCACATTGACTCACTAACTCATTCACTCACTCTAATTTAATCATTTGTCATCATCATATCGGTGCTACATGGTGTTACCAACATGATGAAAGCCTTGGATCCGCACCACTTTGGGCTTTCTTCCATTAAAAGCTGACACGATTTCTGCCTCTCTGTGAAGGCTTCACTGAGCATTACACAACTCTTGCACTAAGGTAACTTGGACCAGGGCCTCGGCACACGTGCAGTATAACATATTTCTATGTTTGAATGAGTGTGTTTAGTTTTACGCCGCACTCAGTAATATTCCAGCTGTGTGGCGACGGTCGGTAAATAATCGAGTCTGAACCAGACAATCCAGTGATCAACAGCATGAGCATCGTTCTGCACGATTGGAAACCGATGACTTGTGTCAACCAAGTCAGCGAGCCCAACCACACGATCCCGTTAGTCGCTTCTTACGACAAGCATGGCTTGCAGAAGATACATTCACTTTCACGGGTCTTCCATGCTGGGGGATGTCAGTGACAGAAGTGACATCCACTGAAGTTCCTGAATGAACATGTGCCAAATGTTTATCCCGTTACGTTTATCCCGTTCTGTTTTCCCACGTTTGTAACGGGTGCCAAAGGTGGGGCAGTGGACGCGCTTACCATGTTCAAACACCTGGTACCATCATTATGTCATAGAGGTTTCTAAATGCTTTTGGTCAAATTTCATTTAGTTACTTCAGCTCTATAGACAGTCCTTAGTGATGATCAAGAATTTCCTACACTACCTAAGAATGAACAATTCTTTACAAGTTTCAAAAACAGATACCCAGCCACTATTCTCATCAAATTTTCATCATGATTAATGTTTTAAATAATCTAAGTAAATTGTGTGTATTACAATAGTCTCCTCATATTGTTTCCATGTTAGTATACTGCATATGATTTGTGAACCTGTTACAATATACATCATTAATGTGTGGAATGTATCTGTGTACATCTATGTCTTTGTAGCTAATGTGTTTATATTTGTAGTTCATAGAATATTGCCACTGTTCCTTCATGGGATGCTTGTAATAAATACATCATCTATCTTACCTTATCTTCAAGTATTTTGGCCATATATCATCTGCCATATATAATACATAGTCTAATTCAAGCAGACGGATCTCATTGGTACTTCATGATCTTTAGAAAGTGTACATGGAATATTTTTTCTCTCATTCTCGTATATTTGCAGGTGTTGCATTTCAGTAAATAGATTAGATTCAAAAATGTATGTAAACTATGAGAGCCAGTCGACGTTATTACCATTGCAAGTGTTTTTATTGCCCATTGCATGCAAGAAACCTCATTAAGAGCTCGATTTAGAAGTCCAAGTTAGGTTTTACAGGGTTTTTTTTTGTCATCAAAGACAATAACATTGTTCCTGTTCAATTGTGTGGCATTATAGAACGTTCTGTTTCTTAATGTGTTGATATTTAAATCCTGAAGGTTATCTGTCGCCACGAACCAAACAGGAATTTCAAGTTTTATTTGATGTAATTTGGTCACAAATTGCTCTCTTCATGGGAACAGAAAGAAGAGTTGGATTTCATTTTGAAACTTTTCATTTTGTTGCTTTCGTAGGGCTGGGACGGGTAACCCGGATACTCGGGACGGGTGGGTAGTGAGTTGGGCCCCGGCACCCGTCTCAGTACCCTTATCCGTTATTACCATGCACCTAATATATATAGATTAAAAAATGAATAAATTTTCTCTTTTCATGATACATGGTTACGATAATGAAAATATCGAAATTTTGGTCTCCAAGGCGTATTATATATTGCAAGATCTTACGGATTTGATGTTAAGAATTCACATGAATGTATTGGTAGGTTAGGGTTGGGTAATGGGTACACGGGCAGGAAGTGTGACCCTACCAGCCCTAGTGTGTAGTATAACATCGCTGAATCTTCATCTGATTTAGATTCCACGAGTAAATAAAATTTGACTTAAATCTGAACCACATTGGTAGGATCTGAAGCTAATTAATACGTTTCATCATTGCAAAAACAAAAACGCCAGATCGTATATAAGACGCTTCTTTAAAACACAACTAATATTACCAGTATTATATCAAACCCAAGCATTGCATGTTATAATCAAAGTCCCTGTGCTTTATTTCACCCGACTGACGATAGTTAACAGTGACCAGAACATTAGGTTACTCAGGGTCAAAATAATTTGTTTTTTTCATGAACACCCGACAAAAAAAACATCATCTGCTGCTGCGCAGTTCTGTGATATCATAAGATGAGATTTATATGTTAAATGATAATATACATTTAAAAAGTGTCACACAATAAAAAAAGAGATTATCAACCAGCTTTATAGCCAATGAGACACTATCACAATTTGCATCCCAGATAAAATCACAAATAAGGATAAAACACATGTACGCAGCACTAAAGATGATGCCAGTAAAGAGGCCTTGAAAAGTCTAATATGCTCAACTTATTTCTTTCATTAATGTGACCGGTGTCGTCGCAGACATCGCGTAACCATTTTTCGGAGTCAGTGATTGTTAGTATACTTTCAATTAGGCAGAAGTAACAATGCTGTATAGCACTCTTGTATCCATAGCCAACCTCTGTCTTTTTGCTTTGCGTCTTAAGTGTTGTATGCACGATTACGTCACTTGCTAGATAGTCGTCGGACTGACCTTTGTTCCGAGTCCATCATTGTGAATAAAAAAACAGATACATGCTCTGGTAAGGGTTAGTAATTCTATATATCCATAGAGGAACAGACAGCTTTGAGGAGAATGTCACATGTACCAAGCCGTGTCTATAGTGCTAAGTTGTTTTAGCTTCAGTGACATCCTGGCCGTATGACCATTTGCTGTGCACTGTGAAAATGTTCTTATCGAATATTACCTTCAGAGCGGCGACATTGACAAAGCATTATACACACGCGGAGAAACAAGGTTTTCATCTAATCTTGTTTGTATTCAAGTTTATATGGGCGACGTTGCTAGCCTTATTTCCATAACAACCTCGACTTCATTATGTCATATCATTAGGATGTTGCTTCCCACTGACACGGAGAGTGATTGAATATAGTTTAACGTCGCAGTGAGATAGAGAATTCTAAGAATTGTTTCAGAAAGTTGTTTTGGCAAATATTTAATAAATGTAAGTACATTGACTATAGAAGTTTTACATATATGAGTATGTAGAGAAATGATTCTCTTACATCGGTGCATTGTGAAACCTCCCAGCCCTACAATACATGACTAGGTACACAACCAATCGCAGTTTGTAGGAAATCGTGTGACAGCGTATCCTAATATTCGACCACTTCTTTCTTCATACTTTCAATATTTCTAAGTACGTTTTGGCTTGTTCAGTCTTTCATGAGTTCCCACACATTCTCAGTAGGGTCAAGATCTTGGCTGCAGCTGAGACAGTCTAAAACGTGAACATTTTTCACTCACAACCACTGTTTTGTGCAGGCTGCGGTGTGTTTTGGGTCATTATCATTGCTGGAAAATCCGGGTACTAGTATGTTCATACAGTGTTCTGGCCGTTGAGAGGAGCTGACCTTTAAAGACGTCAGCAAATCGTGCCTTCGCCTAATGTCCAAGGAATGTACCGCGTGAAATGTGAAATTTCGAGCTGTGGTTTGGGCAAATGTTCACATAGTTCAGAAAAAGACAGACATAACTTTCGTCAGAAACGAAAACAATTATCCCCATGTGTTCTTCGTGAGCTCTATACCAGTTTCAAGGTCTTTATTTGTGTGCATCTTTCGTCAATGGTGAGGGTATTCCACGTTTTTCTTTGGAATTACTGTATAAGGTTTTCGTTACATACCTGGGGGCATCCACTATTAGTCATCTCACTTCTGATATTCTCAACACTTTACAATGTTCCCCTACTCACAATCTGATCAAGTCGCCGGCCATCCGTACGACTGAACTTCCTTGACCTCCCTGTCCCTGTCTTTTGCTCAGTCTCAACTACGGACTGAATGTTAATATTCTTCGAAGTTCCATAATATATACTGTAGAGAGAACTATGTCATATCTACCAGATAACTCTTTTGCATACGTCACACCCCTTTCAAACTGATTTAGAACCAGTTTTCCTTTCTCTTCTGCCGTCAGATCTGCCATGTCAACAAAAGAAACTGTTTGCTACACCAGGGGACATAACTCTTAATGTAGTAAGGCTCGTTCGATAGCCCACAAGAGTTACCTCCCATATTGTAAACCAAAAGTCACTGTGTTCTGTAATCTGATTGGTTGAAAAACATGATCAAATGGTATTAGATTCCCGGAAACTGGAAGACTATTCACTGCGTATTTACACTTAAACAATTGTTTTGTTGTGTCATCAACAGTGGTGACGTCATTCAAATCATATTGTGACGTAAAGTTAGAATGACGTCACAAATGAGCAACTCCAGACGATACCATGGGAACCAGCTGAAACGGCCAGCTGATGACACTTTACTGCTGTACTCATACTCGATGTACACGAGTGCAGACAGTAAAACCCCTTTGGTTTACTTTTTTGTTTACAATGTCGATAAACATCATGTGTTGGCCAATTTCGGGGAGTTATTGAGTATTTGAAGCACGGGAATATTTCATTTGAAACCTCCGGCTGACGCCGTCGGTTCCAAATGCATTCCCGTGCTTCAAATACTCAATAACACCCGGAAATTGGCCAACACATGATGTTTATCTCCTAATTGAATACCTGCAAAATGTAAAACTAGCTGTAAAATTCTATAATGGGTATTAGGAAACAAAGTTTTCTCAATATTCTCTGGGAAGACTGTATATAGTTCATCCTTATCAGGCAAACTGATAACCAAATTACCTAAGACGAATATGAGATACTGGAAACAAGGACCTGTTGCATATAGAGTGAGTACACGCTGAATTACAAGACGTGAGGGATCTGGTTTCATAATTACAACAGATGCGGCACAATCGTTTATATGTCATGACGATGTTGTCATTTAAACCTGGTATTCGACTGTTATGAGTGATTGAATACTGACATCGGCATCAGAGTGATATGAACAATGTGCCAACTGCGATCACATTCGCATATAATCACCAGTTTATCTTCTTCATTTTACTTACACTTAGTTATCATGGGTTCAGACCAATTCCAGTTCGGGAGTGAGTTTAGTTTTACGCCGCACTCAGCAATATTCCAGCCATATGGTGGCAGTTTGTAAATAATCGAGTTAGTCGCCTTCTACGTCAACCATAGTCGCCTTTTATGGTAAGCATGGGTTGTTGAAGGCCTATTCTATTCCGAGACCTTTACGGGTTGAATCCAGTTCGGGTTGCTAGGCAACAAACACATGTCTTATGAAAACTGTGAGTAGTCAGTGCTTAGACATTAAAGCAAGTACAACAAAGACTGGTCGAGTCGGAGTCTACATAATGTGTCCGTGTCATATTTATCCTTAACTGCGGCATGGTGTCTCAGTGAGCTAGCACTATAAACCAGGTGAAGTCTGGGCTACACATACATAAATATGTACGTCACCACACGAGCGAAATGTTCTTAAGTGCCACGAAAAACCCTCACTCCCCTTTGTTTGGTATGAGTCTGCCTGCAGTCAACAGATTCACCACTATGATACCTACCGAAGTCCAGCATCACGTGGTCAGAGCGTAAACTCTAATCTCGGGTCAATAATATGATTAATCACTTGTACCTCATTATTTACGCGTTTCTAATTGGTTGAACTTCAAATGTTATATGTATAAGAGACAGTTGTCTGACATTATTTATTAAAGGTGACTGCGAAATTACATTCGAGTTTTCATACGCTTATTTGGATTGGAGCTCATTTTCATCATAGGTTATACTGTACTTAATATTTCACCATAAGGATTTTTCTTTTCAGTCTTGATCATGTTTAACATAAAATTTAATTTTCAATGATTTGTTAACAGATTGTACTAAATTTGCAGACAATATATAAAGTTTTACTATACACCAGTGCATAAATTAAGCGCAACCTCGTATTTGTATTAATTAAATTTGTCTGAAATGAAATTGTTAACTCTTTCCGAAAAATATCATATATAGTTTGATAGAGCAAGCATTTCACATTTCCGGAATTAAAACATCCTTTAAATTACCACGTCCTTTAATTAGGATAATTGCCAATATTTCAAAATGGCATTTTTTCTGTATCGGTAGTCACCTACTCACCAATAATACTTAACCTAACAAGCTTACGAGTTAAATAATAGTAGCAAATAATCAAGCTACATGAGAGTAAGTACAGCTAACAGAACAGCCAGGTGGGGGACTAGAGGTACAAATTAATGGCTTGTAGCAACAGGGGGTTAGAGGGATGGAGTCCCTAAAACAAGTTAACTTATTTTGAAAAGTGAAAGTCATAATTGATTATCATGTGGGATTTAAATTCGTTCTTTATTGTGAATTGATGAAAGTTTGTAAACTAAGATTTAGGAAAAGTAAATTCAAAGTAGTAAACTTGTAAAATGCAGTAAAAGTTACTTTACCAACAAAACAAATAGATTTTAACTGTAATAATCAGCACCTGGGAAGGAGATTTAATACAATAAACTCAAAGTCATAAAAAGATTCATTCCAAACTCTTATTAATGTGACCTTTTTCAGGTTGTCGATGAATTATTGGAAAAAGGTCTGAATCGTTGATATCCGTCTTCTTCCTGATTATGCATAATTAAAGCTTACGTGATGTGTAAATGTCATCTTGGTGTGTATGCATCGCTATTTTTGTTGAAAACGTAATTTAATAGTATCGTTGCAGCAGGAGGAATAGTTATTTTGGGTAAAAGTTCAGTCCCACCAACATAATTCTTTCATAAAGAATAGGAGAGGTATTTGTAAAACTGCCAATGGATACAGCTTCGTCAGCAACCCGTGCTTGCCATAAAAGGCGACTATGCTTGTCGTAAGAGGCGACTAACGGGATCAGGTGGTCAGGTTTGCTGACTTGGTTGACACATGTCATCGGTTCCCAGTTGCGCAGATCCATGTTCATGCTGCTGATCACTGGATTGTCTGGTCCAGTCTCGATTATTTACCGACCGCCGCCATATGGCTGGAATATTGTTGAGTGTGGCGTAAAACTACACTCATTCACTGACTCAACTCGAGGTTGATTAAATTGATGGCTCTATCCTTGCTTTTCTGTAATGATTTCATGTACTTCTTGAAATTTCACAATTCTTTTACAACTGCAATATATTTGACAAGGCATTTAAAAGGGGTTATTTTCAATGTTTTGTTTTCATTATTGAAAATATACATTCATAAATCAGTGATGTTCAATAGCATGATTACTAAGCTGCAGAAAAGAAACTGCTGTGTCAAAGGAAACTATTTTCTAAGAGATATTCAGTTATCATATTCGACATATTGAGCAGCACCACATGTAGTGAAATAGAATACCAATCCTGAATCAAGACTCAAACATCGACTCACTAAGCTAAACTATATTGCCTTGACGTAAAACCTGTCATTTCTTCTGTACCATTTCACAATATATCACTTCCTACCAAACTGAAAATATCGAATATAAGCCGACCACTGAACTGTTCAAAAACTTGTTTTTCACGAGTCTCGCAATGTCGCAAAATTCTTATTCAGGCAGATTACTTCATATGCCTTTAGTGAGAACTATAATGATAGTTATTGGGATACGTCTCTGTCATTAGTGCTAAACCACATGAACATGTCACATTGTGAACCTTACAGAGAAGTCTTGTTAAGCTAAATGTGCCTGTCCCCTACTACGCCGTTTCCTAGGCAGTGGAAAATTGGCCAGTGTAAAACCTATAATATTCATCTCGGGAATTCAACTACACAAAAATCCTCTTAACGAACGTTTCTTCCTGTGGGTAGGTCATATCTGTCACGATTACTTGTATCAGATTCAAAGGGGAATGGGTGCGGTAATGATAGACCATTACAAGATTATAATATCATATTCAGGTATGGCACTATTGACAAGAATGACAGACGGAGTCACAGTGGATGCTCTGATTGAAGCGGACTTGAGAAGTGACCTTGTACAGAGCATGACACCAAAGGCCTTGCTGATTAGTTTTCAACAGTCTTGGCAAGTTCTGAATGAGTTAAAGGTGACATCGTATGATATATTAATGTCCGCGTTTTGTTGGTGTATTTGTCATTGAGAAATGTACTTACTGGTTACACAGTGGTTACCCAACATCTCTTAAAAGTTTAGTGCTAATCAGTTTGAAATCGGAAAATGAGTTCTAGTAAATCCCACGATTTCTATAAGTAAAATAAAGGGAGCTTTAATGAAAACATACGTTATAATCGACAGAGATCTAGACTGATAATGAGTATTCCCTTCACAGGAAATATACTGGTTAAGTTCTAATTATTACAAACAATGTATAGTGAGATTAAATACAGAAAGGAACCAAATGTACTGAACGCAAAATGTTAGGGATAAAAAAATAGGTTAGTCAAATAAAATTTTATTGTGACGACTCATTTGACAGTTTAATAGCAAAAACTTCAAAAACTGCAAATTTGAAACCCTAACAATGAGCAAACGTCCTCCTAACACAAAGTGTTTGTTCATTTTTATGCTTTATTTATTATGCCATTTTGACAACTGAATTGCACCATGTTATTCACATTGCACCCCACGGGTGTTTTCTTCTCTTACAATCTGTTATTTACTGACGGCTCTGTTTGATTTATGCTGTAGGGAGCGTTGGAGACTTAACCTAACGCTGGCACTCAGCGGAATAGTACTCTAAAACACCTATACATAGTGAATGTACATAACATTACCTACCACGCACTTGACAATGTGAAATCCCAACTTGTGTACATAAACGTGTCCGCTGATGCAAAGAGAAGTGATCCATTCTGGCACCATGTTCGATCCTTCTGGAAAGTGTCGCCTACATAGACGAAGCGGATAATCTATACCCTTGCAATGGATAATTGAAATATTTCTTAGTGCGGAAGGTTCAGACAATGAAAGTTCCATCGTTACCACTTTATTTGCCTACTTTGATGGGCAGTTAGCAACAAATTTCTTCAAATTCTTGCACGTGTTTCGAGAACCAAAATGCCAAGATGAACCCACAGTAGACACTAAAGTCAGTTTCCCTGCATTTTCACAGCAACGTGCAAAAGATAATCTTATAGGATGAGCACCTTTGGAGAAGTTTATTTTGGAGTAAAGCATCCTGAGATTTAACAAGCAATTTCCTCACTCTTTTTTAATCTGATTCGATTAAATAGGCTTTTAAATCAACTGTTTATCTCCTGTCGATAGACCTGAAACAGACAGGCCCCATAAGCTTTGAGTTCAGTTTAATGGGCTTCTGTTGCCCACGCCGATCGATAGATACAAAGAACGTGAGCATATGTAAAGATAATAGCTGCCCGTGCACATCTCAGCGTGTGACTAATTATAACTTGATTGTATTAACCGATATGCATACGCAAGGCTGTTGTCAAATATTTAAAGTGATGAGTATAATTAGTGGCTAATGAGGCATAATAGAGACACTTCCTCCAAAAAGAGAGCAGCAAATTGATTATCATGTTGTTGCATTTATGTGGGTTGGACTGCGTGTGCATCCCAATTCTCCAGTCAGGTTCCCTAAGTCAGCCTTGTGATGAAAGAATCACGGTCAATCATGTCCTGCTTGACTCTGTTGAATATTACATCACAAGGGATACATATTTCCACTCCCGGACTATGAAGGATCTTTTTAATAATATAAGTTTTCATTTAATTATTGCATTTTAAAAAGAATTAGATTTGTTAAATGATTTCGAAATAGATAAATGTTTTATTATTGGAAGTTTAACTTCATAACTGTGCTTGTTATTGGCTGCATCCTCAAAGGGGGTTAAAGTACTGTAAGATTATTGTATTCATGAGAGAGTACGGAAGTCCACAAACACACAGAGTAAATTGAATCTTTCCACATTTTTCATCGTAGAATAGGTGCCTTTATAATGTACGGCTAGATTTCCTAAATTTCCGACAGCTGAAGGGATATCGATTATGTAAATCCAGCTAGGGTCCATGCAGCTTGCACATATAGTGTAAGTCCAAAAGTCCCTAGTTCGGTGATCTACCTTCGGTTGTTGAGGATGTATAGCCCGTATCTTATATTGTTTTTTTTTTCCAAATAGTGCTGCTTGTTTTAACTTTCCACACCAGTTTCAGTTGTGATATTCCAAATGTTTTACTGTCCTTTGACAACAGTTTCATATAATGTATACATATTTCATTTCAGTATCAAACATGTTCTCGTTACGATATGTCTGGAATATCGCCGATGTGTCGTTAAATATTAATTCACTCCCTCAGCCTGTATACACCATACTGTCACAGCAGATTGTAAGGCAAAAACTACGTCGAACGACAAGCTCAAAACTGGGACTATCTTCAGTGTGAGACACTTCTTTCCAATGATCACCATCGTTGGCAGTGTCTCTATGATCCTCTTTATCTGTAACAGTCATTGTCTTATCTTCCTTCTATTATAGAAGTGTCTGTCATGTATTTTCTCGTATTTGGTTGACAACAATATTTGTCAGTCACAATAGGACTGAAAGGGTTCAGTAGTGGTGTTTCTGTATCACTCACCACAAATGGCACACTGGAGTTATCCTGTCCCATGATACAGCCGCTCTGGAGGGACCATGACTCTCGGGCAAAGTATAAATTACATGTTCTGTCTTTTGTTGTGTTTTTTGGGGAGTTTGTTTTGTTGTTTATTTTTGTTGTTGTTTTGGTTTTGGTTTTTTTTGTTTTGTTTTGTTTGTGTGGGTTTTTTTTTTATTTTTTCATTTTATTTTGTTTGTTTTTCCCTTTCGTCGGCTTTTTTGGACGGGGAATGTCTCGACGGTTACCAAACATGATCTGATCCTGCCTGTATCTAGTCTACCTTCTCATCCTTAATCTTATGTCCACTCATTGTGATCGATTACCTGTGGGTGAGTGTATTCAATTTAACACGACCTTCATCAATATTTAATCGATACAACGGCAAAAGTATTTGGCAGAGCATAGAAAATAGTTTCAATTTCTGCAAAATGCAGGCCATTTTATTTTACAACATGTAAAAGTGTCTTAGTTCATATTGAGTACATCACCTTTTACCATATCAAACATACATCATAACGGTTTCTCTACTGCATCAGTCATGCATTAGACCTTCTGTTATTTTTGAAACATATGTCACATCAGGGTTATTGTATCATACGTGCACCAAACCCTCCTGTTATGTTTCAAATACGCACACTAAGTTATTGGTACTACGTAATGAATGTAATAACCTTTTGTATTAATCTTGCAGCTTTTCAATATGTTTCTTTTTTCAATGATTCCATTTCTTCTGACACAGTGAATATACCTCTTCGCTCGTTGCCGAATGAATAGTGGTTTTGCGTAGCAGCAGTGATGACTTTTGATATTGACCTTGAATATTGTTCTTTGATCACGATAGGTCTTCCTGCTGTTGGCCTGATGAAAGGACCGGTGCAACTTCCCATTCCATGTGCATCACAAACACCTACCCAAACATGGAATGAGTCTGTGGAACACCTGCTACCGTCGCTGTATTTTTTGTATTTGGAGGAACTTTTCAAGCATTCTCAGTTTGTCTACATACTTAAAAAGGACAAAAAAGAAAACGGAGGACTGTGATCGCCATCAGATTAAAAACTAAACGGCTGCTAACGGTGATGTCGGTTGGCATCAGTGTATTGAACGGTCCTCATTGTTGTAAGTTCATTATTGCAATCAGCCCGAAAGGTCCATTTTGGCCATTTAGTGCTTTCTGAGCGCTTTCCAAATGAAAACGTATAAATGTTTAACGCCATTATTTTTGTCATTTTTTGGAAACCCCCTTCATTTTGATAACCATTTGTAATGGAATTACAGAAACTGCAACCGTTTTGTCAATGGAAAAGAGACGAGTGATATCACATGGACTTTTGTTTCAAAAACCAAGGAAACAGTTAAATTCCTGTGCTTGCGCACTGTTAAGTTAACGGATCATGTATTACCTGAAACGTCTTCAAAGGGTCTATCCATATCTTTAAGAAATTAGTCGACTGTACGATTCCTAATTAGTCATGAGGTTTATGAACCAGAATCAAATTTATAGTGATCATACTAACAGTTTTGAGTATTTTAGGTCTTACACCGCTTACTGAAGTAGCCATACCAAACGTCGTTCCCCTTCGTCCCAGGCATATTTGTAGCTGACGGATCAAGTTCCAGATATATCACGGCCAGAGGTACTTGGAATGAGCTTCACACATTGTACCCAATGGCACGCAGATGACCAGAGTGATGAGCGAATGCCTTCACCGGCATCAGCTGCACATATAAGGCAAGTCAACTGCTAACCTGACAGACATGTTAACGTATGAAACACAGGCTAAAATTGGGAACTGCAACAGATGTTTTGTCAATGGTACGTCATGATCAAGCCTGGAAATGCCCACTACATCCGCCATAAACCATGTGAAAGCTCTGTTCATGCCCTGAATGATGTAACAGTGATAGAACAGCTCAGACAGTAACTTTGAGTGCAGGATTTCCATTGAGCATTCTGATGTTTCCAAATCAACAAGAAATTTCCGCTAAAAGCAGAAGAATCTATTGTACAGTTGTGACTGCATATTTTGACTGGCATATTTTGTTTCTACATTAGAAAGATACCATCGGTTTAGATCATCCCGGCACAGAACACGATTAAACTCTTTCAATAGTCACGAAGTCTCTGAAAACTTCAGGGTGGATTGTACGATTCTGATATTAGCAAGGGCGTGCCATTTATCCGGGCCCAGGAGGTGCTTGATGAGTTGTTAATGAGCGTAGAATGCGAACATATTTATCATCAGGACATGGATGTTATTTTCACTAACGATCCGTTTGCATATTTCGTAATACTGGAAATCGGGTTAATCTTTGCTACATTAGGCAAGCATAATTGCTATTAACGATAGTTTTTTCTTCTAATCTACATCTCCTCAAGCAAATATTATGGGGAGTGTTTCTAATATGAAAAAAACAACTGCAACTGATAGACTTCGCGAGTTTGAACTGATTTTTGAACCTGCAGAAAAGACCAAAGCAAACTTTGACATAGTTTTGAATGATAACATCAAGAACAGAAAAGATCTTTAGACATTGTAGTGTGCATCTGAAGAACTGTGGCGAAGGTTCATAAATACTTCATATATACGTTTTCACACTAACACATAAAATGATCAGGAGATTCTCACCGGCTGTGGTTGTTCTACGTTCTCTTACCGTAGTGGTGCTCCAAGATGTCATTAGCCGGAAGTGTCTGAGACTTGCGCCATTTCTGGTTTTACCCTGCACTTAAACTTACACGCTGCCATAAATGGAACACCGTATAAATGGAACATCGTATAAAGTCGTTTTAACCCACTTTCAATCATTCAAACATTCACTAATCTCGGAGATACTTAAAAACAAGGGTTACCGTGACACACTGACAGCAAAGAGAATTGGGAAAATGGTCATGGATAGAATTCATATAGAATGGACAATGCCTGAAGAGGTGCTTACGAGACACAGTCCATTTGATGAGTACACATGTCATCTGATAATGAATTATGACACACGTAGGAGTTCAGAGTTGGAGAGGCACCACCTTATTTAATTTGATAAGAATGTTGCCGCAGAACTGGTCGCAGAACGTTCTCGCTTATGTCAACTGGAGATAAGATAAAGAGTCGTATTAGTCTGCAATCAAGTAGCAAGTGCATCTGTGCAAGAATGTACGCCTGACACCTCATCGAAGCCACTGAACGTTGATTTTGATGAAAGGCCAATGGAATGTCATTCTGTCTCTGCGGAAGATAAGTCGCAGTTCCTACAACACAGTACTCTTTTGTCCCAGACACCTTTGTTGCTGAGAGATCAGAGGAATTACGAATCACTGGTGTTCGTGTTACGGCTGGAGTTTTGTTTAATGGAGGTCTGTGCCTGATAAATTTGTATGTAACGTACGACATCAACACTTTCCCGGTGTTCAAAAATTCAAATGTCTTCTTGGACCATAATGAAACCCACTTGTTTGGCATTTGTTCGGCGATTATGATTTGACACGAGATAAACGAATGATGTTTATACATGTGACGGACATTGTTATTGGTGTATACACCACGTTACATCATCAGAAGCAAAGGCGGTTAAATTTTTCATTAAGTGTATGATCGGCTCTTTACTGTGTTAAAGTGACTTTGTAGTATTGTACAAATTATCAGAAAACAACTATATTTAGGAAACAGCGAATGATGAATAGTGTTGTTTCAGATTTCAGT
The DNA here is from genome assembly GCF_037392515.1 of Haliotis asinina. NCBI lineage: Eukaryota > Metazoa > Mollusca > Gastropoda > Lepetellida > Haliotidae > Haliotis > Haliotis asinina. The sequence continues at coordinate 19,663,147 of NC_090294.1, read as the reverse complement.
AAACAACAGAAAAGATGCTGCTGACTGCAAATCCCTATTGTCTATGATACGCAGAAACGTTCATTATATTCATTTAGCATAGTCGATACATTGAGCAGCAGGATACAGAACTTTAGAAAAACAATCCTGAATCAAGACATTAATCGAGCATCGACTCACTAAATTACACTTACAGTGCATTGTTGTAAAACCTGTTATTTCTTCTAAACTATTTCACCAAGAAATGAAAACGCAAGATGTAAGTCGACCTTGAACACTTTATAAACCTGTTCTTTCTTCATGCATGCATATTACTTCATAGGTCATACATGAGAACTAGAATGTTAGTTATTGAGAAACCTTCTTGTCATTTGTGATAATACACGTGAACATATCACCTTGAGAACCTAACCGAGAAGTCTTGCTGGGCTAACAAAGACCGTTTCCAAGGCAGTGCAAAACTGGCCAGTATGAAACCTTATATATAACATCTCGGGAATTCGACTACATAAAAATCCTCTTAATGAACTTTTCTTCCTGTGGGTAGGTCATATCTGTCACGATTATTTACACCAGAGACAAAAGGGACTGGGTGCATTAATAACAGTCCTTTGCAGGGTTAAAATATCTTATTCAGATATGGCACTGTCGACAAGAACGGTTGACGAAGTCAAAGTGGATGCTCTGATTCAAGCGGATTAGAGGAATGACCTTGCACAGAACATAACAAAGACCTTGCTGATAAGGGTTCAATGATCCTGGAAATTTCTGAGCGATTTTAAGGCGATATGACAATAGATAAATGCTTGCATTTTGTTGGTGAATTTGTCATTGTGTGATGTTTTTTTAAATGCCATTGGTTACAGAACTCCCAAGATTTCAATGCTATTCATTTTGAATTTAGAAAATGAGTTTGAAAATATGTTATAAGCAATGAATACTATTAAAATGAAAGATACTGTTTTTGTTCTGTGATGTACTTTCGATATATAGTGAAATTAACTCCAGAACAGAGAAAAATGTACTGAACGCAAACCAAGGCATGAAGAACACATATAAATATGCTTTTATTGAGGAGACTGATAAGTTAATTTCACAGCAAGATCAGGAAACGTTCAGGGTCACTGACATTTTTTGTACAGTTTTATTCGGTAGTTTCCACGATTTCTTATAACAATTTAAGAGAATAGCAGTTAGCAAATGTACTTCTAAATAGAAGCGATAAAACTCTTTCCACATTCATAAGAGCTGATTATACAATTTTGACTAAATCATGAGGAGATATTTCTTTCAGCAGTTTTACGGCTGTATGATGATGTTTGTAAACAAATCGGGTCTGATTCTGACATTCCTATTATTGCCACCATGCGATACGATAACAGAACTAGTGATGACACCAGGTGTTCGCCAAAAGATGAGCGTATCCTGCCCCATTATATACAAATGCTTACATAACAGAAGACGAGTAATTTGCTCACCTAAAATAATTCGGGAACGTGTGGTATAAGTCAAATAGGGATTTGCAATGGACATCATTTTTGTCATTGATGCATCAATTTGGAATGACTATCACATTCTAAAACAGGTGTTTGTTTCTATACTGACATGCATGTATATGGATGACAACGATTCATGGTTTCCTCAAGTTTACTTCCGGTGTATATTTAAAGAAACAGGATCAAATACTCCACTGATATTTAAATGTCATCTCCAACATTTCGACGTTTCCTTTGCTTTTCTGTGCATTGTATGCTCTATTTATTATGCCACTCATATATTTATCATGCGCTTATTATTATGCCACAAGTGAATTGCATTTTTCTTCACACTGCACTCACAAGTTTTTTCTGTTACAAACTGTCATATACTGACGATTCCGTTTTCAATTTGCATTACATATACAGAACAGTAGAGCGTTTGAGACCTAGTCCAACACCAGCGTTCCCCGAAAGAGTACTGTTAAACAACTATACGCAGTGTGTGTATAGTGTTACCTCCTGCAACTTGACTATGCGAATTCCCAACTCGTGTATATGAATACATACACTGGTGCAGAAACAAATGAGTCTTGCAGGCACCATGCATGTTCGATCCTTCTGGAAAGTGTCGCCTACGTATTCGAACCAGGTAATTTGTACCCCTTGCTAAGGTTATTTCAAGTTGACATACTTCTTAGTGCTGAAGGTTCAGACATAATTAATTCTATTGTTCCCTCCCTACCAATTTATTTGTCCAGTTTGATGGGTAATTAACAAACTTTTCTATAAAATCCTGCATATATTTCGAGAACCAAAATGTCAGGACGCACGCACAGTAAACACTAAAGTTATTTTTCCCTGCATTTTTACAGCTCAGTGCCAAATCTGATGATATAGGATCAGCATCAGAAGAGAAGTGTATTTACGACTGAAGCATCCTGATACAGAAACCAGAAACAGGCAGAACCTGTAAGCTTTGAGCTGAGTTTAATACGTTTCTGTTCCATACGCCGATCGATAGATACAAAGAGCGTGAGCATATGTAAAGATAATAGATGCCTGTGCGCATCTCAGCGAGTGTCCGATTATTACTTAATTGCATTAACCGATGTGCATACGCCAGGCTGTTATCAAATCCTTCCAGTGACGAGCAAAACTGATAGCTAATGAGGCATAATAGAGACACTATAGGAAACGTTGATTATCATGTTGTAGCTTTTATGTGGGCTGGACTGCGTGTTCATTCCTATTCTGCTGTCGTCAGTTTCAAGTCAGGTTTCCATGGTCAGTAGAGGAGATACACCTCCTGTTTACTCCTGGTACGCCTGCACGTAATGGAAGCTGAACCATGCAACTGATAATGCAAGGGATAATCCCGAAAAGCACATGTTTCGGTTAATTTGTTGGAGGTGCACACGGCTTATCACCAGGCAAAATTTCGTTCTATATATACACGTTTGGTTAGACTTTTTTCATAATATCTTCATCAATACTATGGCAAAATATACGCCGCCAGAACAACACCCACCATCACTTTTAGTGCACCGAGACGTTACTTAAGCACTTTCGATACACGAAACGTCTGTACATGGGCGAAATGTAAACAATAACACACACACACACACACACACACACACACACACACACACACACACACACTCACTCACTCACTCACTCACTCACTCACTCACTCACTCACTCACACACACACACACACACACACACACCATTTTCAACACTGAGGTGTCCGTTAATATTTCGAGTGAGCTCGCTAATATCTAGAAGCTGGACACATAAAACATGCATATAAACTACATCTTTAGTTTAGTAAATGTATTGACGAAAATAAAGCTGATGTGTCCTGTACCTTCCATAGTTGCAAGGAAGGTTTACAGAGTTGGCCGAGTGAATAAAATAGGGAGAGCTTTCAGATCCATACGAACGATGTCACTGACAGCAACAAAATGGAAAGAACATAATTAAGTATATGGCTATCATGCTCCTTAAATTTACACATGTACGACACTATGGCGTATATTTAGGACAAGGTAAATAGTAGCACAAACAACCTTGAAAACTGTCACAAATACAGTGTGCAAAACCAGTGTCTTAATTACATTCAATAAACAACAAGCTTAGTATGTCAAACATCATTAATATCAACCTTAGGCCAAAAGAACCCCCGTTAACAAATTTTGAAGTCCACAAGTCAAGTCCAACACAGCAAGAAAACCTAAATTATGAAAAATTATATTATCGTGTTTGGGATAAAAAGAAGATGCATTTTCAAACAAATTCCTTCAAATGAATTGTCAGATATATAAGTACACGTGCCTTACCATTCCTTTAGACTTCACATGTGTCTTGTCTGAGTCAACATGTGCTTGCAGCACAAACCACATGGTCATTCTGCAATTTGACATTATCTCCCTTTCAAATAAGGTTAACATAAAATGAGCACCTCTTCAAAAATGAAATCTGGCATTTAAAAACTATGATAGAATAAACCTTTCAGCCATTACAACTAACTAATATTGCAGAACCCAAGTGTAGTATGAAATGTTAAAGTTGTGGAATAGTGTTAACTAAATTGTTTACTTCCTTAACCAACTGAGTCATTATAAGTGAAATAAATTAAAATCAACATTTTTACCTTGTAAAATTGTCGACTGTCAGTGATATACAGAAATATATTTTCCTTATCTTGAGTTACTTGGCAAATGATCACTTTGTGGTACGCTATCAATCAACTTGGTATTATATTTTCAGTGAACACAATGTACACCACACTTCTCTGTTCGTTGTCGGATGTTTATTTGTTTTAAGCATCAATACGGATGACTTTATATGTTGATCTTGAATTTTCCTTTGATCATGATAGATCTTCCTATTGTCGGTCTGATCAAAGAAACGGTGCAATTTTCCATCTCGTATGCTTCAGAAGCACCTACAGAAACGTGGAATAGCCTATTGAACACGTGTTATTGACGCTGAATTCTTCGTATTCAGAGGTAACATTTCAAAGTATTGTCAGTTTGTCAACATGCTTTAAACGGAAAAAGAAATGGATTAGGGGTGATTATAACTGCCTCCAGAATTCAACTTAACACTTACTGTCATGTCAGATGACATCAGTGTAGTGAACGGTGATTGTTGCATAAACATTATTTCAATAACGCCACATTGGTCAAGTTTGGAAGTAAAACCCATTTCCAACATGAAACATTTAAAAGCTCAACTGATGCCTTGAATGTTGGATCCCTGATCGAACAGCTCAGACAAGAAGTGTAAGCACAGAATCGAAATGATGTACATGGACCTTTCAGACGGTTGGAAAGTGACATTTTAGATTGGTAGTGTTATCCCGTAAGAACGATACATTAATCCTGTTTATATAACCAGTCAAAACATGTAGTCAGGTTAGGTCATCCTGACACAGGTGAAAAGAGGCCACCAAACAGATTCCACAGTCAGAAACAATCTCAGGAACCGTGAGGGCTGACTTTCAATTCTGACTCAACAGTGCGTATGTGAATCACTTTTGATATTTACATGGGGATGTTAAGAGTTCTTATGTATGGCATATTGCGTTGCGGACTTATTTAACAAACGAAACAGCGGTGAATTGTTTGTTACTTTCACTTTGAATATTTCGTAACACTGGAAATCCTGGGTTGATCTGTGCAGCATTAGGCAACTAAAATTGCTATAAAAGACATCATTTGTGTCAACTAATCCACAAACGATTTCTCAATCTGCATTATGTTGGGGAGCATATATAAAACAATTTGGCTTTACACGAGTTTGGTTTGAATGATAAACCACCAGGAAAGACCAGTTTGCACTTGTAGAAGGTTATTGTATACGTTTCGCAGTTGAGTATAAAATTATTCGCCCAGATCATTGTTCTGGAATTTGCCAGCAGCATACTCATGCTCTTAAGTGTAACGAGCAGGAGACGTCTGCAGGAGAGACTATTACTGAGACGCTATGATTTTGTCACACCTATTGGATAAAGTACATGGTTATACACGTACAAAACATTTCTGTTCGTTACTTCAGGTATTTTCGTATATTCTGTGCCATAACTGCTATACAAGTCAAGCGGTTTGCCCTCCAGTGTTTTAGAAAGTATGCATGAAACATGTATCCGTTTTCTCTTATTCTGTGCTCGGGTTCATAAACGCCATCGTTTATGTGCAGCGCATCATTGCCTCCAGTTGTTATATTTCGGGTAAGCGATGCTAACCGATATGTAAAGACAGGCATCGGCACAGGCTTGCAACTGTGTCTATCACCCGGTGCTTACGCGAATCCTGATTTCGAGTTCGATGTAGAGTATTGCAGTGAAATGTTATCGTTTATGTCATAAAACACAATAGCAGTGGCAGCTGATTGTTGTGTTTGGCATTCTAGATTATATTTAAATGTTCTACTTCTTCATGCCTTGACTTTTTAAATCTTAAATGTCACCTTTCCTAGAAACCAAAATGACCTATTTGGCCTAATCTTATCATCAGTTGGTTCTTCATGAGAATAGATAAAAGAGTAAGGTTTCGGTTTGAAAATATACAACTATTAGTATTGCATCGCTGCAGGCTGATCTGATTTATTTGGAGCAAGAGGCTATCAAATACATACACAACTACTATATCTATTTCCTTATAAATTGGAAATCTGAAAACGGACAGATCTGAAAGCTAGGTGATATGTAAAAACCTTGAAGAAATGACAACGCCTGATATGATAAGATATCCATCTTTGAAAACAACTTATAACGTTAATGTCATCTTAGAATAACTTGGACGAACTTGATTCAAACCGACCGATGATATATACTGGAGACCTAAATGGTCAAATCATTTTAAAAATATCACTTTTCCAAGACAACCGATTCAAGTGACATAATCTGATATAAAGGATCAGCACGTGTGAGTGATGTTTCTATAGTATGTCTGCACATTATGTTTTCTATATATAGTTTGGGAAGGTTGTTAATAAACATATGGCTTTTCGTTAATATCCAATACAAGCGACATGATCTGCTGTCTTGCAGTTGTGTGTTAAAGGGTCATAAAGGGAGAATACATTCGAGTTAAAAATCGTCGTTGGGCTACCGTTTGTTCCGTGTCCTTAATTACAATTCTGGAAATGTGAAAAATGTATTGATTCCTTCCGAGTATTAGGTATTGCTTGAAATTTCATGTACATCATCTTTACATAGTCATCATCTTCTATCATGTACAACCAAACATTCACGGATTGAAATCGGGACAGTGCACTGATATGGCTCTCGTATTGTCTAAAATGTAAAGATACCATGTTGAATCTATCCTTTCATAGCAACATAACCATGTATTAAATAACATGGCCTCCTCATTATTCCAGTTTAAAAGAGAATATCATGATTTCATATATGGCAACATGTGTCATGACATATTTATCCTGTTAAATGGTTTCAATACATAAATGTAGATTCTCACTAAGTACTAGACTTTAGCGTCAGTGGCACGCTTGTAGAGTGCATTTATGCTGTTTTAGTCAAATAACATCCGTCGACTATCAGGTACAGTGATAATGATCTTTTTCTGATATTGGGTTTGTAGCACTGATAGAGACAATGCATGTAACTGTGTTAGCATTCACGTTTTACGAACAATGTTGCGTGCATCATGAAGTACAAAGCGTCGGTACTTGTTTATATGTTCAAAATGCCAGCTGACATCACTTCGCATATAATCTCTAATTACTATCTGGGACAAAGAAATCATGCATGTGAATTCCACAGGTCAAGCCAGTTATCATTTCGGATGTTTGGGCAACAAACGACTTCTTATGAAAATTGTGAGTTGCGAGTACAAACGATAGCAGAAACTGATTCATTCACTGCTTGTGTCGTATCATTCTCAATGGGATGGGATTTGACTGATGATCGCAACTTTTGTCTGGTGTTGAAACTGCAGTGTCTTATGTATGCTTATTTGTGTAAAGCAATTTGTGTACCCGAATCTGAGCTTGAATCTTCGCTTCCATTTTTGGCATTTACCCATACTGAAATCTGATCAAGTTTAGGTTTATTCACTGGTCATCCCATGGTGGTATTAAAATGCTCTCCGTCCGTCCCAATGTGCGTGCGTCCGTGTACATTCGTCTTTTCCGGACCAGAACCTCAAATTTCCTCACCAAACTTGGCATATAGATAGGTAAGTTGGTGTACTGGTGCCCTTTGGTAGTTAGGGATTTATGAAAAAAATTCTTTGGCGTTTCCATGGCAACAAGTACGACTTCAACTGAATTTGTTCGGTGTGCTCTTTTCCATACCAGAACTTCAAGACCGTTCTCTATTTCTTCACCATACTTGACACATATATCGGTCTATTGGTGGATTGGTTCCTCTTGGTAGTTTTGGAATTCTGAATAAAATATTTTTTTGTGTTTCCATGGCAACAAGTTTGTCTTAGACTGAATTTGATTGTAGTGTTCTATTCCGGAGAAGAACTGTAAAACCTTTCAATATAATTTCTTCACCAAATTGGCATATAGATTGCTCTGGTGCTGTTCTGGTGTCCTTTGGTAGATTTTGATTTCTGAATAAAACATTTTCGTGTTTCCATTGCAACAAGTTTGAGTTCGACTGATTTTGGTTGTACTGCTCTATTCTTAAAACTGAACTTAAAACTGTTCACTATCTTTTCAACAAACTTGGCACAAAGATAAATCTGGTGGTGTACTATACAGTTTTGTTTCTTTGTTGTTGCTTTGGGATTTATTTATTTATTTATTTATTTATTTATTTATTTATTTATTTATTTATTTATTTATTTATTTATTTATTTATTTATTTATTTATTTTAGAGCGGTAAATATGTACTATGTGTAACGATATAACTGTACATTGTATTCATATACAAAGATAAATTTCAGCACTTTAAAAGGATCACAACGCAATGGTAGCAAGTAGCCGTGCCGGGAAACGGGAAGTGTCTCTAAGCTGCTCAATGATTATATATATGGTCTTGGGTCGCAATTCAGTATTCCATTTGTTTATGAATACTGGCTCGCTTTTCAGGGGATTCACGACAGAACAACAATCCAACTATGTTTAAAGGTCACATGCAACGTAAATCACAACTTTGCAGATTCTGATACCTTTCAGTATGCACTTACGAAACAAATCATCAAAATTCCAATTCAACCAATAAAGTTTTTAAAAAACGTAATTTACGTTGCATATGACTTTTCAACATGTTTGGATTGTTGTTCTGTTAATCATATTTACAACATACTGAACTGTATACCTCCAGGGTTTATATTCTTTTGAAGTCCACTGAAATTATATACTGAGTATAGTTCATCTTAAGATGTTATCAGATTGTACTATTTTGCAGCAACTATAGCCAGTTCCAATGTATATTAAAAAGTGTACTGAAAAGTGTTGTTACTAATTTTAGTAAATTGCATAGATATTTCTATCTTTATAACACTCCCCCATATTCATAGACACGCAGGAAAGAATATATATGATATTTTATTAACATATACAACACATTGATTATCACCACATACAGGAAACAGCATAATAATCTTGATTCAAACAACTATTTAAGCTTAAGTTACTGAACACTGCATGCTGTTAAACCTGGCATTTCTTCTATACCATATTATGTACCACTTCCACACAGAAATAGGTCGACCATTACACTGTTCAGAAACTTTTTTTCGTGTTTTTTCACGAGTCTCGTAATGTCGCAAATTTCTTTTACATGCAGGTTACTTCATACGTCTTTAATGAGAACTAGAATGTTAGTTATTGAGAGTGTTCCCGTCATCAGTGATAAAAACACGCACATGTCACCTTGTGAACCTAACCGAGAAGTCTTGTTAAGTTAAACGAGCCTTTCCCCATAAAGCCCCGTTTCCAAGGCAGTGCAGAATTGGCCAGTATCAAACCTGTAATACTCATTTCGGGAATTCAACTACATAAAATCCTCCTAACGAACTACTATTTTTCCTCCGAACTCTACCATTGGATAGGTCATATCTGTCGAGATTACTTTTACCAGGGGCAAAAGGGACAGGGTGCGGTAATAATAGGCCTTTACGGGATTGTAATATCATATTCAGATATAGCTGCTGCAGTACTGACAAGTACTATTCACGAAGTCAAAGTAGATGCTCTGATTGAGGCAGATTATAGACGTGACCTTGCACTGAACATGCCAACAAAACCCTTGCTGAGTAGCTTTCCATGATACTAGAATGTTTTGAGCGATTTAAAGGTGACATCGCAATAGATAAATGGTTGCATTTTGTTCGTGTATTTGTCATTGCGAAATTGCTTATAAGAATATAATTGGTTCCATATTTAGCACGATTTCAGTGTAATTCATTTTCAATTCGGAAAACAAGTTTTAGTGATACAAGATTTCTATGACAAAAGTAGCTTTTCAATGCAAACATGTATTATAAACAATAGAGCAGATATTGCTATAACGGATATTACTATCATAGGAATGATGCCGTTCCAAGTTTAACAATCTATGCGTAGTGAGATTAAATCCAGAAAAAAAGCAAAATGTACTACGCGCGGGCATCAAGAATATTTTGTGAGGTAAATAGCATTGATTGTAAAGACAGGTGAGACAATTTAATAGCAATATCAGGATATATTGAGGATCGCTTTTTTGTTCAATTTAATTCAATAATCTACATGATTGTTTCTGGCAGTTTGAACTAACAATTAGTAAATGTAGGTTTGTACTGGTTTTTGTTTCTTTTATATGATGTATTTATTATGCCATCGCGAAACATGACGCCAGGACGCACGCATACAAAACATAAAACATACATTTTAAACTCAATCTGATAAAGGTAGTCTTATATGAGTCGACCTAGAGAAATGTATTTACGACTTAAGTACCATGGCATTTAACAAGCAATTTCCTCACCCTTTTTAACCTGATTTGATTAAATAAGCATATAAACCAACTGTTTATCTCCTGTCGATAGACCAGAAACAGACAGTCCCATAAGCTTGGAGTTTGAGATTACTACACATCTCTTCCCAACGCCGGTCGATAGATACAATGAACGTGGGCATATGTAAGCATAACAGATGCCCGCACGCAACTCAGCGAATGCCAGATTATTACCTGAGTATATTAGTCCATATGCATACGCATGGCTGTTATGAAATCCTTTCAGTTAAAATCTAATGAGGCACAATATAGATACTTTCTTGGAAAGGATTATCACGTAGTAGCCACAGTATGGGTTAGTCTGCGTGTGCATTCTAATTCCCCCGTCGTCAGTTTCAAATCAGGTTTCCAAGGTCGGAAGAAGAGGTACGACTCCTGTTCACTCGTGCCATGCTTCCACGTAATCGAAGCGAGCGTAACCATCCTGATAAGGGGATATAACAAACATTTATTTTTAGATTTATCCACAATTTCATATATTCAGAATACATGATGACACAGATGACAAGGACCCTATAATCCTCTTTTACTTCACCTTGCACTGGTTTCTCTTCCTTAACAGTAGAAGCATTAGAACAATTACATTGTAATGTTATGTCATTGTCGCTTTATCTTGTGTAGTATTTGGTTCTCAAGATCGTGTACGTTTCTTGCCACAACATGGCTAAACTAGTTCCGATTCGGAATCATTACATCACGCATGCTATATTCTAGAGAGATCCTGTCAATATGTCGTATGTGTTTTCTATGTGTCTATGAAAATGTGGGTGCTTTAAAATCAGCAGTATGTTCTGCAACTTAGTAACACCACTATTAAACTTTCAGGTTTTAATAAACACTAGAACTGTATGTATTTTCTGCAAAATATAAACTGTATTTTTGGTTCACTGGGCCTCTAAAGAATAACAGCCTCATAGGGATAGAATTTAGTAGGCTGTAACTATGATCAAACAGAGCTACAATCCAGATTTGTATAGGGATATTATAAGTTGTTCACTGGTCACGAGGAAACCATGTGTTGAGGTACCCTCGATGTTTGTTTATGTTCCCTGAGCCCGAGGTACCCTCGATGTTTGTTTCTGTTCCCTGAACCCGAGGTGCCCTCGATGTTTGTTTATTTCCCCTCACCATGGGTTAAGGTACCCACGATGTTTGTATATGTTCCCTGAGCCCGAGGTACCCTCGATGTTTGTTTATGTTCCCTGAGCCCGAGGTACCCTCGATGTTTGTTTATGTTCCCTGAGCCCGAGGTGCCCTCAATGTTTGTTTGTTTCCCTTCGCCATGGGTTAAGCTACCCTCGATGTTTGTTTATGTTCCCTGAACCCGAGGTACCCTCGATGTTTGTTTATGTTCCCTGAACCTGAGGTGCCCTCGATGTTTGTTTATGTTCCCTGAGCCCGAGGTGCCCTCGATGTTTGTTTATGTTCCCTGAGCCCGACGTGCCCTCGATGTTTGTTTATGTTCCCTAAGCCCGAGGCGCCCTCAATGTTTATTTATGTTCTCTTTATGTTCGGTCATGAGGTATGGGTGGGGCCTTATTCAGAAATGGTACTTCAAAAAGGACTGTAACAAGCACGTCTCCGTTTCATTTGTTCAGAATGCATCTACATTGTATCACCCTACATACTGATAAAGATTTGATGTGGCCAGTATGTCGGGGCCCATGGTTGTTCAGGTGATTCTACATATGCTAAGTGTCCCCAACCAATGTTGTCTCGCGTGGTCTCTATCTGCTTCAACCAATTGCAAACATAAATGTAGCAGACAGTTTAACACTACACCAGAGCGGAAGGCAGAAGAATGTCTTATGAATAGGTGAACACAAGGAATTTGTTTTCCAAAGTTAGACGCGTACTGGCCAACTCACAGATGACAAGGGCCCTATAATCCTCTTTTACTTCACCTTGCACTGGTTTCTCTTCCTTAACAGTAGAAGCATTAGAACAATTACATTGTAATGTTATGTCATTGTCGCTTTATCTTGTGTAGTATTTGGTTCTCAAGATTGTATACATTTCTTGCCACAACATGACTAAACTAGTTCCGATTCGGAATCATTACATCACACATGCTATATTCTAGAGAGATCCTGTCTTGTGATAAATTTACTCGAGAGGTTACTTGATCATGGTGCTGATACTCAGTGAGCTGAAATTATTATATTCCGAATTTACAGGATGAAAACATTGTCCAAGATAAAAGTACTCCTCGTATGTTGTAATTTCTGTATTCAATTATTCGTAATTCACTCGATCTGTCAGCAACATAGATGTCTGGAACAAAAGAGAGTGCCGTTCAAGGAACTCCGACTTATCTGCCGTAGAGACAAAATGACATTCCGTTGGTCTTTTGTCGTAATCAACGTTCAGTGACTTCTTTGAGGTGGATGTGTCAAGCGTACATTAATGCACAAATGCACTTGCTACTCGACTGCAGACTAATACGATTCTTCCACTGATCTCCAGTTGACATGGCGAGAACATTCTGCGATCGACCAGCTTTGAGGCAATATTCTTACTACATTACCTAAGACGGCACCTCCCAAACTCGGAACTCCTACGTGTGTCATAATTCATTTTCTGGTTGTAGGTGGACTCTTCATATGGACTATATCTTATATGGACTATACTCACCTCTTCAGACGTTGTCCTTTCTTTTTGCATTTTCTATGACCATTTCTCCGATTCCCTTGCTTTAAGTATGTCACGGTAACCATTGCCTTTGTGTATCTCCGAGATTAGTGAATGTGTGAATGGGTGAAAGTGGTTTAACACTGCTTTGCATGGTAAAAAAACCTGTTGTGTAATGCTGGGTATTAGTCAGCCTAGTGTTTGTGATATCCATTTATTCTACTGTAATAAGCAGTACTTTTGCTGTAACAGTAAAACAGAACAGGCAGTACCTTCGATTCTTGAAGCATCTCAACGTGATCATTCTCTTGATATATTGTTGCAGTTACAGTAATTCCATCACAAATGGTAATAACGATGTATGTGATTTCCGCCAAAAAGCAAAGAACATCTTTTTCTCATTTGGAACCCATACAGCAGCTACTAAAGGACTAAAAAGATACATTTCACTTTATTGAAATTAATGATCATGCATTAAAGACCGTTCACAACGCCAATGGCATCCGACACCCGAGCATTTAGTTGAATTCTGATGGCGAAATCCGTTCCTTTGTCCTTTATAAGTATGCTTGGAAATGTTTCCTCAGAACACAAAGACTACAACGTCAATAGCAAGTGTTTAAGAGATTCATTCCATGTTTCAATAGGTGCCTGTGATATGTATGAAAAGGAAAATTGCACCGGTCCTTTGATCAGACCAACAACAGGAAGATCTATCATGATCAAAGGAAAATTCAAGATCAATATAAAAAGTCATCTGAATTGTTGCTCAAAACCAATATACATCCGGCCAAGAGCAAAGAGGTATGTTGACTACTGTGCCAGAAGGCGTAGACTCACTGAAAAAAAAGAGACATATTCAAAAGCTGCAAGAGTACTACAAGGGGTCATCATATTAAGCTGTAACAAATTACTTAGAGTGCGTATTTGAAATATAACATGAGGATTTGGTGCATGCATGATTCAATAGCACGGATGTGACATATATTTTAAAGACTAACAGAAGGTTCAATACATTAGTGACAAAGAAAAGCAACAGTTATGTCTGTGCCATATGATTAGTGATGATTACACTTGATGTGATGATGTCCTATTACATTTTACTAAGTATAGCTGGCTTGCATTGTACAGTAAACAATGACACATTCTATGCTCTGCTCTCTGTTCCTGTGTTCCCCTTGAAGGGAGTGAGTGAGTGAGCGAGCGAGCAAACGAGTGTGGTTTTACGCTACACTCGGCAGTATTCCAATTATCAGAGTGAGATCAGAGATCAGAGTGAGGGGACTAGGAAATACGTCACTGCTTAGAACTAAATCACTCTTTGTGGAAGAGGAGATATCAAAACAAATAGAACCAAAGTATTATGCAAAAAGTATTAGGCGAGTGCACCTGTCGTGGCGAAGATAAATTTGAAGAGTAATAATTCTGACTGGAGTGATTAGATCCTAGAATATTTTCAGTCTACATTTTCCAAAGGTCATAGTTCCTTATCAAGGATGACTCTATCATAGGACAGGGTCACTCTTGGGTATGAGTGATGCAATGAAACCACGTTGGAACCTTTCCAATGGCTGAAAAACTTGTCAACGAAACACAACAAAAAAGATGACTGGCACTTCTATTTTTAAAGGAGGTAAGTCGATGACTGGTAAAGAAAAGGAAAAGAATAGGGGTCGTTTCATCTGTAATTGTCTGATAAGAAAATTTATCCAGCCTCCTATCTTTACACATACTCACGCTCATTGTATCTATCGATCGGTGTGGGCAACAGAAGCATAATATTAAACTCCAAGCTTACAAGACCTGTCTGATTCTGGTTTATTGACAGGAGTTAAACAGTTGATGTACATGCATATTTAATCAGACAGACAGACAGACTGTCTGCATATTTAATCGAATCAAGTCAAAAAGAGTGAGGAAATCGCTTGTTAAAAGCTAGGATGCTTTAGTCGTAAATACACTTCTCTAGGGGTGCTCATCCTATATCTTTTGCACGTTGCTGTGAAAATGCAGGGAAATTGACTTTAGTGTTTATTGTGCGTGCATCCTGGCGTTTTGGTCCGCGGAATCACATGCAGAATATTAAATTTCGCTAATCGCTTATCAAACTGGACAGAATATTGGTAGGGAGAAAACGTGAGTAATTTTGCCTGAACCTTCCGCACCAAGAAGCATTTTGTCCTAACAATAGCTTGCCCAAATTGGGAATTTGCATATCTAAGCTGAGTGGGAGGTAACACTCCACATACACTATGTACGGGTGGTTCAAGGTAATGTTGCGAGCGTGGATTAGGAATCATAGCTCTACTGCTTCACATAGAGTAAATTGAAATAATATTACTGTTTATTGTCAGTAAATAAACTCTGGAAGGGCACAATGGATAGAATAATGCATGTCAGTTTTCAAAATGGCTAAATAAATAGAGCATATAAAGGAAACACGTATTTCAAATTTCCAGAAGAAGTTGTGCAGATCAGCAATTTAAACTGAACAACTGATTTATCATTAATATTCTAGGGGTTATTGCTATTAAATGGACTTTTTCACAATAAAAACTTATCCTATTAAATATTGTGTATTCGTAACATTTTGCGTTCAGTACATGATGCTCTTTTGTGGATGAAATCACACAATACATCCATTGTGAGTGAGTGAGTTTAGTATTACGCCACACTCAACACTAGTCCAGCTTTATGGCGGCGGTCTGTAAATAATCGACTCGGGACCATGCGCACAGATGGCAACCGATGACATGTGTCAACCAAGTCAGCCAGCCTGACAACCCGATCCCGTTAGTCGCCTCTTACGACAAGCATAGTCGACGTTTATGGCATATATCGATTGTAAATCTTAGACCCGAATCACAGCACGAAATTCATTGCTGTGATAGCGACATTCATTAACATATTTTAACATTGAAAAATTATTTATTTTACTTTTAAAATGTTTGTATGTACTGAGATCCTTGGCGTCATGTAAAAAATAATATTCACAAAATACAAAATTTCGCAATGACAACTACGCCAACAAAATGCAAACATTTATCTGTTACGATGTCACTTTAATTCGTTCAGTACATGCCAGGATCATGGAACGCTTATCAGCAAGGTTTTTGTGGTCATGCTAGGTGCAAGGTCATTCCTCTAATCCGCTCAATCAGAGCATCCACTTTGACATCGTCAATCGTTCTTGTCAATAGTGCCATATCTGAATATAATATTATAATCCCGTAAAGGCCTATTATTACCGCACCCAGTCCCTTTTGCCTCTGGTGCAAACAATTGTGACAGATATGACCTACCCACGGGAAGAAACGTTCGTTAAGAGGATTTTTATGTAGTTGAATTCCCTAGATGAAAATTACAGGTTTCATACTGGACAATTCTGCACTGCCTTGGAAACGGGCTTTGTAGGGACAGGCTCATTTAGCTTAACAGGACTTCTCAAGGCGATATGTTCACGTGTTTTTGCACTAATAACAGGGGAGTTTCTCGATAACCAACATTTTTGTTCTCATTAAAGACGTATGAAGTAACCTGCATGCAAAAGGAAAGTGCATGCAAGAGTCATGAAAGTTTCTGAACAGTTCAGTGGTCGACTTATGTCTGACTTTTTTGTGAAATGGTTTAGAAGAAGTGCAAGGTTTCATAGCAGTGCAGTGTTGCGTAGTTTAGTGCGTCGATGCTTGAATTGTGTTTTAATTCCGGATTGGTATGCTGTTTCCTCATGTGATGCTGTCAATATGTCGTATGTGTTTTCTATGTGTCTATGAAAATGTGGGTGCTTTAAAGTCAGCAGTATGTTCTTCAACTTAGTAACATCACTTTTAAACTTTCAGGTTTTAATAAACACTAGAACTGTATGTATTTCCTGCAAAATATAAACTATATTTTTGGTTCACTGGGCCTCTAAAGAATAACAGCCTCATAGGGATAGAATTTAGTAGGCTGTAACTATGATCAAACAGACCTACAATCCAGATTTGTATAGCGATATTATAAGTTGTTCACTGGTCACGAGGAAACCATGTGTTGAGGTACCCTCGATGTTTGTATATGTTCCCTGAGCCCGAGGTGCCCTCGATGTTTGTTTATTTCCCCTCGCCATAGGTTAAGGTAACCTCGATGTTTGTATATGTTCCCTGAGCCCGAGGTACCCTCGATGTTTGTTTATGTTCCCTGAGCCCGAGGTGCCCTCGATGTTTGTTTATTTCCCCTCGCCATGGGTTAAGGTACTCACGATATTTGTATATGTTCCCTGAGCCCGAGGTACCCTCGATGTTTGTATATGTTCCCTGAGCCCGAGGAACCCTCGATGTTTGTTTATGTTCCCTGAGCCCGAGGTGCCCTCGATGTTTGTTTGTTTCCCCTCCCCATGGGTTAAGGTACCCTCGATGTTTGTATATGTTCCCTGAGCCCGAGGTACCCTCGATGTTTGTTTATGTTCCCTGAACCCGAGGTGCCCTCGATGTGTGTTTATGTTCCCTGAGCCCGAGGTGCCCTCGATGTTTGTTTATGTTCCCTAAGCCCGAGGTGCCCTCGATGTTTGTTTATTTCCCCTCGCCATGGGTTAAGGTACCCACGATGTTTGTTTATGTTCCCTGAGCCCGAGGTACCCTCGATGTTTGTTTATGTTCCCTGAGCCCGAGGTGCCCTCGATGTTTGTTTGTTTCCCCTCGCCATCGGTTAAGGTACCCTCGATGTTTGTATATGTTCCCTGAACCCGAGGTACTTCGATGTTTGTTTATGTTCCCTGAGCCCGAGGTACCCTCGATGTTTGTTTATTTCCCCTCGCCATGGGTTAAGGTACCCGTGATGTTTGTTTATGTTCCCTGAGCCCGAGGTACCCTCGATGTTTGTTTATGTTCCCTGAACCCGAGGTGCCCTCGATGTTTGTTTATGTTCCCTGAGCCCGAGGTGCCCTCGATGTTTGTTTATGTTCCCTAAGCCCGAGGCGCCCTCAATGTTTGTTTATGTTCCCTGAACCCGAGGCGCCCTCGATGTTTGTTTATTTCCCCTCGCCATGGGTTAAGGTACCCTCGATGTTTGCATATGTAAGTATAATAGATGCCCGCACGCAACTAAGCGAATGCCAGATTATTACTTGATTATATTAGCCCATATGCATACGCATGGCTGTTATGAAATCCTTTCAGTTAAAAGCTAATGAGGCACAATATAGATACTTTCTTGGAAAGGATTATCACGTAGTAGCCACAGTATGGGTTAGTCTGCGTGTGCATTCTAATTCCCCCGTCGTCAGTTTCAAATCAGGTTTCCAAGGTCGGAAGAAGAGGTACGACTCCTGTTCACTCGTGCCATGCTTCCACGTAATCGAAGCGAGCGTAACCATCCTGATGAGGGGATATAACAAACATTTATTTTTCCGTTTATCCACAATTTCATATATTCAGAATACATGTGTTAAGTTACACATTCGGCATCAACTATCAATAAGTATGCGCACGCATTTGTTGTAGTCGGTAGGCCTCGGTCATGAGGTATGGGTGGGGCCTTATTCAGAAATCTTACTTCAAAAAGGACTGTAACAAGCACGTCTCCGTTTCATTTGTTCAGAATGCATCTACATTGTATCACCCTACATACTGATAAAGATTTGATGTGGCCAGTATGTCGGGGCCCATAGTTGTTCAGGTGATTCTACATTTGCTAAGTGTCCCCAACCAGTGTTGTCTCGCGTGGTCTCTATCTGCTTCAACCAATTGCGAACATAAATGTAGCAGACAGTGTAACACTACACCAGAGCGGAAGGCAGAAGAATGTCTTATGAATAGGTGAACACAAGGAATTTGTTTTCCCAAGTTAGACGCGTACTGGCCAACTCACAGATGACAAGGACCCTATAATCCTCTTTTACTTCACCTTGCACTGGTTTCTCTTCCTTAACAGTAGAAGCATTAGAACAATTACATTGTAATGTTATGTCATTGTCGCTTTATCTTGTGTAGTATTTGGTTCTCAAGATTGTATACATTTCTTGCCACAACATGACTAAACTAGTTCCGATTCGGAATTATTACATCACACATGCTATATTCTAGAGAGATCCTGTCTTGTGATAAATTTACTCGAGAGGTTACTTGATCATGGTGCTGATACTCAGTGGGCTGAAATTATTATGTTCCGAATTTACAGGATGAAAACATTGTCCAAGATAAAAGTACTCCTCGTATGTTGTTATTTCTGTATTCAATGATTCGTAATTCACTCGATCTGTCAGCAACATAGATGTCTGGAACAAAAGAGTGTGTCGTTCAAGGAACTCCGACTTATCTGCCGTAGAGACAGAATGACATTCCGTTGGTCTTTTGTCGTAATCAACGTACATTAATGCACAAATGCACTTGCTACTCGACTGCAGACTAATACGATTCTTCCACTGATCTCCAGTTGACATGGCGAGAACATTCTGCGATCGACCAGCTTTGAGGCAATATTCTTACTACATTACCTAAGACGGCACCTCCCAAACTCGGAACTCCTACGTGTGTCATAATTCATTTTCAGATTGTAGGTGGGCTCTTCATATGGACTATATCTTATATGGACTATACTCACCTCTTCAGACGTTGTCCTTTCTTTTTGCATTTTCTATGACCATTTCTCCGATTCCCTTGCTTTAAGTATGTCACGGTAACCGTTGCCTTTGTGTATCTCCGAGATTAGTGAATGTGTGAATGGGTGAAAGTGGTTAAACACTGCTTTGCATGGTAAAAAACCTGTTGTGTAATGCTGGGTATTAGTCAGCCTAGTGTTTGTGATATCCATTTATTCTACTGTAATAAGCAGTACGTTTGCTGTAACGGTAAAACAGAACAGGCAGTACCTTCGATTCTTGAAGCATCTCCACGTGATCTTTCTCTTGATATATTGTTGCAGTTACAGTAATTCCATCACAAATGGTAATAACGATGTATGTGATTTCCGCCAAAAAGCAAAGAACATCTTTTTCTCATTTGGAACCCATACAGCAGCTACTAAAGGACTAAAAAGATACATTTGACTTTATTGAAATTAATGATCATGCATTAAAGACCGTTCACAACGCCAATGGCATCCGACACCCGAGCATTTAGTTGAATTCTGATGGCGAAATCCGTTCCTTTGTCCTTTATAAGTATGCTTGGAAATGTTTCCTCAGAACACAAAGACTACAACGTCAATAGCAAGTGTTTAAGAGATTCATTCCATGTTTCAATAGGTGCCTGTGATATGTATGAAAAGGAAAATTGCACCGGTCCTTTGATCAGACCAACAACAGGAAGATCTATCATGATCAAAGGAAAATTCAAGATCAATATAAAAAGTCATCTGAATTGTTGCTCAAAACCAATATACATCCGGCCAAGAGCAAAGAGGTATGTTGACTACTGTGCCAGAAGGCGTAGACTCACTGAAAAAAAGAGACATATTCAAAAGCTGCAAGAGTACTACAAGGGGTCATCATATTAAGCTGCAACAAATAACTTAGAGTGCGTATTTGAAATATAACATGAGGATTTGGTGCATGCATGATTCAATAGCACGGATGTGACATATATTTTAAAGACTAACAGAAGGTTCAATACATTAGTGACAAAGAAAAGCAACAGTTATGTCTGTGCCATATGATTAGTGATGATTACACTTGATGTGATGATGTCCTATTAAATTTTACTAAGTATAGCTGGCTTGCATTGTACAGTAAACAATTACACATTCTATGCTCTGCTCTGTTCCTGTGTTCCCCTTGAAGGGAGTGAGTGAGTGAGCGAGCGAGCAAGCGAGTGTGTTTTACGCTACACTCGGAAGTATTCCAATTATCAGAGTGAGATCAGAGATCAGAGTGAGGGGACTAGGAAATACGGTCACTGCTTAGAACTAAATCACTCTTTGTGGAAGAGGAGATATCAAAACAAATAGAACCAAAGTATTATGCAAAAAGTATTAGGCGAGTGCACCTATCGTGGCGAAGATAAATTTGAAGCGTAATAATTCTGACTGGAGTGATTAGATCCTAGAATATTTTCAGTCTACATTTTCCAAAGGTCATAGTTCCTTATCAAGAATGACTCTATCAGAGGACAGGGTCACTCTTTGGTATGAGTGATGCAATGACACCACGTTGGAACCTTTCCAATGGCTGAAAAACTTGTCAGCGAAACACAACAAAAAAGATGACTGGCACTTCTATTTTTAAAGGAGATAAGTCGATGACTGGTAAAGAAAAGGAGAAGAATAGGGGCCGTTTCATCTGTAATTGTCTGATAAGAAAATTTATCCAGCCTCCTATCTTTACACATGCTCACGCTCATTGTATCTATCGATCGGTGTGGGCAACAGAAGCATAATATTAAACTGCAAGCTTTCAAGACCTGTCTGATTCTGGTTTATTGACAGGAGTTAAACAGTTGATGTACATGCATATTTAATCGAGTCAAGTCAAAAAGAGTGAGGAAATCGCTTGTTAAAAGCTAGGATGCTTTAGTCGTAAATACACTTCTCTAGGGGTGCTCATCCTATATCTTTTGCACGTTGCTGTGAAAATGCAGGGAAATTGACTTTAGTGTTTATTGTGCGTGCATCCTGGCGTTTTGGTCCGCGGAATCACATGCAGAATATTAAATTTCGCTAATTGCTTATCAAACTGAACAGAATATTGGTAGGGAGAAAACGTGAGTAATTTTGCCTGAACCTTCCGCACCAAGAAGCATTTTGTCGTAACACTAACTTGCCCAAATTGATAATTTGTATATTTAAGCTGAGTGGGAGGTAACACTCCACATACACTATGTACGGGTGGTTCAAGGTAATGTTGCGAGCGTGGATTAGGAATCATAGCTCTACTGCTTCACATAGAGTAAATTGAAAAAATATTACTGTTTATTGTCAGTAAATAAACCCTGGAAGGGCACAATGGATAGAATAATGCATGTCAGTTTTCAAAATGGCTAAATAAATAGAGCATATAAAGGAAACACGTATTTCAAATTTCCAGAAGAAGTTGTGCAGATTAGCAATTTAAACTGAACAACTGATTTATCATTAATATTCTAGGGGTTATTGCTATTAAATGGACTTTTTCACAATAAAAACTTATCCTATTAAATATTGTGTATTCGTAACATTTTGCGTTCAGTACATGATGCTCTTTTGTGGATGAAATCACACAATACATCCATTGTGAGTGAGTGAGTTTAGTATTACGCCACACTCAACACTAGTCCAGCTTTATGGCGGCGGTCTGTAAATAATCGACTCGGGACCATGCGCACAGATGGCAACCGATGACATGTGTCAACCAAGTCAGCCAGTCTGACAACCCGATCCCGTTAGTCGCCTCTTACGACAAGCATAGTCGACGTTTATGGCATATATCGATTGTAAATCTTAGACCCGAATCACAGCACGAAATTCATTGCTGTGATAGCGACATTCATTAACATATTTTAACATTGAAAAATTATTTATTTTACTTTTAAAATGTTTGTATGTACTGAGATCCTTGGCGTCATGTAAAAAATAATATTCACAAAATATAAAATTTCGCAATGACAACTACGCCAACAAAATGCAAACATTTATCTGTTACGATGTCACTTTAATTCGTTCAGTACATGCCAGGATCATGGAACGCTTATCAGCAAGGTTTTTGTGGTCATGCTAGGTGCAAGGTCATTCCTCTAATCCGCTCAATCAGAGCATCCACTTTGACATCGTCAATCGTTCTTGTCAATAGTGCCATATCTGAATATAATATTATAATCCCGTAAAGGCCTATTATTACCGCACCCAGTCCCTTTTGCCTCTGGTGCAAACAATTGTGACAGATATGACCTACCCACGGGAAGAAACGTTCGTTAAGAGGATTTTTATGTAGTTGAATTCCCTAGATGAAAATTACAGGTTTCATACTGGACAATTCTGCACTGCCTTGGAAACGGGCTTTGTAGGGACAGGCTCATTTAGCTTAACAGGACTTCTCAAGGCGATATGTTCACGTGTTTTTGCACTAATGACAGGGGAGTTTCTCGATAACCAACATTTTTGTTCTCATTAAAGACGTATGAAGTAACCTGCATGCAAAAGGAAAGTGCATGCAAGAGTCATGAAAGTTTCTGAACAGTTCAGTGGTCGACTTATGTCTGACTTTTTTGTGAAATGGTTTAGAAGAAGTGCAAGGTTTCATAGCAGTGCAGTGTTGCGTAGTTTAGTGCGTCGATGCTTGAATTGTGTTTTAATTCCGGATTGGTATGCTGTTTCCTCATGTGATGCTGTCAATATGTCGTATGTGTTTTCTATGTGTCTATGAAAATGTCGGTGCTTTAAAGTCAGCAGTATGTTCTTCAACTTAGTAACATCACTATTAAACTTTCAGGTTTTAATAAACACTAGAACTGTATGTATTTCCTGCAAAATATAAACTATATTTTTGGTTCACTGGGCCTCTAAAGAATAACAGCCTCATAGGGATAGAATTTAGTAGGCTGTAACTATGATCAAACAGACCTACAATCCAGATTTGTATAGGGATATTATAAGTTGTTCACTGGTCACGAGGAAACCATGTGTTGAGGTACCCTCGATGTTTGTATATGTTCCCTGAGCCCGAGGTGCCCTCGATGTTTGTTTATTTCCCCTCGCCATAGGTTAAGGTAACCTCGATGTTTGTATATGTTCCCTGAGCCCGAGGTACCCTCGATGTTTGTTTATGTTCCCTGAGCCCGAGGTGCCCTCGATGTTTGTTAATTTCCCCTCGCCATGGGTTAAGGTACTCACGATATTTGTATATGTTCCCTGAGCCCGAGGTACCCTCGATGTTTGTATATGTTCCCTGAGCCCGAGGAACCCTCGATGTTTGTTTATGTTCCCTGAGCCCGAGGTGCCCTCGATGTTTGTTTGTTTCCCCTCCCCATGGGTTAAGGTACCCTCGATGTTTGTATATGTTCCCTGAGCCCGAGGTACCCTCGATGTTTGTTTATGTTCCCTGAACCCGAGGTGCCCTCGATGTGTGTTTATGTTCCCTGAGCCCGAGGTGCCCTCGATGTTTGTTTATGTTCCCTAAGCCCGAGGCGCCCTCGATGTTTGTTTATGTTCCCTGAGTCCGAGGTGCCCTCGATGTTTGTTTATTTCCCCTCGCCATGGGTTAAGGTACCCACGATGTTTGTTTATGTTCCCTGAGCCCGAGGTACCCTCGATGTTTGTTTATGTTCCCTGAGCCCGAGGTGCCCTCGATGTTTGTTTGTTTCCCCTCGCCATAGGTTAAGGTACCCTCGATGTTTGTATATGTTCCCTGAACCCGAGGTACTTCGATGTTTGTTTATGTTCCCTGAGCCCGAGGTACCCTCGATGTTTGTTTATTTCCCCTCGCCATGGGTTAAGGTACCCGTGATGTTTGTTTATGTTCCCTGAGCCCGAGGTACCCTCGATGTTTGTTTATGTTCCCTGAACCCGAGGTGCCCTCGATGTTTGTTTATGTTCCCTGAGCCCGAGGTGCCCTCGATGTTTGTTTATGTTCCCTAAGCCCGAGGCGCCCTCAATGTTTGTTTATGTTCCCTGAACCCGAGGCGCCCTCGATGTTTGTTTATTTCCCCTCGCCATGGGTTAAGGTACCCTCGATGTTTGCATATGTAAGTATAATAGATGCCCGCACGCAACTGAGCGAATGCCAGATTATTACTTGATTATATTAGCCCATATGCATACGCATGGCTGTTATGAAATCCTTTCAGTTAAAAGCTAATGAGGCACAATATAGATACTTTCTTGGAAAGGATTATCACGTAGTAGCCACAGTATGGGTTAGTCTGCGTGTGCATTCTAATTCCCCCGTCGTCAGTTTCAAATCAGGTTTCCAAGGTCGGAAGAAGAGGTACGACTCCTGTTCACTCGTGCCATGCTTCCACGTAATCGAAGCGAGCGTAACCATCCTGATAAGGGGATATAACAAACATTTATTTTTCCGTTTATCCACAATTTCATATATTCAGAATACATGTGTTAAGTTACACATTCGGCATCAACTATCAATAAGTATGCGCACGCATTTGTTGTAGTCGGTAGGCCTCGGTCATGAGGTATGGGTGGGGCCTTATTCAGAAATGGTACTTCAAAAAGGACTGTAACAAGCACGTCTCCGTTTCATTTGTTCAGAATGCATCTACATTGTATCACCCTACATACTGATAAAGATTTGATGTGGCCAGTATGTCGGGGCCCATGGTTGTTCAGGTGATTCTACATTTGCTAAGTGTCCCCAACCAGTGTTGTCTCGCGTGGTCTCTATCTGCTTCAACCAATTGCGAACATAAATGTAGCAGACAGTGTAACACTACACCAGAGCGGAAGGCAGAAGAATGTCTTATGAATAGGTGAACACAAGGAATTTGTTTTCCCAAGTTAGACGCGTACTGGCCAACTCACAGATGACAAGGACCCTATAATCCTCTTTTACTTCACCTTGCACTGGTTTCTCTTCCTTAACAGTAGAAGCATTAGAACAATTACATTGTAATGTTATGTCATTGTCGCTTTATCTTGTGTAGTATTTGGTTCTCAAGATTGTATACATTTCTTGCCACAACATGACTAAACTAGTTCCGATTCGGAATTATTACATCACACATGCTATATTCTAGAGAGATCCTGTCTTGTGATAAATTTACTCGAGAGGTTACTTGATCATGGTGCTGATACTCAGTGGGCTGAAATTATTATATTCCGAATTTGCAGGATGAAAACATTGTCCAAGATAAAAGTACTCCTCGTATGTTGTTATTTCTGTATTCAATGATTCGTAATTCACTCGATCTGTCAGCAACATAGATGTCTGGAACAAAAGAGTGTGTCGTTCAAGGAACTCCGACTTATCTGCCGTAGAGACAGAATGACATTCCGTTGGTCTTTTGTCGTAATCAACGTACATTAATGCACAAATGCACTTGCTACTCGACTGCAGACTAATACGATTCTTCCACTGATCTCCAGTTGACATGGCGAGAACATTCTGCGATCGACCAGCTTTGAGGCAACATTCTTACTACATTACCTAAGACGGCACCTCCCAAACTCGGAACTCCTACGTGTGTCATAATTCATTTTCAGATTGTAGGTGGGCTCTTCATATGGACTATATCTTATATGGACTATACTCACCTCTTCAGACGTTGTCCTTTCTTTTTGCATTTTCTATGACCATTTCTCCGATTCCCTTGCTTTAAGTATGTCACGGTAACCATTGCCTTTGTGTATCTCCGAGATTAGTGAATGTGTGAATGGGTGAAAGTGGTTTAACACTGCTTTGCATGGTAAAAAAACCTGTTGTGTAATGCTGGGTATTAGTCAGCCTAGTGTTTGTGATATCCATTTATTCTACTGTAATAAGCAGTACGTTTGCTGTAACGGTAAAACAGAACAGGCAGTACCTTCGATTCTTGAAGCATCTCCACGTGATCTTTCTCTTGATATATTGTTGCAGCTACAGTAATTCCATCACAAATGGTAATAACGATGTATGTGATTTCCGCCAAAAAGCAAAGAACATCTTTTTCTCATTTGGAACCCATGCAGCAGCTACTAAAGGACTAAAAAGATACATTTGACTTTATTGAAATTAATGATCATGCATTAAAGACCGTTCACAACGCCAATGGCATCCGACACCCGAGCATTTAGTTGAATTCTGATGGCGAAATCCGTTCCTTTGTCCTTTATAAGTATGCTTGGAAATGTTTCCTCAGAACACAAAGACTACAACGTCAATAGCAAGTGTTTAAGAGATTCATTCCATGTTTCAATAGGTGCCTGTGATATGTATGAAAAGGAAAATTGCACCGGTCCTTTGATCAGACCAACAACAGGAAGATCTATCATGATCAAAGGAAAATTCAAGATCAATATAAAAAGTCATCTGAATTGTTGCTCAAAACCAATATACATCCGGCCAAGAGCAAAGAGGTATGTTGACTACTGTGCCAGAAGGCGTAGACTCACTGAAAAAAAAGAGACATATTCAAAAGCTGCAAGAGTACTACAAGGGGTCATCATATTAAGCTGCAACAAATAACTTAGAGTGCGTATTTGAAATATAACATGAGGATTTGGTGCATGCATGATTCAATAGCACGGATGTGACATATATTTTAAAGACTAACAGAAGGTTCAATACATTAGTGACAAAGAAAAGCAACAGTTATGTCTGTGCCATATGATTAGTGATGATTACACTTGATGTGATGATGTCCTATTAAATTTTACTAAGTATAGCTGGCTTGCATTGTACAGTAAACAATTACACATTCTATGCTCTGCTCTGTTCCTGTGTTCCCCTTGAAGGGAGTGAGTGAGTGAGCGAGCGAGCAAGCGAGTGTGTTTTACGCTACACTCGGAAGTATTCCAATTATCAGAGTGAGATCAGAGATCAGAGTGAGGGGACTAGGAAATACGGTCACTGCTTAGAACTAAATCACTCTTTGTGGAAGAGGAGATATCAAAACAAATAGAACCAAAGTATTATGCAAAAAGTATTAGGCGAGTGCACCTATCGTGGCGAAGATAAATTTGAAGCGTAATAATTCTGACTGGAGTGATTAGATCCTAGAATATTTTCAGTCTACATTTTCCAAAGGTCATAGTTCCTTATCAAGAATGACTCTATCAGAGGACAGGGTCACTCTTTGGTATGAGTGATGCAATGACACCACGTTGGAACCTTTCCAATGGCTGAAAAACTTGTCAGCGAAACACAACAAAAAAGATGACTGGCACTTCTATTTTTAAAGGAGATAAGTCGATGACTGGTAAAGAAAAGGAGAAGAATAGGGGCCGTTTCATCTGTAATTGTCTGATAAGAAAATTTATCCAGCCTCCTATCTTTACACATGCTCACGCTCATTGTATCTATCGATCGGTGTGGGCAACAGAAGCATAATATTAAACTCCAAGCTTACAAGACCTGTCTGATTCTGGTTTATTGACAGGAGTTAAACAGTTGATGTACATGCATATTTAATCGAGTCAAGTCAAAAAGAGTGAGGAAATCGCTTGTTAAAAGCTAGGATGCTTTAGTCGTAAATACACTTCTCTAGCGGTGCTCATCCTATATCTTTTGCACGTTGCTGTGAAAATGCAGGGAAATTGACTTTAGTGTTTATTGTGCGTGCATCCTGGCGTTTTGGTCCGCGGAATCACATGCAGAATATTAAATTTCGCTAATTGCTTATCAAACTGGACAGAATATTGGTAGGGAGAAAACGTGAGTAATTTTGCCTGAACCTTCCGCACCAAGAAGCATTTTGTCGTAACACTAACTTGCCCAAATTGGTAATTTGTATATTTAAGCTGAGTGGGAGGTAACACTCCACATACACTATGTACGGGTGGTTCAAGGTAATGTTGCGAGCGTGGATTAGGAATCATAGCTCTACTGCTTCACATAGAGTAAATTGAAAAAATATTACTGTTTATTGTCAGTAAATAAACCCTGGAAGGGCACAATGGATAGAATAATGCATGTCAGTTTTCAAAATGGCTAAATAAATAGAGCATATAAAGGAAACACGTATTTCAAATTTCCAGAAGAAGTTGTGCAGATTAGCAATTTAAACTGAACAACTGATTTATCATTAATATTCTAGGGGTTATTGCTATTAAATGGACTTTTTCACAATAAAAACTTATCCTATTAAATATTGTGTATTCGTAACATTTTGCGTTCAGTACATGATGCTCTTTTGTGGATGAAATCACACAATACATCCATTGTGAGTGAGTGAGTTTAGTATTACGCCACACTCAACACTAGTCCAGCTTTATGGCGGCGGTCTGTAAATAATCGACTCGGGACCATGCGCACAGATGGCAACCGATGACATGTGTCAACCAAGTCAGCCAGCCTGACAACCCGATCCCGTTAGTCGCCTCTTACGACAAGCATAGTCGACGTTTATGGCATATATCGATTGTAAATCTTAGACCCGAATCACAGCACGAAATTCATTGCTGTGATAGCGACATTCATTAACATATTTTAACATTGAAAAATTATTTATTTTACTTTTAAAATGTTTGTATGTACTGAGATCCTTGGCGTCATGTAAAAAATAATATTCACAAAATACAAAATTTCGCAATGACAACTACGCCAACAAAATGCAAACATTTATCTGTTACGATGTCACTTTAATTCGTTCAGTACATGCCAGGATCATGGAACGCTTATCAGCAAGGTTTTTGTGGTCATGCTAGGTGCAAGGTCATTCCTCTAATCCGCTCAATCAGAGCATCCACTTTGACATCGTCAATCGTTCTTGTCAATAGTGCCATATCTGAAT